>NC_140034.1:34358534-34958534 GCF_963513975.1 Fringilla coelebs
CCCCAAACTCACAGCAGAATCTGGCTGCCTGCAGTAGGCAACTGTTCCTCTCTCCTTCCTGGGGAAGGAATTTATGCAGCAGCTGGATATGTCTTCTGGAATAAGTCAGAGCAATCGGTGCCAGTGTAGCATGTCTGACTACCTATCCACTAATTTCCATGCACTAAAATGCTTTTTTCTTGGAAGGAAAAAAAGGTTCAGGCCTCAGCCTCATTTCAGCATCTTTTCAGCTTTCTCTGTTGGCATGCTAATCATATGGAGAAAAGACAGACTAGCTTAGAAAGAGTTTCTCTCCTGGTTCTCAGTATCCCTGAGGGATAGCCCCCTTTTCCACTGCTGCTGAAGAGCACCAGACACTGCTTAAATGGTATGACATAACAGTACCTGTTCAGTGATGGCATGATGTTGGAAGGCAGCATTCTGTATTTGTGCATCTACAGCTGTTGCTGCTCCTTGTTTTTTTCTTCTTTTCCTCTCTGATATTGTTGTTGTCTACAGAAGGAAAATATGATTCAAATAGCATCAAACTTGTAATACCACAATGATTAAGAAATGAAACAAACTGAAGTTGCCAGCTCTGTAGTGCTGCTTTTAATGGATTTGTGGTTTTTATCTTCTGTGGAACTCTTGTGTGTAAATCAGGTATGTGAAAAGCATGAAAAATACAGAAAATACAGCAGAGGTGTTCAGATTATATAAACAGATACAGGGAGAAGAATATTGTATCTTGCCAAGGACATTTTCAAATAATGAATGTGTCTTGCATTAAATTAATTTGTTCCCTTTCTGAAGTCTAGATGTTACTGTCACGGAAACTACCACCACAGCTGATACTCATGGCTCTCTTACTGGTAATTTGAATGGGAGCCCAAGGGCCAAAAGGACCAAGGAGATTGTCTCTTGCCCTCTAATGAGGATTGTTCTGGGATTAGGCAGAGTTTCAGCAACTGGTGTGAGGAGAACCACAGCTACTGATGGTGTCAGACTCTAAGATTCTCTTGGCAATTCACTTGTTAATGCTAAAGAGCGTTTTTAGAAAAAATTCATCTGTCTCAAAAGAGCCCAGCTAAAAGGAGGAAATTGGAAGATCTGTGTTTTTTGCTTACTTTGAACACAGCATAGCACTTCCCTGATTCAATGAGCAGCTCTTTCTCCTCAGCATGTGCTTGACAGTGTTGATGAGAGCACTCCCTTGTTGAGGGCCTGTGCTTCCTCTGTTCCAGGTTCTCTGAGCCAGACCCCAGCCACACGCTAGAGGAGCGAGTGGTGCACTGGTATTTCAGCCAGCTGGACAACAATAGCAGCAATGACATCAACAAGCGGGAGCTAAAGCCCTTTAAACGTTACGTGAAGAAGAAAGCCAAGCCTAAGAAATGTGCCCGGCGTTTCACTGACTACTGTGACCTCAACAAGGACAAATCCATCTCGCTTCAGGAGCTGAAAGGATGTTTGGGAGTCAGCAAGGAAGGAGGTGAGTGCCTTTTCTTCCTCATTGCATGACAGTAAAAACTGACAAACAAACTTGACAAATAAAAACTGAGTTACAGCAAATTCAGAAATCCATTTTCTCCCAGATGTCTCAAAAGGGCCACAGTATGTGTGAGCAAATGAGTGGGATTAACATACTGCCATGCAAATGTAGTTTGTTACTTGTGTTATGGCTCCATCTTCTATGCCTTATCACAGACCTCTGTGCTAAGCACTATACAGAAACAGGACAACAGATAAGAATTCTTGGCTAGACTTATTCCTAACTTATTCTGCTTGTACTATTGATGTCCTTGGAAACTGTAGTTAAGATCAGGTCCCTTCTGAGTAATATACCCTGCTAACAAGATTCTGTTGTCTCAGCCATGCAGGTTGGATGATGTATGAGCCAGCACAGACCCAGTCCTTCTCTGGAGACCCTGTTTACTAACAGAAATAATATTTATTTTCATTGCTAAATTCAGCATGCAGGAGAGTGGATGATACAAAGAGAACAACTCAGAAAGCAAGCACAGGGCTGTACTGTTGTCCTTTTTCAAACTTAAATTGTACTTTGAGATCGGTAGAGAAATAAGGCATGTGAATAACCTATTTTCCTTTCTGTTTAGTGTCTAAGCAATCAACCCACCCTCCTGCCTTTTCTTCCTTTTTTCACCTTCACCTCATCATCTGTTGGGACCCGAACCAAACTGATATTTTTGGAAATTTTGGGAATTGAAACAGTTCAACCCAAATTCAATAATTATCAGTCATTCTTGACTGTGGGCAGACTTGCTTGGCAGGAGAAGGCAAACAGGGAGATTCCAGGGGACTAATTTCCTGTGCAGGTGTTTTGGCTTTGCAGCTGTTGTTATATGTGTCACAGTAGTTGGGAAAGGTGGATAGCTTTTTTTTTCTCCCATCTTACCCTAGTCCTACGAGTGGGAGGGGAGTCAGTACATTTGGGTGTTGGAAAGTTGCATTTTCTAGGTGCTTTGCAAACATCTTAGTTACCATAAGAAGCATATAGCATTACTTGTCAGCTGTGAGAAGCATTCAGCTTCCCTAGCCCTGTGGAGGTGTTTTTTTAGTCATCAGTACCTTACTGAGGAATGACATACCAAAACAGCAATCCTTAATTTTATTACCTTCCCAATAAGATGAATATGCCAAATGAATTTTATTGCTATTTGGCCTGGAATAAGAGTCTCTGGAATCTGCTGCCCTGGCCAACTGAATGTTCAAAATTTAGTTTATGTAAGGGGAAAAAAAATCAAGGGGAAAAAATAAAGAAAATGTGAAACTTTGAGCCATGTGAAAGGGAAAGAAGGCAGCATGACGCTGTTGTGAGTGCCTGATTGTCCAGCTGTTTGCTGAGAACACATCCTTGACCTTTCATGGTTTCTTCTGTTGTATGAGGACAGGACTGTGGTCAAAAAAGGGGCTCTTATCTTATTCTGTCATACTCCACGTACCTACTACAAACCTGATAAGCCTTGAGGATCAAAGATAAAAGGATAAGTTAAAGGATGCTGAGGACTAAAAAGCAGGGCAGGGGGCATTGCAGACAGCAGGTACTAACATGGAAGAAAGAACTGAGTGAGAGGGCTCCAGAGATGCAGCAAAGAAGTTTGTAATGGATCTTTTTTAAGAAGTCATGACGTTGTGAGGTGGTAGATGACATGTTTTCTATGCTTCCTATTCATAAAAACTGCTAAATTTAGAAATCTTTGCCTTTGACATGGTCCTCCACAAATCCTCTCTAAACTGGAGAGAGATGGTTGGTTTATTAGGTGGATAAGGAGTTGGTTGGATGGTCACACCCAGAGGGTGGAGGTCAACAGCTCAGATCCCTGATGGACATCAGGGACAAGTGGTGTCCCTTGGGATTCATACTCAACCAGTGTTATTTAATATCTTCATTAATGACATTGTGGGATTAAGTACACCCTCAGCAAATTAGCAGATGACACCAAGCTTAGTGGTGCAGCTGCCATACCTGAATGATGTGATGCCATCCAGAGGGACGTGGACAAACTCAGGAAGTGGCCCTGCAGGAATCTCATGAGGTTTAAGACAACCAAGGGCAAGGTCCTGCACCTAGTTAAGGGCAATCCACAATATCAACACAGGCTATGGATGAACACCCCTGCCCAGAGGGATTTGGGGGTGCTGGTGGGTGAGAGCTGGACATGACCCAGCCATGGGCACTCCCAGCCCAGAGAGCCAAACGTGTCCTGGGCTGCATCCAAAGCAGCGTGGGCAGCAGGGCCAGGGAGGGGATTCTGCCCCTCTGCTCTGCTCAGACCCCACCTGCAAAGCTGCATCAGCTCTGGGGTCCCAGCACAGGAAGGACATGGAGCTGCTGGAGTGAGTCCAGAGGAAGCCACCAAGATGATTAGAGGGACAGAGCATCTCTACTGTGAGGAAAGGCTGAGAGAATTGGGGTTGCTCATCCTGTAAGAGAAGGCTTGGGGTGACCTAATTGTGGTCTTCCAGTACCTGAGGGGAGCCTATAAGAAAGAGGGAGAGGGACTTTTTACAAGGGCACAGAGTGACTGGACAAGGGGAAATAAGTTCAACATGAAACAGAATAAGTTCAAATTAGGTGTGAAAAAAAATTCTTTACTGTGAGGGTGGTGAGAGCTGGAACAGGTTTCCCAGAGAAACTGTGGATGCCCCATTACTGGAAGTGTTCAAGGCCAGGTGGGATGGGGCTCTAAGTAGCCTGGTTTAGTGAAAAGTGTCCTTGCCCATGTCAAGGGGGTTGGAACAAGATTAACTTTAAGGTGCCTTCCAATGCAAACCATTATATGATTCTGCCATCTTACCCTTTTCCTAACTTTCTTTTATCTGGAGCATAGGTGCATGTAGTCAGTCCCTGTATTTTGCTGTCTGTTTCTTTCTCTGTACCATGGCCTGCAAAGATCTGGTGGCATCACTGTGGGTTCAAGCCAAGAACTAGCTGGAAACCTTTTTCATGATGTACTTTCAGTTGTAAACTGCTAGTGAGATGAAGACAGAACTTTTCATGGAAATGCTTCTGTTTCAACAAAAGCTTTGTTTGAAAGGTTCTTCTGGTCTAGCCTGGATCAGGAGGGGTTGGAGGGAGGCAAGGAAGGTTATAATTTTCCCTTGATATACTTCATTACAAGTGAACTTAGCTCAAATGTTCCAAATCCTGTTTGGGAAGTATGCCTCTTGCTAGGCAAATGAAGCATTTGTAATAGTTTTGAAAATAAAACATAATACAAATTTTGTAGTATTTGGGATTCTGAAGAAAACAGATATTAAGTGTCCTGCATTTTTGCCAGTGTTTTGCTTTTTTTTTTTTTTTTGGTGGTCAGTTCCATCCAAATGTGGAAATAGAGCTGCTTGAAGGAAGCATAGAGCATCCATAACACACTACTGTTATATGCTTCTCAGGACCTTGAGAATCCAAAATAAGTTTTATATGTGGGGATTCAGCTGGGATATTTGTAAGGACAAACCTGAATCTGAGCTCTTTCCAGCTTAGAATTAAATCTGTTCAAGATGCGTAGTTGTGTCTGTCTTCCCTTCGTCAGCAATCTCTTAATGCCTGTGGTTACCTAATATGTGGGTACTGCCAACCAGTGATTCTCCAGTGAGGAAGTTACCTGCCCAGTTTATCAGAAACCCTTCCCTTTTCCATCGTTATGGTGACCCAAAAAGCTGCTGGCAAGTCTGCTAGGTCTGGTGGCCACTTTGCATAGCTCTTGTCCCTCTCTTTAAACCAGACTTGTTTTTATCAGGGGCTATTTACATGGGAAAATGCCATTCCTGGATCTCAGAATGGTGTGGCCACATAAAAGAGTCAGCCTTTGAGTGTTTGCAGAAACCTGCAAATGGCTTCTTAAACTGGGGCAGAACAGGCAGGCAGGGCTTTTAGCTTGGAGTATGCCAGAAACAGTCTTTGCCATCACTTGATCTAAGATTGTCTGTTTGAGGAATTGTGGAAGGAAAACAGGCTGATTTACAGCCTGTTAAAAGTTAGCATTCCTCAGCATAGTCTGCACAGCCTGAGTTAAGGGGGGAACCATCTGTGATCAAAGAACAAATGTACCTCTCTGCATTAGTCAAAAGGCAGGATCCTTGAGAGGAGATAGACACACATTGTAAAGCTTTGCTGGAAAGTTCCTGGACCCAAGATTAATTGGAGTCCAGTGATGTTGGAGAGGAGGGCTGTAGATCTGAGTGAGCTTATGCTAGTTGTGCTGGCTGCAAAATGTTGGAGTTGAGTTTTACCTCTATATTCTTCCAAGTTCAGGAGACAAAGTCAGCATTTTGTGCCTGCCCAAAGAGGAGCTAAGGGAATAAGCAGCAAAGAAATGTCCCTCTGCCAGCTGACGGGAAGTTCCCTTCTGCCAGCTCAGATCCTGTGATTGCTTTGCTGTCCAAGAGCTTGTCAGATGGTAGGTGTTGGGCATGCTTCACAGGACATGAGGACGTCTGAGATGGAACCCAGCCACCAAGAGCCAGTCCAGAAACAGGATCAAAATGTCTTAATTAAAAAGTGTACGTGTATGTAATTAAACAGAATTTCACTTTCTACTGAATCTCAGGAAATGTTACAGAAAGAAGGAAAAGTAGACAGACAGCAGATTTCATTCAGTGATGTTTTTGACCTTTCTTATTGCTATCTTTAGAAGTAACTGTATGCTTGGGAGGCTGGGAATGAGTTGCTCTGTATCATTACTGTACCAGTCGTTGTGTGAGAGAAGGTAGCAAAGAGCAGTCACCTGGGAAAGGCTTCTGGACCAGTGATGATAGAAAATAACAATCTGATAGAAATTATAGAAAATGATAGAAAATAACAAACTGTAACCAGGTAATGACTAAATTAAAAATTAATTTCAAAGTACTTTTATGTGCTATTTGATTAGAATCAAAGGAGCTGCACTGGTTCAGTGCTTGGTTTTGTTTGTCTTGTTAAAATACTCCCCTTTGGAGCTTTGTAGAGGTGCTATAATTTGCCTTTTATCTTGACAAAAGTAAGTGATAGTATGAATCAGGACATCAGTATTGTGTTGAGAACACAAGATAAGGCTGTTTCTCTCCCCAGAAGGTGAAGGTTTGCTCAGTATGTCTGAAGAATAATAATTCCCTATGAAAAGCTGCTGGGGTTTCCTTGGGGCTTTTTCTTTTGAAAGACACCTGGCCTAATCCAGTGTGACTAGCACTGTTATCCAAGAGAGTGTACTTGTGAGGATGAGCAAATACTCAGCTTTATGAAGCTTGCAGAATGATGGGATGTTACCCCATAATGCCCAAGGGCTTCCCAGCTATATGTTAGTAACCCACGGTCACCGCCTGCCATATTCCGTCCCCTCCTGGGTGTCAGCAGTGCAGTGTTGCTGTGGCAGGGTTTTGCCTTCGACAGGTACACATGGCTGGCCTGGTTTGTATGGCAGGCAGGCAGCTGAGGGCAGTGCTCTCTGCCCCAGAGTAGCAGGGGATGAGCCCCAGCGCAGTTTCCCACAGGGCTGCACGGGGCCATGTGCTTGAGCATACCGGCCATGGCACAGAGGGATGGTCCTGCCTTCTGTGCACACCGGCCTGGAGATCCCCACCTCTTTCCAAAGACAGGCAGTGCTCACTCAGCTCTTTCCAAAGATGGGTCGTTCTCATGCATAGCACTGTGCTGGAGGCTTACTTGCACTGTGTGGTGAAGGTGAGAGGGTTCTTTTGGATGCCCTCTGGCTTCCCCAGGCTGGCAACCTGGCAGTGCCCTCCAGGGCCCTGGCAGCCACCCATGAAGGGCCCAGGATGTGAGTGCCAGTCAGCCCCGGCAGTGGAGCCTCTGCCCACGGCAGCAGAGCCACGTTTGACACCGGGCATCAGCGAGCCACAGTCCTGCTGATCCTGGCAGGGCAGGTGGCTGGTACTGGGCCGGTGTTCGGGGTCTTTGAATAACTTCCTGTGCTTACACAGTTTCTTACTAATGTTCTCTAAAGCCAGCAGGCTGTGCTTTGTGACCCATTTCAGCCTTGGCCACTGACACCTTTTCTCCCTCTGACTTTTTCTTCTCAGCAGCTCCATTCCTTGGAGCTGGGTGTTACAGCCCAGCCTCCTGGCCCTCGGGGCTTCCTACGCCTCACTCCTGCCCTCTGAGCTTCTGCCCATCTTGTTCCCACACAGAGTGGCATGTGCAGTAGAGTACTTGATGTGCAGAGCGAGCTGTGCAGTCAGGTCAGGTGCATGCACAAATCAAAGTCATGGAGTGGAGGGTGGCAACAGGCTTACTGCTGCTGGCTGGGAGCAGGAGCTCCCATTTTCAGTTAACCCCTCCTCTGAAATCAGACAAAGCAGCTCACGGGAAGTGTGACATGTTTTCAACAGCTCCTCTAATCCCTGAGCTGCCTGTGCCCAGTGCAGAGGCCCTTGCCATGAGCTCCATCTGGTGTAGGGTACGTGTGCCTGTTATAACACAGTCAGAGCTCTGCCTTCTGCCAGGTATAAGTTCAGGTCTTTGATTTTAGGCACTTGTTTGTTTGATTCAAGTGAAAGATTTAATAAACCTGGGCTGTCTGTATTGCCTGTACCTTCACTTTCTTCTGGCTTCCCCCTTTCTACATGGCATAATTTTGCTTGCTTGGGGAAACTTCAGAATATGACTTGCATCCTTCCTTTCTCCCTTCTCCTTCCACTGTTCAGTTTAACCTTGTAATTGTTGTTTCTTGCCCACTCAAAACCTCTGGATTTCATGATACTCAGCTACTACAAGACCAAGTATTTAACATTTCTCATCTCAGGTCCACTGGTTAGACTCTTGCATGTGAATCCTGTTAGCCGGACTTGCTGTGAGCATGCCCGGAGTGGGAGCTTTGAACCTGCTCTCTGGCAACAGACAAGGGAAGGCTCCTTTGTCATGCCATGGCACTTCCTTTAATGTGGTTCTTGGATTTTGCAGGTAGCCTGAGCAGTTTGCCCAATGGAAAAAGACAAGGCCTTAACCCTTTCAGTGAGTATCTTGTCAAAATGTTTCTTTTTTCCTGTGATAAGCATGTGATAAGCCTGATTGCAGAATTCATTCTCCCCTGTTCTCCTATGTTCATGAACAGCAATATAGAAACAGCTGGAAACCAAAGTTGTTCTTAAGAGGTATAAATACTCCAATGTGCAACTCCATTGCATCATTTCAAAGTCCAGCTCTATGTTGGAACAGACTATATGTTGCTAAGGAATTAGAATAGGATAAAGCAGCTATGGGATGACTGCTCTCCTATCCTACTCTTCCTTCTTCTGTCAAGCAGTAATTTAGGTGATTTGTTGTGTTTGCATTCCATTACTCCATGGACAAGTTCCCATGAAGACTGTTCTTTGTCATGGTAAAGGTCTGCTCTCCCCTGTATTTTGGGCATTGAGTTACATAGACCATTTCATCAGGCATGAACAGTAACATCATTTGCTTTGCTTTTAGACTTGCATCCTCATGGTTTTGTTGGGTACTTCTCATTTTGGACTCTAAGAAGCAGTGAGAAGTTCTCCCCTACCTGTATCTTCTGCTACTTGTTCTATAGCTGTCCTACGTATGTCTGGCTAGACTCCTATTTGTGTTGAGGAGACCTAGGCTGTGTATTTGTTTAGTGCCAGAAGCCTTTCTATACATCTTGCTGTCCTCCTTGTCTTTCTGGGGAATGTATCTGGTCTGTTGAGATGGGCTGAACAGAGAACTGAAGATAAGAAAGATCAACTACACCTTGTACATTGATGATGAGATGTTTCCTGGTGTATTCTCCATTCTGACTATGTACTTGGTTTTTGCCTACTGCTAAAAGCTGAGCAGAGGCCTATGAACAATTGCTCTAGCTTCAGCCCCTTCCTTGTCACTCAGAGTGCTCAGTGTAGGACAGGTCATCTGCACTCCCATGCTACTCTGCACTTACAGACATGGAAAACAATCTGTTGTTTTTATGAGCTGGTCATTGAGGACTGCAGGTACCTTTTGCAGAGCGGTGAAATTGATTGCAAATATGGCTACCTGAAATAATTTTGCATTCGACAATATTTGCCCCCGTGACAGGGCATGTTGATCAGCACTGATCTCACTGAGGCCTTTCCTCCCAGTGAGGTAACTTTTTCCCCTCAAATCCCTACTTTTGCTTTCTCTTTAGCATGTTTTCACCTGTAATTAATCCACAGAGCTCTAGCTCTGATCCCATAAGAGCTTTGTTCTTTAAGAACCTTTGCTGAGGGGCTTAACAAAAGCTTTCTGAAGAAAGGCCTCCTCCAAGACCTGCTTGTCTGCTAGGGAAGGAGGCTGTGGCTGATGGGGACATGGTGGCAGGGCAGCCTGGCAGCAGTGGATTTCTGCATCAGCTGTGCCAGGCAGAAGAGCAGAGCAAGGGATGTTGGACCGGTTGTTTCCCTAGACTGCATGCCCATTTCCAAGGAGGGGGAGGAAAGTGGTGTTTTGTGTTTAAAAATATGTCAGTCCCTAAGGCTCCATGTGACTCATTCAATGCTTTTTCCAGCAAGGCTGTCTCATTAGCCCCTGGTTGTTTTCAGCCTCACAGCTTATTCTGGGATCTCAGCTTTCTGGGGCCATGGCTTCAGCAGAGGCTGTGCTAGATCTTTATCAGTCAGATTTCTTTTTGCTTTAATTTGCCTTTTTCCCTTACTTGTTCTGCTTCTGTTCTGTTTTTCCCTCTTTGCCCACCCCACCCCACTCTTTCAGTAGGTCGCCTGGTGTAGCAGCAGAAGACAACAAGGGAAGGCAGGAGCTGACCCAAAGGAAGAAAAGATCCAGTGACAGACGGACAGACACCTTGCTGCTTGTGAGCAAGCATGCAGCATCAGCAACATCCAGCGTAGCAGAAGTGGCACCCAGAACATTTGCACTTTTAAAAAATTGGTTTGGATTTTTTTAAATTGCTTTTCAATGCCATTATCTAATACTTTGGAAGTGGAGGGAAGCAGGATCATGACTTTTAAAAATTGGAACAGCTACTGATGATGTAAAATTGAGTTCACTGGGACTCAAAGAATTTTATATACTGTATATAAATATATATGTAAATTGTACAGTTGTCTTGTACAGGGGTTGGAGTCACTGTTCTGTTCCTCCCTTTGCTTTTGAAGGCTGTTAGGGTTAGAGGGACACTTTGCATTTAATGGATTATAGCAATACATTCATTTCTGCCGCCAAACCGTCATTCAGGGGTGAGCCTTAACAGCACCTCCATGCAGAAAGGAGCCAGTGTGTCAGCATGAATTGTTCTTGAAGATGTGCACACAGTGCCCCAGATACCAAATGCTTCTTGAGAGCAGCTGAACCCCTTTTTTTACCATAAAGCTCTCTGCAACTCAGGCAATTGGGCTTTTGAGAGCACAGATTTCATGTAAGTATTGGTGCATTGCAAAGCTGCTTAAAGTAGGTATAGAAAAGGGTTCTGTTAGGGATGTACAATACTAGTGTGTGCACCTGTTGCAAGTTGGGCAGAAATTAAATACAAATGCATTGCTATTCATGCTCAGATAACATGCTTAGCAAAGCTGCTCCGTGCCTCTGGAATCTAAAGCTGTAAGAAGGATGTGGGAGCCATAGGCCTAGAAGAGTCAGTGGAGTGCAGTCTTGCATCTTCCACTCTGACAAAGTGTTCATCTGTATGTTGTACAGCAATAAACATTTTGAGAAGCCTGCTAAAAGCAGCATTAGGCTGCCTTGTGCTTTGCTGAAGAGCAAAGGACATGTCAGTGCAGACAGACACAGTTGCTGCTGTCCCCAAGAGTTTGCTTTACTTTTGTTGCAGCAGTACAGCTCGGGCCATGCTCACTGGTGAAGGTCTGTCAGCAGTGACTTTCTTGTCCTTGGTGGTTGTGAATCCAAGCTCTCCTCCTGCACACTTGTGTGCCTGCCCACTTTGCCTGATTTGCTGTTGCCAGTACCTCCTGGCTACTGTGACCCTGGGGTGTGATTAGCAGTAACAGTGAAGGCTTGGAGAGAGGAGTCTGGTGTTCTTGGAGGCCACAGGGGCTGTGTCAGCCACTAGCAGTTTTAGTAGAGTTGTTTCTTTGGCAGGGGTGCCCATCTCAGCAATCCTAGATGTGAGCAGTGCGATGGGACACGCAGAGTTTTGCTTTGTGTATTTCCAACCACTGGCAGCACTCACCTGTTCTGAGCAGCCTCCCACTTCTGACCTGGTGATCTTTCTGCCACTTATCTCTGGACCAAGAACCTGTTAGAAGAAACTGTAGTGAAGGTGATGAACGACATGCTAATGTGAGATCACACCAACAATTACTTGTCACAGCAATAGGTAACTGTAGAGACTGGACTCATCCTTCAAGGCTCTGTTGTTTTGGTAAAAGATGATACAATGCAGCATCTTCACTCTGTCATGTCATTGTGACAATAGCATGAGATAAATACATCACCAAAATAAAGTGTCCTGATGCAGTAAGTTAGTGCTTGTTGACAAAATGGAAAGTTAAATAAAAGAAAAACTAACCAGCCTTTCTATAAATAACTGTTTAAGAGTAGTAATAACTCTTCCTCTGGAAAGTATATTTGGAGCTAATTAAAACATATGGCATGGTTAAAAACACTTCTGGTAATATCTGCAATATATGTCATACCATCATAATATAAAGAAGTAATCTCTTTAGCAAGAGCAGATCCTGCTGCTGGATCTTCATGGTTTCTCACATACAATGTATGTGCTTTTTTGGCCTGCAAGCTCCCACCTTCTTCATTGCTTCTTCTCTTGTTCTTTGGGGTTGGTTTTTATGGGTTTTGTTTGTTTGTTTGGGTTTTTTGGGGTCGTGTTGTTTTGTTTTGTTTTGTTTTTTAATGCCCTGGGCACATCTTTTGTGTGTTGAAATAATTTGGTTTAGTGTATAGTTAGAAATGTCCATGCCACACTCACTAATCCTATTGTAGGGAATAAAGAATGAGACCAGCTGTATAAAAAAAACTCCTCTCCATTTTAATATTCTAATTTTAGGAATTAAAAGTTCTGACTGCTGGGTTGGATGGTGTTTGGTGGTTTGGAGTTTTTGGGGTTTTTTGGGGGTGGGGTTTTTCTTTGTTTGGTCGGGGTTTTTTTACTGTATAGTTCTATCCAGCAGAAACAGACAATTGGATGTCTCTAGGAATTTGATCAGCCAAGCACTGGGGCTGGGAAATGCCCCACAAGATTGTGGGGGGACTGCAGAGCTGCTAAAACTCACTGCATCTTCTGGAAATAAACCAGCCAGTCACCACTCCTACTTGTCATATAAATCCTTCTGCTGACCTCCTTTTTCTCATCCTTGTGCCCTTCCCCTCCAAAAGGCCTGCATTCACATGTTGTTTGCAACTGAAATTGGATCAGTTCTTCGAGGAAGGCAAACAAGGGGTGGCTGTTGGTTAACTTTGGTATTTATGGGTATTCCTGTTCCTAGGCCAGGGCTGACTTTATGGATGGACTGGGGACCAGGCATTACATTGCTTTCCTCTGTCACAAGACAATTCCAAGTCCCTGCATCCTGACTTGCTGAATTTGCATGGGTCTCTGAGCAGCTTCTGGAAACACTTGCACACTGCCATGGAAGGCCCAACAGCATGATTGTGTAATGTCCAGGTAGAGGTCAGGTTACTTGTTCTGGCTTTGTGTTGGAGGATTGTGCAGACCATACTGGTCCTGATTGACATAGCCCATGCTATGAGCTGTCCAACAACCTGTACTCATAGAGGAGAGCAGTGTTTCAGCTGCCCATTTTCCCTCTTGGTTTTATTGCCAGTCCACCCGGCTGCTAGGCCAGATCGTCCTTATCTGGTGCTTGTAAGCAATCTTTTGCTCTGCCTTGCATCAGTAGCATCTTTCTGCAGCTGGAACACAGGGATTATCAGTGTTGTGTCTGAAAGCACTGAAAGCAGACCCTGGGCTTGTGTCTTCTCATCCTTCAAGTCCTGCTGGGCCTCTCCAGCTCTACTTTGAATGACAGCTGAAAACGGCTGGGACAGAGAAGAGAACCGGGACTCAACAGTGCAAGTCATCTGTTTGTTCTGCCAGAAGTAAAAAATCTTTCTTTCTTGCTGATCTTCCAAGGGCTTAGTGTGTGGTAGGAAATTGCATTACAGTGAGATTCATTTGTGTGAAGGCAGTGCTTTCCATGGCCTGAGTTTATATTGAACTTACCCTGCCCCAGCGCATTTCTGCCTATGGTAAATTTGTTAAACTGAAAGGCATCTGTTTGGTTTTGGTTTTGTAATAAAATAGATAACTTTGTTCCAGTGTCTTGTGGTGGTTACTTGTTGAATCTTGATTTCCAGTTATTTCTGCAGTGCTGTAGGAGAGGGAAGGGGACTTTCCTCCTTGCAGAGTCAAGTGTCAGTCGGTGGTTGGGTTTGGAGGTCTGTGATGTTCTCCCCTGTGTGTAAGCCTGCAGCTGAATTAAAACAAGCTCCAGACTGCATCTCTGTGGTTTGATGACAGCTCTCTGAATCTGCCCAGCCTACTTAGAAAGGCTGTGAAGCTTCATCAGGAATGTGGAGATGATTGTAGAAGGTGGGATGTGGGATCTTCTAGTACAGTCTCCCCACACCACAGGTAGGAGACAGGCTCTGCACCTTGCATGTCCTCACTGCTCCCTTTCACATTGGAGCCTCATACTTTACTTTGCAGTCATGCCTTGCTACATGGGAGCCTGAAATAGTATCTTCTAGCTGTTGTCCAAAACCTTTTAATCCTCAAAAATGGTAACAAGCCATGCTGGAAAGCTGCTGCTGTTGTAAAACATAAGTTTTTCTAGGCTACAAGGAAGGGCAATTCATCAGAGGCTGCATCACCAGATCCATGGCAGAGGAGGCCACACATGGATCTTTTCAAGTGTGTTTGACCAGCTTTGTCATCACTGTCATTTCACTTGATCCCACGTAAATCTTTTGCAATGAATAAGGAGCCAACTCATTTATTGCACATGGAAGGCAAGGCAATTGCAGTCCCAGGGGAGGGCTTCTGCTTGTATGGTCGTGACAGTCTGGATTGTTTATAGGTGGTCAGAGAGAGCTCTGCTAAGTCTTTCAGTGCAAATTCAACAATAAAAGAAGGAAATGCAGAGGTGTGACAGCCAATGTGCATCTGTCAAGAAGGAACTGGCCAGCCAGGTTAATTTCCTTGTATTACCAAGGGTAACAAGTTCTGGGTCTAAGGGAAGAGCAGTAGTTGCAGAGCAGTAGTTAAGTCTTGCAGGATATCTGGGGTCCTGCAAGACTTAACTAAAACCAGGAAAAGGATACTTTGAAAAAGAAAAGACCAATTCCTTGGCCATACTTCCTGCTTCTGGTGTTGATGTAAGGTACCTCAAGAGGCCTTCTCCCTTTCCCTGGCAGTGCTGCCATTCTGTAGGCAAGTCAAAAGGACTGAAAAGGGCTTGCTTCTGCCTCCAGCAGTGATACTGCCATTCTCTTCCTTCTCCCCCAGCCTTTTTTCCTCTTATCTGTAACATAACTAACACAATCGACATGCAGAATGTTGACCTTCTAAATTCTCAGCAGCCAGCCCTTACAAGCCATTTCAGGCAAAATACCTTGGAAACTGTTGAAAAGCTGATAAATTGGACAGAACATCTGCAAAAGTTCTGTTTCTTAGTTTGGAAAACACCTTGAATAGGAAATGGGTTAAAAAAATGCTGGCTTAGGAACCAGGAGTCTTAAGAGCGAGTGTTTTGTATGGAGTGTTTGCCAGAAAACCCAAGACTGGCTTTGGGAAGCAATTGTGCTTTTTGTAATTCTGCTGAGGGCCTTCTTACTGATATTAATGGTGGGTTTTGTTTTTCAAAGGGACCTTGCCTGTGCACTCCAGGAGTTGTCTAGCTTTTGTTCAGAAAACACCACAAAGTCCATGCTGTGTGTTGTAGCACAAACCTATATCCCCATCCCCTGCAAAAGTGTAAACGAACATTTATTCCACATTATGTTTTCTTTCAGCACATTGGGACTGGCCTGATGGTCTTCAGCTAAGGCAGAGGAGCCATGGCCCCACTGTGTGCTCAGTCAGCCCACACCCACAGCCCTGGCAGTGGTGGTGGCTGGCTCTGCAGGCACAGGGTGTACACTGGGCAATGAGGGAGCCAGCTACTTGTGGTTCCGGTGGAGATTGAGGTTTCCACACCTTGCCTTCTCTCTGGTGCCAGCAGGAGTAGCTCAGGTCTCCTGCATACAACTCTCGACTAGGTGGCCCTGGTTTGGACCTCAGGGAAGTTTCTTGGTGCAAGATCTGGGAGTTTGAAGTACAGATGAATACAGCTCACCTTATTAAAATAAAGAAATTCAATCCCAGTATAACATAGAACTTTAACTCATTGCTTTATGGTGTGTGAACAAAGGTCTCTGGTGAAACAAGTTCTTTCTGTAGCATCACTATGCCATGCTTCAAGCACTTAAAAACTGCAGTTTGAGTGTCCGGTGTCCCATTGCACAGCACAGCCCTGGCCTTGCATAGCACTAAGTGCCACTGCTATCTCCCTCAGTCATGATTTTGGCTGGGACCACTGAAGGGATTCCTGCTGGCTTCACCATGTCAGAAAAGAGCTGACACGGCATCTGGCTGAAGAGAGAGAGCTATTTCTGAAGTGACTTGGATGTTCCCACTCTGAGCTGGCAGCTTGTCTCAGAGAAAGCTGTTATGAAGGTGGCTGAGGCTGGATTTTTTCACCTGCAGTGCAACAAGAAAGTGAATTTTTGCATCTCTGGAGTTGTTAAAATTGTATCAAGTTAATGTCTTAAACATTGCAAAAATTATCAGAGGACTTTTGTCCACTCTAGGAGACTGCAAAGAAACTGTGTTGTCCATCTGTGATCACAGAAGTCCACCCCTCCCCAAATATGCCTGCTAACTGGAATTTGGACAGTGACAGGAACTTAAGATAAAGGATTTACTGTTGTCCAGTCATCCCAGGTCTGGGAAGAAAAATGTATTCACTAGTGACACAGGAAGAGAGACTGACATGCTGATGGCACCAACAATCATGGGGCAAGCTGCAGGTGAACAATCCAGCCTCAGCCACCTTCATAACAGCTTTCTCTGAGACAAGCTGCCAGCTCAGAGTGAGAACATCCAAGTCACTTCAGAAATAGCTCTCTCTCTTCAGCCAGATGCTGTGTCAGCTCTTTTCTGATAAGGAAAGAGGCAAACCCTGTGAGGAGGGTACTGTCTCTTTGTCCTTACTCAGGTGAACTCAGCTGTGATAACTCCCCAGCCAGGGAAGTACAGGGATATTCCTGAAGGTTTTCATCTCTGCTGATGGGCCTTTATGGGCCAGAATGGACTCAACTTCCTCATGTTATAGGTAGGTGTATTGTCTTAGAAGGTACCAAAGAGTCCTGAACTGTTCCATGACATTACATCATCCATTGAAACTCCCTGCCCCAGGGGAGGTACCTGGGTGTTCCTACCTGACCTGGAGTGAATATAAACCCAGCAGATGTGGTGTTTTGGGGATTTCTCCCCACCACTTGTTCAGGAGTTCCCCTACCACATGATGGATCCAGTCTGCAACTATCACTTGGATCAAGAAGCATGAAAATTGCAACAACCAAGTCTCATTGTGAGGCCTACAGGTGACATTTCTACTCTTATCCTTTCCTTCTCTTTCTTACCCATTTTCTTAAGCAGTGTTTTTATGTTTTTGTATTGCCATATTACTATACATAACAATAACAAAAATGGCTGTTTTACAATGCAACCAAATGGTTCTACAATAAATTCTACATGTGTACATTAACAAATACCACTCATTTGGTGTCATTTCACTCCAGTTTGCCCCAAGAGATCTATTAGCAAGAACCTGGGCTACCCTTGCCTTCTGCAGTCGGTTCTAACACAAGTGTTAAGATGTCTGCTTCAAGCTTTTTCTCCTCAAAATGCACTTGGATACCAGACCTTGGTAAAATGAGTTAATCTTAAGTACTTACTTAGACTCCAAAAAACCAAAACATCAAATATAAATTAATTCAGAAAACTCATAGGCAGAATCTGTGAAGAGATGTCCTAAATGATAAAAGATCTGGGGACTGATAAAAGGAGTCATAGTCCAAATAAGAAACTATCCTGCTGCAAGAGAAATCAAGGGAGTGTAAGTAGAGATCAATAAAGTGGATCAAGAGCTCTTCAACAGCCTGAAGCATGAGAAGAAAAAATATGAAACGTGGGATGGGTGCTGGAGCATTGCAGGCTACATGTGAGCTGCCAGGGGACTTAAAAGATGGCAACATCACCTAACTGGTGATGAAGAAAATCCTAGGGAATTACAGACCTGATATCTCTCTGTGAAAACCTTAAGGAGCAAGCTACTGACCAGTTATTCTCTAATCCTCTAAAGATTTATAAATGTGTTAATAAATGGCAGGAATGGGTTTGTTGAGGTTTCACTAAGGACAAATCATTTCAAACTAATTTGATTCCATTCTTTGACAGGATAACTCGCCTCATGGCTAGGGGGGAACAGCACTGGATGTGATATGTCTTGACTTTGGAGAGGCTTCTGGCACTGTCCCAGAAGACATTCTCGTAAGTGAACCGAGGAACTGCAGCCTATTTACATTCACAATACATTGAATTCAGTGTCAAAGTCAGAGAACTTTCTGGGGAATTCTTCCCAGTTATGGTCCAGAGTCCACATCTATTCAGTATTTTCAGCAGTAACTTTTAGAAATTGCTTTACTATAAATTTTCCTGGTGATACCCATCGTGGGGTGGGGTACTGGGGGGCCTGGGGGAGGTGTCTGTCAGCACCTATGAGTGAACATGAGTGACTGATAATTTGAAGAAGCAATCCCAGTCAATGGGATGAGTTTCAGCAGAGGCATGGGATAACCCTGCCATGAGGCAGCTGTGAGAATATGCAAACACAAAGTGAGACCCACTGGGCAGCAATCCTGTAGAAGTGGCTTCTCAGATGCTGGGAAAAGAAAAAGTGGAAAATGTGAAGGACTGTGCCACATACAAAATCCTCTTACCATAAGGATAATAGTGAGCTGTTTTCTATGCCCTTGTCAATGAAACAAGAAGAAAAAAATTAACAATGACAACAGAAACCCCGCATTTGGCTTTGCTTTTAGTTTCTGCCCAAGATGTTCCATAAGAAAAGGATTCAATCAAATCTCTTTTGGTAGCTTGAAGAGCTTATTTGGGCACCCCTTGTGTTAATAGAGACACAAAGGTGCTCTCTACAATGTGAACACTCTTAGTGCCAAGGATGTGCCATGGGGACTTTCTGAGAACACCTTTGAAGCTTTTGTGTTGAGATTTTATTCCCCCTACAGCTTTTTCATGCATACAGGTTGTACCCATAATTCCCACGGGATGGAACCAGTGTTTTGGTAATGGAAGCTTATTTTCTTCATCAGAGGCATCTTCCTGGGAAGGTATTCATAACTTCACAACTTACACCCCTAAAAAAAAATCTGTTTGAAGGATTTATTTCTTTAATTCACCCAAACTTCATACGTGTTTCAAAGTACTTCCTAGGCCTTGTGAAGTTTTTTATTGTATTCTTGAAACTGGGCCGATTTCTGAGTGCATGCCCAGCAATGAGTACTAGGTAGGTCACGATTATTCTTTTAGCCACAGCTCCCACTGAGCTTGCCATGTACATGGCAACTGCAATGGTGCAAACTGGGACATGGGTGAGTGCTTACATTTAAGTGCAGTGGGAGCACCTGCTGAGCTCATCCACCTCACATCATGTCTTTAGACTCCATGTCTAAGCTCAAACTACATCCCAAGGCACATGTAGGTAAGTGCAGTGTAGAAAAGGCACCAAGTGTATCTGCTGTTGGCAGGGGGGCAAAAATATGAGCAAACCCCACCAGCCACCTGCAGGGATGCCCTGGGGGTCTTGGGGCTGGTCTGCCCCTGCCACCTACCTCCTGGGTAAAGGGAAGGCAGGGAGGAGGGATAAATTCACTCATGGTGTTAATTATCTATGTATTTTAAATGACTCATTTAAATACTGGGAGGTGCTTAATCCCCTCCTGTGACAGAGTCAGGCTGGGAGCGCTGTGTGCTCTGCTGGGTGCTGGCACACACAGCTCTGTCATTAGCAAGCTGGCTGCTGCTGGCACATGCACACAGGTGACAATGTCATTAAAAACAGTTTTTCCATCTAATACTCCAAAGGTTATCCTTGGTGACAGGTACTTTCCAGCTTGTGGCCAGGGCTGAGCAACTGCTGCTCCCATCTGTGCAGGCTGGCTCCTACACTGAGTCCATATTCAAGCACGACCAGCGCTCTTGGATGCCTTTCTGTTACCATCTACATCTATACCTATGTCCTGTTGTGCTGTCAAGAGGTGGATGAGATGAACTGGAGCCTAACAAAGGTCTTGTTGCCTCTAGTTTATCTCACCAGGGTCCAGGTACAACAGAACTGGGTGTCCTCCAAAATGTTTTCCCAAAGCAAAGGGCTTTGCTGGTGGAGACAGGCAGGTAGGCACCATCCCACTGCAGCAGCTGAAGCCTGAAGAGGCACATGCAGCTATGGGGACTTCTCCTTTCAGATGGTGCTGTGAAAAGGCATCCTGTTGGTACTTAGGGATGGAGAGTAATGGAGGGGTCCTTCCATGCCAGGGATGACAAGTGACCTGCAAACCAGTCCAGCAGTCCCAGACATGGAATCAGAGGATATATGCATCACAGATTTTTGTGTTTTGTCTGAGCTTGTCCAGAAGAGTCCTGATTACACCAACACCACAGTAGTTGCCAGAAAGGCAGCAAAGCCCAATCCACATGCTGCAAATGCCTCCTTCCTAACTTAAAACCTTTGGTCAGTGTCTCTAACAAACACTTCCATTTCTCACTGTACTGTACCATAACATATTCTTGATGCTTGCACACACTCCTCTTACTAATCCCAGTTTTCTCTGGCTTGGCCCCCTTTGATCCTGGATCTAAGCCTCCAAACCTGTGGGACCCAGGATACTTCTGTGCGGCAGTGGCAGCAAACCAGCTCCAACACCCCCAAAAAATCCTCTTGGTCCCATCACTGGAGTCAGATGAGCCAGAGCCAGAGCCAGAGCCAGAACTTGTGTGTTTGCCCTTAAGTGAGGAGCAGGTGTGATCTCTTTGGGCAGGAGCTGTCCAGCAGGGCAGGGAAGTGACCCCACAGGCCTGTGGAAGGG
The DNA here is from genome assembly GCF_963513975.1 of Fringilla coelebs. Taxonomy (NCBI): domain Eukaryota; kingdom Metazoa; phylum Chordata; class Aves; order Passeriformes; family Fringillidae; genus Fringilla; species Fringilla coelebs. The sequence continues at coordinate 34,379,128 of NC_140034.1, forward strand.
GGTGGGAGTGTGCAGGACCCACTAAGGCAGTGGTCTCTTTTGCTTTGCCAAGCTCTGGTTGCCCAAGAAAGCGACATCCAGGGCAGCCTTGCCACGGCTGCTCTGCCAGGGCTGCCTTTCCTATGAGTGCCCAACCGGGAATTCTTCTGCCCCACTTGGTTATTTTGCATTGCACTGTGAGGTGCCCAAGCTCCAGTCTCCCCTGGAACCCCGTAACTGGAGTTAACATAACACCCATGCTGTCAGGCAAAGATAGGGGACTGGGGTTATGGGCTGCACCAGCTGCCCTTATGCTTCAGAGGGCAGATAGGAGCAGTTCTAGCTCAAGGGCCACTGTAAAGGGCTTTTTGAGGGTCAGGTGTCCAAATGCAAGTGGAAAAAATCAGTCAGTGATGACACTGGGTGAGGAGGCAGCATGGTACTGGCCAAAACTGGGACACAGTTCCTGAAGAGTTTTTGGGGGACAGGTGAGTATCTCTTTGCCAAACTCTTCTTTATCCAAAGGCTGATTTTTGACCAGCACCCATGTGGGACAGCAAAACCTGTGGGGTACTGTGGGGGCCCTTTGTGGCAACAGTGATGGGAAGGCAGCCAGAGGTACCACTGGCCCCACACCATTCACGGCCCTTGGACCAAGTCCCCATACCGTGGTAGGCCCCAGGGACAAAGCAGCTCCTTTGATCCCCTTGGCTTTTCCCTCCTGATGTCAGGATGTGTTATTTACTCTCAACCACAGCAGTGATGCAGGGGAGGAGGCAGAAGGGGAAGACATGCAGCCCAAAGCACAAGGGCTACTGGGAGGGGCCAGCAGCTGGTATTGCAGGCTGCCATGGGAAGCTGATAGGAGAAACAAAGGGGAAAGATCATCAGCAGCAAAAACAGCAGCAAAACCTCCTCTGCCAGCTAGACAAGGCCAAGGGCTGCAGGGTCCTCCCCAGCACCACCAAACCAGAGGGCTGGGTGGTGGGGTGGGGGGGAAAACCAGCCAGAGCCATTGCAACCAAGTCCAAGCAGCTGCCCCAAGGAAAACAGAAGCAAGCAGAGAGCCAACACCTGAAATGAAACAACAGCTTCAGAAAAAAAAAATCCCCAAAGTCACCAAACCTGTTGTGGTTTTTTTAGCTTGCATATTTTTTAATGGAGTAAAAAAAAAAATAAAAGGAAGATGCCACAGATGTCAGCCTGGTGCAGATCACCCTTCTGCATGGAGGGCACCGGGGGCCCCATCCAGTTCCCTTACGGCAGCCAGTCCTACCCCACACCCCTTCCCTGCAGTCAGCTGGAGAAGGAAGTGGATAAAAAGCACATGGTGGATACAGCACGCACACAGAAGAGCACAGCAGCACCCCAGGCTGGGCTTTAGCCAGGGATGGCTATGCTGACACGGGCAAAATAAAAGCTCAACAGACTCTGTACGTCCCAATTAAAAACAGCAACAACAACAATCTCCCCTTAAGAGCTGCACATTAAACTCCCACATGAAAAACATTTGGGGACTCTTGTCATTTTTTCCTTTAGTGTCACACATATGAGCTCTGGGGCTGATGGGCCACGTGGCAGTGGCAGCAGCTGCTCTTGGTGGCTGCTGGCACTACTGGAGCCAGAAGGACCAGTGAGCTCAGTGGGAGCCTGGCCTTGGGGTCTCTTGCCCATATTTTTCAGGTCCTTCCCCAGAGGCATAGAAAAGGGAGGGTAAGGAGGCAGGGTCGGATACTTGGTAGCTTCAAACCCAGTGGCTTTCACTCACTGTGGGTTCTCACCAACAAAGCTCTAGCTGCTTATCTGAGAAGGATCCCTCTTCTCTGCCTCATGTATACACATTTGTATATAGATATCTGATAAACATTTTGTATGAAAATAAATACTTCATCTGTGTTTTAAGAACCATCATTGCCTCCATCGAGTGACTTGCTATAATGTTACATCTTTTTGTCCATGACAATCTTGTTCCCATTGCTTTTTCCCTAATCCGTGGGCACCTCCTCCCTGCCTCCTGGGGCAGCCAAAAGCACTGCAGCAGGCAGAACTCTACCTTTTGGCAGCCCCTCTCTTACTTGCTGCCTCCCAAAGTTTGGCTTATTTTAGGGAACTTGATGAAAATGGTTCCCTTTAACAGCACCTGTTTCATGATAGAAGAAATTATCTTCATCTCAAAAACACTTTACAAAGAGTTGGATTTTAACATTCTCTTACAGGGCTCTCAATTAAGAAATATGTTTCTAGATAGCACTGTTTATATAGATATAGGTATAGTTTTTATTTATTTTATTACCAACCCAACATTTCAATTTGCAGCTGTTGATGTAACTCATGACATACTCTCATGGTGGTGGGTTTTTTTCTTCTTTAGCCTTAAAAAGAAATGCATTTCAAATTAAAATGATGTCTGTCTGGAGTTCCTAAAAGGTACTTAAGATGATGTTGGAGTCCTGATGTGGGTGGCAGTTTTTAAGCCTGTACCTGTCAATGGCTTGGAGACCACCAGTGAGGTGCAGGTGCTGTGAAAAATGGAGTAACAACGGAATGGAAGGGCAGCCACACCACAGCTCTGGGTGGATGGAGCTGGGAATATATGAGCACACTATCCAGGTTCTCCTGAATTCACTTCCACCTCTGAGCAGGAGGACCATGCAGCAAACTTGCCACCACCACCATCCCAAGGAGCTGGTGCTGTTTTCCCTGTCCACTTTGCTCCCCCCAGGGCAATATGTTTTATTTCTTTAACAATTGTAAATTAACATAATTTTCCCTCTCTGCAGTACCACAAGCTCAAAGTTAATTATACAAAGAGAAATGCCATAGTCAAAATATACATGACACGTATTGTATAAGAGGGTTGGGGTTTTTTTCCCTTCCTTTTTTCTTAGCCCAGGCAGGTGATTGAGATGCTACATGCTCCAGCTTTTGTCACTAAATGTGTGTGACTGTGTGTCTGTGTTTGTATTAAAAATATATCAGTCTTGTGATGTTCTTAAAAAAGAAAGAAATGGAAGGCGGCAGGGGAGGAAAGGGGTAATAGTGAAAAAGGTTTTTGACTGTGTCACAGTCTTTTGTGGCTTCAGAAATACACATGTTCAGTTCCAGCACTGACGGCAGCTTGAAGCTTTGAGTTTAACTTTGTAACATTTTTAGGATTAAGTAGTTAAAAAAGAAAAAAAAAAAGAAAAAAAAAAGAATCAGCGTGCTCCCCCAGAACCAAAAAGCAACTAGCAAACAGAAAAAAAAAAAGAAAAAAACCCCCACAAATTCCTGAACCAGACTTCTGCAATTCTCAACTAGTAAAACTGAGGAAACATCTCCTTACAGTGGAGGGGTGCTCAGCAGGAAAGGAGATGACCCTCTGTGGGAGAGGTGGCCTTCGGAGATGGTTGAAACGTCATAATTTCATTGAATAGGGTCAGTGCCTGGGTTTATTGTGTTTTATTTCAACACTTGCCATTGTTGCTTTCTTTTATACCATTTTTGGATGGGTTTTGTCTCTTTGTTTTTTTCACTCTGTGATGGTTTTGCCCTTCTTGGCACGCAGCTGTCCGACCGTGTGGGCAGCGGCAGCCCCTGGCAGACAGCCGTACCTCCAGTGAAACCGCGCTTCCAGGACTGGTGTCCGGTGAGGTAACGGAGGAGGGGTCCCTCCCCCGGCAGCACCGTCCCTCCACCGCCGCCTAAAACCCCTTGATGTAGCAATAGGCCTCCAGGGTGGCGAAGAGGATGTAGAGCAGCCAGAGGCTGACGAAGAGCAATGTCGTGGCCACTTTGCACCCTCGGGGGCCGCCCAGCTCCCCCCCAAGGTGGGGTCGCCGGCGGTAGAGGAGGACGCTGATGCAGATGAAGGCGAAGATGGTGAAGAGGGTGACAGAGAATGCCAGGGTGCCTGCTGACACCTGGAACTCCTGCCCCTGCGACGCCCAGTAGATCGCTGCCACTGACCACGCCAGCCCGATGCCCAGGAAGACGTTGACAGCGTTGCTGCCCGTGACGTTGGTGATGGAGGCATCAGCGTACATGTCCTGGACGGCTGCGGCTTTGCTGGCAAAGGTGTCTGGGGTTGAGGGAGGAGGGAAGGAGAAATCACTGGGGGTCCAACAGGAGAAACGGACAACCCTTCATGCCTGGGGGACAAGGGAGGCTCAGGTGTGTCACCAACCAGGTTAGGACACAGAGCAAAAGGTGCACAGTCCCCTCCTAGGTTCAGAGATCCCATGTTGCCACAAAGCAAGGTGCAGACCTTGCCTGGAGACAGCGCTTTGAGGATACCTTTCCCAGCCTGAACCCCATCCCATGACAGATCTCCTCCCCTGAAATCAGGAGCATGTCCAGAGGATTTACCTCCCACCCCACGCCCTCCCCATGGCCACCCCACCTGGTACAGAAGTGCCGAAGGCGACGAAGACGACGGCAGTCACCGAGTCCTTGAGGCCAATGGTGCAGCCGAAGTGGGAGGCGAGGTCGCCGATGACGGCCGTGAGCATGCCGATGATGAGGATGGAGACGACGAAGCAGGCCCAGCCATTGCAGTACTCGGTGGGGGGCACGCAGGCAAACAGCACCTTCCAGAAGACTGTCAGGAAGTGCATCACATAGTCAAAGCAGGATGGCAGACGCTCCTCACCAGACTCATCCTCGTCCTCATCACCTGCTGCAAACAACACGGAAGGAGAGGTCCAGCATTCGTTCCACTGGGGCAGCTCGTGCTTGCCTCCTCCACCCCAAGGCTCCAGAAATTCGGCTCTACTGGGACAAGGTGGAGTGGTGCTGGCCATGACAGTGAATTCAAGGCACACCAGGTCCTTCAGTGATGGGTGAGGCTTGGCAAAAAGAATGTCTCCCAGGCACCCCAGAACCCTCAGGGATGGGGAGCGATGTAATGGGGTGTTGTACCCACAGAGGGGCAGCCCTGTCCCTGTCCATAGGCAGTCACACAGGCGGTAGTCAGCCTGTGGAGATCACTGTTGAGTGGCATGAAGAAATTACATAGGCAAGTGGTGTTTTAACAGAAAGCAATTGAATTGGGAAACTAGAGAGATCTTTTGATCCTCCTGCTCCAGAGCATCGGCTGGGCCATCCACTACCTCCTACACAGCTGGGTGAAAAACACCCCTTTGGGGCAGATGCCAAACCAACCATGAAGGAAAGGTTCAGAAAGATGCCCAATTGCCATTAATAGCATAGACATGCCTAAAATACCTTTCCCACAGCTGCCTGGCTCTGAAAGCAGTGAGCTCTCTCATCTGGCAACAGCTGGCAAGTTTCTGGGCCTTTTCCTTCACTAGATGCTGCCTCATGAGGCAACATCTCCAGTCTTCATGTGCTAACTGTCCCTACTCCCAGGAACTCTACTGAATATGACAGGGCATCTCCCAATAGGAGCGACCTGCACTGGCCAGGATCCCAGCCGGGATGGGATTTTGCTGCCTGCACACTGCTCATTAGACTAGAAGCAGCAGGAGCACTGCCAGCTGACACAGCCTTTGAAAACTGGCCTTCTGGAGGGCCCTGCACCAGAAGATGGATCTCCTGGGCTCCTCACTAATGTACCTGCAAAAGCCCACTATATTTGGAGCAGAGGACCTCTTTGGACTGGCTTTGCTGATGGGTGACCACAGATGAGCATCACTGACCAGGGAGATGCTGTCATTCCAGGCTGCATGAATCCTGTGGATGTTCGTATGGATTTTCTGATGTCCCCCTCACCTGCGCTCACAGTAATGGCCTCCATGAACTGGTCCCTCCAGGAATGTGTCCCTACAACCAAAGCCAGGTTTGTCTTCCTGATCAGCTTGTCCACGGTGCTCTGTTGTGGGAATAAAGATGCACAGCAATTAAACCAGCTGCTAGTGGCCAAGGATGATCTTGCAGTGCACTGTGGTCTCACAGACCCTTTCCAAACTATGGAAGTGTCACAAGCACTCTCCTACCAGCTAGATTAGGCCACGACTAGGGTTGAGCCCACCTTCTCGCTGGACTGGCTGATCCAGACCTCACCAGAGCCAGCTTGTTTGCCATACCTCAATCCTGATTAGGTTCCTTCTTCCCTCAACCCTGCCTCACCAGAGACAGCTTTGCTCCTGCATCCTCCTGCCCACTGGCTTCTTCTGCTTCCAGCAGGGCCTTCTTGCCTTTCTCCCTCCACCCCCACCAGCCAGCTGCTGCTAGTTTTGACATTTCTTGTAGACTTCACCCACCCTTACTACATTACATACTTCTTTTCCTCTCTCAACAACCCTTTTCCTGCACATGCTGCCCCCTCAGTCCTGCTCTCCAAGGCTGCTCGACAGTGCCACGTGGCTTTCCCCTCCTGGAGGACCCCTAGGACAACTACTGACCTTGAACTCATAGGACTCCTCAATGATGACTTCCAGTTTGGGGTGCTCGCCGAGTATTGGTTTGCCCATCTCTGCAATTCTCTTGGCTTCCTCCTCTTCAACTGTCATCTTCCTTTCTGCCACCTCTGTGAAAGCAAGGCCAACACCAAGCTGTGGGCAGCAGCCCTGGACCTCCAGGGCACCACGGGGCTTGTCTGCAGGGCCTGAGCATGGGTTACTGCAGCCCCCTCACAGCTTGCTAAGTTCATACAGCAGTTTGGGGGGCAGTGGTGGGGTATTGGACCACAGAAACAAAGGACCAAGATTTCTGAATATCAGTCACCAAGAACATAAGCAACACGGTTTTAATTTATTAACAAAAACACCTTGACTGTTTCTTCAATCTGCATTGATGCTCTCAGTTGACACACACTTTCCCATCTCCCCTGCAGCAGCCACAGTTTGGGGAGAGCGAGGTACCAAATCATTCTGCCATTAGGCAGAAGTGCCCTTTAAGACACTTCTAACACCCTGACATGCCCCCTCATTTGAATTAACAAGAGACAGAGCCTTTTCCCCCTCTTTGAGTAGAAAATCATGGTTGGCTCCTTGTGCCACTCAGTGCTTGATCTAACACTCAGACACACACAGTCACAACCACATGTAAACCACACATGAATTGGAAAAATGAACAAGAAGTAATGAAAGAAGTAGTTTTTTCCATTCATAATACTGCAAAGGTGCTAAGGCTAGGTTGTCCAGAGAAGATGTGAATACCCTGTCCCTGGAAGTCCAAGACCAGGCTGGATGTGGTGTTTGAGCAACCTGGGGAAAGGGGTCCCATGGGAGTGGGCTTGAAACCAGATGATCTTTAAGATTCCTTCCAACATATTCCATTCTTTAATTCCATATTTAGTTTCTGCTGAAGGACACTAAACCAGGACCCCGGGTCAGCAGCATGCTGAGATGACCCTGTGTCAGGCTCAATCTCGCTGATGGCCCAGCTAACCCAGCAAGGCGCCTCAAGAGGGTTCTGGTTGCCCAGATGGGAAGGAGCTTCCCAACAAGCTGGAAGGGTGCCCTGGCCTGGCCCAGGTCTTGTCTTCCACCCACATGCTTAAGTGCAGGAAGATGCTGATGGGCTCTCTGTAAAACTGACACCTCAAGAAAGGGGCTGGCTTTCCCCTGGCTTTCCCTGCCTGACCAGTCAGGGTGTACAAGCTGCAATACAGGGCCCAGCTGAGCCTGGGAGTGCAAGCTGGAGCTCTTTAGAACCTGAGAGAGCATATCACAAAGGCAGAGCATCTTGTTCTGGCTAAGCAGAGGGTCAGATGTTACCTGAGGTTTCCTGCAGAGGTTACAAATGCCCAGGTAATGCCTCAGATGTGATTGATCCCATGTGGACTCCAGCAGATCTCATACTACGCACTAAAACTCACATAGAAATTATGCAGTCCCAGTGAAATCTATTTATAAACTCTGACTTCTCTCTTCATCTGCCTGGCTAGATTGACTGAAAAGGCTGTAAGCCTTGCAAGACCTTCAGAATTTATAAAACGTAACTCCTGTGGCAGGTGACATTATTATAACCCATCACAGAAACAGAAAAGTTGCATCCATCATTTAAAATCAATGCTGTACATCAAAAACATCACTGCCTAGCTCCAAGACAGCGTCATCTGGATTTAGGAATCCCCATAAGTTTAGAAAAAAATTGCCCAGACAGAGGAGCACAGCACCTGGAGAAGAAGAAAGGCAATGCAGGATGCTGGGGGATGCAGGGGACACACCTTTTCACTGAAAAGATAGTTAAGCATTGGAATGGGCTGACCAGGAAGGTGGTGGAGTCACCAGCCCTGGAAGAAATCAAGAAACAACTGGATGTGGCACTTAGTGCTATGGTTTAGTTGACATGGTGCTGTTTGGTCAAAGGTTAGACAATGATCTTGGAGGTCTTTTCCAACCTTAGTGATTCTATGATTCCATGATTCTTTGAAAGTGTTCTGCTTTACACTACACTTGGAGGCATGAACTGATGATTATCAAGAAAAAAGACGCAAGGTACTTGTATTCAGTGCAACAAGGAGTCAGATATCATGTACAGCTCTTTTTCTAAGACACAGAACAAGAAAGTCCAGCATCTTGCTCTACCTGGGAGTGTGCGAAGATAAGCTGTGTCCACTAATGAAAATGCAGTTGCTCACACATCAGTTGCCATAGCACTTACAATATGCCTTGCTTCTGTCTGAGCTCCTCATGACCTGAAGGTCAGGGGTGAAGGCACCCTCAGCTCCACAAAACCCAGCTTAGCAGATGAGCTTGAGCACATACTGACATGTGCTGAAAATACAGAACTGAGCAAAAGCACTGCAGCCATCCCAGCAGGGTTGCAAAGCTCAGACTTGGTGACAGTCTGACTCACTACAACATTCCCTGGAATAAATACATCTGAGAAGCTGTGGTCACAGTTGGCAGCACAGTCCCTTAGGCTCCTGCCCCCTTGCTGCAGTTGCAGACTGCAAAAAGCAAATGCCTGGAATCTGAGGAAATGCTCTGAAAATAGGAAATATCAGGCACCATTTCCTCAGCTTAACAACTCCAGGAGAAATGATGCAATGAAACCTCAATCCCCAATCAAACTGATTTGACAAAAGCCTTTGGCATGGTAAGAGAACACAGAGTCTCACGCAAATGTTATGCCTCTAGGCAAGGCTGAACTGCAGGCAGGTCTGTAGGCACATGCAGTGCAGCGAGTTTTCTTATCTCCATTGGAAATGGTACCCAACACAGCTTTATTCCAGAACCTGGCCTCTTGCTTATGCTAGTTGCAGGACAGTGAAAGATGTGAATCCCTCCCTGAGGAGGAAGATCTCCTGCATCTCTTCTCTGTGTGTGCCATGTCCAGGCTGCGTGGGAATGCCTATGTTCACGGGACCTTGCACCTTCTAGCGTGTGGCTTTGTTGTCTCTGCAAGGCATCTGTGGATCACCTACTGATGAACAACCAAGGCAATTGCTTGCCAGGCAGCTCATAGAGTAAATCACCAACACAACCATGTCCAAGAGAGTCTGTCAGCCAAGGGGCTAGATGCTAGCATGAGCACGGGACTGGAGACCCCACAAAGTGAAGGTGGTGGGAGTCCTGCTATTCCAGAAAGCACCTTGCCAGCAGACCAAGTGCCACCAGAGGCACCTTCAAGACCTAGGTAAGCCACTTGGAGTGAAGAGACATGCTGACCAGCAATGGAGACCTTCAGCCTACCGACAGCACACCCATGGAGACATGAATAAGGGAGGCATTGATTTCACCTCCTTTTCCAGGTGCATGGTGAACTGGGGTGCAGACAGAAGAACACGGGCACCCAAGATGGTACATCAAAGGGCATCCTCTGGGGACAAATGATTGAACATGACTGCCCAGCTAGGTCTTTCAACGTCAGCTGCAAGCAAACCAGAGGAGAACAGGCAAAGGGAACATGTCCAAATGGGTACCTCATAGAAATGTTAATAGTGGAAGCTTTTGGGTAAGGAAGAAAGAAGGTAATTCCTTAACGTCTCATTAAAATGTAGTCACACTTGTGAACATGCAACAGGAAAGCAAAGCACAGAAACCTAACCTAAACCTAAATTTTAAAGGTGTATCTGAAAACGTTTAAGCTGCCATTGTACTTTCACTGAGGTTCCATCCTAATGCAGGAGCAAACACAAGACTCCCATGTCAGTACTGTACTGGATCTTGCTCAATGCACTTATGCAAGTGACCCTTAGGTGCTAAATACCAGGCTGCTGACTGTTCTCTGAAATTAAGACAGTGGCAGGAAGGACAAATTTAGGAGCCCAGCTGATATTTTTTCTCCAGAACCTATACTTTCCATACAGTTAAGGTGGGCTGAGCACCTTCAAAGAGCAATATGAAACACCTACATGATTCCACCAATCCTGCCCACCTATCTGTTTAGGATACGTGAGCATTTTGGGGCAGGAATCAGTGTCAACCTCTGCAAAACACCAGATCCCATCCTAAGCCTGCTTCAGGCATGTTAGGTCTGCCTGTTTCAATGGGATGCTGAGGACTGAGCTGAGCCTGTGTGTACTGACCCAACAGCCCTCTGAGAAGGAATAAACTCTTGCAGAAAACCCAGCGGCAGAGAACAATCCAAATGCTCTGGCCTTTCAGGGAAGCACTTTGGCAAGCACAGGGTGCACCAGCCTGCCTATAGAGCCACAGGAGGTTGCTATCCCTGCTTGCTTCCATCAATCCTTGCAATCCACCAGGCTGCTCGCTTGCAGCAAGTGTGGAACATGCTCCCACACAGTCTGGTGGAGGGCTGGGGTCTCGGAGGGCTCCTTCAGGAAGCAGAGACAGGACATCTGTGATGTGTGTCACACATCGCCCCAGTATGGCAGCCTGCAAAGAAGACTACCAAGGGCTGAGATAAATAGAACACAAAATAAGGGGGAGTGAGGATGGGGGGATTGTATGTCGAGAGAGAGATTTTAATTTGGAAGGTCAAGTCTGTCAAGGTGAATGCTGCCAAGCTGCAGCTTAATTATTAACTAGCCTGGTTTCTGTTTGTATCTGCATCAGTACCTACTTTTCAATGTGGATTGCACCCTGGATTCCCTGCTGTCAACTCCAATTAAGCCTGATGAGGTCTGGCTGTGCCTGTTGAGAACAGAGCTTGCCAGGACCTTCTGGGCTGCCTCCACCTCCTCCCTGGGAAGGAGAAGGTGGCCAGAAAGGGGTCCCCTAGACCCTATCTGCTCTGGCACCTAGGTAGGGCTACCATTGAGTGTTAGGAACTCTGGGCTGCAGGAGCACACACAGGCTGCTCAGGCCAGGCAAGCTGGGGCTGCTGTGCCAGCTGCTGCACCAAGGTACCCTGCTCCCAGTGCCAGGGAGCCAATGAGTTAGAGAGAATATGCTACAAGCAGGTGAGACAACAGGTCTGGTAAAATCAAAGGCTGGGTGGGAGGAATGAGGATCAAGTATGCTTTTACTTGGGCTGTAGCAACAGCCACAGCTGATACCCACTAGGTGCTGGACTGTGCAGGAAACAAGAGGAGAAGTTCTTGGATAAACCACTCCATGCTCTCATTCTGACTTGGTTAGACCCTTAAAGCTATGACAGACAAGGGGGCTGAGCAGCTCCTGGTTATGGTCCTGCCACTGCTCTGCAGCCCTGGTCACGTCTCCGCCATGCTCACTGCTCAGCTTTCACCCCACGTCCATCTCAGTCTGTCTCTCAACTTATGCCTGCAGGGCCATCCCAGGACTTGAGCTGCAGTGATCTGCAAAGCACTTTCAGACCTGCACATGACAGGCCATTTCTTGGGGTCAAAATACTGTAAACATATCCCCATCTCATTGTATTTCTTCCAGGGAAAAGGGAGCACTGAGCTGTGTTCCCACATCATGCATTGCTTGCCCTCCTCCAGACTGGGGAGGGGGGAGGGATCAAACAGGACCTAGACATTGCCTGTGGCCTCTTGGACACATTATAAATCAAAGTTAGATAAAGTCAATTTCTATGGTGTAATCTGGCCACTGCATCTCTTGAGCTGAAGCAGGCAATGGGAAGGCCCTAAAACACCATTAGAGAGGTAGATACTCATCACCTAGGCAATGCTGCAAAACTACCAAACCATGGACTAGTTTGTATTCCCTGACACTTGCTGAATAAATTGGACTAAAACCAGCAGTGTATTCATCAAAGATTGCTATGAAGGCCATTTCATACTCTTCAAGCTATCTTGTCTCCATCCATTTCTGGAGCGGGCATGTATCTGCATGAAAGTCACCCTTTTTGGACATTATGCTGCTAGGAAAAATTAAAACAACAATTAAAATAGGATATTTTTTTTGTTGTTGTTGTGGCTTAATAAGATATAATCCTGGCTAAACAAAGTGAATAGAGAGCCAGAATGCGTTCCTCTCTCCAGAGCACTGTCAAGCTGTCAGTCACAAGTGGAGAAGACTTCTGGCTAAAAGACACTCTGGCTTTGGAGATTAGCATATGGATATGCCCTTAACAGAAGCACATGCCCACATACAAGCAGTAGCAGCCTAGGCTGCCTTCTAAAATGTAAGGAATCTGCTTACTTAGCCCTGAAAGCTATTTTTGAGACATGATACATCCCATATACATGCCCAGCATTCCTTAATGGTAACTGGGAAATGATGCACATTCATGAGAGGGAGGCTAAGGCGCAGGGCTGGGAACTGAGCATTATTCTACTCCTGGCTCTGCCTTGAGATTGCTGCTGACATGACCATCCCTGACTGGCCAGACACTGGCATCTCTGCTCCTCAGTCCTTCCCACTGCTAAGTGGACATGGGAGTTTTAATGCATAAATAAAGAAATATATTTAGAAATATTTTCTTGGAACTGGATGAGTATATAGAAATGAGGATACAGAAGTATCTACCATTTGATAATTCCATAGCCCTTTAAAGATCTAGCTCACTTGAGCCCAAGAACTTTCAAGCAAAGGCCGTGCTCAAGCTTTCAGTGACTTTTACAAAGGCTGGAAAGACTTGAGAGCAGCTCTTTCACAGTTGGCAAAAGCAGGGCCAACTGGAGTTGATACCAACTGATACCTTTGCACTTTGGTATCAAGTATTTCCCAGTATAAACAATATACAGAGAGATCATTGCCAGCATCAAAACAGAAGGTTAAGAAAACCCCCAGACTCTCAAGTCTCTCCACAGCTATGTCATACTACTCTGAAGCCTGAACAGCTGGCGTTGGACACATGGCCAAGCGTTGCATGGCCTTGCAAGTCTGGCTCAGAGAGAGAAGAAATCTGGAAGAAATAAATGCTGAGCAGAACCGGTGCCTTGCCCAATTACTTCACCTTGTGTAAAGTTCACATGCCTGTTTTCCTTGGGAGGGCCCTGCCAGGCTAGGGGGCCAAAGTCAGGATCCCCCATTTCTTCACAGGTAAGGGCTCTTGGGACAAGAGAGGCATTGTCACTTGGGCTCATCCATCAGGGCACCCACACTTTCTGTGAAGAGAAGGGTTCACTCTTGTGAGTGGGGGCTGTGCAGCTGCTGGCCCTGCAGGGGCTGCCAAAGCGGTGCCATGGGAAGGGGAATGGTGAGGAGAGCCAGGGGCATTGGTTCTCCTTGGGACCCAGCAGTCCCAAGGACACATCCCCAGGAATGGGATGCTGCCCAGGAAGAGCTGTGCAAGCTGCTCCAGGAGGCAGGGGACAAGGTGTGGGACTGATGGATTCCACTGGAACATTAAATAATGCAGTTTTTAAACAAAGATTCTCGTGCGCCGGTGTAACCTAAATCTAACATGACACGGACTAAACGAGGACGTCGCTTCTCTCCCCACTGATTAGCCGTGATTGCTGCTGAGTGACACTCCAGCACGTGCCTGCTGCTGGACTGAAGCACGTGTGGGTGCCAAGCACCACGAGCCCAACACACATCACATGCACAGAGAGAACCCAGGGCAGCTTGGCAAGGGGGGCACCCCAGGCACCCCTCACCAGACAGAGAGGGGCTCTCCCTTACGAACCAAAAAGTAACTTTTCATAGCTGATGGCCAAGTTCTCCAATAACAGCTGCCAAAAGCAATCGGGCTGGATCAAAACAGAGGGAGGAAAGTTATGTTATTTTAATAGGAATTATTTGGTTCCCAGGGTTCTGATCAAATTAGGCAGCTACTGAATTAAAGCAATGAAATTACTGGGAAGGAGGCTGTGCTCAACTTATTTCCAGTCCTCCTGGATCTGAAGAGGTAACAAAGGAAACCATCCAAACCATTCTGAGGAGTTTTCCATAAACACCCTAAGCTGGTATTTGGGGAACTGGGGATTTCTGCCTGCCACTAGCAATTTTCTAATTAGTCCAATAGCCAACAGGCTCAGGACATCCCTGTGCAGCAGATTTGGCATCCTCTGAAAAGGGGCCAGACTGAAGCCTGTGTGGCAGATGCTGCTCCTTGGATCTGCAGCATGGCTCAGGCATCATGAATGCTTTGGTTTTCAGCTCTGCTAGCAAACCTGGGGGATTTCAAGCTCCTCTATGCACCCTCCATGCCCACCCTTATATTTCAAGAAATGCTTCTTTAGTGGAAATTGAGCAGTAATCACATCTGGAGTTGAAGGAATGACCACAATACAGGAGGCATACACTGCATCACAGTGGGATAAAGACTGACCAGTGCAATGGGGATTTCAGGCAAGGAAGAGGGGCTCTGTATTAAATGAAATCCTGACACTGGAACAGGAGATACAGAGTGCAGAACCAGAGCTGAGGGTGAGGAGGGAAATGGTGCTGATCATATTCTGGCAGTACTGCTCTGGTGCTGTGCACACCCTGGGGACCCCCTTGGATGGGAGGTGGAGAGCACAGGGGTGAGGGCAATGAGGGGTGAAATGTGACCCTCCACGGGAAGGGGACACCTGCACAACCTTGTACCCTTGCCCACCCCAGGCAACACTGTCCCACTCTGCAGAAATGCCACCTCCCTGCAGAAATCCCCATCTTCCCCTGTGCATCAGCACAACCCAAGCACCAGAGTTGCCTAAAGAGAGTCTCAAGTCACAGCTTCAGACCAGGTATAGCCTGTGTTGCTTTGCAACTCTGTCTGGATCATTTCCCCTAAACTGCCAGGAAAATTCTGGAATATGGGAAATGCTCTTAGATGTCTGTCTGTCAGTCAGTCAGTCAATCAATCAAAAAATCAGTCATGGTTATTTTCTTAATTGTACTGCTCTTAACTAGACTGGACACAAACATCAGGAGCCAAGGTTGTCTACAACACAACAAACACAAGCAGGGAGGCTCTGGCCAAAAGGGACAAAAAGACAGCCAGAGCAGCCAGAGGAAAGGAGAAAAAGCACTTACCTTGTGTGAGCAGTAGGGCTGTGGTGAAAGAACATGAGAAAGACAGAGAGAGAAAAGAAAAAGAGGGAAGAAGTTAATATCCAACAGGAAAAAGCTGTTTTGCAGATGAAAGCTGTCAGTGAGCAATGGACATGGTGCAAGGCAGCGTGCGAGCTCACCAGGGCTGCATGTCGGGCACAGGCTGGGGAGCAGACACCGCAGCAGCAAGATGGAGAGGAGACTGGGGTGCTCCAGTGAGCACCAGGGCACTGGCTCCCCAAAGTCACCCCCTCCCCCCAAACAAAGGCAAAGGGATGGGATGCAGCGGGGGAAAGTGGCAAGAAGGGAAGGGGAAAGGGAAGGAGGGCAGTTACACTTGCCACTGGGGCCTGACACACGCCAAACTGACCCAAAGGCGTGGGAGGTGCCCCCGCCTAAGCTGGGTGTGTGTGGTTGTGGCAGGGCTTGGCACAAGTGAGGAGCCCCAATAAACCTGTAGGTACTGAGAAGAGAAGGTGATGGGCAGCTTATTGAGAAGAGCAGCATCAGAGGGAGGCATTGATTAAACAGATGGCCTCCAATGTCAAAAGGGGCATGGGGTAACATGGCCATGCATCACCCCTCAGGATGATGCCCTGGCTCACCTACACCTATCCCACACCCCACAGGTACCATCTTCAGAGGGTCAGGGTACCTAGAGGAGCTTAGCCACATGCAGAGCATCACTGTTTGAGTCCTCCTGGATCTGTTTCAAATTGATGATCTGCTTGACAGTGCTGCATGGACACAGGCCATGCAACGTCACCACAGTGGGATGCAACTGCCTGTCAGGAAATGTGACTTCATGGTCTCAGGAAATGTGACTGCATGGTCCTCTGAGACTTGAGGTGGGAGGAAAAGAGGAGAAAGGAGTGAAGGTCCTTGCAAGGGATGACCTTACCCTGGCTCTCCATACAGACACAGCCCAGGCCCTTTGGGCAGTGACCCCCTGACCCTTTCCTCTCTTGATTTCCCCACTCCCCAGAGCTGTCACAAAGAAACATCTGGCTGGATCCCTCTTAAGTGTAACCCACAGACAGCCACAACTTACATCCAGGTATCAAACCAGTCACAGCAGAATCCATATAGCTAAAAAACTCTAACACTCTTTGAGAGGGGCCAAGCACCAAGTCTGTGCCTTACCTTTAACTTCCACTTGTCTTTCAAACGGCAAACCAATCCCTGAAGACTTGGTTGCATGTGATGACAGTATTGTAATTACTAACACTTATTATCATGCACTTTTAGTCTCAGAAGCTTAAAACTCTGTACAGAGTCAGTATTAACAACCCAATTTGACAGATGGTGAAGCAAGCAAAAAGAAGCTAAAGGGAACATTTTGCAAACTCAGAAGTGGGCTGGAGTCCAAAAGTGCTAATTTCCCCAGACTTGCCGGTCCGGGCCTCTGAAAAGCAGACACTCTTATATAGATGCCCCCAATTGTATCTGTGCCATTTGAAAGTGACTTCCTAAGCAATTTATCAAAGGTTGCACAGTTTCCATGGCAGAGCCAGAGAAACTAATCCTGAGTCCTGACACCCAGTCACTTCCTTGCTCTGTTGAGCAGCAACCATGGGCATAGCTTTCCCAACAGTGTCTGTAGAGAGACACTGAGACAGTCAAGATCTTCATCCACTGATCCATCTCCCCAGCTGTAAGAACTGTGGGCAACCCAAGAGATCTCCCTTGTCCATGTGGGCAGGTAGAGGCACAGCGAAAGGTGAAATGAAGAGGCTTCTTGCTGAACAACCCTTCTGTTTCAGGGTCAATTCCATTTGAGAGTCAAAAACTTTGGGGAAATTATTTGTGAGTACATTCTGCATTAAGTACAGTGCCACTGAGTCACAAGATGCAAAGGGATTTTTGCACTGCCTGCACCTCCTCTCATCCACACACCTCTCCCTGAAGTCTCCAACAGGCTTATCAGTACCCCTGGTAGCAGGAATCTGGAGGTTTCTTGTAGCTCTGTCCTGCTGCAGTTCATGCTGTCATGTGACCTTCTTACTGTTCCATGGTCTTCTGACTCTCCAGACAATGTACAGAAATTTAATTTGCCTTTTGCAATTACAAGCATTAGTACAATGGGTCAATTTGGTGCTCAAATGTAATATAATGAAATATTACTGGGACCCTAAGCTACTGCGGCTATTAAAAAAAAAAATGGTTCCTCATGTTTTTTAAAACTGTTATTATACTGCTCTGGGATTTGAGTTTATTTTTTTCCTCATTTGCTTGTGAGCCTGAAAAAGAACAATTTTTCTCCCTTTCACTTATAATATGATACATGAATATTTGAAGAAGCCTATAAAGCTATGAATGAAACATCAAGAATACAGCATGCAGAAAGCCAAAGGATTATTTTATCTTTATATTTCTGAGTGAATGCTGTGCATGCAAGCAAGAAAATGATTTCACGGACTAAAGCTTTCTTCCTGCACACACATCTGCTAATGTGCCCTTAGCCCTGACCTGTAATGTTTCCTGACAGCCCATCTGGGGATGCTGTACCTGTACCAGCTTCACTGATGGCCTCCGTGCTACTCCCAGCCCACGAGCCTCCCTCCACTCCCCCCAGCCTGGGCTGCATCCCTCCAGTCCTCCCCAGGGCACCTCTCCCTCTCCTGCACTGCTGCTCTGCACATCACGCTCCTTATGGGGCCAAGCCAGGCCACCTCACTGCTCTTGGCATTTCAGGTAGTCTCAGAGGCTTAACATGTGTACTCTTACAGGGAACTGCTAAAATTAGCTCCACAGCCAAGTCCAAAATAGCAGTCCCAAGTATCCCTTACCTAAGCCTTGCATGGTGTGATTGTGGACAAACACGTGTGCCTGCAGATAAGGGGGCTGTGACGCTGACTCACCCAGGAGGACCCACAGCCTTTAGCTGTGGATCCCTGCTCCTCCTTCACTGGGGTTTCTCTGCCCTGAAGGCTTGGTTTTGACTAGGTGAAGTCAAAATTGCATGCATGAACTCTGCTTCCCTTGCCACCCCTGAAAATGGACAATTTAGGCCTGAATTAAAAAAAGCTGCTAAAAATCTGTGTACTAATAAGCCATTTAATCTGCATGGTTTTGGTATACTTTGAGGTCAAATTCTGCTGTGACATGCATGTTGGTGTGGGTTACAGATCAGGAATTTCATTACCTCCTGCGTTAACTCCAAAAACCAAGCAAGAGGAACCAGGCTTGGGATTGAAGCAGACCAGCAATCCAGCAATCCTGTGTTTACAGCAACTTGATAAGCTGAATGTGTGTCCCAGCCTTTTTCTAAACAGTGAAACACTTCTCTGCTGTTTACCTCACTGAGAGATTTGACTATGCTGCATGCTTTTTTCTGGACTCATTCTTAATCAACACAAATCTTTTCTAATCAGTATCCCTAAAGACTCAGAGAAGTCACTGTGTAAATAAGAGGATCCTTTTTAAAGGCCTGGGATTTAGAGAGGGAGTTGCAATGAGGGAGAGGAGGATGAATTTTGAGGAAACTCTCAGTCACACAGCAGGGCAGTCACAGGACGCTGCAGGCAAAGAGAACACACTGCCTCCACCCCCTGCACACTCAAAGGTGACCAAGAAGTGACCATGTGAAACACAGGTTCCCTTCCCCAAAGAGATAATGGTCCTCCATCTTCCAGATATAACTGTCCACAAGCTCTGCCTCCAGATTTGCTCATTGAGGTGAGTAAACTGTTTCCCTAATAGACTGTGGAGAGACCTAAGCATGGGGTTTTTTAAAGGCTAAACAAGGCAGAGATTTTGCAGCATTAACCAGAAAGCTATTATTAATGAAGTCAATGGCAAAGCTCTTGCAGATCCAAGAAACTCCTCTCCATCAGGAGAGTCAGCAGCATTCAGCCTAATCACAGAGCTGTGAGCAAATTATTAAACCTTGAGGGAATGAGGAAACACCAATCTAACATTTTTTTTGCCTCTCTCATCAGCAGCTGATGGAGTTGATGAAGAAGGAGTTTCTTAGCATCTGTTCACACTTCAGAAAACTGCAGCACATGTATCAATACAGCTTGCCTTAAACAGGTATGGATCTTTGTAACCAGTCAAATAATTTCATCAATATTTTGATATAGATAACTTGATGGATCAATCCAAGCTGGAAATCCTTCCTTCTTTGCAGTTCAATCCTTCCTGTGACTCCCAGTCACATCCTCCCTCTGGGCACAAAGCTTTCCCATCAGAGATGCTGACACTTGATTAGGAGATGTGCTATGAGATTTCTCTGCACCAGTTGATTCTGCGCTGGGAGGGCTGAGAAGACTTCAGACAAAATCCTCCCAAGCCAGGGCATGCCACCCAGCAGATAACAATGTTTGCCAGCCATCTGTACTCCCATTTCCAGCAAAGTTGTATCTTGTGGGACACATGCTTTCTGAAGCAAAACTTTACATGAAGTTTGTCAGTCCCTTTCACAAAACATAACTCTCAGACTCAGCCTTCAGGCATCAGCCCTGAGGTTGACTCTTCCACCACTGTGCAGTGAATTCTCACAAGCTGATTCCCAGTAACCCTCATGTAACATATTTTTCCAAATGCCATTTGCACCATTCTCTGCCATCAAGTGAAATCTTCCAAAGTAGCCTCACTTGCCATTCAGGCTGTATCAACACTAAGATTAGCCACAATTTAGGCAGAAGAGCAACTTCATCCAGGGAACGCAAAGCAAGTTCTTCTCCTGTAATCCAGGGCTGAGGAAAAACTGTAAAAGCTGATGTGTGAAGAAAGTATTACTCCAAAATCTTGCTGGGATAGCAGCAAAATTTGCATTCTGAGTTGTGAGCTGACACGATAGCAGAGATGCTATAAGAGCAAAAGTCAAACCAACAGACAGCATCTCGTCATAAAGGAAGACACTCATTTCCCTGCAGGAACCCTTTAAAAAGGTGCTGACAAAAGGATGCCCAGAAATGTGGTGCAGGGTGCAGGGAAGTTTCAAAACCCTGCAGCACTCAGTAAACAGGGATTCAGGTTATGTGACTTTGCATATGGAGGAAAGGTGAGACAAGAAGGATTTGAAGATTAATTTCTTAGAAATGGAGAGGACAAAAAAAGTCAGAAAACCTGGAAAATGGCCAGGAGGATAGAGAAAAGCAACATTTACCATCCTGGCCAAGCAAAGAATGTGAGTCTCTCTCTTTGATTTCTTTTTACTCATTCACTTAGATACAACAAGCTTGCAGAAAGCACCATCTTTGCCAGTGCTCTGTGCATCTGATATGGCACTACTGAGTCAGCGCTGGTCGTCATCACAGGCCAGGCTGGCGATATTCCAATCTCAGATCTGTTCTCATCTCTTTGAATTATTGGAGCACATCAACAAAAAGAGCTGCTATAGTAAAACTACTTGTGATTTGTTTGGATGATCAGAAAAACCTTGAAAAACTCCAGCTGCAGAAAGTGATTGGTGAAAAAGATCAGATGACCTGCGAGACAAAGTAGATGTAGCATTTATATAGCAGAAGTAAATGGTCAGCTCTCCTTACAGCAAGGGTTAACAGCTGAGTGTCCCAAGGCTCAAAGCAGCATGACTCATGTAACAGGGGATGAACAGTGAGGAGCAGCATCTGCAGATGATGCAAAATGTTCCAGTTCAAAGGCTGTATCAGTGGCTGGTCTGCATTCTGCAAGCCTTGGTCAACCTGAAGACAGGCTTTGTGTTTGGACCACTACAGGAACACTTCTGTGTAGAGATGATTTCTCCTCCAGTAAGGTGCTAGCAGATGTAGAGAGCAAGAGCAATAGGATGAATGTCACGCTGAGTTCTGGCCCTCACAGAGACCATCCTGGAGACCCCTGTGCCCCACAGCTGTGATCAGGGCCAAGGAGAAGTTCCCTTGACTGGAAGTGACTGCTTTGTATTGGCAGGTGTACAGGACAGCACAGAGAGTAAGGCAAATCAGCCGTGTGGTAGTAAGCCCTGCTCCCACCTGCCATCCTCCTCCACTGCATGTCTGTCAGGAAGCACTGCCACCGCAGCCTGCAGCAGTGTGGTACCCTCAGGGACAGCACACTGGGTCTGAATAGCACCAGGCTCTGGACCAAGTTCTGCATCCCAAAATAAACCACTCAAACTCTGCCCCAGGCTGCTTTGAAAAGCACATACTACTTCTCCCTGTCATCAGCTCTGCCATCACTTCAGGGAACATTTCACCCCTGATTTCATCACTGCCACCTTGTTTGCATCCCTATGGTAAGCTTGGAGCTGCCCTCTGCATGGAGAAGTCCTGGTCCGGCCGCAGGCCCTCAGCACAACGCCGTGGTAGTGCAGGCACAACTAGCTTCTCTGCGTGACCTGGATTGCAGATTACTTCCAAACACGACTGCCATTCATCTGAGGTGCCCAATGCCACCCCATTTTCAGAGGAGCCAGGAGAGGTTTTGAAGATACTGCAAATAGCTGAGAGCATCAATCCTCCTACAGCACTGAGGTGACAGAGCTAAGTGAGGAGTGACAACAAAACAAGGACACACTGTCAAGAAAACCACATCTTTTGCAGCACTGGGAACAAATGCATGAGTAGCCAAAACCCAGAGAGACTCTACCTCAAAAGCTACCGGGCCTGGGTCCCCAAGGAGAGGCAACAGCTGGGCTTTGCCCTTGCTGTGTGAGTCACGCGGGGGTACATCCATCACCACAACAAAACCCAGCAAAGCCCCCCCCAGGTGACTGTGGTGTGGGATTTTCCCCGTCTGTGGGCACAGGGCAATGGCAGCCCCCACACGATGCTGGCAGGAGCACGCGTGCTGGAGTCAGCACCAGCATCCCTTCCCAACGCTGCACAGCGCACGATGCCCGAGCATGTGCAAGCCCGAGCGTGGCCCGGGCTGCCTCCTTTCCGCCGGGAGCCAGCTGGTCATGCATGAATTCTGAAGCTGCTGGCCACAGCATCTGCTCTCAATCACTCACAATGCTCTCTATGGGAAAGCCTCTCGTAGCTCCTTATTCTTCATGCCAGGCACAAGGTAGGCTCATCGGAGGTACTGCAAAGTGCACAGAGTACAAAGATCCTCAGTACAGAGCTAGGGATCTTTCCAGATGCCCTGGATTTAGTGTAGCGACTGTGCCACCTTGTGCCAGCAACATTTACAAATGCAGTTTATTCTGCCTCTCAGATTTAAAACCATGGTGCTCTCACTCTTTGACTTTTCTCTAATGAGGCCAACTGGGGCCCTGTGTCTCCTCCCCGGCATGGTCCTTTACTTCCTCCAGGAAAAAGAGGGTCTGTCCAAGGGTGTGCCCTGACCTCCTGGCCTGCAGGCTCTGTGCTGCAGATCACTTTAGTCCAGCTCTGACCTCTTCTCTGCCTCTTGCAAATCAGACAATCACACTGACTAGAGCTGATACAGATGTAAATAAGAGATACGTGATACAGCAAACTGGCTCTGTAGTCCTAGTAATAATGAGGATGTTTTACAACTAGTCCACTTCCAGGGCCATTTGGGCTTTTTCCAAACACTTGTTCTTATTCAGCCAGGTGCAAGGTGACCTGTGTAGGAAAGAGAAATATGGGACTTCATAAAAACAGCCCATTTCTGACTCTGTATTCTGATTCTGCTCATTGTTTAGAAAAGGCTGCAGGATTCACAGAGAACAGACAGCTGAGAAAAAATTCATTGTGTTGCTCCAAGCTACCAAGTGCATAAGCAGGAGAAAGCCAGGGGCCTGTGATTTTCCTCCTGGACCTGCTGA
This sequence comes from Fringilla coelebs, assembly GCF_963513975.1. Classification (NCBI taxonomy): domain Eukaryota; kingdom Metazoa; phylum Chordata; class Aves; order Passeriformes; family Fringillidae; genus Fringilla; species Fringilla coelebs. The sequence goes on from NC_140034.1 coordinate 34,402,018, forward strand.
GATGGAGGTGGGAGACCCATGGATAGGAAGACATCTCCACCCACGTGGAGAGGAGACTCCAGTGTGGTTCTAGGACTGAAGACTTTGATCCAGGACCAAACATTTGCCTTCACAACACCCAAGAAGAAATCTGACCATTCTGTGGGTGTAGAGAACAGATAGCTACATGGAAGCTCTGGCATTATATAGTTCTTTTATATGATGGAAAAAAGTAACTAGAGGCTACAAGCTGAGGCCAGTCAACTTCTACCTAGAAGCCATGCTCACATCTTTACCCTGGAGGGCAACTGATTGCTGGGACATACTCCCACAGGATATGGCAAGGTTGATCACTGCCTCTGCTCAAAGGCAGTTGAACTTCAGTGAAAACTGAGGGCTTGTGCTTGACAAAGTGAAACCTGATGTCCCTCATTGCCTGTGGGCTGCAGGAGGCAGTCTAACAGTATTAAAATACAGGTTTACATTTTACTAGTCCACGGATGCTCTATGATACTGAAATGCTAATGCAACCTGTGTCTGTCCTGAACATCCTATGGAGCAGTCTATGGGAGCTTGGACTGGCCAGAGGGCAGCTGCTGTGCTGGTGAGGTAAGAAACAGAAGACATTTCAGCAAGGGAGGGCTGTGCTCTGCAGTGCATGGGGAGCAGCCAGGTGTCCCATCACCAACAGCAGCACCTGGGAGCAGAAATAAGCCTGTGGGCAAACCCATCTGGCTCTACTCTGTAGCAAGCACCCAGAAGGGGTGTCAGTAAAGTGCCTCTGTTTCAATCTTGGCCCTCTTAGGCCACCCCAAAGCTACTGAAGCCAGTGGCAAGACTCAGTGAGAAAGGGGTCAAACACATATAGGACAAGAATAAAGGTAGATGTAGGCAAGAAACAACTGTAAGTTTGGGTTTATTCTAGCTATGAATCCTGGTCTGCTGGGAGATCCTGGGTCTCACTGCTGATGAAGCAGGACCTCAGCAGAGCTTCACACCCTCTGCATGACAGATTGTGATTATTTGTGACACATTTAAAGGGGTTTTCAAATAGAAGATATGAAGAACCATTTCAAAAAAAGTAAGCCAAGTTATTTCACACCTCCTCTCTTCTCCTATGGACTTTTCATTGCACTTCATAGGGACCCAAGAGCACCAAAGCAGTGCCACTGGGGGCAACAACAGAGGGAAGGACAAGGGGAGTACAGGAGGAGCTAAAGGGGGCAGCCATGCATTACACCCTTCTTTTGCCTTTTGCATTCCCCAAGGTCCTGGCAAAGAAGCAGGAGCAGAGAGAACAGCAAAGGTGTGCTCAGAACAAAAAACAGGTCAAGACAAGGAAACCCAATCAAAATAACACAGCCTCCGAGACTCAAGCATTGCACAAAAGGAGAATCAGAAGTAAGCTAGGCTCTTAAAGGCAGAGATGACACCGAAACAGAGTAAGAGCAGAATACAGGAGGGCAAAGAGTAAAAGTCGATCCCTCTACAGGAGGAGGAGAAAAGGAGGAAGGGTAAGGAGGAGAAAGAAGGTTATATTTTCTGGATTTGGGGTTTGGATACTTGATTCTGATTTTTTTCTTTTTTGCATTTTTTTCATAAAGGATCTCACACCTGATATTCCTCGTTCCATCCATTGCGGTTCACCAAGGGCAATGAAGAAATTCTCCTGCCTTTCGTATTCCTCCTCATCTACTATCTTAACCCTTATGGTCTTCCTGTAGGGACAACAAGAGAGACAACCGTGTACAGCGGGTCAGCTGGCTGGAGGCGAGGCAGCAGCGGCGGCGGCGGCGTTGGTGGGGGCTCCTTGCACGCAGCCCCTTCCCGCTGGGGCGGTGTGCGCTGGCCTGCCTGTCGGACACAGCATCCTCGCAGCGGCTCCTTGGAGCGGGGTGTTAGGGACAGAGGGGGCTGGCAAGGGAGTGAGGAGGCAGGGAAAAGTGGGAGGAGGACCTTGCTGATGGTTAGTGGAAGGTGACTTCTGCAGCGCAATTTTTTTCAGTGTCAGATGGTAATGGAAAAGGTATCAGTTGCCTGAAAAGCATCAGGGACCACCACCCTGAGCTACCCACTGTATTTTAGCTGGAAGACCAATTTCTTCTTTCCATTAATAATAAATACAGTAATAATACTCTCATGATTAATAATAAATCCGCAAAGACTCTGGGCTGGGAACCTGAGGAGAAGAGAGAGACACATTCCCCAGTGTGGTGGGGTAGGTCTCTGCCAGTGGCTACAGCTCCACCAGCTGCTAAGGAGGCTGATGGTTCTAACTCCCATTTTTAAAATGGCACATCTTATTGCTTTCTCTTCTTGATAGTATCTACCCATCCTCCTGTCCTGTTCCTCAAATGAGGACACAGTCTTCCTAGGGGATGGACCGCTTTGCTCACAGGGGACACAATGGGACAATGACTCCAAGGCTCAAAAGGAAATGCCCTGGGCACTGCAGCAGGTCTAGCCTCTTTCCCCTGAGGCCAGCTTATCTGACTTCCTCCACTACCCCTGCAATGCACATAACTGCTGTGAGACCCCAGGCAAACCAAAGCAGGACCTGGCTCTTCCTTGCCCTCAGCTCCTGCTCCCAGAGTTCTTCTGTGACAACCAGACCAGGGGTTGCACAGCCTTTGCCCAGTGCTTCTCAGAAGTCACAGAGCTGCTTCTCTGCCAGGCCTCAATTCCTGTATTTTTCTAACATGGGTCTGACTGGAACAACCCGTAGGACCAGGGCTGAGGGATGATCTCCTGAGACGCTGGATGTGTTCCTAGCCAGCATCTTCCCAATGACACTACAAAATTTTCCTGGACCCTCCAGTGGGGGTGGCAGAAGGTTCCTCTCAAGCCACCACAGAAATATGGACAAGCAGGACTGCTCTCCATCCTTCTCTCTCTCCTCCCCTTGCCACTTTGCCTCTCAGCAGCCCCAGCACCACTCCCCATGCCACCCCATGGGTACCATGTGACACGGTGTGCGTGCACAGCAGTGTTTAGGGCAGAGCAGTCAGAGACAGAGAGACATCAGAGGAAGAGAAGAGGAGGAAGGAGATGGAAGAGAGGAGGAAAGAACGTTAATGTTAGTCTGCAGGGCCAGTACTACACCTTTCTGTAAACTCATATCCACCATGCGGGGGCTCATCAGCTCAATGAAGAAATTCTTGGTTTTTTCATACTCCTCATCATCAATTACCTTGATGTGAACTGTTTTGCTGTGGATGGAAAAATAATAAGGGTCATAAAGGGGAGAGGGGAACAGAGAAGCAAAAGTCAAGGAAGGACGGAGTTAAATGGGTACATTAGAGAGTCAAAGTTTTCTCACCCACTGAACAAACTCAACATGGCCCTTTAGAAAGGCTGAAGACCCCTTCTGCAAGCCCCTGGCCAATTTTCTGTTTAACCCAAAGGCAGAATGGCAGGCTAAACTAGAAAGTGAAGTTAGAAAAAAAAAAAACCCCAACAAACTCTCTCAGGGCTCAGCCTGTGGGCAGTGAGGTCTGATGGCCAGCTGAGAAGCAGGCTTCCCTCACCCTGTTACCCCTGTGCACACACACATACATACACACACACACCAGCAGCCAAACAAGCACACACACCCTGCTGGCGCCCTGCTGCTGCCTCAGCTTCATTGGCCTGCTCTGAGAAGTGCTGACTGCTGAAGCTGCTGGAGCAGCTGGGCAGCAGATCCTGTGTTTCTCCTTTAGCAAACTTCTTACAAGTTCTTGTACCATTTTGTAGGAAAAGAAGAGCTCACTCTGCCATGGTTTCCTCCAGAGCAAATACATGCCTTATGCAGAGGTTACTGTCCCACAACTTTCACACCCAAAGAGAACAAGAGAAACAAGTCAAAGACTGCCTCCTTACAGACAGGCTGCACTGACTGTTGCAAGCTTGAAATGACCCCTCCACTCCCCTCATTCTCCCAGTGGCTGCAAAGGTTCATGCAGTCGCATCCCTCACTTGTGACTGAAGACATTGGTGCTTTCATTCCAAGCTGGTATAACCTCCTCTTAAATAAAACATTGTTTGCACGTGTAACCCCTCTGAATGGGTACCTGCTTGCCATCTTGGGGCTCCTGGACTTCCAGTTGAACACAACCCCAAGCTGGAACTGCATTTTTTAAACCAGAAGTCAGGCCCACATAAAAAGTGCTTCCCTTTCCTCAAAACAGTTGCCCGTCCTGCCAGTGAATGATCCCCTGCTTCCTACTGCTCTGGTCCCACACATGGCCCTGACACAACAACCTCCTCTTCTTCCTGCCCATCCTTAGCAGTCAGATCAGGCCCAAGTGCATGTTGTGCACAATCAGTCTTGACTGGCAATGGGATGGAAAAGAAAATCAGGACTGGCAATCACAATCACAGGCAATCTGGAAAGATGTGACCAAATTCACATCTCTATGTGCCTCAGCCTGTAGCCTTTGCAATTAAATCCTGTATCTTTGATCTCACAGTGCTTCAGAGAACAAGCAGTCTAGCCCTGCACCCTGGGGGTGCTGTGATCCCCACCCTGGGGATGATGCCATGGCCAGCAGCCTCTGGAAAATCACCATTTCAGCACAGAATAGGAGAATCATCACTGCAGCTTGCATTCCTACTGATACCAATAATGACCACAAAATTATTTGGTCATCCTACAATTTGACCCTCAAGTCAATTCTTCCTGCACTCCAGCTGTGGAAATCTTGTTCCCTGCGCTGACTCTGGTCTTGATCTTGGTTCCAACCCTTCTCTTTCAAATGGTGTCACAGAGGTAGGAGCAGAGTTTGGACAACGTCTGCCTATCCATCAGTGCAGGAATAGGCAAGAAAAATCACCTCCAATTCTTCTTTCTGAGCTAAATCAGTTTTATTTTTGCCAGTGCTTGCTCTACCCATACCCTGCACCAATGCCAGCAAGCCTCCTTTCCCTTCTCTAGGCTCCTTCAATCTCTACTAATCCAGCCTGAAAGATTTTAAAAGGTATTTCTCTGGTGTAAATACTGCTGCTCTGCTAAGACTTCATCATGATGATTTTTTGTTTCATTTTTGTTGGAGATGTTGAATTTCTCTTTTGAACCAGATTTTATCTGGGCCCCTGATACCTTGCAAAGCTTGTTCAATTTGCTGAGTTAAACCTACAGCTGATTCATACCTCTGATCTTTTCCTTGCTCATTACTACAAAACAGAAGGTGGGATTTTCCAAAGCAGCCAGTGCTTCCTGGACGTGGGTTGCTTTTAAAAATCCTTTTCATAAGCACCATTGCTTATGGTTTTTCCATTCTAGGAGCTTCAAAATAATCAGTATTGCTCGTCTGCAAAAATTGGAAAAAACACCACAGACCCTCTTTCCTGGGGTCAGCTTATGTACTGTGACAAAGCTATTCTAAGGCTTTGTACAGTTAATATTATGCATGCAAACCATTTGACCTTCCTTCCTTCCTTCCTTCCTTCCTTCCTTCCTTCCTTCCTTCCTTCCTTCCTTCCTTCCTTCCTTCCTTCCTTCCTTCCTTCCTTCCTTCCTTCCTTCCTTCCTTCCTTCCTTCCTTCCTTCCTTCCTTCCTTCCTTCCTTCCTTCCTTCCTTCCTTCCTTCCTTCCTTCCTTCCTTCCTTCCTTCCTTCCTTCCTTCCTTCCTTCCTTCCTTCCTTCCTTCCTTCCTTCCTTCCTTCCTTCCTTCCTTCCTTCCTTCCTTCCTTCCTTCCTTCCTTCCTTCCTTCCTTCCTTCCTTCCTTCCTTCCTTCCTTCCTCCCTCCCTCCCTCCCTTCCTTCCTCCCTCCCTCCCTCCCTCCCTCCCTCCCTCCCTCCCTCCGCCCACATGTACATTTTGTTAAGTACAAGGAGCTCTATTTGCCCTACCAAGTAGTTCCACAGTGCTGAGACTTCCTTAGAATAGTCTTTGTTTTACTCTAAAAACACAGTTCAAGAAAGAGAAAGAAGGGTTGCTGGGATCCCTAGAGGATAGCATGGCAAAGTGCTGGCTTTGCAAAAACAGGTCCCCTCAAGTCAGGAACACAAACCTTCTGGGTTCCAAAACCAACTCAGCTCTGCTGCAAACTGGACCACTACCACACACTCAAGCATCAGGTGGCTTTTCCAAAAAGAGAGTCTGAATTTGGTTACCAATCCAGTAACTTCCTGGTTTCCTCCTTTGCTACAAGCTCCTAAGGAGAAAAGAACCTTTTACCCAGCTCTGAAAGAGGTGAAGGACAGATCAAAACAACAAGCCAAAGCCCTGCATGGACACAGGCTGGGCCTTGCACCCCCTCTCCCCATCTGACTGAATTCCAGGGGAGGCAGTGCCTGACCTCTCCAGCTTTGCTGAGAAGTGGTGAGTGCCCAGCAGGTCCTCCACCCCATTAAAGCCTTGGGGACACAGCAGGAGCCCAGAGGTGATGCTTGGGGACCCAGGTGTGATGGGATGGGGGTGATGGGAGCCAAACTGCAGCCACTGCCAGCTCTTGCTCCGGAGCCAGGGCGTTGCCAGACCTCCCTGCGCAAGGAGGAAAGGAGCAGGGCAGAACTTGGCAAGGACTGTGCAGTGACACGGGGAGGTGGGTGAGGGCTCACAGACCCAGTGCCACATAATGGGGAGCAGTTAACCTTTCCCTGGGATTTTGTGGCAGAGGGAAGAGCAGCATCCCTGCTCCCAGGCTGCTCTGCAGCCTGCACAGATGGGGGCACAGCGCTGGGTTTGCTCCCTTGAGGGGAAGTGCCCTTCTCTCAGCTGGCTGCTCCCGTGACTGTCACCACAGAAAGGTCAGTGCTGACAGAGGGGGGTTGTGGTGGCCCATCAGGCCGCCCCTCCCAGTCCACTGTGGCTGGTGAGGGCTGCCCTTTTCTCCGCTCTGCAGCTTCCCCACCTCTGTGAGCATTTCACTCGTCTCCAGGCCTATGAAAGCAACCATAAATACAGCTGCGTCCTGAGCTGTCATAAATTGTCTGGAGGCCAAAACACAGATTGCTCCCACACAATCTCATCTCTCACCTACAGCCACACTGAGAGCTGCGTCCTCGGAAGGCATGAAGAGTGGAGGAGATGGATGGAGAGAAGGGCTGGAGTGCAACGCTGCCCCGGGAGGACATCACGTTAATGTGAGAGATGTGACAGAAGGACACCGAGAGGCAGAGAGCGTGTGGGAGCGGGAGGCTTGGGAACATTTTGCTGCAAGAACATCATGACAGCTTCTTGAAATTAATGGAGGCAGAGGCGGGCACGAGAGGGGCTGGCCGTGCAGCAGCCCTGATGGGCATGCTCACCACCATGGGAAGCAAGGAATCTGAAGCCTACCTTGCTCAGCTGAGCAGCTTTCATTCCCCAGCCTCTGGCCACTTCACATGAGGAAAGGAGGACACTCTCCAGCCTTCCCATTCTCTCTGACAGTTTGACTGGGGCCAAGACACACCTCAGACAGCTCAAAAGCAGAGAACAACAGAGAGCATCCAAAAGCCTCTCCTGGCAGCAAGGAGCCACTCTGTAAAACACAATGCCCCACTGCCAGCACCAAGCCACGGCACAGTCCAATCTCAGCACCTGCATGACTACAGTGATGGGAAGGGCTCTTTAATTCAGGGCTCGGTGCAGCTTTCAGCAGATTGAGCAACGCTTTCAATTTGGCCTGTGACACAACAGGGCAAGCCAAAAGCCAGCACGCCCAGGGAACACCTGGCCATACAGAAGTCAGGATAGCTGCTCACTTGCTTCTTTTTCTCTGAGGTCATTGCAAGCTGCCACCCAATAGCCTTCAGATGAGGTTCTGCTTTCAACATACGCTTAGAAACAACCACTGGTTTTAAAAGTCAGGGATGGAAAAGCTCCTCTGGGGAGCAACATTAAGAATGAGATTTCCCTGAGTAAGCAAGAGAAGATGAAATGAATAGACATTGATCTTCTCCTAAAGGACTTTGTGCACATGATGTTGCTAAATTCCCCATCTGGGAAGTACAGAGGATAATCTATAAAATCATTTTATTTGACAACACGTCCACTTCAAACACATAAGGCAACAACTGAATGGTTATTTGATTAATGTGCTAGAAAATACTGAGTATCTCTTTGTGTGGACACTCTCATTTGCAGGAATTATTGCTGAGAAGGTTAAGAGGATGTGTCTGTGTGGGTCTGTGTGACTTTGGAATGTGAAACAACTCTAAATACAATGCAAGTCAGGAGATGTCACATAGTGTATAGCCCCTGAAACAGGCAGGGCTGTGCAAGGGCACATTTTAGAGTCCCTGGTGGGATGCTATTAGCCAGGATGAAAAGCAGCCAGGACAGCAAGGTAAATATCCCTGGGGCAGCGAGACGTACCAGAAGGTGTTCAGTAACTCCTTAATGTGAATCATTAGTACAAACACTTTGGGTCAAGCCATTCTATTCTTGACACATCCTGATAAACCCAAACCTTCATCTGATTTGCTGTGGGTGCAGGTTCCAGCAGCGTGAAGTTCAAAGCCTGTGGTACCAGTCTGACTCTTCCCCAGAGCTCTGTGCTGGTTTGGGACTTCACTGTGAAACTGCAGACAGGGCCCACTTACTACGTTAGAGTACCTCATAGAGCAGTCACAGTATCATAGAATATGCTGAGTTGGAAGGGACCCACCAGGCTCATCAAGTCCAATTCCTGGCCCTGGGCAGGATCTCCCAACAATCACACCATGTGCCTGAGAGCATTGTCCAAATGCTTGAGCTCTGTCAGGCTTGGTGCTGTGACCACTTCCCTGGAGAGCCTTTCCAGTGCTCAACCACCCTCTGGGTGAAAAACTTTTCCTGATATCCAACCTAAACCTCCCCTGACTCAATTTAATGTTTTCTCCTCAAGTCCTGCCACTGGTCACAAGAGTGAGGAGATCATTACCTGATGCTTCCCCTTGTGAGGATGCTGAAGACCACAATGAGGTCTCTCCTCAGTCTCCCCCAGGCTGAACAGGCCAAGTGGTCTCAGCCACTCACATGGCTTCCCCTCCACTAGGGGGAAGAGAAACTGGCTGAGTAAAAGGTTCTTTTCCCCTTCACCATCCTCATGGCCCTTCTTTGGACCCTGTAATCGCTTAATGCCTTTTCTATATAGTGGTGCCCAAAACAGCACACAAGACTCGAGGTGATGCCACCCAGTGAAGAGCAGAGCAGGAAAATCACCTGCTTTGACTTGCTGGCAATGCTGTGTGCTTGAGGAAAACCAGAAGGGATTAAATAAGGTTATAAATAGTGGGGATCTGTCTTTGCCCAATTCACTGGGAGGTGGATATTTAACACAACAATGTTACTGTGCTCACAGTGAAGGTGAAGAAGCCAGCAAAAGAAGCCTGATTTGATGCCCATGGTCATATGAAGTTGTGCATCAGTAACCCAGAGTAACAAACTGAGCAATTTTGAAGCAAAGAATTATGCTGTCACATAGCACACAAAAAGAAAAAAGTGTTTGAAGGGCAAAATCATTAGATCCGAAAGCAGATTCACTAAACTCACCAAGATCACCAAACTGAGTGATCTTAATTTCAAGAGAAGACCATGGTAATTTAAGAACCAATCCAGATTATGACCAAGACAGGCAGGTTGCACTCTGGTCTTAAGATCATGTCTATGAAAGAAGATTTTTTGATTACTATGGAGATTATGGAGTGGGGGGACTGGTTGTCAAGCATTCAGCTGCAGCCACTGGCAATGGTCACAATTTGTCTACCAGAAAGGTCAGAACTGAAGGTGCCCCTAAGGTCAGATTAGATGTTAGTAGCGATTCCCAGGTGCCAATAGGATAGATGAACTGTCAGAACACAGCTTCGAGCAGATCACTGATGTTCACGTTGCTGATGTTTGAGTTACAGGAGAACTGGTGCTGGTGCAGAAGCTGGAGACAAGCCATGGCAGGCCAGTTTCCAAGAACTGGCTGCATTGTTCATGAGGACCTTGGAAGAGCAGCTGTGCAAGAGTTATCCTCTTTTGTGTAGCAAGCACGTGGGGGACAGCCCCAACAGCTTCACTACCAGCCAATTAGCCATAAAGTAACATAGTCAGAAGCCATCCCCAGAAAATGAGATTTTGCTCTTCTGTGTTTTCTCTTTTGTTCTCAAGTTGTTTTATGGGACAACCAGATGGTAAGTAATTATCTTTTAATCAAAATCACCTGATAAATTATTATAAGAAAGTATCATCTTATCATTAAAATAATGTTCTTTGCAGTGCTAATCACTATATGACCTACATATTTCTCCTGTCAAGCCTGAAGCCTTACAAGTAAGTCAGCTGATATCTCTATACTTTAGTTTCTATATCCATGCAGGGCCCATGGTCCTTATTTCTCACAGGGATTTGATAGGGGTGGAAGCACCTATCAGTGCTTCCCAGTGTGGAAGGTGCTACAGTGACGCAACCAGAAAGAAGGTGCGGGAAGAGAGGAGAGAGAGTTGAAGTGGTGGAAGTATAATTTATTTATAAGTATCAACTTATTCTGGCTTCATCTGACATGGTTCCCATTTGAAGGAGCTGTGCACTTCTGTAGGACACCTCCTCTTCCTTGCTAAAGTCCATTTACTTCATGAAGGAACTAAAAGACCTCAGAAAATACGTCTGCAAACAACTATCAGCCTACCTCTGGACAGAGGCATTTCCACCAAGCCATTCCTGACAAGCAGGTGCTGCTGCCCAACTGCTTTCTAATAGCCACATTACAAAGATGGTTTTCTGGATGATCTTTCCTGATATTTCACCTCTTTACCCCTAGGAAGTCCTTTGTCATGTCCACCCAGACTGACAAGGCAGGAGGGAGAAAAGCCTTTGGCACGGTCCCCTGGAGTGGCTCCCTGTATCCCTGCTGATCCTCCCACACAGGCAGAGTCTGAGACTGGCCCAGAAGACCCAGAGCCCTTCTGCAAGCCTCTGTCCCTGCCACACATGCAGCACACGAGGGATCTCTGCTACACTCCTGCAAGGGCCAGGGCCAGAAACACCCAGCTCTGCTATGGCAGCTCACAGGCAGGGGGGAAAAGGTGCACTGGAGAAGACCCCACGCAAGAAGCAGCTGTACCCTGAGGTGGGGACAACGATCCCAGTCCAAAGCCTTGTGTGATCCCTCATGCCCACCCCTGGGACTGTGTGGGACAATGTGCAGGACCACCAGTAGCTCAGGGGCTCTGCCTGGCTGGCTGCTAGCAGTGTAGTTTGTTCACATCACACCAGATCTCCTAAGGCATAAAGGAGGAAATATTGACACAGAAAGGCATCTTCCCTTTGTGTATTCCTCATGTAATCTTGGCTAATTAGTAAATTGGCTCATGCTTCAATTAGAACTATTGAAAATGCTTTAGTAGCTGACACATGGTAATTAAAGGGACATAGCCAAGACTAGGAGCTGTATTTTTTAGTCTTTACTTGTACAAGAAAACTTTAAAGTGTTACAAGTAAAAGATTTATAGTGATAGCCATAAAAAAAAAATAAATTCGAAGTAAAAAAAAAAAAAATTGCTTGTTATGGTTTCTCCCTCCTAGATGACAACACTAAAGGGTTTTTCTTGTATTTTTGGTCATCTTCACTTTCCAATTTGTGCCTGTTTTGTGCACAACAGCCCAGCCCTCACTTCCCACTGCCACCCAAGACTGCCAAGAGACATGAAATGCTGCCAAATTCACATGACAATGTTTCACACCTACTTTGTATCAGTGCAAATAACTGTACCAGCAATGAGAAATCAGAGCTGCTAAGTTGCAAGTGAGTCCATTAAGCACATCCACATCCATGCCATCAAAAAAAAAATCTTTAAGTGCCTAATAAACTCAGGGCAACTCAAGAGATGTGGTAAATCCATGTATCATCCATGGGAATCACCACTGAAGCTAGTAAATGGCAAATTCACTACACTCTCAAGTCTCATGCTCAACTTGGAAACCCTGATGCACCAAAAAATGCTCCATGAGCTTCCATAGCGCTGTCAGCCCTGCCAGACAAGATACCCAAAGCACTCTATATTTCACTTTGTTCGAACATGATAAAATGCTCTAATATACAGGGTTCTTCAAGGAAAGATATCACAGTTTGTTTTTAAGAATTTCTGCAAAAAAGGGAAAGTCAGAGTTTGTTAAAACCCCTTCTCTCAGCTGAGTCCATGTTGCTGACCAGCTGAGCTATTTAAGTTAGGCTGTACAAGCATAACAGCCCAGCTCCACAGGTTTTCTTTTTCTTATTCAGTTTCATGAAGCTACTTGGGTTCGAATATTGAAGCTGTGTGTACAGACACATGCGGGCCCTTGTCTGGCCTGGTCCAAGTCAGCTTCTTCCTGCTTACCCTATGAGACTTGATGCTTCAGGGCCAGGGAAGAGCAGACAAAATTTCAACAGCCTGTGGAGCTCTTTGTTGAGGTCTGTACACTAAGAACATGTCTTGTACAAGCAATAATTCAACTTGGCAGCCCATGAAACCAGACAGTTGAGGTGGGTATCAGCCTGGTGTAGGCGCAAAGCAGAGCCAGGGCCCTGGGCATAGACATTTCACCCCTCCCTACCTTGGGCAGGTTCCCAGGGGAACAGCTTCACTGAGGAGATTCTATGCCTTTTTTTCTCTTAGAAAGGAATTTCAGAAGGAGCAAGACTTCAACCACAACCATACTGTGGGGAGGGAGGAAGGAAGGAACAGAGGGATGGACGGAGGGAAGGACAGAAGGAGGAAGGGAGGAAAAGAAGAGCAGGAAGGAAGGAAGGACATTTATTGCTTACTAAAGGTCTTTGAATTTTACTGCTTCCATCTGAGTCTGATGTACCACAATAAACAGCTATGATATCAAAATGCATAATGGGTATCAATGGCCAAAAAAAGTACGAGAGATCTTTTGTTTGCTCCAGAGAATGGCTCCAAAGCTTGACAGGGTGCAGGACTGGGAGTGCCCTGGACAGGACTGGGTAGGCTGGACTATCTCAAAGCCTCTTGGGATGTTCTGAGCAAACACAAAATGGGGATTCAGCTGGAAGTGACCCCCTGTCCCACCACAGTGTTCCTGAATCCCGCCTGCAAGACAGACACTCGTCATTGGCTGGTATTGGCAGACCAGTGCTTCAAGCTGTCGCCCCTAGTTTTAGACTTTTTGCTGAAGGCATGTAGATTTGGAAGCTATATTTAGATGTCTTTTCTATTCTTCAGCAACAGGGTTGCCATGGAGATGCTGGTGAGGATGAGAAGGTGGGGACAGAGAGGGGAGGAAGTTGAGGAATGAGAAATACTAGATTCAAAACAATCCTCACCAGCCTTGGAAGGCTTTAAATTCCTCCTAGGGCAAAAACTGCTGGAGCTTGTAAGCCAAAATGAGCCCCTGGCATTGTCTGATGGTGCAGCCCTGCAATGCATTGCTCAATGTTTTGTCATGGCAGGTTTGAAGAGACACAAGGGGCTGCCTTCAAGCACTGCTCCTTTGGGAGAGTGTGGCCCCCTTGACCTGAGCTTGCCAAAAACAGAACTCTGGGAACTTCATGAATGTCTTGCTGCTGCCGTGCTGCTTCACAAGTTCATACTGATTCCGTACTTGGTCAGCTCCTGCCACAGCTGGGGTGGCTTTGTCTCTGCTGCCAACAGTAGAGGCAGACAGGGTGTTACATCTGGGGGCAGAGCTGCTCAAGTTTACCCAGAAGCATGGGCAGGGACATGCTAGCACACTAGGGACAAACAACCCAGCACAGGAGCCAGGCTGTAGTGGGAGTAAAGTGGACTACAGGCAGGGGTTACAGGTCCTTGATCTCTGCCTGCCAGGCACATCCACATTCCCTGGGATCACACTAGCTGCAGGCACAGATAGATATGCAGATTCATACCTACAACACTGCTCTTCCCAGTAGAGACAACATAGGTGAGACTAAGGGCTTCTCCTAACATGGCTGTTCGAGACTCACTGTACCACAATTACTACACTGCTGATGTCCAGGTATTAGAAAGATAAATTGCTTGTTGATAGAATTTCCTTGCTAAAAGTTTAGGGCTTGACATGCTTCAGTGATCTCAGACTGAGGGGGAGGTTAACAAAGCTTGGGGAGAAGCATGTACTACTGATAGTGGACACAAAGAATGCAGGATTTCCAGGCCACAAGGACATTTGGCAGAAATCCCAAGATAAGGAAGAAAATAATAAAGCCAACTCAGCAACTGTGCTGAAATCAGCTCTGACTGGGCAAAAGGTCATTTTGACAAGAGGAAATTGCAACCATCACTCATGAAGTACCGACTCAGGAAAGTGATGGACTCAAAAGAAGAGAAAGACTGAGCATGTGGACTAATTAGCATGAGAAGGGATGAAAAGCTGGTAGAGCAGAAGACTGAAATAATTTAACCAACAGACGACAGAATACTAATTAATAAGAGCACGAATATGCAATTAATTAATTAATTAATTAGAGCATTAATAGGGAACTTGTAGCCAATGAACATCAATGCCTTTCCTTGCTAAAATGTATAAATAGTGAAAAGTTTTGATAGTCCTTGTGCTGACTTTGTGGATTTGTCACCCAGCATGCCTTTCTGCACAGAACTCTAAATCAGGCAAACACCTCGGTTCTGTGTGTGGATCAGCCTCTTGCACACCAGGAAAAAGAACCTGTTTTGGGACAACAATGGCAATGAAATCTGGCTTTTCAAGAAAGGTCAGGATAGACCCCCTAGTTCCCAGCACAGAAGCTGGCATATCTCAACAACCCACTCTTTTCTGGCACCTGCGTGTGACAGCATCCACAGATTTCAGTGCTCAAAGCACATCAAAAAGGGTGGAGACCAAAGCCAACTTTCCCACCACAAATGCCTCCAGATACCAGGCTCGCAAGTCCCTCTGTCCCCTCCCTCACCCCGCTCTTCCCACACACCCACGCAGACGGCGCTTTCAGCTCTGCAGGACGGCACTCAGCCCAGCCACTGGAGTTGCACTACATCCAAAGCAGAAAGGCAGCAATCTGTAGGAAATTAATGAGCTGCAAACAACACTGTGCAGCTGCCAGCCTGAAACGAGCCCACTCTGCACACTGCAGATACAATTATTGTATATGAACAAAAGGAGCTGGAGACAGAGCTGGGGTGCTTTGGCTCCGGTCACAGGCTTCTTGTGACCAAGATAAGGGGCAGCACAATTAATTGACACAGCCAAATCTAAGTTGCATATCCAATCATTTACAGAGAGCCAAGATACTGCATCTTTATCCAAGGCTCTGTGCATTTGATGGGACTCACAGTTCTCTCCTGTAATGCTGAAAATAGGGCAAAGGACACTCAGTTACGCTATTTCATTTTGCTCTTTGGTGCTGTTTTATTTCTGTTTCTTACAGAATAAAAACACACTGGGAAAACCAAACAGGACCATTTTCTGAATTTCCAGGAACTCATGCCTTGGGAGAAGCTGCAGATTCCCAGAAGGAGGCCAGCCCTGCTGAGCTGAGCTTTTACTTTCAGAATCCAGAGCTTTGCACCATTAAAAAACAACCTACTTATTCATAAACTGAACAGAAATCACATCATCAGCCAGCTTTTCAGTGAACCAGAGCGCTTCAGAAGGGTGAAATCTAGGAGCAGTGCAACCCTCAAGCCTCAGTTGATGACCTGGCTTCAGTTCACAGAGAGATGGGCTGCTGCTCTGCCTCCCTGCCTTGCCACAGCACAGCCCCATGCAGGACAGCCTGGCTCAGCCAGGCAGGGGAGTGTTGCACACTGGCAGGACCACATCACACGGACCAAGCACACCCCAGCCTGCACAGCATTCTCCCACCCATGCAGGTCTATAGATTCATGGCATCACATCCATGGGCTGGAAGGGATCTTATGGATCATCTCGTTCCAGCCTTCCTGCCATGGACAGGGACGCCTTTCACTAGACCTGGTTTCCCAGAGCTCCAGTCTGGCCTTGAACATCTCCAGGATGAGACACACACAAGTTCTCTGGAAAACCTGTTCCAGTGCCTCACTACCCTCATAATGAAGAACTTCCTCCTAAAATCTCATCTAAACCTACTGTCTTTCAGTTTTAATCCATTTGCCCTTGTCCTGTCTCTACATGCTCTTGTAAAAAGTCCCTCTCATCTTTCTTGTAGGTTCCCTTCAGGTACTGGTACTGGAAGGCCACCATTAGGTCACCTCAAAGCCTTCTCTTTTCCAGGATGAACAATCCCAGTTCTCTCAGCCTTTCTTCACACCAAAGGTGTTCAATTCCTCTAAGCATCTAGGTGACCTCCTCTGGACTCACTCCAAAAGGTCCTTGTCCTTCCTGTGCTGGGACCCCACAGCTGATGCAGCTCTGTAGGTGGGGTCAGAGCAGAGCAGAGCAGAGCGGCAGAATTCCCTCCCTCACCCTTCTGGCCACGCTCCTTTGGATGCAGCCCAGGACACAATAGGCTCTCTGGGCAGGGAGTGCACATTGTCTCTCAGGCACCAGCACCACCCAGTCCTCAGCAGGGCTGCTTTCGATCTGGTTTTGGCTAAACTGCTAAATTACCCACATGAGAGACAGCTTAAACTTCTCCTGGGGTCCCTGGCTGACAAACAAGAATCTCCTCCTATCTTCTCTACCTTCTAGCAAGAGTTAGCATCAAGGCCCTTCACCCACCCTAAAAATTTAGCCTACCCTCATTCCAACATGTCCCTCAGCTCTTGTTCCTTTTCTTGATGTCTAAACCCACTCACTACAACCCTTTAAACACCTCAAACCTTGGAGGGAGAAGACAGATGATGCTCTGTCTTCTCCCTTCCAAGTTTTGATAACATCACTGAACAACTGTATGACTTGACTGGTCCTCTCAAAGACCAGCCACAATCCTGATGCCCTCTGGCATATATCAAACATGACTAAATGTTGGGTTTGTAGGCTGGCCTCACATACTTGTCTCCATCTGCAGTTGGAACTGCAACTAATAAGAAAAAAATCACTATCAGCCCTGGTCTGGTACCTAGTTTGGTGGCAGGTGCAGCACCCTTCACTCCAGCATTAGTAAACATGTCCTCAGGGGTTTAGCAACGTGGTGCAACTGCTCTAAAGGCTAAAACCTCATGAAGAACTCTAAGATGAACCCCTTGTGGTGTCAGAGGAAGGCCTGTTGTTTAATGGACTTCCTCTGCCCTCCCAGCCCGTTTATTTTAATAAAGTAATGCCATGTCTCAATCAGGGGTTTTGCCCATTATGGGACCTAGAAAACTTTTTAGGACTTGAAATCCCAAGATAAAGATCTTCTGAAGAGAAAGGAAAAGGTGCACCTGATGTTTTTTGAGCTGATTTTGATTTTTTTTTCTGAAAGGAAGTCCCACCCCAGCTCTCTGCCCAGCCAGAATATAATTGAGTTGCGATGCCATTGGTGCCTGAGCATCGTTTCCTCCCTGCTCCAGCCTCTGCTTTCTTCCAGCTCATTTCACATGTGCCCTGCAGTGAGTGTCAGTGCTCTTACAAGGAAACTGCTGTATGCCAGGGAGACTGTCAGGAGCAGGAGCCTTCTGCTCTGTCTGTTTACCAGGGTGTCTGTCTGTGTTTATCAATGGCTTATTCTATTTTCCAGAAGCTGTCCCTTGCTCCTTGCCATCACATTGCCCCATGCTTCCTTTGCCACCCTAGAAAGGCAGTGGAGTAAAGTATATGCTGAGAAATACACTGCACATGTTAAAAGTCCTTCAAACTGATGCCAATCAGCCACAAACCAGACCTGAACGTGCACCTCATTCATCTGAGGCTCTCCCCTGGCTTCTCACCTGTGGACAGACTGCACTTATCTTTGCTCTCCAGAAGCAGAGATGAAGCAGAGAGGATATCAAAGACTTGCTTGGCTTTGCAGGCAGCAATCAGCTGGAGCAGATGGAAATGAACACACAAGTGAGATTCCCCCCTACTGCTGGCTCCCCAGGCACTTGCCTGGCCTTCCTGCCACCAGGAAACACCCCCACACCTAGGGCTGCTGCTGGAGTGGCACTGGCTCCAGGCTGCAGCACAGCAGCTCTTTCTGTCCATCTGCAGAAGCACTGCTGCCAGGGCCCAACAAGGAGTGCCCAGGGCTCTCCCAGTACCAATGTGTGCCCTCCGGGGTCAGTGCGTGCAGCCAAGCAGGAGCTTACCAGGCTGGAGTCAGGCTCTGAGGAAAGGTCAGAGGAAATAATTTAGAGCTTTCTGAAATAGTCTGAAAAGTCCACTTTCACTTGAGCTGCACAAGACTCACAATCATGATACTGAATCAGGAGAAATGAGGCTGCCTGGGCAAAACAACACTTGGCCTAATCTCATGGCAAGACTGAAGGTGAGCTGCATCTCCTGCAACCGTAAAGGAGACCCTGCAAACCCCCGCAAACCTTTTCCAGGTCCTAATGTTGAGAAAGGTCTATGGAGCCAGCCTTGAAGAGGAAATAACTCCCCAGGAAGGACTCACAGACGGTCTACAGCCAGAGACAGCTTGCAGCAGCAAAAGCTGGCTCTGTCAGGCACACTTGCCTACGGACAACCAGGTCACATCCCACTTCCAGCAAATTAGAAATAATGCTGGGTTTGGTGGTTTGGTTTTTTGGACGTTGTTGTTGTTGTTTCCTTTTTTGGTTTTGTTATTAAACATTTATTTACCAGTTGGTGCCTCCTGCAGAGAGAGGCATTTGGAGATCTGCAACTGGAAAAAGCACAAAAAAAAGACTACTAATGATATTGCCATCTCTTTAAAAAGCAATGATAGCAACAGTCCCTACTAGCCCTTGGAGCTTCACATATGACTCCGCTCTGACAGAGTGTGACTGTACAGGATAGCAGCATTGGGCTCTGTTTAATTTTAGCCCAACTGCTCCAGATCAAATTTTCACAGCCTCCAACAAAAGATATGGCTTTTATTAGAGGCAAGAGTTACTAGTTTACAGTCAAACTGGACTCCTTCCTTCTCATGCCTCAGCACAAATAATAACAGTTTTGCAGGCTAAACAAGGCTCTCCTGGCCATCTGTGAGATCCACTGAAGACTGAAAGATTGTCCAGGTGTAATTCAGGACAAAAATCTGATTTATAGAACATTAAGAACTGCTGGGATTCAGTGCTGAGAGAGAGAGGGGACCTAGCTCCATGCTTTGAGCCAAGAAAGCCTGATAGTGCAGAGATTGTAAAACCTCTTTTTTTGTCTTCTACTTCCAGCAACTCTGATTTGAAATGATGAAGAATGAACATGTGGGGCAGTTTGGAGGTTTTCTTTGATTTTTTTTTTATAGTGTGGGGTTTTTTGTTTGTTTTGCTTTGATTTTTTGGTGTGTGTTTGTATGTTGCTTTTACAGTAAGAGTAGATTTCAGATCATTCAGTGTCTTCTATTTGTCAAACAAGGAGATGGGTTCAAATCCCGTCCTTCCAAAAATGGATTTAGGCAACATTGCACCCAAGATTAGATTCACCCTGAGCATCTCTGACACCATCTAGCTGTATTTTCTTCTTTTGGGGGCAATGCACTTAGATGTGGCACTGTTTTCCCAAAATGTACATGGCTAAGAGTGCAGTCCTGTTCTTCAGCTGTGCTCTGATGAGTTTCTTCCTACCCCTCCAGGTGTTAAGGTTTGGCTCAAGTCAAGAGAGATTTATTATCTTTAGTCTAATCTAAAGAGAACCTCATTCTCTGGAGCCCCTGGCAGAACTATCCACCACCCTAAAGCTTGCTTGGCCATTAAGCCAAATTCCGCATGCTGCATCTTCCCCGTGCTCACCTCTAGCAACACTGGGGGCTGCCAAAGGCTGCCTGGCCTGAGAGAGCTTTCCTGAGCAGGACATGTCTTTTGGCTGGCGGTGGTTCCTGGCAGACTTCCATCAAGGCAAGATACAAGGCACATCCCGGTCCCATCCCGCCCCCCTTACGCAACCACCGCCGGCTAAAAATACAGCCGCAGCCCCTGCAGCCCCGGCCAGGCGAGATGCAGATTTAATGAGGCTTCCATGGCAACGGGCTCCACGTCGGCAGGGACCGGGATGCAGGGGACAGAGAGATGCTTGGGGGGAGAGGTGCTCCTTGGCTGTGGGAAAGCTGCCCAGTTAGAAGCTTGTGGTGGTGGGGTTTGAGGGGTTTTTTCTTGCTGATCTTAATAAAACCGTGGAATGTTTGGTTCAGTTAACTGCAGTCAAAGAGGCAAGCTGTGTAGTATTTTTAACAGACAAACCTGGACCTATTTCTGCCAAGAGAATAAATATTTACTAGTCAGCCTTAATTAAACTCCATCACCCACAGGCAAAAATGTTAAAACAGGGATAAATCAAGGAGGTTGTTTGAGTCTACCTATACTGTAAACAACTTTCTCAGTGAAAAGTGGGTTTCTCACAGAGTTGACAATATGTAGCCAGATAACTGGCTGGTACAGACCTGGAGACAGCTAAGGTCACAGGAGAAGTGGTATTAGTTTCTGTTTCATGGATGACATCTTCTGTGCCAGTGCAGGGAGAGGGGCGGGAGAACCCAGTAAAAAAATCAACACTGTTGATGAAAAATGTGGGACAAAAATCCATTGCAAGCATAGCTTTTCAAAGAAGAATAAAACAGAGATTATTGCCTCCTGTCCTCCATATCTATCCTCTTACGTTGTGTGCAAGAGTAAGGATGTATGCCAGCCAGAAACCACTTTGTTGTGCATAGCTCTAAGTAATAGATTAGCAGCTGGTGTCCTGTGGCTCACAGGTGTTTATGGATCCATGGATTATTTTTGTGAAATGGAGAAAATACCTTGGACAAGTTAGCCTATTACTAGTCAGATTAAATTTGCTATTCAGAAGGTGACACCTTTGCTGGAGTGTCACAGACCAAAGTCTCTGTTCCAATTATAAAGACACAATATTTTTCCAAAATGCAGAATTTTTTCCCCAGGAATTTCCTTCACACAGTGATATTCCTCCTTGTCCCGTGACACAGCTTCCTATCTAAGGACTAATGAGAATAAAAGCAACTCAAAAAATAAAGGTAAATAGTAACATCTTCACTTCAGTCATGAGAAACTGAAGCCTGATAAAATATCATGGGGAAAAAGAATGCCCAACCTCTGCTCAAATCTACACATTTGGCACTAGGAACTTTATAAATCAAGGCCCTCAGAACTGCTGCATATTAATGAAAATTCTGGCAAAACCAGGTGCCTTTAAACAAAGGCACCCCTAAAACCAAACAACTCAACCAGGCACCCAAACATGGTTTGAACCCAGTATATCTGAATGTTAAAAACAAAGATCCCTGTTTTCCATTTTTTTCTGCTCAGGTCCTTGTATTCAGGCATCCTTCAACTCAAAGCAATCTGCCCAATATCTTCTCTCTACAGCGAGCCATTCCTGTTGACATGAAAAGTCATCACTTGGAGGCACTGAACCCTTATATAAGCTGATTTTGTATACATCAGCTCCCATCTGTTACGTCTCTCCTGCTAAACCAGGTTCATGTCCTGCTATAAGCCTACCAAAACACAACAAGAGGCATTTCTCAAACTGTAATAGAAAATCATCTCCCTGCCCCATGGAAAGGGTTTGCTGCTAGGATGAAACATGGCTCATGTTAAACTACACACAGCACTAAAGCTGTTGCCACAAATTAAGATGCCAACAGCACCAGGAAAATTTAAGGGACCCATGCAGAAAACTGTCCACAGCTGCTTGCTAAGGCAGAGACATCTCCAGCCCTGACCATCTATGGTCATAAAGCTGGAAGAAAAATACTGTCTGTTCAGGTATTCTCCTGTCTTCCTTCCTGCTCCTCACAACACAAGGCTGCTAGGCTGTCACCTCACCCTCAGTCTTCCCCCAAGCTGCACACAGAGGGCTTGGCAAGATCTCCCCTTCTCTGTGGCACCACGGCTCATGCCAATTCAGTACAGCTGGTCACTGGAGCTTGTTCTGGTCTCTGTGCCATCTCCTCCTTGCAAAGGTGATGGATGCACAGGTTAGACCATATAAACCTGCTTTCTCAGGATATTGTAGCCTGAACCTTAGTGTTCACATGTCAAAATTTTTCTCCTTTCCCTTGAGAGCTCTATTAAAAATAACTTTTGACATGAAATAGGCCTGGACAGTCATTTTGCCTTGTGCAGTGATGCAGTTCAAAACCCAAAACCCTCATTACCCCACTGAGCTCTGAAATAAATGAGCAGACATCAAAGCTGTACACTCCCTTCCCTGCACTGACAGATGCAAAGGAGGAGCTAGTGCAGCATCTTCTTGGTCAAAGGAGGTGCCTGCAAAGCAGGAGCACAGCACTAGTGAGGCATGAGGAAGTCAGCCATATCCATACCTTTACTTACACAAATGCCAATTTTCATTTAAAATTACAGCATGATCCACTAGCATTCCCCATAACATAGAGTTAAATTATAAATGGTACATAGGGAGAGCAGAGGCCTCTTCCATCTCAAGCTCTTTAGATTTCCTAACCAGCCCTGGGGATGCCACCATACAGTCTTTGCTCTGCTTCTGACAGTGTTCTCTGTTGTGACTCTAAGAAAGTCACTTCTGTCCCCACTTGTAAAATGGGAACAAGAACTTCTTTGTCTCTGAAGCATGCCATAAGCATGAGTGCATTAATATTTCAGAACACTTCAATATATGGGGGAGAAAATGCTTGAAATGCATAAATAAACAGAAGCAAAGTTTTTAAGGAGAGGTACTATGTTTTACTAGCTCAACTAATGTTACTCTATGAGCTTCTTAAAACACAGGATTTGGGCCCAAAATGCACTCAGTTTCAAAACTGGGACTTCTGTTTGAGGCTGTATAAAAAGGTTTGTATTGCCTTAAATTGTCTCTTCTATGGAACTCATATGAATCAGCTGGGCTCAAGTTTCCTCTCCCTAGAGACTTATAACCTTAGGCCATCACAGTTTGCAACAACATAAATAGCTAATTAAGGTCTTACTTAAAAGTAAAAAAGCAATAAGAAGGCATCCTCAATTTCTTCTGGAAATACTTGAGCTCTCCACCATAGCTCTGGTTTCAGACATCCTAAGATGATACCTACAATATTTGCTGCAACAATATATTCCACCATTATCACACACATCATTTCCTGCTCCAGTCATGGGGAAGGCAGCATCCAGAGAGATGATTTGTCCTATAACCACCCACCAAGCTAAAGTTCACACAACCTGGTGAAACAAATGCTAACTCTCACAAAATGGCAAGACATGGAACTTATTAGGCCAAGCCCTTAGGAAGGCTTTTAAACGTCTGTTCAGTCCTCACTAGGACTGAGAAGAGCCTGCCTGAGACAAGCTCCTGTAAGACTGACCTCAGTCTCACAGCAAGGACAGTTAAGCTTTTAAGAAATACAAAGATGCTCCTGGTCTCTTGCAAAGAGCAAAGGCTCAGGTGAGTCTACCAAGGACATCTGAAAAGCACAGTATGTTTGGAGATAAGCAGTCATGCTGCAGGAACTGGAACCATGTAAGCTGTCCCAGGGACTCCCCTTCAGAGCCCAGGGCCCTGCCCTGGGGGATGGGAGCAGAGAAGATAATAAAAATAAAAAGCAGAGAGGGGACATCCCAAAGCACTACATCTCCTGCCTGCCTTCCTCCAGTCATGCTGTCATTCCCAGACAGACTGGAAATCTCGCTTTACTACACATACAAAATGAGATAACACCTTTTTTGGCCCCAAAGCAACTCTCACAGGCTTTGCACATGGGTTGTTTTCACACCTCACTATGAGGCAGAGAACTCTGGCAGGTTTCCACCTCACCAGGCAGCTCAGCCACCTGGCCTCAGATATCCTCCATGCTTTTTGTGTTCTCTCCCTTTCCAGGATTTTTCGTTACGGATGCTCTTAGCAGAGCAGTCCTCCTGGACTGGCCCCATTTTTCTTCTCTTCCCACCCTTTTTGGCTCCACTCCCAGGAGTTCCTGAGCGAGATTCTCTGGATCCCCAGGAGGACCAACATGGGACGAGGCAATGGTGCAGAGACAGGCAAGGAGCTGCCTGTAAGGGAGATGAAGCTGTCAAAATGGGACAAGCTTGGCTTCCATGGACCTCCTGTTGGCTGGCAGGAGGGTGTCCAGCAGCATGACACTGAGACAGGGATATGTGGCACATGACCCGAACAAAGGCTGCGGCCAGCTCAGCTCCTTAGTCCATTTCAGGGGCCCTGCTGCGTCCTCGGTTCTCACAAACCAAGAAGTCAGCAGATCTGTCAAGAATGATAAAACCTAGCCACAGACCCTTAGACCTCCGCTTGTTATCAATTATGAGGCTTGCTGGCAGCACTTAAAAGCTTGCTGTGAATAGGAAGGCCACAGTCATTTCTAGCAATCTGGCCTCTTACAGGACCCCTCACGTCTTAATGTCTCACACACTTGCACGTATTTACCCCTGCAGCATGCCAATGAGATGGGAATCAAAGGAAGAATAAAGGTAGGAGCTGTGACTCCCATCCAGTGTCCAGCTGGCACCACAGAACTCCTAGCTACTGGCTCCTGTTTGGGGAGAACACCCTTCCTTAGAAAAGGGTTGCTACGGATGGCAGCTAGGGATGGGAAAAGATGCCTGAACACTGATAGGGTCTTCAACCAGATGCCCTCAACCAGATGCCCAGAGGGATTTTGGTGGCTGAAGCTATCAACACGTAAATCAGAAGCATGCGTAGCTCCCCGTGGCTGCTCCAGCAATGAACTCCTCTCAGCCAGGCCAGGCTGGCTCCTGGGCATAGCCAGGACCACCTGAGTTAGAGCTGAACTTATTGAACAGGCATCTTTTTACACTCAGCAGCTGAGAACTGGGCAGTTTGGTTCTTGTGTGGAACACTCAGAGCTGGGCCCGAGGCTTGGAGAATGTGCTACAGTTTTGAATGTCTTGCAAAAGCATTTCTTCTACTTCACTGCTTTTCAAACATTAGCAACATGTGGGCAAGGAGGAGTCAAACTTTGCCTTTTATTTTGCTTGATTTACAGAGCTCCTAAGACAAGGCTACACACAAAAAGAGGGGTTTTTTTGGGTTTGGTTTTTTTTTTTTTTTTTGGTATTTTGTCTTAAGAATAGGTACACAATCTGGTATGCTGGCTGTAAAGGGAAGCCTGTAATAGATTACACCCTCCTTGGAGGCAGTTGTTGCATTTGGGTCAGGCAACAGGACAAGAAAGAGAGAGAATAAAATCATCATGCTTCTTTTTTCCCCCTTCCCATACTCCGGATTTTAGGGAATGAGCTAGAGATGAAGCTCCTGTTAAAGCACACTTAACAAGCAACTCTAGTCTGCAGCTCATGCATAAGTGATTCTCTCAATCTGAGTCTTGATCACCTCTGGGGAACAGCCTGCCAGAAGCACCAAAGGTGACAGATGTGTAGTGTGTGTTTTGGATAAAAGCCTATCGTCTGCATAAGGTAGCTAAGAGATGATGCCTAAACTGAGCCTTGCCTTATTACCCAAAATGAAGACATTTATAGGCAGCTATTGTTTTGTGATAGGAAAGGAAAAATAACCTCTGTGATGGAAGAGGAAGGACTATAAGACAAAGACTAAAGCAGCAACAGCAGAAAAACTAGTCTGAGTGAGAAACATGATTCAGTCTATGCAGATATCTGGTTCTCACCATGCTCTCTTATCTCAGCCAGCTCAGTCCTGGGGCTAGGGACCAGGGGGGATTTGCTTTTGTCCTTTTGGGTTTTGTTATTAAATATAACTTCTCAAGTTAAAAGGGGATCCATGAATCTATATTGTCAAAAGGAAAATCATTAGCTTAAAGCCCTAAAGAAGACACGTCTGAGGGCTTGTACCAGCTCCCATGACTGCTAGCATGCCACACTCACTTCCTATCCCATATCAGAAACCTGCTTTAACCTCAATTTCTGAAAAAGCTGAGCATGAATTCATGAAAGAGACCCTGTCTGTTAATCTCAGTGGGAGGAGGGTGTTTTCTACACCACATAAATGCAGTGAGGATGAGTCAACTCCTCCCTACACACAGGGTGCCTGCCATGCTCCCACCTTGTTTGACACAAGGTGGATCTGCAGTCTCTTTACTCCTAAGACCCAACAAAACAGGCTGCAGGTCTGAGTTTATTGCTCTATCTAGTATCTTCTCATTTGGCTCTAATCCTCACCAATACATATGCAATATTTCAAATGCTCTTGCAAAGATGGGGCTTTACTGAAGACCTGACATGTTTATAGCCCTGGCAAACCATCCATTTCTATTTAATTTAGTTCTTGACAGAAATAAATATATGCACTGAGATTTACATATGGGTAGACAGGCCAATATTTTCAGGCTTGCATGCTGAGGGCTGCATCTGTACTGCAATCACTGCTGTAGCTATAGGTGGTGTCAAGCTCCTTGTGCTGGCGATCACCAGCTGCTAGCAACACAGCCACAGTAGTGCAGGGCTCCTCACAGGCTAAAGCTATCTGCAAGTCTGGGGAAAAATTAATTTACTATTGATCTCCAGGTTACTGCAACTGTTTAAAACTGTTTAAGAACACTCAGGTCTCCTTCTAAAAGCTGCAGTCATTGCACAAATGTCTCCAGAATGAGAGGGCTAAAAGAGAGGTTTTATCTTTTCTGCACCCCAACTACCCCCCAAGATGCTACATGGACACAGGTCCTGCTTCCTCTTCACATTTAGATTAGTCTTGTTACCTCTGCTTGAGAGCCCTAGCTTTAGCTTCTCCAGATTGCTCACTAGAGTATACAAAGCTCCTGCCAACCCTGGATAGAGGACCTCTGTGATGTCAGGATATAGCTGCTGCCTACACCAGGATGGTTGCCTCTGCTGCCCCTGTGGCAGGGGAAGAGAGGGCTAAGCAGGCAGCACTTGATCTTGTCCCCACTGAGGGACTGGAGCATCTCTCCTACGTGGAAAAGCTAAGTGAGTCAGGACCATTCAGCCTAGAGAAGAAAAGGCTTTTATCAATGTATATAAATACCTAGAGTGAAGTTGCAAAGAGGATGAAGCCAGGTTCTTGTCAGTGACACCCAATAAGGGTATCTAAAGCAATGAGCACATACCAAAACAGAGAATATTCCTTGTGAATATCAGGAAACACTTTTTTACAAGGGTGACTGGGAAGATTGTGTACTTTACATTCTTGGAGACAGTCAAAATACTCCTGGACAAGTTCCTGGGTAACAAGCTCTAGGATAGCCCTGCTTGAGCAGGGGGATTGGAACAGATGACCTCTGGGGGTCCCTTCCAGCCTCAGCCACTCTGTGATTCTGTGAAAACTGAATAACTAGGATGACAAAATGCAAAATGATCTGTGCGAGATTCCTCCCTTCGATGGAATAAACATTCTTCAAAAAACACAACAAACCAGAAATGGCCCAAATATGTACTGGGAGTAGAGTGAAAAAACTATTACAGGAAGAGTATGCCCAAGCTGGTGTTTTTTCCAGGACTTGTGGAAGGGCTGGTAAGACTCAAACTGATGGTAGCAATAATGTCTGCTGCTCCACTGCACTGGTCTGCATGTTTTAATTAACACACTGGTATCTACCTCCTTCCATCCTGAAATTGCTTGCTATCCCACTGGATTAACACAGGGAACAATTTCCTCTCTGCTCCCCTGATTCAGTGACATGTCCACAGAGAAAAGAGGATTGGTGACCCTTGTTCTGAGACGGATTAAACCACTGGCTGGACTTCCACAAGCAGATTAAGGGAAATGACTGCCTATCCCTCTGTTCTGAAAGGAAAATTCACCCTGATCATTACAAAGGCTGAAAATTGTTGAGAGAAAAGTCAAACCTTGCACTCCTGGGATCTTGAACTAGAGCAGCCAACACAAAGTGGTAAAAGGCTGTTAAATGTTTCAGCGACTGAAAGACTCTGACTGAAAGACAGAAGCCAACTTATTAAAAACCCATGTGGTAACCAGTGGTGTTAAATCATGGTCTGTGGGGCACCAGTGGCCTGGAGAGTGTCCCTACATGGTCACCAGGCCTCTCGGCTGTTGCAATTAGAAAGTATTTGTGACTTTTTAAACAGGGACCTGCCCTGCTCTTTCTACTCCTGTCCAAGATTCACAGACCTTCCCAAGACTATTTTTGACCAGCTGGGATAAAAGAGAACCTTAGCCTGTGTCTCTACACCAGGCTGTCCTGAGGCTCCTTTTGATGGCAGATTTGAATGTGTAGAGGGAGACACAAATATGCCAAGGAGAGGACTATAAACCATCTCAGGAGCACTGCAACTCGTTCATCAAAGAGTCTGTTAAGAAAGCAAGCAAACAGTGTGTCATGTTGGGCAGGGTACTCTAAGCAGCCAGCTGGGCCCACTGCTCTGAGATTTTGAGCTTATACACCACCCATGATTTTCACTAATGCTTCCCTTTTGGATAATTAGCTGTGGCATTGTACTTACCTCAGGGAAGAAATGGGTTCAAGAACTGAGATTCCGGAAGAGGAGAGGAAGATGATGGGGAAGCTAAAAATGTCAAGAGGATCAACAAAAGGTAATCCCCAGTTGCCACCTTAGTAGACGATTTTCAAAAGCAAAAGAGCAGGAATTCCCAAACCCCCTTCATTTTCAGCTCACTCTAAGAGCTCCCTTACAGGGTTATCTTGCATAGATGCAAGTCTGATAGAAAAAGCTGACCTGAAATCCTGTAAAAAGAAGGTCTCTTATGTTTAACTTCAGGGCCAGAAAATCCACATAGCAGTCATCATCTATTCAGGGTCTGCAAGTGCCTTCTACCCTTCGTTAAGCAACGTGACTAACGCTTGTCACGTGTGCTCTATTAACACTCCCTTCCTCCCCGCAGGCTCTGGGTGCAGAAGGCTCTGGGTACAGCACAGAGTTTTGCCTTTATGGAGTTTAGTGGTTTTCATTTTTCAGGGTACTTACTGCTGTGTGGTTCTGTTGGCCACAGGAGGGTGCCCCACATTTAGAGAGGGAGGGGGCAATGTCTGGGGAGATCCCTTGCTCCAGTGAAAAGTGACTCCACTGCCTGGCATGGAATGTGCCTGGCAGAGCAAACCACACAACACAGCACCTTGGCAGGTACAGCTCCAGCTTGTGTTGAATTTAACCACAAACATCACAATTCTTGACCCTGAGCATGGGATTAGAGGGGGATATACCTCTTGCTGGAGGAGAGGACACCTACACCTGACAAATCTGACAACACGGCAGATGCTGTGCAAAACACCTCACATGCCTGAGACCAACTGGCAAGGGGCTAATCTCACCTGGCACACCAAAACAGGCCAGCTCAACACTAATCAATTCTTGAATCTCCTTCATGACACAAGTAGTTTTAAATCAGGCATCTGAATGAAGTCAGGGCTGTTACAAAGAGAATCTATCCATTCTTTCCTCTCAGTGTGGCAAACAACGTCATGAAAATCCCAGCTACTTTGCTTTGGTGACCCGAGGCAGTAGGTGACCTTATCTCTCAAGCAATCTTTGCAGTGCCTCCATTTCCCTCCCCCTCCATGCTGGGGAAGGCAGAGCAGTGCCGCTGGCATGCTCAGTGAGTCAGCAGCTCTGCAACTCGTCCATCATGGAAATGTTCCCGTTCCCATGGCTTGCCCACAGCTTTGAAACTAAGATGGGACACCCAGTTTGTGACCAAAAATTGTCTTTGAAAGAAGGCAGGTCCTCCAGAGCAGTTAACATACCCATCAAAAATGCTCTGTCTGGGCTAGAGTATAAGCAGAGAGTTGGTCCTGACCACAAGCAGCCAGTAGAGCCTTGCTGCGTGCTCTACTTTACAGAGAGAGGAGCCACCTTCCTCCGGTCCTCAGGGCTTGCAGGGCATTCCAGCTGATGGTGGGATGGGATGGGATGGGATGGGATGGGATGGGATGGGATGGGATGGGATGGGATGGGATGGGATGGGATGGGATGGGATGGGATGGGATGGGATGGGATGGGATGGGATGGGATGGGATGGGATGGGATGGTCATGATGTATTTTTTAGAAGTCAAAACAATCAGTGAATGAATGGTGTGTTTTGAGTTTCTCAGTCAATGCTCTTGTGAGTAAAATGTTATTATAGCTAGGAAAAAAATACTCTCTGAATTTTTGTTGCTAGCATCTGACCTGAAGCCCACTCCAGAGATTTCAAAGGAGTTTCTTTAGCTTTTTAACTTTCCACTGCTCTTTGCATTTCCATGCCTGGACAGTGAAAAGGCTAAGTAGACTAATGCTGTTTTCACAGTGTGTGGATTGTGTTCAGCATCATACTGGCAATGCCAGGCCTCTTGAAGTCCTAGCCTCAGCTTCTGTGAAGAGACCTGAACTCATTTAAACACTCCAGCTCTGCCTGTGCTTTTAATCAAATCCTTTGAGATCACCTTTGGGGCTCACTCTCTTTGTTCTGCAGCCAAGTACACGTCCCACACCTTTATGCTGCTCTGACTTCAGCCATAGTCAGTGACTCTTTTCAGACCGAGCAGCACTAACCGGTAAGGACCAAACCCAAGGCGCTGTGTTCGCTTTGTATGGTACCAGCCTGTCCTGCAATAATGAGGCCCCATTGCATTTCCATCACAGCTCAGTCACTGTGCATCACTGGTCCTCTAATGAGGATATTTCTGAGATAAGGGGGGCTGAACTCTGAATCATTGATGACAAAAGGGGTCTGCCTTTTTGCCTACCTCTCAGGAGGTCTGGATGTCCCATATGAGGTCTGGGGTCTCTTAAAAGGGTTAACTCCTCCCACTGAACTTCTGTCATGTCATCCCCTCTCTGGGCTGGCACCCAGACAGTGTCCTTTACAGGCCACTCACCTTCTCACCAACAGAGATATCAGATACCACCAGGAAAGCACACTGCTTTGTATCTTGCACGGGAAGTGTTGACAGCCTTGTAATGTTGATTTAAGGAACTATTCACCACAGAATTCCACTTACTAATTCCAAGTAGTTTGTACTCATTCTTACTGACTTAGACCACATAAGAAATTGTAGTAGTTTAATTAAAATGGAGTTAAAATCTGGTGCAAACCACAGTAGAGACATCAAGTAGATCCCTACCTTACATATATTTTTAAAGAAATAACGTGATTTGTTCCTTGGTGTTCAAGCTACAAGGTTAATCTAGTATTAGCATTCAGATTTGCAAAAAAGCAATAACCTGATAAAGGGCTATCTGTGCTAGATCTGACTGTTGATCACCTTTTAAATTTAAACAACAGCATATTATGATAGGCTGAGAAAGCTGGGGCTCTTCAGTCTGGAGAAGAGAAGGCTCTGGGGAGACCTTATTGCTGCCTTGCAGTACTTAGATGAGGCTTTGAAAAAAAGAAGGAGAGTGACTTCTTACACAGGCAGATAGCAATACCACAATGGGGAATGGTTTTAAACTAAAAGAGAAGAGATTTAGATTAGATGTTAGGAAGAAATTCTGTTGTGATGGTGGCAAGACACTGGAACAGGTTGCCCAGAGAAGTAGTGGATGTCCCATCCCTGGAAGCGTTCAAGGCCACACTGGATGGGGCTTTGAGCATCAGGAATGACACTTAAGGACCTTTCCAACTCAAATCATTCTACAATTCGATGATCACTATTACTGGAAATGGCAATGTAAAACTTAAAAATATTAAGATATTCCCACCAGTCTTTAAAGATCACAATTATATTTTTGAAATTCATCTTAGTCTCAGAATTTGACTCCACATATCCACCCCTGCTGTAAATTCACCCCTGAAATCAAATCTGTCAGTGGCATGGAGTTTAATTTGATCTTGTGACTTTCTCCAGTACTTGCTACTAAGCTAACCCATTACATTCTGGACAACATATTAAGCTGTGACATAACAGCAGGGTCACAGAGACATGAGTAAGAAGCAATATGAGAGCCCATGAGCACCCTGATCCTTCACTGCTGCCTGTGCTCTTAGTTACTCATATTCTGCAAGGGCAGAAAGATGATATGGATTTCTGCTCAGAAGCCTGAATCATGGTGTAATAATCAGAAGCCAAAGGTCAGCTTTAGTCCATCACAGAGGTGACTGTTAAGAAATCACCACGAAAACTCTGACCCAGAGGGTTAGGGTGGAAAAGAGAAAGAGAGGTGCACTTGGTTTTCAACTACAAGTGGCTCAGCAGGTAGCACGTACAAACCTTTGGCAGCTCATAAAAAGCAGTCATCTACACACACGCCTACTCGTCCCTGTGGTGCAGACTTTCAGACAAGAGGTAGTGCTTCTCTACAGTACAAATGATAGGTGCGGAGATACACACAGCAATGCACGCTAACAGAGTGTACCAACACTGATACCTACGTGCTTAAACATCACCCTCACCGGGAGACACGGGATCTCCTGCCTGCCCACACTCTTTCCTCCAGGAGAGGATGTGCTGCTGTGCCAGATTGCAGTGCCTTTGGCAGCAGCATCACCTACTGATGGGTGAAGGATGGCAACTGTCCTGGCCTGGGGAAATGCACATTAGGCAGAGCATCTTCTTTCCTCCTCGCTGCCCAGGAGGTAAGAGTGAGGAGGAAAGAGGGAGGAGGAGGGAGAAGGACCATGGATCCATCAAACCAAGTGGTCTACAGAGACCTGGACTTGGACAGAGTAGCAGGAAACCTGCATATTCTGAAAACCATCCATTTGGCCTAAATCCTATAAACAGAATCAACAGCAAGAGAGAAAACTTAAGGAGTCTAGATCTTTATGGTTTAGACTCATCCATGGTGCAGTTACACTCAGATGGAAAGGCTGAGAGACAACAGCGTGGAACCACCACAGAGATGGAGCTTCTCTGCCGCTCCACCCTTCCAACTGCGAAGGAGACGAAGAAAAGGAACTGTGCTACTTTACTGGTTTGGAGATAAGAGTTCACTTTCTTCACAGCAGCTAGGATGGGGCTGTTTTGGATTTGTGCTGAAAACAAGACTTTTCTATGTCTTGTATCACTCCAGCTGCCAGTGGGCTGGGGAGAGGCACAAACGGTTGTGAGGCGACACAGCTGGGACAGGCATAAGTGACCACAGGCATATCCCACAGCATATGGCACCTTGGTCAGCATGTAAAACTGGGGGAGGGAGGGAGGACGGAAGGACGGACGGAAGGACGGACGGACGGACGGACGGAAGGAAGGAAGGAAGGAAGGAAGGAAGGAAGGAAGGAAGGAAGGAAGGAAGGAAGGAAGGAAGGAAGGAAGGAAGGAAGGAAGGAAGGAGGTACATTCACAGGGATGGTGTTTGTCCATCCAAGTAGCCCTTACATGTGATGGAGCCCGGCCTTTCTGGGGATGGCCAAACACCTGCCTGCCCAATGGAAGTGGTGAATTAATTGTTTGTTCTGGTTTGTTTGCACACCTGGCTTTTGCATTTCCTATTAAACTGTCTTTATCTCAACCCATCAGTTTTCTCATTTTTACCCTTCTGATTCTCTCCCCAGTCTCACTGAGGGGAGAGAAAGAGAACAGTTGGGTGATGCTTAGTTGCTGGCTAGGGCTGAAACGTGACAACATTACAAGGGGAACTCCATTCAATTTCCACAGTGTCCTTAGAATCTACAGCAGGAAAGAGTTTGGGCAAAATCAGGCTATTAAGTCAAATAAAAGTCGCACTGAGGGCTTTTTCCACCAACTTCTATCTTGGATGCCTGTCCAGGAACAGACAGCACACATGCAGGTTCTTCTTCTCTCCTACAGTCATGTATTTCAGACTCTTCTTTGAACAACAAAGAGTAGTGATCTCATAGAGTTCACCACAATGCATCTTCCAGGTGCAGAGCCAAACCTACTGGCATCTCAGAGACTGTAGATCTCAAGTTTTGATTCCTGATTTCAGAGCAAGAATACTCAGATCTGTATCTAGAGTAACCAGAACTGTAGGGCTGTTGCTCTGGACCAGCATGTGACAATACTGGGCATTCACTGCAATGAAGCAACCAGTGCTTCTGTGGCATTGGACAAAGCAACTGCTGGAAGTCTGGCCAGACACTAAGGGACAGACCAGAGAACACTCTTTGGAGCATTTGTGGCACCTACAAGTCTGAGAAAAAGACCTGTTAACAAGCTTCTTGTTAGCTTCTTCCCCATGGACATTTTTGGCTCTCATGAATATAAAATAAGCCTTTTCTATAAAGATGCTGATGGCACAGCTAGCAAAATCCTTCCTTGAACATGGTCAGGGAAGACTAAAGAAAGGAAAGAAAAGACATTTCTGTGGACTGCTTTGGTTCTCTTTGCTTCTCCCACAGCACAGGACCTGGAGTGAGCTGCCCGACTTCCCAGTTCCCCAAGCTCCAGCCGATGAGACCTGCTGTGCAGGAGCAAACCAGAAGCAGCCTCAAAGGCTGCCCAAAGCAGCTCTCCAACAGAGCTTCACCTGGGACCCTCACGTTCTCCTTTAGAGGAGAGCTGCTTTTCAGCTCTTGCCCACAGTCCCTGCCTGAGCTGTGCTGCAGGTGTGTCAGTCAGGGCTGCGCCGGGCTGCATGCACCCTGCCAATGCCACTCAGACCCTGACCCACTCACCGTCCCTGTCCCATCACCACAGACCTCTCTTCCTGCACATCTCAGCTCTTCTATCACCAGGCTGTGCTCAACCTGTGCAGCTGCTGTTTACCACTGACACCGCATACCTCTGAGCCCTCTGGCTCCAGGCACATGCAGGCAGCTTGTTCTGTTTTCTGGGCACCAGAAAGCAGGACACTAAAGCACATACAGACGCACGTGCTTTCTGCTGCATTCTCCCACATGTCCTGCCAGATGACCACCTGCAGTGGTGAGAGAGTCCTTGCAACTTAGGCTTGATATTACTCATCCCTTATTTCCAAAGGTGAGGTCCAGTCTGGGAGTGGGAGAGTCTAACAGGTCAATAAGGTATCCCAAGGTGCCTTCAAGAAAACAGGACACATAAAACAGAACTGTGTGGAATATCAGCTGTATTGCACATCATTGCACTAACTGCCACTTGCTCACACCTAGGTAAACAAAGAAGCCAAGAGTGCGCAGCCATTTCATTTTGTTAATTAAAGTGACTGGCATTTGTACAGTACCAAAGCACTTTGCAAATCTTAATTATGCTTCACAGCAGCTCTGCGAGGTGAAACGTGTTCCCATTTACAAACAGCAAAAACGAGACATAGAGAACTAAGAGACTTGCCAGTGTGCTCAGGAGCTCAGTGGAAAAATTAGGACAGAATCCTAGATCCCAGTGCCTTCCAATCACATTCCTAGCTACTGCTCCCCACCCTGTGTGCTACCCCACAGCTCTAACCTTGATCAGACACCACCACAGAGACCTCTAAGACCAAACAGCTACATGTGGGTGTGAGTAACATTGGCATAGAAAGCTGAAATGTTC
This sequence comes from Fringilla coelebs, assembly GCF_963513975.1. Classification (NCBI taxonomy): domain Eukaryota; kingdom Metazoa; phylum Chordata; class Aves; order Passeriformes; family Fringillidae; genus Fringilla; species Fringilla coelebs. The sequence goes on from NC_140034.1 coordinate 34,437,137, forward strand.
TGTTCTGCCTAAGAGATGCCTCAGGAATCTATAAAACTTTTTTTATTTTTTATATATTGAAACAGGTGGAGAATCTACAGTCAAGGCCTCAGAATGCCTCCAAAGTTCATTTCGCAACACCCAAGGTCACTGATTTTTATTGCCCTCACATTGGAGAAGACTAATACTGGGAGTCTTGGCACAGAGTTATTCCTACTGAGAAACATCCCCAGCAGCCAGAGGAGAAGGGAAATCCAGCCTGGTCTCCCCAGCCTGTCTGCCCTGTCTCCAGGAGAGCTCCCACACGTGCTCCCCATGGTCACGCTGGTGCAAGGGTGGCACCAGACCTGGGGAGGCTGTTGGCAGTGACCCTGCCCAGCCATCAGGATTGAGGAACAGACAGCAAATGGGTAGCTGAGGGGCAGAGGGGAAAGGGGGAAGGCCACTGCTTGACAGAGCATCAGGGGAAGAGTCTGGTTTGTGGGGAGGAGGAGGAGGAGAGGGGAACGAGTAGCTTGAGACTCCACAGCCACAGCAGGGACCTGCTCCCATCTCTCTTCGGGTGGGACCTTGCTCTGCAAGAGCACTGCTCTGGAAGCGAGTGCCTGCCTGAGGGAAACAAGCCTGACAGATATTTTGCACAAATAATTGAATTATTTTTAGATGCTCAACACATCCACTTGCAAGACATCTAGCCACACAGAGGCGAACAGATCTCACAGCCCCTTGCTAATCCACTGAAACAGCTAATCTTAACCCTTGTAGCTCATGAATAGTGGCAGGCACATGACTTCCCTTGAAAAGGCCCTGCACCTTGTTACTTCTACCTCAGACATTGGACCCAAACAAAGGAGATCTGCATCAGGGCTTTTTTTTTTTTTTTTTTATAGAATGCCAGCAGAAAGGGAGCTGGACCGTACCAGTAGGGAAGTGCCCTACAGACAGACCTGTCCTCTCTTCCTTCATTCCCTCCTTTGCTGTTTCTTGCAGCTTGACATATGCACAGGCATGATTCATCCCTGCCAAAGCGAAACAGGGTCATCAGCAACCATCCCAAAAGCATGATAGCTGGGTTGAGGGAGAAGAGGTTATACAGCCCCAAGCTTAAAAGTCAAAGGCCTGGTTTGGTTGAGCATGGAAAAGAAACCCCTGGAGTCACCTTCTATTTTTCTTTGACTTTTCATTACTTTCACTAGAACAATCTGAAGCATCTTATTTTGAAAGGCAGCTCAGCCTCAGTGCTCTGTGGATAACATTGTGCCCAGTTCTGCCCTCACACCTCACAAGACCAAGGATAGAGGCTGATCCCCATAGGCTGTATCATCACCTTTTTGTCTACAAAGCATGCTGTAAACAGCAGGTCTGTAAAATCTTATCAGCTGAAGTAAACCTGTGAGATAAACAGCATACGGAAAAAAGATCCCTAAATACATGCATATACACATTCAGACAAGGCTCAGGGGAGCCAAGGGCTATATCTCCAAATTTGTTTTCTCCACATAGTCAGGACATAAAGATAGTATCCTGATATTTCAGTGCTGCTCAGGAAATATCCCAACAAATATGAGATTGGTTGTATTTCAACTATACCAGCAAATCTGCAAAATTCGCGGAATCGGGACAAAAAGGATCCCACAATATATTCACAGTGGCAAACAGATATTACTGCATCCAGGAGAGATGCAGGAACTGCCCAGTCACACCTGCTGGTATGGCTGTATCAGTTCTGCTTGCTGCTAACTGCTCTGAAGAAACTCTCAACAGGTACAAGACAGAGAGAGGTGCTGTTCTAAAGCTGAGGCTGCATAACACTGTGACATAATACATATCTGGATGAATTTCCAGCACAGTTAGGATGCAGCGGCAACAGGTTGGGGAGAGTGGTATTTCTGCATCTCCTGAAATTTGCATAATGGAGCCACAAAGGGTAATGATTTCTTTTAACATCATGCTCCAAACTGAGCAGGTCCCTGCTCTGCTGCTGGGAGAACCTGTGATGAGTTCAGTCAACCAGCTCTGCAGTGTCCCAGCAAAACTAGTAATGAGTGTTGCACAGTGTGTATTAGTGCAGAGGAAAAGGCCTGGCCCTTCCTGAGATCTGGCCACAGCACTGCAATCCTGCTTTATCAACCAACATCCACCAAAAAGTCCCAAAGTTATCAGAGTCCAAGCTCAGCCCAAGGTGCACTGAAAGGAATGCTGAAGTTAGCCTGAAGTTCTGCAGACACAGCACAAGTCCCATCATTGGCAGTGGGTCTGCAGCAACAAATCTAATTTACAGACCACTTTTCCAAATTCAGCAATATTTTCAACATAATTACAGCAGTACAAGACTCAGTATTCAGGTCTTAGAAGATCTTTAGGCATCCTAGTATCCGTTTATATCTCCTGTTATCTGTGCTGCTGTGCAAACTGCTATTTATGGAGAGCCTGTGTGCCAGCAAGTGGTTTTGCCTACTCTGGAAACATAGACCTGCAGAAAACCCCCTGAGATGCTGTATCAACAAATTAAACTATTGCCTCTGGAATGATTACACCTTTTTTCCTTAGACTGAAAAAAAAAAAAAGCCACCACTAGAAGAAAGTGGTGGGTGGGATTCTTTTCAAAAGCTTTTCTATGCTATTCAAAGAATCACCAAAGTGGATGAAGTCAACTGAACAGCAGATTTTCCATGAGTTTGCAGAAGAGCACAGCAAAGCTGTATTCTGTCCTTCCCATAGCAGTTTTGTAACACTAAGAAGATTTTGTTTTGTTGGGAGTGTCACAGCAGTACCTCCCACCAGTAACAAAGTCAAAATTAATGTTAAATTAGCATTAGTATTTAAAGTAAGTTATTCTATTCCATGCTTCAGTGTTTATGAGGAGATCAAGATAATCTCTCTGAGGATTTCCAGTCAGCTTCCCTGCCAGGGCATCTGCTAGATGACAACTGATACTTGCCAGTATTTGATCTTGTTCAATACTACCCCATCAGGAACATGGCTGAGATGCATGGTTTCTTCAAACAAGCCCTTGCCTCAGACTTCTGAGTGGGGAACATAGTTGGGTTAGAGGTTAAAAAATCACAGATTTCTGAGCAAAGAAAGGCCCTCTTTCCTGCTTGTCCTTTCCAGCAGCCTACTGGGGGTATTCCAATGTGAATCATGCTTTCCCATCTGACAGCACACCCTGGCTTTCCTCTCCTCTCTCTCCTGTTCATCCCAAGCTATGTGACAAAAGCAAAGTCTCCCCCTGCACAGGGCTGCTTCTTCCCACAGCTCCTACTGACCAGTACTACCACTCACACTTTCTGACCTGGCCCACAGCCAAAAGAAATTGAAATTTATAAGTAGCAACGCAAGGGGAGAGCAACTTGTGATGCTGTCTGCAGCTCACTGCTTCTCTGGCCTTGATGCACAGCTGGGATCACTGGGGACCAACGAGCTGGATGGATGTTTCTAGCCAGAAACCTTGCCTCTTCCATAACCGTGTCTCCCCTGTGAGACCCTGATGTTTCCCACTGCACACATTGCCCCTGCAATGTAAGTGCCACTGCAGCAAGGGGAAATAATGCCAGGACACATCAGCCATTCTAAAAAAATACTCTGAGGATTGCCTGGCAAAGGGACAAACAGTCCCAGGCAAAACTGATGACTGGCAGAAACCATGCAAACACCCATTTAGTATAACTGCACAGCAGGATTTCTAAAATCAAACCTCCAGTGCATATCAAGTCCCCTCAGAGGGTGTCCCAAAGACAACCCCACATCCTCTCCACCCCAGTCCTGTTAGCATCCTATAGACACCGTGCATGCTTGGCCTCTTCCCAGGAAGGACTTCTGCCAGTGTCGACTGAAGACTCCCTGCCTGGGACAGATGGATCCTACATCTCCAGGCACCAGAGTGGGGCACCACATGTCCCCTGTGAAAAACTCCAACATGTCAAGTCATCAGGGCTAAACAGCACCAGGCTAGCGAAGGGTTAAAGCCAGAGAGGCTATTGCAAAGGCAATATGAGATAGAACAGAGCTCAGCTTTAATACATTGGAGGGCAAAGGCCTCAGGGGGGCTTTTGCTGAAAATCTTAATAGGATCAGCCTACAGGATTCACTCCCATCCAAAGGTCAGTGCCTATGTATCAGCTAGCAAATGGGCTGGATGCCCTCCCTGCACCAGGCTGTCCCCTCTCATCCTTGGGCAGCTCCCTGACCTGCTCCTTCTCAGCAGCACTCAGGTGGCTGCTCCCAGGCTCTGGCTTTCCCAGCTCCACAGCCTGGCTGGACCCCCAGATCTTGCCTTTAAACTGTCCTACCTACCAGCTGGCCCTAGGATGGAGCACTAGTGAAATTTCCTTCATTGCAATGGCTGTTAAACAAGATCCAACAAAGAAGCTGCACTCACACTTCTTTCTTTCTCATATTCAGCATTATTTTACTTTATGGAAATAAGCCTGCAGGGATAATTTCATTTATGCTGCTCACTACTACCAACTCCAATAATGTGTTTCCTCATTTGCATCACCAAGGGATGTAAATTTGCCCCAAAGAGCCCATGATCCACCCACAAAACTCTCCCCGGAGCCAGACAGAAGAGGAGCAGAGGGAAGAAAATAATGGCCAGGACAAGCTAGAGAAACAGGGGAAAATCCACGAGGAGAAAAATCGCGAAGAAAGGGAGCAGGAATAATCTTCAATGCTGCCTTATGGCTTCTTCAAGTAAAACTGAAAAATAATGTTTTTCAAAAATGCCCCCTGAACTGGGCAGCCCCCTGAACACCTCTAGCCACTGCATTTTGCCCTCGGACGCTTGCTGCATTCACACTGAAACATTAACAAAAGCACAGAGAAGTGGCCTGTGGAGCTGGGAAGCGGGAGTGTCACAGCTCATCACAGGGTGGAGAAAAAAACACCCCCGAGCTCTGACAGCTCAGCTCTGCATGTCACATCAGTGTCCATTGAGGAAAGCAGGCACAGGAGATGTCTCAGAACAAAAAACACTCTACACGACAAAAGCCATGTCTATGGGAAGAGGAAGGAGCTCAAGGGGCCAGTGGAGATATGGTGGAATGAAGAGGAATGAAAGGTTCTATTTCAAGCTACCAAGAAAATTTAAGTTTAAAAGAATATGTCTAGATGTATGGCTTCCTACCAATGACTAAAATTTCTTTTCCATCACGTTCTCCATAGTGTTGACAGCTGAAGTATCATGCATTATATCTGTGTTGTGGTTAACACCCTTCCAGGAGGTGAGGAAGCATGCAGATTTGGAGCAGCAGGATCAGGTCAATGAGTACTTCTAAATGGTGACATGAAATTTTTGTGACCCAATCCTGACTTCCTGGGGGAGAAAAGGGAACCCTCCAGGCTCAAGGTTACACAGAGCTTGCTCCTGGCTAGGAGGCACTAAGGTGAATGGCATCAGCATTCCTCTTTTGGACAAAACAGCTGAAAGTGGATCACTCAAAACACAGAAATATATGGTCCAAGCAGGATCTGTTGAGGGAATGAATGGAAGAAAAGCCGGGATAATTCTCCCATTTGCAAACTGGGGACCAAATAGTTACAGATCCATGACGGCATCTCTCCTCCTACATGCAGTTCCTGGTCTGACTGGGGCCATCATGACCTTATGACATGACCCACACAACATGGTCTCCTTTGGACTTCAGGCACAGACTATGTAAGAACCCACCATGATAACTAAGACAAAAATGTTTTCAGGACAGTTTCCAGGGCCTGAGTAATTTAGGGCATTGCCAGCAGATCTGGGGGACTTTAATCTTGAAGCGGCTGGTTCCTACACCCTCCCTAGGAAGACAGATTAATAGCAACCTGTGGTTCATCTCACATACAATAAAAAACTGTGACATCCCAGGAAAAAAAAGAGCAAGCTTCAGACCCGCTGAGTGTATCAAAGATAAGCAGTTAAAAATAACCAATGCTAGAAATGCTGTGTAAAGCAAACAGTTCACCAAAATACAAGAGTTACCTTTTAGAAGATAATCATGGAAGCAATCTTGTATATACAGCTACAGTGAAGTTTTGTGGAGTTCCTTATGTCTCAGAGGGGTGGGAACAACTCTGCCAGATATTTGCTGTTCAAGCAGTCTCCTAAAAGCACCCCTTGAGATCTTCAAAAAGGCAGAGTGTAAAGGCATCCCAGGCAATCCCTCTACCTCTTCATCTGCAGTTGTCACCAACAGCTGTGCCTGCTTTTCCAAGAGCAAAAGCCAGCTGGAATTCCTTACTTCCCAGCGAGTGCTAGACAGATCCTGTCCTTACCCTACCTCCCATAACAGAATAGCAGACGTCTGTCATATCAAAAGCAGGTGACCTGTTTGATCCACCTCAACATCCTGGCAGCGCCCAGCTCCAGCTGGTTTGGGCATGGTGCCTGCAGCACACCAACCTGTATCAGAGGTCTCTAAACAGTCTTTGCTTTCTCCTGGCCCCAGCAAGCATTCAGTTCCTGTCTGAGAGCTTGAGGACTCCTTTCATCCTAATCTGTACAACTGGTGATGCTATTCTTATACAGAGAAATGTCTAATTCATAGCAACATTGTTCACAAATGGGAGCAAAAAGCCTTGTGCACTGGAGGAAAAGCTCTTACCAAATACAGGTTGCAGCAGAGCTCGTGCTGTCTCTTCTTGCTGCAGCCCCATCTGTCACAGCTTTGCTACCCTGACAGCATTGTCTGACAGACCATATCCACCTATTCCCTCCTTCCCATCCTTTTTCACTAGTCTTTTCCTTGGGCTACCTCCAGTCCTCAACCACAGACCAGATCTACCAGAATAACAGACCAATCTAAGATGTTTGGTTTGAGAAAGAAATATCCTCTCCCAAAGGCCCCAATGCTCTCTTCAGTCTCTTTCCAATTACCTCAGTGGCTCTTCAACTGACTGCTTACTGGTGTTGTACAGTACTAAATTCAGATTTGGCAAGAAAAGGCTCCTCCCAGAAATACCTAGTGCCATCACCTCACTCAGGTGACCACAGGAGAAAACAAGAGACTCTTGCTCCTTTCTTAGTAAGATTTTGGCAGCTCTTGGCAGCAGAGAAGATTTTTGGAACAGATCAGTCACATCTGTTGCTCCAGCATGCTTCCTGCACACAGCTTTTTGGGGATGGAGGATGTGGCTAAGGGATGGAATCCCTACCTGAGTTCTCAGAAGGCCTACACAGCTAAGTCCAAGCTGTGTCAGTAGCTCAGCTAATTCAGAGGTGAGAATTCAGCTGTCTTCTCTAAGCTCTGTCTTCTCCAAAACCTTCAAGGACACGAACAAGCAAGGGTGGGACACGGTGAAAGGAAAAGTAGTAGGAGGTGGCAATAATGAGGGATGAGACCCAGGAGAATTTAGGGATTTGCCTTGTGCTGTTCACTGCAGGAACGGTGAATGTCCAGGCCTACTTTACACTGGGAGGAAAGACACAGAAAAAGAAGATAAGTGAGGCTGGCCTGGCCTCACAGACACTCACCTCTACGGAGCAGTGCTGGCATGGGAACAAACTCCTTCGATTCCATGAGCTGTGGGCTCAGGCATGAACCTGTCCTTACATGAATGGACAAGATTGTCGCCCTGATTTTTTTAAGATTTTCGAAGCCTTCGGATGTTGACATTATTGTAGAGAACTTTCTCACACACTTTCTGTAAATAACTCATTGTTTTGCATTCTTTTACAGAAGAAGAGAAATTTGATAGACTGTTAGTTTGTCCAGTGTCATCGGAGAGGTGGCACTGTCACTCTCCAATCCACTGTCACTTTTAGAAAACTATCAATGTTAGAGTAAAAAAAAAAACTTCCCTTTTTTTCTCTTCACCTTGAGAGCAGCAGTGTGTGCCTGTGTTCTTTCGTGTCTTATTGCTCCCCTGCAGCAAGGGGAGGCACCAGGAAGGGATGGACTCTGCCAACCTCCGTGAGCAGGGCTGAGTGATGTACCAGCATTACTCCTGCGTGGGAAGACACCAAGAGCTCTGCAAACACACAGGGCACCACAGTGCCTCCCATCCCCCTGCCATTTGCAGCCTGGGAGAAGCTCATTGCGAACGTGCAAATCCCACCTTGAGGTCTCCTGGGTCTGTAAGGGGACCAGTGCCAAGAGAGTACATGTGGCAGCAATGGAGAGTCCTGTCTGATGATCTCCCACTTTTCCTCTGTCCAGGGAAGAGCATACCTCTCTCCTTGCTTCATCTTCAAACTAAGGCTTGGTAGGAGTACTGTGTCACCTCAGAAACACCGGGAGGCTTTTTAATTAGCCAAATGACCTTCAAAAAATAGGATCAAGATGTCTGCCTCAGAACAGCAGAATATTTCAAATATTATCTAGGTATGAAAAAGGGTATTTTTAGAATGTTACAGACTTCACAGTTCTTCATTAAATTTAGAGAGCTAGATAGGCACTAGGGAAGACCTTTCTCCCACACCCAGAGGGCTTACAGAGACACCTAAGATGCAACAGAAAGTTGTTGGTTTTTGCAGGGATAGAGTTAATTTTCTTCACAGTAGCTAGTATGGGGCTATGTTTTTGATTTGTGCTGAAAACAGTGTTGATAACACAGGAATGTTTTCATTAATTCCAAGCAGAGCTTGCACAGCATCAAGGCCTTTTCTCCTTCTCACCCCACCCCACCAGTTAAGCCTGGATTGAGTTTTATAAAGGCAGATGGGACTCCAACAGCTTCATAACAGATCATGGATTATAAAGTATGACAAACAGCCACCTTCTCATAGGCAAGGTGTGAAGTGAATAGCCCCTAGGCTCAATGGTTTGTGCTCAGTAGCCAGTGCAACCCAGCAGATATCCCGGAGGGCATTAAAAGAGGAAGAGGAGGAATTACAGGAGCACAAAGCTGAGAGGGAGTGAAGAGAGCAGGAGGAGCAGCCACAGCAGGTATGCCTTCAGCCTCATCAAACAGGGCAAGTTTTGCTGACCACAGAGCTAATTACAGGAACAGATGAGACCCACTTTTAATTACCAAGGACAGGAGACAAAATAAGGGTTAGAAAGAATGATCTACCAACATGAGCTGGCAGAACCTATAGAAGGTGGCAGAGATAGACATGGAACAGCTATCCTGGGACTATATCCATCTCTCCACACTTCCTAGAACTTAAAAGGCCTCCACTGGAGTACAGATCCAGTCCAGGCTGCTGTACTTCCAGAGAGACATGGATCAAAGTCCATGGAAAAACAAGGAGAACAATTGGACGGTAAGTGTAGCTGGTTTACTTGAAGAAAGGTTAAGGGAACTTGGATTACCATACAGAGGAAGAAAACACGAGAGGAAGTGCAACTTTCAGGCACAGCATTCAAAGATGTGAAAGACTTATTCAGGAAGAAATAAAGAAAGAAAGGATCTGGCAAAAATGTACTTTCCATGTCCCTGATGGAGAGAATGAACAATAAGAAGCTGGATTTGGAGCAAGGCCAACTTAGCTCAAAAATTAGAAACCTCTTTCTAATGTGTTAGGATAGTGTATTTCTTAGAGGGTATTGTACATGCCTCTGCACCAAAGATTTTCAAGAACAGACAGGGAAAATATATGTCAGAAAATACAAAGGTGCAAGTGGCTCTGCCCTAAGCTGAGATGATGTTGCGCCTTTTTTTAGTTGGCTGTTTTGTGCCCATGCTTCTCAGCTGAGCAACCAAAGGTCATTGTGCTTAAGTGGGACAGCAAAGGAGGGATACCCCACTCCTCAGAGGGATCATCCCTTGAATTCTGTAAAACGTTGGCCATCCTTGTAACAGTCCACAAACTGAGCTGCTTGTCCAGTGGGATTTCGCCAAGAGCAGTCTCCTTGCCTGTCCACTTCCTCTGTAAGACAGGCACTGCATTGACTGCCATTTCTGGGAAGGAGGCTGGCAGCAGGGAAGCCAGAATCCTCTTCCAAGTTAAAGCAGGCATTAATGGTGACTCTTGATGGCAAACTACAAGAGCAGAGTAGTGGCATTTTCTATAAATACCAGAGCCAACAAAGGATAAGCAACAAGGCTAATTTGAGAGCTAGCTAGCTGGGAGACAAAAACCCCCTTTGCTTACCCAGTTTGACCTCAGAATGCCAGAGCACTACACTGCACACACTGTGGTAGAGATGCTATCAATCACCTACCCTGGCAAGACATTTGGCCCCACTGTTCAGGTGAGACAGACTATGAATTAAGGATGTGAGAATTGGTTTTACAGAGTTAAGATTCATGTCCATTTTTGTAGCATCACTGGTTTTAGAAACATCATTACGAATATGGCATTTTTTAAACTTTCCCCCTATTTCTCTCCATGTTCTCTTGCCAACAAAATGACAAATCCTGGCTAGAAATTCAGTCAGTGTGCTGAAATATAATTTGAAAAGATAGTCTTGCTTCTAGCTGAATCGCTATAAGAAGTATCCAAATTTCACAAGAAAGACAGGAACATCCCTTCTAGGTGTGGAGCCTGCGTACAGCCTTCGTAGTCCAGCATTTATCTGTAGGGGAGAAGAAATGAGAGTAGCATAGGGAGAGGACACAGAACTCTGTGTGCACCTTCCCTGTCGAGGGATGAAGATGCCAGACTGCAAGGATGCTTCCTAATGGGTGCAGAGCCACATTCTGAAGAGTTCCTTAGGGTGGTAATTAAAGGACATTAAAGCCAGAAGGATGAGCTACAAGCCACATCAATACCTTTCATGCCATGGCTTATAAAAGCTGGGTTTTCTAGTTTAACAGTCCCTTTGCTAGAGTAACATTTTGCCTCTAATGCTCATTTGAATGACATCAGAGGAAGAAGTGATTGTCATTGCTAGAGGGGCCACTACCATTTCTGTCATCACACTGAGCTGTGATTCTTCTGCCTTTAAAGGAGAGCAGCAAAGAGATCACAGAAGCAGAGATGGAGATTCTCATCTAACCTGCTGGACTTAATGGGGGTGGTGTGGGTGGAAAATGACATCCATTGAGAAATCCAAGCAAAGGATCTCTTACAGGCAGGCCTCTCTATTACTTGTTTGACCTGCACTGCAGACTAGAGGTTTTGTGACTTACCAGCAATCAAGGACATCACTCTAGCCCTACCCAAACAGCAGAATGTTGCTAGCTGTAGGAATCCCTGGACCGATAGGGACCTGGTTGACACAGTTCTAATGGGCCATGGCAAAAATGAGAGATGAGACACTGTCATTCTTCCCAGCTCAGAGGAATCCAGGTGACACACATCCTCCATTCTGTCCTTATCAAGTCTGAGAAAGCATCTCTGAAATAAAATCAGAGGAGTATGTAGTTATATATGCATGTGCTAAGCTAAGAAGTGCAAGTGTTACACTGCAGCCTCACGTATAAACCTGACAAAGTGGGAAGATCTGCATAGAGAACCCTGCTAGATTTAGCTTAATAGCTTCTTCTCAAAAAAGCTATTCATGATTATTTAAAATACTAGTTACAATGTTTTGGTGGGTATTAAATACCTATTTACTACAGAATAGTTTTCTCTCTGCAGCCTGCTGGGAAGGACTGTTGACACCTATGCTCAGAGCTCACATCCATGTGATGACCCCGAGGTCTGACTGCATTAATGCTTTCTGAAAATATATCCAGGGCCTTTGTTCCAGGCGTGGTACACGAGGAGAAGCTGGGTGCAGACCTACACATAACTCAACATTCCCTACCTCCCATCCCTCCAACTGCCCAGTCTGGATCCTGCCACGCTCTGAGAGTGACAGCCTGCACCTTTCCAGGACACACAGCCACTGATGCTGCTAACTTTGCCCCAGCCAAAACAGTCCCCTCTCCATGTTGCAGGAAGTGCTGGTGCCTAAAGGCAGGAATCTCCCTGGGGAAATTTGGAAGACCCCCTCAGCAGTGCTGGCAGCCACCTCCTCAAGGCAACACAAATTTTACCAGTGCCAGTCCTTCACACTGCTTTTGAGAAACACATAGAAAAAGTTCTAACAGAAAAAAAGTCAGTAATCCTAAAACAAAGATATCTGGGCTTTGGGGCTGTGGGTTTTAGAAAAAATATAATTGGCTAAAATGACACAGCTAACTGCTAACCTTCTGGAAGCCAGGTGGCCAAGTATTCCATCAATGCTAGTCAGGACACTTCAGGGCAGGGGTTTTTTGATCAGATTTGTATTGCACCCAGATCGCTGAAGCTCTGCAAAGGCACACTGACCCAAGCCCTGGAGAAGTGGATGACCTGTCTCACACAGCTGCACCACGGCTGTAAGCCCAGCTCCATCTTAAAGCTGAGCTCTGTCTGCTGGTGGGGACTGTGGAGCAGCAGTGATCCCATGGGGACTGGGCTGGATCCCCATCGGGGACTCAATGCTCAGCTCATCGATGCCAGACCCCCTCCCACTTCAGATTTACTGCTACTTCTGGCAGTCAATAAAAGCTTGCAATGCACTAGGCAGGAAACCTCCCCTCTTCAACCCTCCCACCCTTCCAGCTAGAGAAATCTGGGAAGATTTATTACAGCAATAAAAACAAAAGAGACGGAAAGCTCTGGGGGAGTCTCCAAGGCAGGCAGTGCTTCATTAAAGCCCAAGCAGGCTCTTGGGGGGATGCTGATCTCTGGGAGAGACCACACCAAACGGCAGTAAGCAATTCATCCACTGGAAAGGGAAATGTCAGCCCACGCTCATGTGACGGCCCAGCAGAAGGCTAAGAGAGATAATTCAAACAGAAGGGAATATTGGGCTCTGGCTTTTCAAGTCCCTGAGTGAAGAGAAACCAGATGGAAAGGGAGATGATCAAGCAAGGGAGCAAAGAAGCAGCCACATGAGAGCACTCTCATCCTCTACTCCCATCACTGCATCTCAGGCTCAGGCCATGGTGATAACCATTACTCTGCTCCCAAAACTTCACACACTCTTACCAAAGCACTACACCCATGGCATGGCACGGTCTGCTCTCCCGGTGCAGGGTGGCTCAGAGGGTCTGAATGGTTCCCACATCACCACATGCCTTGCACTGCTGCAGGCAGATCTCTGCAGGAGACCCTCTGCGGGAACCTTTTGCTCACCTCTGCTCCTACAAACTGTAATGCCTCCTTCCCAGCTCCCAGGTTTCCTTACTAAGGCTTCCAGATACATAGTGCATGAGATCATGTCTCCCTGGATTGTGGCAGGCAACATGGAGGGCTTGCAACTCATTGCCTTCCTTCACACAGCCCCTACAGGTCCACGTGCTCCTGCACAGGAACCTACACACTGGCAGTCTGAAATTCCCTGAGAAAAACTCCCCACACACCTCCATCATCCTCAGCACCCAGACTGGCTCCTCATGGCCAGTCTGGCACCCACCAACCTTCTCCCTGGACTGATGTTATGCATGGTGTAATGTGCTCTTACATCTAAGAAGAAGGGAGAGAGAAACCCTTTAGGCCTGAGAAGAAGGAAAGAGAAAATGTATTCCTTCAGGAGGAAAAAGGGGAAAGTAGTGTAGCAGAGAAAAGCCCTTGTGGTCCTAGAGACTTTAGTCCCATTCTTCCCCTCCACAGAACTCTATGGTTAACTTCACAAAACTGCCTTTCTGCCTTAGTTTCATCTGCAAAACAGGATGCAAGATCTGTGAGGAATGCTAGAAGGTGCCACTGAAGAGCGAAGTTGCTGCTCTTATGGAGGCTGCAACTTTCCCTTCCTTCCTTCAGATCTTCCTGTCTGCAGCAGGGTCCCTGCACTGTTGACTCCTGACCCAGGGCAGGTGGCACCACAGTGGAGCCTTCCTTCAGATCTTCCTGTCTGCAGCAGGGTCCCTGCACTGTTGACTCCTGACCCAGGGCAGGTGGCACCACAGTGGAGCCTTCCTTCAGATCTTCCTGTCTGCAGCAGGGTCCCTGCACTGTTGACTCCTGACCCAGGGCAGGTGGCACCACAGTGGAGCATTCCACTGGGACTGGGATAATTCAAGAATCCTTTTACTTTTTGAAATTTTACACGTTCACAGAAACAGATGTTCCCTGAGGTTAACCACTTTTAACTCAAGCCTGGATTTCCACACAGTAAGGCGACACACAAGTCTTGGTTAAAAGCTATTCTGCACCCCAAACCCTTTCTTGGATGCAGATATGCATTCAAATCTGCATTTTCTGACAACACAGAAACACGTAACCAACATGTACATCCTGAAGGACTCTAGATGAAATGTATCTAAGAGTATACACTGAGGTTGTGCTGATCAGCTGCCCTACCCTATCCCAAAGATCTCAAGATACAAGCGCAACTTCACTCCAGGAGCACTGCATTTCAAGAGAACAAGAGGGAACAGGCAGTAGCTTGGAAAGTCCATCACAGTAATACCATAACCCCTTCCAACACTGACTTACTTGGTACTGTTAACTAGACAAAAGCAACAACCAAAAAGATAAGAGTAAATAAAAGAGGAGGTGATTTTCAGACCTAATTTTCAATAAGTGCTCTTAAAGCTTTCTATGCTCTCTAGCTCTAGCTGACTAGTTCTTTCCTCCATGCAAAGCTCTTCACTTCACCTGTAAAAGAAAGAGATGGATGACTTAGAGTGAGTCCAACATCCCAAAAGCAAATCTCCGCTCCCCACACAATAGGCAACAATTCAGCACAGCTATGCTGCCACCAGTAATGCTTCTCATCTTCCCAGTGCACCTTTCCTGTCACTCTCTGGCAGGGGGAAATGGATGGTAGATGCTCCCTGCTATGTCAGGCTTCAGGGTGGCAAAGATAGGAAATGGGTGACCTTGCAAACACTGCCAGCAAGTCACAGGCATCAGGCTCAGAGATGACCAGTGGTCTCCTTCGTAACTGCGTGGCTTTGCTAATTTGATGCTTTAAATACCAGAGTGTTAGAGGGGGACACCAGAGCTGGGTAGTTAGAGCTACCCAGAGCATGGTCAGTGTTAGAGGGACTCTGTAATTTTTTTGTTGTTGCTGCTGTTGCTGGTATTTATTTGCACATTTGGGTTTTCCCCTGCAATGGCTCCCATATGCAACAAGATTGAATGAATTGTCAAAAGACTTCAATTTTTTTATTTACTTTTAACTGTTACTTCTGCAAACCCAGCCTAGGATCTGAGAGTCAGACACGACCTTGTCTGCCTCCCCTGGTAATAATCACCTTGTAATTATAGAGGAAAGCCTGGTGTTGACAGACAAGCCAGAAGACATTGCAGTCTGTTTTTCCACAGCTATCCTGGTTGTGGAGGACCGGAATAGTTTACCCATGCTGCTCGCACAAACAGAAGCAATTCACACAGAGAAGACCAGGCCTTGGAAAACTTCAAAGCTGAGAAATTGATAAAAGAAGGGAACAGATACTATTTTTTTAAGTCTGGTATCCATCATGTTGCCTGTTTCCCTGTGTGCAGCACAGGTCAGGAAGCATACCACAGCATGCAGTCAACATCATGCCAACCATTGTGCCACAGGCAGGGAGCCCATGTCCAGTGGGAAAAGCCCACTACCACAGCATGAGGGCAGCTACCAAGCCTGGAGGAGTCAGTGTACCATTCCCCACCAGTTTCCCAGCATCTCATGGGGAAGGGGCAGATCTCAGGGACCATCCTTTCTCCAGCAAGCTGGAGCAGAACACCTCTCTACCACAAGGGAACTCATACCAAACCTTTCAGGGTCTTTCCCAAGGCTTCAAGTTGCCACCCTGCCACCATTCAGCCCAATGCCAAGTGAATAGTTTTCTCCATTACCACTAAAAGATGCTAAGCTGTGAGCTAATGTGCAGTTCAAGGAACTTAGTTGAAAAACATATTAGTTCCTCAGAACTAAGAGATGCTCAGTTCAGTGGGGGCCATGACACTGAAGATGCATTGTCTGACATGAATTTAGTTCTGTATTCCCCTGACTGCAGTCCATGCCACTGGATAGACGTAAGGACTTAACCCTACACTGTGCTCTGCTGAAGCCAGCGTCCTGCCATACCAGCACCCAGTGCAGGACAGATGCCTTTAGCTTTATCCCTACCCATGGGTCTTCTGAGTCAGTTCCAGTCTTCCTCAAAATCACTCTGATGGTTCTTACATGTTTGCTCTTAGGGCAGAGATGCTGAATCCTAGGCAGAGCAGTGAAGGAAGCAATGACCAGGAACAACACACTTTCCATGATACTGCAGCATTAGAAAATGTAAGGTCTGCTACACTACCCCCATTTCCATGTGGGGGAACTGAGGCACAGAGCAGTAATCCCACAGCTTGCCCACAGCTGCACAGTGAATCACAGGCAGGTCCAGAAGACCAGAGTTTCCCCCATCTTATGTTATACAGCAGTAGTTGAAAAAGGGAATCAGCTGGACAGACCTAAAGTAGCCACAGGCATTTTAGCAACAGATTAAAACAGACTTTCCTACTTGCAGCTGCCTTAGCTGCCCTGTAAGTGCTCCCAGCTTCCCAAGTCTGGCCAGTCAAACCACCACGGCAGTCTTTAAGTTAATTGCAAAACTTACTCTTGGGCTGGACTAGATACACCCCTTTACCATTCTGCTGCAAGGACTTACTAGTAAGCGAGAAGAGATTCTTCCTCAACTACTCCCCTTAGAGGCACATCATATAAGACTCTTAAACATGGCCAGAATGAGTAAAGATGCTCAGCTGCATCACCACAGAGAAAAAATCCCAACAGAAATGTTGTCTAATCTAATCCTAGTCTACTCAGTTATGGTAAATTAAGCCATAATAAAGGTGATTTCTTTTTATCAGCAAGGGGTGGGTGTTGAGAGTACAGTGCAACCAACCTGGGTCAGCCTGAAATCCAAAATCCAAGCTGTGCTTTTACCAGCTGCTCCACAGCCAGCACTGTCATGCAGCTCCACTCTTGCCAGAGCTTGGGGGTGCTACTGTGTGCCCCAGTATAATGGCACTGTCCTAGACAGCAGTTCCAAGTGGTCTTTGCTGCTTTCTTTGAGAAATTGGGACCTACCACACCCTGTGTTTTATCTCCATCTTCTGTGTTTAGCATGAGGAGATACACATGCTTCCAACACCATGTAAGAAAAATATAATCTAGCAACACTGGGAAGGCCTCATCTATCTGGGGATGCTCTGGAAAATTAGGCTGAATTAATTACGAATGGGAAGTTAAGGCATTAGAAAGCCCTGTGTTGATGCTCATGCTCTGAAGTAACATGAGCTCAGTTCAGTTTAACTTAATCTTCTTGTAAAGGCAATTAAGCTAGAGTAAGGTCCTGGGAATGAGCTCACCCACACAAGGAGTTAACAGACTTTAACTAATGTCTGCAGACAAAGCCTCAGTCAATAAAACTAGAACTAGTTCAGCCGGATTTTGACAGACTGAGTCTGACTGTGCTCATGGTATAGCCACCAATCCAGACACCAGAACCATCACACTGTGGTTTCATTTCTTTTCAAAATTTTCCACCGTTTCTGGTCATATCACCACCTCTACAGAGCCACCACATGCTTCCTGAAGAGCAGCATCACCATAGCCTGTGCTCTACCATTCCAAATACACAGTTGGTACCAACACAGCTAGATGGTGCTTAAATAGCTATTAACCACTGCAGTCATGCTCTACCCCACCAGCTCTGGTCAGCACAGAACGTTTCTAAATACCAGCCTATTGCTATCATTTGAATGTTATTTTATTATTTTGTAGTGACAGGATAAGCACTTGGTTCTTGATTGCAACAGTAAATCAAGAGAAAGATGTCTGTACACAACCATTTGAAAAAAAAAAAATCCCCATTTAAAAGCATGATTTGATTTTGCCATGGAAAATGAAGCTTGAGCCTGTGGCCTTAGCACAGGTTCTGGCACACCTAAGTACATCAACCAAATTAAGGGGCAATATCAAGAAGAACACTGCAATGGCAGAATTACTTTTTTTGTCCCATGGCATGAGAGAGTTGCTTTCCCAAAAGCAATTCTTACTCTACACACACAGTGCAGACATCAACAATGCAGCCACGTCTCATTATTTAAATCCCATGAAACCATAATCTATCAGTCAGTGCAATACTGCTCAGTACAGCGCATCTCTATGTTCTACAGAACAAACTTCCCAGAGTCCCTAATGAGAAAAGAGCTTAGTACACTCCTCTTACACAACATACAAGAAATTAAATATAACAGCACATAATGAGAGAACTGCTGCAGGCTTATTTAGGCCACCAAAGTTTTGCAGCTAAAATAGCTCCGAAGTTAACTGTTTCACCCTCCACAGTGAAGTGCTAATGGACAGTGAATGGTATAATACACAGCCATTGACTTGGAAGGGAATTTTTGCCTAAAAGGCTTCGAGCAGTGGCTTTCAGCCTGCCATTTTGATGGCAGGCTGCGGACTGCTCCTGAGGGATTCACAAAAGGTTACTGGAAAAAACAAGATTGCTGTACTCCATAAGACAAAGTCAGATGTTTCTAAAGGGGCTTGTAAATTCCCCTGGAATATTTTGAAGGCAGCAAAAATTGAGAAAGGCTGACAACTCCTATATGAGGGACAAACTCCTTATTTTATTTTGCCTGGTTTACACCGGTGAAACTCTCCTAATGTGAAGGGAGCCTCTTTTGATGTACACCACTGGCTCAGTAAAAATTAAGAGAGAATTAGGCACAGGTCAATTCAGCTGCACATGGCAGAATCAGGATAATTAATTTAGTGAGAGTACAGCAGATTGCAAAAATCCAACAAGATGTTTCACATATAAACCTCTGCATGTAGAAGACACAGAGTACATTTCATTATCAGATAAACAGTTTATAATTATGTCATTAAACATCATTTTATAATGACACACACTGGGGGCAGTATTAATGTTCTGCTTGGCATTATTGACTTTTAGGACTCACTAAAGCAAATGGGATACTCTCTTAACTAGATTTTTTTTAAACCGCCCCTCTTGAGTTTAAATGGAGACTGAGCAAGACAAAGGGAGCTTTCCATCCCAGGGAAGGCTCACACAGAAGCACCTTTCATTGGACATGCCACATCCTCATCCTGGACAACTGCACTCAGAAGGCCACTGGACTGAGGTGCAGCCCTGCAGATCTCCTAAACAAGCCTCCTGCCCCAGCTCTCACTTCAGGCAGCCTGCCAAGGTGGGTCAGTGGGGCACAGCATAGCCATGCTCAGCTCCATGCAGTTTACTGCAGAATGAAAGTCATGCTAACAGTGCAGAGGCAGACTGAGGAGAAGCAAAGCAGGAGTGGTTGCAACAACACAGCATGTTCATGAACTTCTGTGTCAGAAATAAGCTGTGTCCTAAGTCTGTGTTTCTCATCAAAGTAAGTTATGATCCCTGGGTGATTCCAGAAGTGCCATCAAACGTCCATCCTGCTTACATTAAAAACCATTTATCTGGGCCTGGCAATGTCCTTGTTTGCAGCGGTCCTGTGTCAGAGTGCAGCACTCCATGGTCTGTATGGATAACAGCAATGGCATGAGGTACTTTGGTCCTGTCCAGCATCAAGTCTAATTCAGGAATGAGCAGAAGGGAATGAGATGGCTTCACCTCTGTATTTTGGCTCACAGTCATCAGGAGCTAGAGACCACCTGTGGCCCAGTCTGTATCCACCACAGCGTGCTGAACACACGGAGGCTCTGTGAAAGACTGCCCTTTGTAAAACCCTAAAGCTCACTTACTGGAGGTCACACCACCATTATGTAGGATGGTCCCCACCTTTTCTTATATTTGCATTACTTGCCAATCCAGACTTCTTTCTCCAAGGACATTAAAAAACATATGAAGCAGAGGTGCACTTGGAGGTAAAACACTGATTGGATTGAGAAATAGAGGTGTAGAGAAGAAGAGATAAAAGATAGATATAGACGCATACACAGAGAAAAAAAAGGAGGAAAAGGATTATGAAACTTCATCTGGCTTCTATGAAGCAAAATGGAGGCTTGGTCCTATTCCCAACAGCAAAAGCCCCTATTGTTTAATGAAAAATCAGTATTCAAGCAATAATCACAGTCAGCCCCATTGTACAATATCCGGTTGTTCTGCATCCTCTCAGGGCATGTTTGATGAATTCAGTCAATACTCCTAACCTTAGGCTGAAGCGTGGGTGGCTCTATCACTGCATGGCACAGCTTACACAGGCCCAGTGCCAAAAAGTACTAATTTCAAGACTGATCCCTTAAAGCATTGGTCTGGTAGTACAACATGCTGCAATGCCATGCCAGAGCATGCCCCCTGGGATTTGCAGGCTGCAATTAGCAGGTGAATGTGCCACCTTCCCTGGGGCTGATGAAAGCACCTCAGTCCCTATTGATTGCCAATCAATAGCCACTTCCCATTTCTCCTTCTCAGTTTCTGCAGTAGCAAGTGTTAGTAATCAAATAAGAGTGGCAGGCTGATAAGATCCTGTTATCAGTAAGCCAGCAAAATGGGATTCTAGATTTAATCTCTTATGTCACATTTTCAACACAAATCACTGAGATTTAACCCTCTCAATAACAAGCATGTAACAACTGTGTAGCCACAGCTGCTTGAGAGAAAATTTCCCAATCTTCATCCAGGTTAAGAAAGCCAAGGGAAAAGCCAAATTTCTGCTCTGACTGAAATCCAGGGAGAACAGAAACAATTGCAAGAAAAAACCCTAATAGTAGGAATTACTGCATTTTCTCATAGCTTCCTATTGTGCTTCCAAGTCACCACAAGGAACAAAAATGCTATGCAGCCAAAAGAGTATGAACTGCCCTTTTATTCCATTTTTCACAAAGAAACACTTCTAAAAACTGAGGTTCTCAAAGAATATTTCACAGACTGGTCTTCTGGGCCTGTGAAATTTCCATACCCTTTCAGCTAGGAAAATAAAGTCCTTCCACTCCATAGGGGACTTAAATATTTCAGTTCCTACTTGCACTCCAGTCCTGGCAGACCTTAGTTAAAATCTCATGTAAATAGCCCAATTTCATGGCTATTTACTGACATGTCCTCATGGCACACAGCCATCTAGAGACACCTGGACTGCCTGAGAAAGGAAGCTTTAAATAAGCTGTCATGACTGCATGGTTTGTGCTCTTCCAACCGATCAAGTCCAAATGACATGGAAGTAACCTGCCAGCAAAACAGCAAATACCAGCAAAGAGACGGTTAATGCAAGTCCCTCCACCCGCTCTAACTGTAGGAGTCTTTCTACTACATTTGAGATGCTTGAGCTCAGGCCCTCAGAGGACTACTCTATTTAAATTAAATGTTAACAGGGAAAAAAAAAAAACAACCAGACATCAGGGTTCAAAGACAGCCAGGCTGGCTGTTGTGTACTTCACATGAAATACATATTATCTGAGATACCAAGAAGATGGTGCTTCTCCCCTGCTTGTCTTTAGCCCTTTTTTTTTTTTTTGACTATTATTTTTGGAAAGCTTCTCCTGCTTTTTATCCTTTTCTGCCTAATCTGCTACTCCACCAGTGTCTGGAAGAGAAACTTGCACTGGGGTTGCCACTTCTGGTCTCCAACCAGTATCACACAGGGCGTAGACCAGGGGAACTTATTTCTGCCCCACAATTTCAATGTGTGATACACAGTCAAAATTTAGACCTGGAGGTCAAAGCAACAGATCACCTGGAGAGGATGTTCCACCATGTCCTCAGCTAGTTCCAGCAGCCAACAATGGCTGTGTACACCTAGGCAGATGGAAAATCAATACCACACGGTGAGTACATAATACATGTATCATGGAAAGGAACATTATCTAATAATTCCCAGAGGTTCAGCAAGAAGTACACTTGGCCAGACTGGGATAGAAGCTCTACTGCAGAGCTGTGCTCTCCCCAGCTCTGCTACATGTCTAGTAATCACCACCTCAGCTGGTCAGCATCGAAGAGCACTCACCTACTTCAGATGGGAAAAAAAATCACAAAATAGGCATTGGGTGGGAAATTCAAGCTTACCAGCTTTGCCTGAACATTCCCTAGACAAGGGGAGAAGGTGGGCAGCGCAGGGAGACCTTCCATTGACATCCCAATGAGGGCCAGAGCTGCTTCCATCTTTTGCAGGCAGTGGCAGAGGGAATAAACCTCTGCCACTGCCTGCAAGATCCCAAGTCAGTAGCAGTGACAACTCTGGCTAATATTTAAGACATGCTGTGCTGCTGACTGATGTCCTCAGGGACCACCGGGGTCTCATGGAGCTCACCCTAGGCACCAATTGCCATTGAGACAGGAACGCCAGGGAAGCACATAACTGTATGTGAGCCTAACTTCTGGGAGTCAGTTAGAGAAGGACCCTTGGAAATTTGTAGCTGAACACCAGCACTGCATACGTGTCCAGCACTGTGGTTTCTTTCCTGCATCACTGATATTGATCCTTATATAGTTCACTGATTGCTGGTTAATTATATGTTGCTGATAAATCAATGCACTGCTTCAATCTTGATTTATTTTAAACTGCATGAACCAAGCAGTTTCTCCCTGCAGCACAGCTCCTTCCCTGCAGAGCCATTCCCAGCCAGCCAGCCCACAGCCTGCACCAGGGCAATGGCTGACCTCATCCCAGGTACAAGATCTGCATTTCTCTCTCCCAACTTCCCAAGGCCCATTGGTCCCTTTCTGCTGTACACTAAGGTCCCTTTGGCCAGCAACCCACACTCCAGCATACCAACCTTCCCCTTGGACCACAGTGCATATGGGCTCACCAAGACAGGGCTGCATGTGACCCTATCATCCCTGGCATGGATTAGGATGCTGAACCATCCACTTCATATATGCTGGCTTCTCAAGGCTGTGATTAGGAACTGGCTACCCATTCAACCTCACAGCACTGACCACTACCTTTTCAGTCTGATAGACCAGAGAGCCTGTTAATCCATCTTGTATCACCTATCAAGGCAGTATCTTCCCGGTCTGGCTATAACGATGCTGTAGGAGAACACATCAAAACCCAGAAGCCAAGATAAATGTCACCCACTGCTCCCTCCATGGCCACCATCTCAGGCATCTCACCACAGAAAGCCATCAGGTTAGTCAGGCACGATCTGCTACAGTAAACTCATGCTGACTGTTCCCAGTCACCTTCTGCAGCTGGAAAGAGCACAATCTAGCATACATCCACTCCCAGCAGGTTTTCACTGTAAAAAAGCTTTTTCTTGTAGGTTCTCAGTTTAGTCAAGGCTAAAGGCAATTTAAAGTCGCTAAAGAACCCAGACAGTCTCTGGTGAAAGGACTGAGTGAATAAGGGCATAAGCTGAGATGGGCATGTACCCACATCACACACCCTGACATCAGCTAACAAACAGGCTGGAAGACCCTGCCACCTTTATGGATGGGACTTCAGTCTCCACAGTTCGCAGAGGCGCTCACCAGAATCTGGTAACAAGTTCCTATTCGGACAGTACAGGCAGCATGAGCAGAGAAAACAGTGGCATCACCTTCTGTGCACAAAAAACGTGACATGCATGTGAGATGAGGGAATGGTGTGCCCAGTTGCTGCAAAAAGGCAGAAACAGATCAACACTTCCACAGCTGCTAAGAGGTTAGCAAGAGGTTGATGCTTTAAACAGCAGGGCTCTGGTGAGACGCTACATCCCTGCAGGAGCCTTGCAGCAATAGCTGACATTCAGACCCAAGCGGGCTCCTTGGAGAGGGCTGCGGGAGCCAGGGTCAGCAGTGCCACAGCATGCCACAAAGCCCACCAACCCATCACTGTTCCCAAGAGGATCAATGTGCCCCATCTGGACATGGCAGCAGAAGTACCCCAGGGAGGCTTTTTCCCCAGCGCCTGGCGCCCATGTAGGAATGAAGCCTGCGAGTTTTGCAGCAGATCTGTATTCCTAATGAAGACAATGTCTGGATTCTAATCCCTGAATCCCAGCCGTGTCAACCACTCTGCTCTCCAGAGCCTGTGTTTTCAAGTGAGCAGCACACAAACTCTCCAGTCACCCATCCAGCACTGAAGGGCGCTCAGCAGCCAGGCACTCACACCTGGCTCACTGCATGCTCCCCAAGAGGAGCACACCCCTCCTCGTAGAACAGGCACGCTACTGCTGACCATGCCACCCCCCAAACCTGCCCAGGTACCTCCTGGTCCTGATAACCCTCTCCCCTATGGCACCTCACAGGACCACTGGCTGCCAAACACAGCATGCCTATGAGCACTCACTTTTTCTCAGCAGACAAAATGATTCTGCTGCTCAATTTGTTGAGTAATTTTGGATTCCCTCCACACAAAAAGAGAAATAAAGCCACAAAATATCTTTAATTGCTGTGAGAAACTGCGCAGGGTAACCAAATAATGTTACCTCAATATTCCTCAGGGCCTCTCAGTGTTCTGCCTACAGGAGGTCAGATAACCTTGACCATGCTACTGTCCCACCTCCTTGTTACAGAAAAAGCATGAAACTGCTCCTAGGGCCAAGTGAAGCGTGAGCCAGCTGGTAAAAGGAGTTTCCCCCAGGAACAGAAAGCCAACAAATGCACATGAACAGTGAGCATTACTCCAGAGCTGTGGTGAAAACACAAGTCAGATGCAGCCAGTGGGAGCCTGTCTCAGGTGTTTGTCTAAGTCTCCTGTTCTGGAAAAGGAAATGGTGCTCAAGAGCCACCAGGATTAATGCAATGATTCAGCGTTTTCTTTCATGCCAAAACTCTTGCTTTGCTGCAGTGTTTAGAGTTGGGGATCATCATTACAGATACCTAGATGCCAAGAAGAAGGTAAACATGGGGAAGAATCTTGGTTTTCCCTTCACTTCAAGCCATGCTCAACACCTGAGCTGCCTGAAAAAGGGCAGATGCCCTCCCAGTTTGCTGAAGCATTCACTGGCAGTAGGTAGTAGAAGCAGGTAGGCTCCACAGTGCTAGATTTTTTTCTAGGGTGGGAGAGTAGAGACAACAGAATGAGCAGAGATCAGCTCCTCCTTCCCTTGTCTTGCCTCAGCAAGACTGAAATTTCCTTTCCTACCAGTTAGTAGAGAAGAAAATAGGAGATGAACTCATCTCCAAGACATTCCCACTGACCAAGGAGCCCTGGTCGAAGTGCTGGCCTTGCAGAAGGAAACCCAGCCCCACATTAAAGGAGAAGACCAAAGCCCCATGGTTCTTAGCAAGGAACTCTCATCCATTTCACATTCCAACCATGATGCTCTCTACCTGCCTTTTCCCAGATTACTTAGCAATTAACAGCAGAGCTCTGCTGAGCCTGGGACACACCCTGATGGCCAATGACTCCCCATGGAACTGTCCCCAAGGACAGAATCACACAGAGATCACAGAATCAATTAGGTTGGAAAATACCTCTGAGATGCATTGAGTCCAAGCTGTGACCAAACATCACCTTGTCACCCAGACCAGAACACTGAGCTCCACTGGCCTTTCCTTAAACACCTCCAGGGGTGGTGACTACACCAGCACCTCCCTGTCCTTTCCACTATCCAACCATCATTTCTGTGAAGAATTCCTTCCTAAAAAAGATGCTGCATCCTAGTGCTATCTAAAAAAACTCAGCTCCACCTTTGGTGATTCACCCCCAAAATGCCAGGGCACACACTGGGACACAGATCCTTCAAGTTCAGCATGATGTTCTCCTGCTTCATAATGGGAGGAAACCTCACTCATCCACTGTCTCCATCTTCTCTCAAAGGTCCTTGTCTCATATTCCAGAGGTGTCCAGCTCACTCAGAGCTCTGGGATCTGAGGACAAAAAGACACTTGAAGGCTGACAGACAGCAACTCAACAGTACCTACAGCAACTACAATCCTGTGACAGGTAGAAGAGTTTACTCACGTGGGTGGATGAGCTTTCTGTGAGAGCCATCTGAGGCTGCTGAACTAACTACAGCCCAATCTTGGCAGAGCATTGTCAGTCCTCTCTGGACTAGGGGTATTCTTCAGTCAGAAGGCAGACAATGCTGTTTCCCAGCTGACTTCTACTGTGGGTCAGGAAATTCCTCCACAGGATTTCTTTGGGTACTCGAAAGTCACACCAACACCCCACCCTGCTCTCCCTCTACACTTTTCTGCAGATTGAAGCTGATGCCTCTTGTGAGAGTTAATTGGAATTACAGTGTCCCACAGAAGTCCTCTACGTGGTGGTCAGGGTTCCTCACTTCTAGTCTAAAATCTTTTGAGATGCTGCAATGCTGCGGTGCACACCAGGGAAACTCATTTCAACTGGTAGTACAATTGCTCATCTTCCCAGAACATCCCAACTTGTATTAAAATCTTACAAACTATCAGCAGAAGGGTAAGACACTGCCTATTATGGATCCTGCAGCGCACACTGTATCGCTGGCTATTACTACACAAAAAGGGGCAAAAATACATGTTTAAAGGCATAAAGAAAACTTCCCAAACTTTAAAATTACCAAGAAGCTTTAGAGAAGATGGCAAAGGTGGAGGTGAGCAGCCCTGGCTGGAGTAGCCTGAAGGCTGGGGAGAGAAATGCGGGCGCAGCGATGCTCACGTGCTGCTAACAGGTTTATTCTGCTGGCAGGGATTCCCTTCAGAAGCATTTGGGTAAGTACTGTACACCACCGAGTTCAATCTGTGCTAAGCAGATTAGTTCCTTACCGGTGAAAGGTTCTGGGCAGCAGCAGACAGTTGCTCACCATGTGATATGAGGGGGCTGTCATTATGTTTCATAGATATGATATAATTATATGCTCCCTGGAGGGTACTTCTAATTGAATTATAGGGTGTCTCACAAGTATTCTGGGCAGCGGTTCGAGGAAGCTCTCACCGCCCAAAACAAGATAGAGATACCCTTTCATTCCATTAGATGTTCTCTCCAGGGAGCAAGCCATTACCTTATACAGCAATTCACTTTAAAAAAATCATCTCCCCCCGTCAAATTGAAAGAAAGGTACCCTTAGCAGAAGTTTGTTGATGCTGCATACTTGCTCCTCTCCTCCACAACCTCACAGCCCTGAGAAACTCTTTTGCCTGCCACCAGGACAGCCCTACACCACAAGGGAGAAATCCCTTGCCAACGGCAGTCATCATTCCCTGCCCAGGCAACTGCTGGGCTCCATTCCCAGAGTGGGGACAGGAAACACGGCGCCACATGAGGTATGACATGTCAGACTACGTGTACGAGGGAATCTCAGCCTTTTTCAGAAAGGCTCCAAAAGCTGTCTCCAGAGGCATTTGGCCTTGTCTCAGGCTAGGGCATTCAGGATTCCAGTCAATACAGCACAGGCTGGAAAGGGTCCTTCTTCAGCCTGCTCATCCATTTGTCCTGCCTTCAAATGCCCCAGAGCTGTGAATGACCACCCTGGTCCCTCAGAGCCAGACAGAGTGACCCCAGCACAAAGCAGCTTTTTCCCCTGAGGCTGGCCATGCTTCCATTGCCTGGGCACCCAGGCCTATTTCATCCTTGGACTTTGCTCTTCATTTTAGTCTGGACTCACTGAGTTTTTTCCATCATGAACCAGATCTTTCCAGGAGAGCTGCAGCACCAGGCTTGCAAACCCAGCTGCCCGGCTGCCTCTGCACCATGGCACCTCACCTCCTCCAGGTGATGCATTTGGCTTCCTGGACGGCCAAAAGCACTGCACAGGAACACAGAGGGGTTCTACTACTCTCCTTCTACAGAGCTTAGAGAAGAAAAAACCCACCTGTCACTTACTGATGCTCTCCCAGCACTCCAAGCAGCAAATCCTTTGCTCTTTACCTACCCTCTCTCCTGGGCACTGTGCTCCAAGGAAACCACTCTGCACTCCTCTCCTGCTCAGCCACTGCTGTCTACAGCTTACTGTCAAGCCAGGGGGGATGTCACATCTGTTATGCTGGTTTTTTGCTGCCCCATACCATATAAAGGACGGGTTAATGAGGCCTCTGACTTTTTTTTTTCCAGTACCTCAAGGGAAAGCCAGCACCAGCTGCCCACCACAAAGTCTAATGACCTACTGAAGCTGCCATCAGCTCTGACTCCCACAGACCATGTCTAGCACTGCTCCACTTCTCAGGCCACAAAAAGAGCAAGAAAGACAATTATGTCAAGAATTTGCTAATCATAGAAAATTAAGACTTTGCAATAGGACAGGCACCATGCCACTCAGATAATGTGCTCAGCTCCTCATTCTTTCCTAGTGCTACAGCCTCTCACATCAGCAGTAGCCAGGCTCCTCCACCCTGCCACAGCTTTCAGGTACTGGTCTGCAGGATCCAGCTGAAGAAACCCTGGGAGCCCAGCTACTAGGCAAGCAGTTGTTGCTCATACACAGTCAGCTCACTGTGCTTCTGCATTATTCAGAGTCCTGCCCACCACTGATGGTGTTAACTAAATGGACACATCTGGGGAAAACTGCCAATTCACACGTTTCCTCTTCCCAGTTATAACACAGAATGAGAAAACTACTGCGACCTACCAGAGCCCACCACAAAGCCCACCTACCCCAAAAGTAACCATTTATGATGTCTTAGAAAACAGAGCATTGGTATTTTGCAAAGCCAATACACTGGTTCCAGCACATCCTTCCTGAATAGCATTGTGATCTAGTTGTCTTTACTGAGGGAAACAGGAGATAGCAGTATTGCAGTATTAAACCAAAACTCTCAAGCAGATGAGGTAAAGGAGGGACCAACCCAGGAGGGAAGACAGGTAAAGCACAGATAAGTGGAGCAAAATTTCTATATTAAATATTGATAGTTTTATCACCCTTTTTTTTTTTTTTTTTAAGGATAAAAGCAAAGCAGCACAGTGCTCAGGTGTTTTTCTGAGGGCAGGACACATTTGGCTTGCTGATCTCATGGAAAGAAAAACAGAAGCACAGAAAGTAATTCCTAACCCATTTCACTTTAACAACATACTTTTACATAGAGCACTAAAGGGGTGCAGCAGGAGATAAACCATCAATGACACACTCAGCCAAACAGCCACAGTACAGGCAGGAGAAACCACTCCTGGAAACTCTTTGGAGAGGTGAACAGAGAAGTCTCTTTCTTCCCCAGCACCTGGAAACACCAAAGGACATCTTCCCACCATTTAACAAAAGGAGTAGGAGAACAGAGCCATGGCTTTTGCTCACATGGAGTAAAGCATCAAGTCCTGGTCTGCTTTTAACATCCAGAAGGTCTCCACATGAGGATGGGGAAGGAGACAGGCAGGATAAGCAGAGGCTGCCAGGAATGTGCTGCCCAGAGGAGGGTTTACAGTTACTGCAGTCCAGATCTGGGGCTGCACCATGCTCCACATGAAGCTGCTCAAGCTTTGTGGCACCTCAGCAGATGTCTCCACTGGCCTCCAAAGGACAGTTCCTGCAAAGCCAGGCAGGAAGAACTGGTCCTATCTGATATTCAGACTTCCATCTCACTGCCCTTCCAGCACAATCCACCTAAAGGGTCTGACCCAGGAAGCAGCCAGTGCCTGCTCAACACCAGGACTAACTTCAGCTGAAATGCTCTCAGCAATACATGCTGGCACCCAGGCAGAGAGAGACTTGAGGGGCCTCATCTGTCAACAGCCCATCTGCTAAGACAGCTGTAAATATGTATGAGTCCACATTCCTCCCAGCTTTAATCTGCTGTTTTCACTGAAGCTAAATGGAGGATGAACTTGGTCCCTGGTGCTTCAATCAGCTAGCATAGCAAATTCTTTTATCACCTTTTTTCCAGACATGAGGTAAATAAAAACCAAATCACACTGCTAGCAACAGGTAAATCAGGTCTTATTTGAAACATCTGCCATCTTGCACCAGCATGAGCTGCTTCTCTTTAATCACATCCAAAACATGCTGAAGGACCTCTGGGTGGGGATACTTTAGATGCCGTTGTTCTCTTCATCTCATTTACAGAAGGATAAGCCCATACTTAACACAAACTCTACTGCCACTCTGATTTGTTAGAAGTCAGAGTCAGACACTTTAGAATGATGCCATAAGTAGCATTCCCATAGCTGGCTTTCAAAAAAAACTCCCAGCACATATGATGGGATGTCCATCAAGCTTGCCACCAGAATCTCTTCTTAACCCCCTGAAGCTGCATCATTCAAACTGTGCTTTCTCCTTCTTCTTTACATGTGGGAAACAAATACAACCTGTGCCTCTAACCCTGTGTGTAAACAGCATGACCTCTAAGCATTACTCATTTTGCAAAGGTGCTCCACTCAGTAATGCATGAGTCAGTATGAGTTAAGCAGGCAAAACCACAGTAAACTTGTTTTATCTTGGATCAGTTCTGGTCTTTTGTTTGTTTTTAAACCCAAAACTTGGTTGTGTCATTTATCAGGGTGAATTTGCCTGTGTTTGCCCTAAACTAGGAATATCATTGCCCTCTCCTATGCATTGCAGAATGTCCCTTTGAAAGGCCATCTTGAAGAACCCATGGCTTCCCAGGAGCTGCTGAAGAGCTGATCTCTGCCACGTGCCCCATTTTTGAGCTGGGGTCCCAGGCCTCCCCTATTTAACACTGTCACATAATGCCTCTGGGCAAGAAGTCACAGTCCCTGAGACAGGATGTTGTTTGTCCTTCATGGACAGAGGGCAAGTATATCCCCCTGACACCTGCCAACAAGACTATCTGGGAAGGTAAAGGTCAGCTCAGGGCTTCTCTTCTTCCCAGTGTGGTGTCAAGGTCTCACATTTCTGCAGGCTGGTTTTACAGACATTTCAGAAACAGTCCCCTGACACCTTACACTAATCCCCTGCAGGTCACATCACCTAGACCTCACAGTGGGACAGACTGTAGAAGAAATTAAAGCATCTGTGCATGTATGTAAAGGAATTCAGTTAAATTAAATACTGCTGAGATACTGCTAAGAAAACTGACTGGAGAAATTCACAGCAAAAAGCAAATACCACAGCCTTTATCAATGGCAAAATAGTGGGGGCAAGTTTGCCTAACTGGAGGGTGTCTGCTACTGTTTTCCCTTAATGTGAATTAAAATAGGGATCAAGAACTTCCAATTTAAGTGTAGAAGCAGGAAAATAAAGCCAGAGAGTGCTTACCCACTAATAGAGACAAACTAGAGAAAAGTTTAGATGATTCAATCTCAATAGGCTCTAATGGGAAGGAAGCATTCCCTTCTGAGAGAAGGAAAGCATCAGCCTCACACAACAAATTCTCATTGCCTGGAATCCCACTAATAAGTCTTAATTTTTTGAAGGCTGTCTTCTCAGAACCCAGAGCCTTAGGGTCAGTGTATGGTGTATGACAGCTATTGAACAAGATTTCAGACTAAAGTACCAAAATAATTTTGTTATTACCCTGGTCATTAATTGGAGTCATCACAGCTGATATAAATAAAGCAAAGTCTGCTGATGCAGCAGACCTCCATGTCATGTAGCCAAAATTTAATTTAGGAAAATGAACATCCAAAACTGCTGCTCCTGTTGTCAGCTTGGGGGAATAGTGAGATATTCCAGTTACTGGCTACACCTGTACCATCCTGACTCTCAACAGCTGGAGAGAAGTCAGTGAATCTGCAAAAATTCAATGTGGTCCTGAGTAATGGAAAACTATAAGCTTGATGCACACAGACCTTCTCTGGATAGAGCACAGGTCAGCAGTTCAGGGAAATCAGTTTTTATTCGTGTCTTTGCTTTTGATCTGCTGGGTAATCCAGAAGGAAGAGAAGTCACTTTCTCTGTATTTTTTCCACATCTGCAAAATGGGACTACTGTCTCTCAATCTCTTTTGCAAAGTGCTATGAGACCTACTAAAAAAATACCAAGCAAAACAGCTAAGGATCAATAATAGTATTCCCCTCAAAATGACACAACCATGACTGTGTAGATGATCAAATAAAAAAATTAGGCTGACAGTTTCTTCAAGTGCTGCATGGCAAAAAGGAAGGCCAATTAATGATGGTAAACCTCAGCGTGACATCCTTCAACCAGAAAACCAACACTCCCTTTTCTCCCCTATCACCTTGACCGGATCTGCTGGAAGAAGCCAACAGCCATCACAGCAGGCGGGTGAGCAAGGGCTTAAGGCTCAGGGTGTCTGTGTCCAAGCCCTGGCGGACAGGAGGGGAAGGGATACTGACCTTCCTACCAAAAAATGGTGGCACAACACACAGGAGAGAGGGCAGCAGCACCAGCATGTGCTCTCAGCCCTGGGGCAATGGTGACCAGCAGCCTCGGGGCACAGCACCAAGGTGACCTTGATGCAGACAGGACCACCTCTAGCCACCACATGCACACAAAGACATGCATTTCATGAGCCCCCTGCCAGAAAGTGTCTGAGCCCCCAACAGGAGAATGATTTTTCACTGCACAGTGCCATGGCAGTCCTTTGGAAAACCAGCATTACCAAACTAAGCACATCCTGGAGACAGCCCAAGGCTCACAGTGACTCATGGTGCCGACGTAGCCATGCACACAGCAGCCTGTGGGATCCTCTGGGGAGAAGCAGACAAGGAGAGGCAACATGCAACTTGCACAACGTCCTACCCAAATCCTGAAGGGAAGGAACAGTATCTCACTGCCTGCCAAGGCAGGCTTAATGTGTTTGTCTCCAGCAGTCTCTGTACAAAACGAGTAGACAGCCCTTCTGATATCAAGTGCTCTACCTAACACACTCATAGATAAGGGACTCTAGGTTTCCATGTGCTACCAAAGTTTAGCCACAGTGACTTGGCAAAGAGGCTTTGCAGCCCACTGAATACCAGTTCAACACCACAGCATCTCTCAATAGCCAGTTCCTTCCTGACCCACAGGCAACACTCTGTAAAGGCTATGGGCAAATAGCTGTAATTCTAGTTAGTCTGCAAGTCCTGCAAGTAACTTAGCAAGCAACAAAGGCACCTACCAAAGTAGACCTCTAGGCCTAAGCCTTAACTCAGTACAGCTGCTGCAAGTGACAGGGCCACAGCAGAACTTCATTATTGTCTAGCACATCAACTAGCTATTGGTCATCTAGATGTATTGGTAATTATTCCAATTGGTAACTTATGTATCTTTCCAAACCTTCTGAAACAAGACACAGACAAATTTCCATATAAATTTCAACAGTTTTAAACAGAAGAAACAATTTAAACAGAGAAAATTTAAATTAAATTTAATGACTTGATAGGAGTTCTCTTTCTAATGTAAAAAGAAAATCCTTTAAAACTCAATTCATTTTTTGCTTCTGGCTCTTAATGATTTCTTTATTGCTTAGACATGATAAAGCAGCAGGGTCAATCATTCTTCTACATTTTCATGCCTTCAAGAACCTAACATTTATTTCCATACAAAATCATTTAAAAGAAAAGTATTCAGTCATCTTGCCAAAAAAAAAAAAAAAAAAAAAGCGTTTGGGTTGATTGATCCTTTTAGTCAACAAGAGAGCTAGGATTCCACTTTAGCTGCTTAGGTTATATCTGGCCCTCACTGGGGCAGGAGTTCAGAAATAACATATGTATTGAAAAGGAGGCAGCATAATCAAATATTTGAGATTTGATCAATTCCCTTCTCAACAGATGACAGTATTCAAGATTATATGGCTTGATTTTCAGCTATCCAACACTCAAACACACCCATACATACACACATACACATTCTGCATAGAATCATATTTCAGTAATAATGGCATTGTTTCAATACCCCTCACCTTGGCCTGCATTCTCTTGTGCTCCCACCCAAAAGTGAGTAAGGAAACTTTGACTGTGTTAGTCTAGAAAGAATCACAGAGGCAATAAGCAAGACCCGCTGGCAGGACCCATTTCCCTCTTGTTCTGTAAAGCTCACATAAACTCAGCTTTTTCTTGGCCCCATATATTTTAGGGAAAGCCTCTCAAAAATAACCCTGAGACAGTTTATCTTGTTATATCTAAGTGAAGACCTGTTCTCCCTTTAGTTCAGTTTCCAGGGAAAGTCCTTATCCTTGGCCCTCAGGATATGGTAGGTGGCAGCGCTTCTCCTACAGTTTGATCTCAGGGGTGCTGTGTAATCCAATACCCCTCAGATTAATTTAGCCATTGCTACACTTCAGGAGGCCAACCTACAGACTGCTTACAGATCACTTGCTGCTGCACAATACGAAAGCTTTGGTCTCCTTCAGTTTACACAGATCAGTGCTTCTCTGTGGCTGCAGTTCTGCAAATCCTTAGCATACATGCATAGCCACGGCAAAGCTCAGCACTGTCTTATGTGTTTGCAAGATGCTGTTAAATAATTTGTCTCCTCCGTGAGTCAAAAAATCTTACCAAAGTGACTCCATGAGAAGACTGAGAAGGTTAGGGCAGTGAGGTGGGCATGCTGGTGCAGGAGTTTTACACCAGCATGGAAACTAGAGCCCAAATTCCACTTTTCCTAGGCAAGGATCTAAACAGTAGGCTGAAGGGGGAGCACGTTAATTTCTCGCTGCTTTCTGACTCCCTTTGCATTGCCTGCCAATCATCTTAGTCTCCCTGCTCTCCTCTCTATTCTGTACTGGGCTTGGTGAACTCTTGGTTCCCCCTTCAGGGTGCAGGGAATGTCAATACTTTGTAGTGGATCCCCCTCAGTGGCAAGGCATCTAAGAGGCAGAGATTCAAACATTTAACCAGGCAATGCTCTGGCTATTTGGTGACCCAATGTCTTCAGACAGCCTTGTACCAAGCAATTCTGTGACTCATACACTGCCCTCCGGGTCAGCTAAACTGTACCACACACCCTATCCACCCATCTTCCCAAACTGGGCTGAGCAAACTGTTCGTTGGAATAGCAGCATTATGGGTCTGAAGTCCAAAATTCAGATCTAAGTCACTTCAAATTTGTTTGCAGCCTAAATATTTACTCTAAATTATTTTTCTGCATTCAGATTTAGAAAGCAGAGAAGGAAGAAAATATTAAACCCACCTATACTGCTTCCAGGTTTCTTCAGCTGCTACAACCTGGACCTCAAAGAGGAGATAACAAAATGCAGAACCGACCTGTGGTCACTGAATTTAAAGGCCAAAAACTGATTACTGAAAATTACCTCCACGTTTCCAGACTAAAACTCCATTCCTATAATTCCTGGAGGTATAATAAAGGAGTAAGTAGGGAGTGAATAAAGATATGTGCTGGCTGATATGGTCTCCCTCCTTGTTAGGTTTATTAGCTTGATTAAATGCTATGTTGAGTCACTACACTAATTCCAGCTTCAAAATAAATAAAAATCTGCTAGCCACATGATCTTCATGGCTATTGTGGCTAGTGGGCTTTGTTCCCAGCAGGCTTCCAATGCAGAAGTGAAAGTCTCATTAATGCATCAGGTGTGGTCACCATTTTAAATAATGTCTTGTCTATGTTCTAGGCCATTGCTGGGTAAAAAACTACAGTGTTAAGCAACCTACACATACTTGTTTTCTGGAGTCCCTTTTTTAAAATTGGAGCCTGTGCCACAAGGTTCTGCTGAAAGTGATTTGTTTTAACCCAAGTGAAGCAACTGTATGGGTATGCTCTGACCTTCTATCACAGTTTTCAAAGACAAAAAGAAGTCTTCCATTAACCAGCACACGAGAGAAAGGGAGTACAGATCAGAGTACTCTCTGGTACCCCAGATCTGCTGGCCTTTCACTCATGGTCTTCTTCAAGCAAGGAAAGTCTTTGTTTCAAGACCTGGTTAAAGCAAAGTAGGGCCCATTGTATTTTGGGTAGCCTGCTCACAGGAGACTGAAACCACAAACCTAACATTCTTCTTTGCTTTTTTCACAGAAATCAGCTGTTCATTTAAGTAGACTGACTTGCATGGTCCATCTTCCCAAAAAAGGCCAGATTAAGACAGCTGATCCCCTTCCAGCTCTGACAGTGGCTGAAGCCAGAGGCCAACAGGAGCTTCTCTTCCTCTAACAGGAAGAACATATACTTATAATCAAGCATCAAGACTGTGGATATTAGCTGGATTAAATTGTTTAGTGGGCTAAGACAGAAGGGCCTATCAAATTAGGACATCCCTACTTTGTAGAATATAATATCTTAACATTCTTCTGGGCACAGTATTGGGAGGTTTGGTACAAATATTTCCTTTCTCTAATGTCAGATGCAAGCCTGCACAATTCTGCTTGCAATAGGTCAAGTGATTAGGTTTTAACAAAAGGAACTAGGCACTTAGGAGTTTTAGCACCAGGCTCACACCTCTGTCCTTTTCCCTGCTCAACTAAGGGATTTTTCTCATTCCTCACTACTGTTTACAACAGGCACTTAGAGCAATTAGACATTATCGCCTCTCTGGTCTTTATTACTTCCTAGCTTAGCATCAGCTACTTAGTATGCAATAAAAAAAGCTGAATTAATAGGATGGGTGCTGCTTCCTTTCTTTATTCTGTATGAAAACACTGGGTCATGGAGCCACATGGGCAGGCTGTGATCTGTAATGCTTTAGACCATAATTGCCATTTGCCACAGTATTTTATAAGGGGGAAAACCACAGGTAGCAAATGAACAGACATACAGTGATCATAGAGAAGGTGATGTAGGGGATACAGGTAGACCATAGAGTCATAAAGGCTGCAGGGATTTCAGGTTCAGCAAAATAGCTTTGCAGCTGTGTCTGTGCTGGGAATTAGCTGCCACAAAGACCTGCCAGTTGCACAGTCAAGCCTAGGGACGCAGGTATGAAGTATTGCTCATGAAAAAAAAAATCTGAGGGCTACTGAGCAGCTCTTGCATGCCTGGGAATAATTGTTATGAACCTTTAATCTAGGGATTGCAACAAAGTCCTGTGTTCCCTATGTGTGGTGTTCAAAAAGAGGCTTTCCCGTATTTGCCCAGCCAAGTAAAACCTCGTCTTTTTCCTTCTCTCTCTACCTTAACTCTCCATTAACCCTTAGCTTTATTACAGGACCTCAGAGAATGATATATTTTCTTCCTATCCCCTGGTCCCCAGTATTTCTAAGCCTCAATTTGTCATTCCCAAGAGGGAAGGGACAAGAGCTTTGAGCTCTTAAATCCTGCTGTCGGCTCTTGCCTGATAGAAGTAAGTAGAGAAACTGATAGAAAGCTGCAGAAAGGAGCCTGTCCCTTGTCAGCATTCACCTGTAATGGACTCAAAATGTGGGGTTAAATACCATAACTAGACCCGAGAACAGAAACGAATGGGGTACTTACACAGTTTCATCATTCTTGAACTCCAGCTCCCCGTAAGTGTCTTCAAAGTCTTCACCACCTCCTTTTGCTGTTCCTTCTACTGTCCTAAATGGCACTATGACTGTACCCCGCGCACCTGATGTCCTTAGGACTTTGACTTCCATCACACCAATGCTCTCACTGACGTGTATAATGTCACACTCAAATGTGAAGATGCCAGCGTGGTCATCATCCAGGATAGTCACTGTGGCCACACAAGGAGAGGCCAACATGGCCTTTGGGTATGGGGAGTTACTGAGCTCTGGAGGTTCCTCACTCTCTACCACACGGAGATTACTGAGCCGCACAAAGAAATGCTCATCTTCCTCAAAGATGTCATCATCAATAATTCCCACAGAGAACTCCTTCTGGGTCTCCCCAGATTTCAAGACAACAGTCCCCTCTGTGAACTCATAGTCAGCACCAGCATTGGCAGAGCCATCCTCTGTTTTATAGTCCACATAGATGGTCTTGGACATGTCCCCTCCTTTCCGCACCACTGTCAGGAGAACGGCACCACAGTTCTCGAGACACTGGTAGGAGCATGGGTCAAAATAAATTTTGGAGATGAATTCTTCTGGTTCTTCTGGCCGTACCTCATGCAAGCTAGTGGTTCTCTTGGCTTGCTCAGCTGCATGCTTTTTCAGAATATTGCCAGCTCCTGTCATCATTCTGGTTGCCTGAATGCGATAAAAGGCTCTGCTCTTCTGCTGGTGAGACAAGGCATAGTAGTTGGCCATCTCCACCAGCTGATCCAAGTCCTTTTCTGGGTGCTTTTGCTTCAGGTCCTTTAGGATCCGGATCATCTCTTTGCGAGATTCATCCACCTCCTTCCCCTCCACAGTCACTAAGTTCCCATCTAGAAAGTGAGAGTTCATCATCTTGCCATCCATCTCAATTCCCTTAGGGTGATCACCTTCTGATTCTATGATAATGCCCCTGTGCTTATCAGTACGGTACTTTTTGTGCATGTACTTGTAGAAAAGCAGACGTCTATCTGCTATCCAAGCCAGAACGACACACAGTGGAAAGAAAAACAGCGTGAGCAGGCCTTCCCAAACCTGAACCACACCTGGAGAGAAGACAGCAAGGATCATGTACAACCAGATGTAAGCAAAGATGCTCCATGCAGCTGTGACAAAGAAAACCCTCAGGTGTTTTATCTTCCTGGTTTCCCCATCAGGGATCACATAAACACAGATGGCAATGATGATAAACATATTGAAAGCAGCACTGCCAACAATTGTAGATGGCCCCAGGTCTCCAGCTATGAATCCATGCCCACAAACTTCTATCAGAGACAAGAGGATCTCAGGAGCAGAGGAGCCCAGAGCCATGAGGGTCAAGTTGGAAACAGTCTCATTCCAAATCCGAATGGTGGTTGTTGTGGTCTCTCCATTGGGTTTCTTAATTGTTATTTCTTTCTCCTGTGATGTAATGACCTCTATAGATGCCATGAAACGATCTGCAATGATGGAGACTCCAAGAAACATGTAGATCAGTGCTACAAAGTATACGATAACACGGGCAATTTTGTCCCCAAGGGATGGGTTTTCTGGGTACCATATTGGCAGGATAACACCCTCCTTGCAGTCAAAAGATCCTGAACACGAGCTGTTTTGTACTGTACTGGTTGAGTCTCCCGTCAGGCCAGCATCCACCTGCAAACCATGCAAAAACAGCACAAAAGTAACCAGCCCAAAATGGAGGAAGGCCGAGGTGACAGGCTGCAAGCTTAACCACGCCATACACAAGATGCAGCTTCCACTGTGTAGATCCAAAAAGGCCGAGAACCTGAAACAAACAAAACAGAGAGGGGGGAGGGAAGCATGAGAGAGAAGGAAGATGCAACATTTACCCAAATGCACTTCAGTATCTCACCACTGAAGAGTACTGGTAGGGATGTATGGGCTGTCTCTCTGCCACTTTGAAGAAGGTATTTAGCAGGGACTCTAACAAACTGCAGCATTTACATACCCTGCAGATGAAGATCAATTGCTAGAAAAGTAATTCAGAGGAAAAGTGTGTGTGTGTATATATATACATATATATATATACACATATACGCAGCTATAAATAGCTTATATATATTTTTTTTTTAAAAATAGCTCATTCCTGACCTACATCATGTGCAACAGGAGAACCGAGTGCTCAGCTACCACTCACCTAGTGATGCCATGGTGATCCCCAGCACACAGCACTTCAACACAGCACAAGCTGTCAAACCTAAGGACCCCCCTGACTCAGAATCCAGGGAATAAAACAAGTCAAGCAGACTCTAGCAACACAAAAAGTATCACTTAAGGCCAGTGACCAATCTCCAAATGAAGTCCATTTGTAGGACGTGATTCAGTCATAAGTCATGGAATACATTTGTGGCCAAATCATCCCTCCAAAGAGCCCCTCCTAACAGGCTGCAGAGTCTGCAGAAGGGTCCCCCAAGCCCTGAGGCACGGGGAGTCTCTGTTATAAGGTAAAGATATCAACTCAGAAATAGGGCAGAAGACTCAAGCTCGGCAAAGTGCCAAAGGCCATTTATCACTAGCCTCTCCTTTGCCATCTGGACCGTCACATTTTACATCAATAATCATGCTTTTCAATGGTCACAGAAACCTACAAAAATACCACATTTAGGAAAAGTTGTGCTCATAAAACTCAGAAGACACAGCAAAATGCATGTACCCCCTGACATTCCCTCTGCACCCCTAAGAAACTGATATATTTTCAAATATCTTCTAAAATGAAAGTAATCTCTAACCTAAAATACCATACAAAAACAATGGAACTGATCGATGTAGCACATAGATTTGGCCTATCACTGCTCAATAATACCTTCTATTACTTACAGACTACATTGCTGTAGGGCTTGCACCACTTAAAATTGGATTCTGAACCCTTCACATTATCATGGATCAGGCTATTCTCCTTCCTTCATAACGGGCCTCTGGAAGAATCTGATCTCAGGCTTAACTGACAAATCACATTTGTGAGTCCAGACACAGGCAAGTATCTCACAGGAAACATCAACCTTAATAGTGGCATTATCTACAGCACTTGGAAGGTTCAAAAGCCTTAACTCCCACTAACTTTCATTGAGGTTTGTACTGCCAAATGAGCAGGCCTGGGATTCATTTCCCCTACTGTAACTACCCAAATCTTGGGCAGCAAGTCAAACCAAGTCTCTCAGCTCCTTTTGTAGTAAGAGGAAAGAGATACTCATTTCCAGGGAGTGATCCTTCCTGTCCCATCCCATGCTGACACAAAAGATGTATTTAAGACCTACATCTCCAGAAGGGATTATGTCCCTTCACACCTCTCTCTGCTGTCTCATGAGGGTGCCCAGTCAGGCAGTTTAGAGCAAGATGCCTGAACTTCAGATGACAGCAGTTCAGAAAGATTAACTAGCTCCTGAACACTTGAGGAGATCCACCCTCCTCTCTGAACTGTAAATATTCCAGACAACATTATTGTGTTATCAGCAGTAATAAATGCATCTCAAATGGCTATTTTATCATCATATTGTGTTGCTTGCCTATTTCCAAAAGCGGGTGCAATCTTCCCAATATCAACAAAAAACATTTTCAACTTTCAGATAAAAATCTATAAAGACAGCAAAATAGGAGGGAAGCATGAACACAGACTGCAAATGAACAAAACTGTTCCTGACAAAGCACAGCAGAGGGAAGAGAATTGATTATGCAGTATCAGGATCACAAATCCATATCTGACACCCTTGATATTAAAAAACAATAAGTTCTTCATGCTGTGTGGACTAATTCAGAAGAGTGAAATTCTCCCATGTTCGCCTACATACTTTCCCACTCCAATGCCTACTTACCTATGCTCCTGTATCCCACAGCCCTGGTGCCTGATCGAGAGCCCAGGGATGAGAGGGACCTCAGCCGCAGTGAAGACTGCTAGACAGCCCCAGCCTCAAAATCTCACCAAAACACCCCACTGCCTGCACAGCTCAGGGTCACAGGGAGAACTGAACTGCCCAGCAAAAACAACTTAGATTCAGTTGGATGCTCCCATTTTCTCCTCCTTCCCTCTCTGCACAGTACTTGCCTAGATTTTGGGCTGCAGGGTGTTGGGAAACCCCTGAGAAAGGGCCAGTGAACACGTGCAGGCCAGTGACTATGAGCAAGCCCAAGATCTCTGGGCAGCAAGGTAGATGTGCGCACACAACAGCAAAGATGATGCATTCCAGGTGCCTCTGATGCAAGGTGCACACAGAGACCAGCTGCACGAGCACAGCAGCTCCAAAAACACCCCAGGCATGTCAGATCATCCTTTTCCATACTGCAGCTGCTGGCAGGTATCCACCAACCTCTTGATCCTTTCAGCTCCCAGCTCCTACTTAACTGTACCACATCCAGTAGGTGCTGTGTCTTCCAAGATCAGCCATGTAAAAATGGCTGACAGAAAGACAGGAATACTTTCAAAACATAAATGTGACTCAGCCACCTAAATTTGGTTTCAAAAATTATTTAGGAGTCTAAGTATCACTTAAATTCAGATCCTTGTCTAGGAATAGTTCAATGACTAAATGCCCTCTGAAATAAATCACTGCTACCACCAACCTCCTTCTCTGTGGGACAAACAACTTCTGTAATTAACACTGTCTACCTTCTGATGGTTTCTATTGCTAGGCATTCCTTGACACACTGCAGGACCTTGCCAGTTCCGCCTAAAATTTTAATTTGATTTTAAGCAGAGGGTAATTTTACTATTATTTATCAAACTAACAGTATCTCAAAGACAATCTCTGCCAAGGTAGCCTCTGTTTATGTGTTAGGATCTCCAAACTCAGGCTATGTGTTGCAGACTAAAATCTCAGAATTTGGGAACATTTTTCTTCACTGATTTTCATTTGATTTGACATCGAGTAGAGGTCACAATCATTTTTTTTCTAAAATGAAACGATAATGACCTCATCCTGCAATTCTTTCCCACAGATAAAACTTCCCACAGGAACTTTGCTCACAGCCATGCTGTCTAATAAGATCTTAATATATGTTCATTAACATGAAAAACAGCAACCTAACAAAACTGAAAAATACAGTGAAGCATTCTTATGGTAATCCCCCAATTGAGAACTGCTGCAAAAATGTTTTATAACAGAATAAAAGCATTAAATTTTAAAACTGGTCTTAAGAAAACATTGAGGTAATGCTTTGACACTCAGAGGACTGACAGAGGACAGAAGAGTTAAAACTCACTCTAGTTCCAAGTCAACAAGGTTGCTTATACAAGGTGCAACTTCTCCCTAAGGTATAAGCTACTAAACTCAGTCCAAAAACCAGTGGAGGGAATTCCTGGCCTGCCCAGAGTGCAGCAGACACTCCCCACTCCTCCTCTGAGCAGCAGCATTGATCTCAGCAGGGCTGACTATGACAGGA
Source organism: Fringilla coelebs (assembly GCF_963513975.1). NCBI lineage: Eukaryota > Metazoa > Chordata > Aves > Passeriformes > Fringillidae > Fringilla > Fringilla coelebs. The sequence continues at coordinate 34,479,366 of NC_140034.1, forward strand.
GCCAACCTTTAGTATGAGACCTGCTCTGAGCACCAGGCCTCCAGGTGGGCTTGCAGCACAATCCTGAGTCACTCCTAGGCACTCAGGAGGCATCATGGTGTCACCCCTCTGACACCAGTGCGACAAAACACATCCACATCTGGCACAGAGAGGTGCCAGTCCAGCACTGTCACTGGCCTGGCCCTACAGGATGCGAACAGCAGGAGGCTGCAGCAACAGCAGAAAGTTAGTTAGTACTGCGTGATCACAAGGATCATAATTTCCACCGTCTCTTTGCTATCAAACACAATTTTCTACCACAAGTCTCTGCCCTGCTACTGCTTCCAGATTGAATATGCACAAATGAGAGCATTGGCAGTGAGGGGACCAGAAAGAGCCCCCTGTATGGTAGGGTAAGTTCAAAGCAATCAATCAATGCAAAAGAGAAACAAAGTGCTGTGAGCATCACTGCACCAGGATGAGCAAGCATTCAACAGCAAGGCTCTGGGAAGACACATAACAGTTATTTTAGTGGAAGGAACTCCTTCTACAAGAGCTGACAATGGCCAGATCATCTATAAATGCATAAATAGAACCCATAAATAAAAAGATGAGTCTTGAAATCCTTCTGAAGACAGCCCAGAGGGTAGTATGGACAGCACTTGTCACAATTCAGGTCTTCTCCAACCCACACCACTTTATGGTTCTATGAGACAATTCTATGATATTTCATAATAGCTGTGTTTCAGAAGACTGATGGTTTGTCTCCTGTGGATTTGTATTTGGCATAAAGCTGGCAAGGCTATACTGATCCCTTATAATTTAGCTTTTTGTCTACAACTTCTTTAATGTATCTAAGGGTAAGGATATTTTCAAAAGGAAGCATTTACAAGAAATTAAATCAAGAGGCAACATAACACAGTGATGGCTGATATGTAACCTCTACATACCAAGTTCCTATATCACTGCTCATTAAATACAAAACCAAAGGCAACCCCCTAAGGCCTTATTAATTTCTTATTTAAGCAAAGTGCCCTTTAAACCATAAAAAAAGCCTTTGGATTTGACCTGGAAATAAGATTAAGTCTTCTGCACCTCCCTCTCCTTCCCCTCTTCCTCCCACCTCCCAAATAAATGAGACATGGGAGTACATCTGCAGCCATACATCCTCTCTCCCAGACTTGAGACCAGCCAGGAGAGGCAGCTGATTAGATCTCAGCACGGGGTGAGCCTCACTCAGGCGTGGGTGCTGCACTGGGGCCAGGCAGAGACAGCTCAAGGTGCACTTGGGAAGCATCTGCCCCAGCACAGAGCAGACACAGCAGCACTATCAGCATCATCTCACAGCCCCACTCCAAAGCTGGGGGAGACAGAAATAAGGCTCAGCTTAATAACATGACTTCACATTCCTCAGTTCCAAAGCACATAAAAGCTTTTTGATTGAACATACAGGCGTTTTCACAACCATGAGCTAAAATTGAAATTATAGCCTTTTTGCCAAAGAACACAAATAACTGACTTTTTGCAGAGGAGGTATTATACCTACTGCATGGTCCTCCCTCCACCAACATAAAAGCACAGCAAAATATTTAATACAAAACAAAGCCTATTTTTCAATTTTCTCCATTGAAATGCTATTGAGCCCTTTGCTCATCACTACAAGAATAGTATCCAGAATGGAAGTTAAGATTTACCTGCAAGCCAAAGGCCACAGCAGTGTAATCAGATTCATTTTGTCTGACAAGTACACATTTCCAACACAGACCAGGCCTTAAACTGTCAGACTAATGGCACATGCCTGCCCGTCTGAAATGAGCACAACCATGGAGCCCAAGCTGACTTTACACAGATTATGACACAGCAAATAGGTAGTTTACCTCTATACTACTGCACCAGCTAGGTTTTATGAGGAAAACAGCGCAATAACTCATGTCTAGACAATGACAGATCCCCACAGTTCGGCTCCATGGAAAAGTTATGGCAGAGAGCTGTAGGTGCTTGTTGCTTTGCACTTCACAGTAAACATGCCAAAGCCCAGAATTAGCTGCCTATGGATTAATCCCCTTGGTATGTGTCAAAAGCAGCTTTTCTTTTTGCTCAAGATGGTGCAAAAAAAAAAAAACCTACCATAAAAAAAGCTACCAGCTCTCTTAGCAAGTCTTTAATATTTACAAGCTGGTGTCTCTACTAATTTGAGCAATACCCACCATTCTAACACGGTAAATGGGTGTTAATTGACATAACAACTCAAGTCTACTAATTCCTTATGGAAATGCTGCAGTGATGAGATCCAGTTACATTTGGTGATCCCAGGGGCTGGTCCAAGCCGAGCACAAGTCTGTGTACAGCTAGGAGCAACCTCCAAACACCCAACTTGCCCCGGGGAACCAGTCCACACTGTTATTTCTGTATTTTAGTATCCATGATGCTCCTGGAAAAGCAAAGGCATAAATAGCTAACCCATAAAGATGCCTGTACTTAATTGTCCCTTTCCAATACCCCACTGACTGCACTTGACTGGCCAGGCATTTTATTTCCTTGCTCACACCTGACCTGAAAAACGTCTGTATACGATAGACAGATATATGGATAGCGGAGCTGCAACACAGACATGCACAGGAGGTGCAGAAAGCCTCCAGTGGGCAGCCAGAGCCACACTTTAAGAGCCATCCTTATTTATGGTGTGTGGTAGTGCAGCTTCCTTCAGACCCACGATGTGTTTGCTCTTCTGCTCCCTGTTCACATCCATGTCTGAGATTCCTCAACCTGAGGGACAGCAAGTGTTGCTCTTTTTCACCCCAGAACCATAGCCTCTTTTACAGTCAAATCCCAAAACCTAGTATTTAGGCTGACATACAGATTAGTAGTGGGCATGCTCCTGCTTAAAAGGCAGTATTATCTGCTCAGACATAGATGAGGGTTTTTTCTTTTCATGAATATTACACAATCTCACTGTTGTTTTTCCAGGACTTTCAAGCAGGCAGTTCACACAGGAGGTGGCAGGGATCTCTGGAGGCCATCTGCTTCAACCCCCTGGCTCAAATAGGGCCACCTAGAGCCAATTGCCCAGAACCACATGCAGCTGGCTTTCGAATACATTCAAAACATATTAAAAAATATATTTGAGAATATTCAAATGCAACACCTCTGGTCAACCTGTGCCCGTGCTCAGTCGCCCGCATAGTAAGAGATTAAGAAGCACAACTGTGGGGGGGGTCCACATCCTGCTGTTAGTGCACAGGGACCCAGAGCAAACTAATCCTGTGTACAAACTGCACCTGGAGCTCACTGCAGTGCCTCGGTGACAACCACACATGCATTTGGCAGAAAGTCAGTGTTGCAGCCTTTAAGAAGTCACTGGGAAGCCTCCATTGCACATTTAGAGGCAGACCTTCAAGGATCAGTTCTTTCAACACATTTAGAGGAGTTTATAAACACAGCTAAAGCCTTTAGGCACTTGTATCCCACTACAGGTGAACTCCCCATTCTTCCCAGTCACTGAATGGCCCCAAAATGAGAGGGAAGGTTCAGCCACATTCTCCAGACTCTTATGCTCATGATGTGAACGGCCCAGGGAAGACACTGAAAATCTTCCCTTTTAGGTTTAGGAGGCTAAGGGAAATAAAGAAGTAGAGTTTCTTGGCAACCCACTCGGTGGTCCCCCTGCCTCTTATATGGACTGCAGCTTAAAGAGACAACATGGAGCATCTGACATCACATGGGGTTGCACCAGGCACTGGTTCCTCTGCTGGAGCCTTCAAGGCACTGGTTTCCATCACACTGTCTTGCTGGTTTATAAAGAGTAGTGAAGACCATTTGGGGAGCAGTAGGGGAAGGGAAAAACATTTCAGCAGTGTGAGGAAAACTTCTTGTCAGTGAAAGACATTTTATATACTGCCCATGGCAGCACACAGGGTGCGTTATTTACTGCTCCTGCTTCATAGACATATTATACTGCTGGTTCAGGTGCCACCATCAGAGTGCAACTTATCACCTAGTGACTCACAGCATCCTACAGATGACAGCAGCAACTCTGACATTTCTTTAGCATTCTGGTGACAGATTTGCTACTGTTACAATTAAAGACTCTAGGATTTGTTGTCAACGGTGCACTTGTGCCGCAGAGCCCATAGTTATTTGCACACAGAGGCAGGCTAAATGGTACATAAGGAGAGAAGAGGCGTTGGAGTCATATCTCATCTTTAGATCCAGACTTTGTTAAGTAAAACACAAGTTTTCTGACAGAAAACACCTATTTGAGGCAAACAAAAACCACATGATGTGGTGGATTTGGTGCAACAAGTAGGCAGGTAGGGAGCCCTTAGCCACCAGCAAGCCATGCTGAGCGCTAATCCCAGGAGCTGGGGCACTCACTGTTCTCATCCTCTGGAAAACCTGTTTATTTCTTAACTTCTCCTTCAAAGAAAAATAAAAACAAAATTTATTACATTTTTGGTCTATATGCAGAAAAAAAAAAAAAGTTTTTATCAAAAATGCCACATCACATAGAAGAGAAATCATAAGCCTTCCCCAAGTCTGTTCAGAAGGGCCTGTTCCTGGTTCAGTAAGAAAGAAAATATTAAAAAGGTGAATGGAGGCAGAAGCAGTAAATGGTGAAGTGGGAGACTGGGCAGAAAACCAGGAGGGGAGAGGAGAAGAAAGTTACACTTCAGAAAGCATCTTTACTACTGCAGCAAAAACAAGTGGTTGTTGTCATATTAGAAAAGCCCTCAGCCTAATTAGCACAGATTTCATCTATTTCAGAGTTAGCTAGACCAGAGACAGAAGAGCTTCCTGGTCCATGCCTCAGGGACTTCCTCTGCCTTCCTCCCCTTGTGACCATTATTTCCTAGTACTTTGTCCAGCTGAGTTTTAAATTATCCAAGTGACAGCATTTCCACAACTTCCCACAGAGACTCCGCCATGATGTAATTTATCTTGGAGGCTTTAGCCATCTTCCTTATATTTAGGATGAAATTAAGAAAATTTATGCTGCTAGTTCTCATTATCAAGTCCTTGGAGCACTCTCAACCATTCTCCTCCCTATCTGAGATTTACATGCTTCAGATACTTGTAAATAGCTCTTCTCCTCCACAGCTTTTCTTTGGCCAAAGCACACAAATTTATTTTAATCTTTATAAATTAGCCCAGGCTGCCCTTTAATCATTTATCTTCATCTCCTCTTCATTCTCCATCTTCGAGGCAGTCAGAAGCAGACGGGTATCTGGGAGAGCCTTAGCTCAGTGCCTGCTCTCACCAAAACCAACAGGGGATCTGCCCTCTTTGGACCAGGAAAGCCATACCTGGGCAGTGAAAACTTGACTCTCAGCTCTGCTGTAGAGCAGGTTTTCACGAGATACTGGACTGTACAAAGGTTAAATCAAGACTGATACACAGAAACTCACTGTGTTGCTCACTTTTTAAGATCTCTCCACCTGTTTGCTGTGCGCCCCCAGCACGGTGGGACTGGCACAAGGAGCACAGTGCTGACTGCCACGTGCAGAATGAAAGCAGAGATTTCCAGAGTTTCAACCAAAAAGTCAAGGTCTCCAGCTGAGATGTGGGAAATACACTGTAACACGCCCACTGCTTCTGCAGATCTGAGCACAGCAGGAGGCATGAAAAATGCACTGAGCTACGGGTTATCCTCAAAATACCTCCCACTTCACTTGGAAGGTGCCAAAACCTGTAAATTCACCCAATCTGAATACAGTTATCAAATAAGATTCCACACAGCACCCTCACCCTTTACTGCCATATATCCCCACGTCTCTCTTATTGACAATTTAGATATCTTAATCCTGTGGTGTTTTTTCAGCTGCTAATTCTGCAACTGCTTTAAAAAAAATAAGCCCTCGCATCCACGATGATTAATTCATTCTTCATACGTCCAGGCTGTTTATTGCTCTTTGTTCATTTCTGCACTAGCTGTTTACAGATTCTCTTTTAATACCAGCTCTGTTATTTGCTAGAGACTCAAGTCATATTTACCATATGGTAATTGCAGAGATGACATGGACAACAAACAGTGGAAGCTGAGCCGCTACGGCAATTACAGTAAGTGGCAGCAGTCTCCAGGCTATCTGCTGCCCCACCTCCATTTCTTCCCTCCCCACCCTCTGATGGCTTTCCCTGTGGGCTGTATAAAGCCATATGCCGCTCTGATCTCTACAGCAAAGACTGGCAGAAATTTGTTCTTCACTACAGAATTACCAGACAGGTTGATTCACCTTTTTCCTTTCAGTTTGTGTTCCAACTGCAGGTCTGCCCTCGCTGGCTGGTTGCCCTGCTCTGTCCTGCCAAGGGCAGGTAATCTGAATATTGTCTGGAGCTAGACACCCTTAATACCCACATCCTTCTTTCTCACCATTGCAGCCTCACTGCCTTCCTCCTCTGCCTTATCCATGGGCTGAGTGTGCCTCAGATATTTCCCCAAAGGAGTTGCAAAGGACCACATTTCAAAGGGCGGTTAGAAGCTTAACGGAGCAGCTCCTTTTAACCCACTTGGATACCTGGAACCCACTGAAATCACAGATTTTCCACTGGATACCTAAACATGATTTAAAATTCCCACAGAAAATCAAACAGATGACTATGAGAGACTACTGCAGTTTTCTCCAAAGAAAGACATGAGGTTACTTCTTGATTCCTACCAAGAGTGTCAGGCAGATTCCATACCCAGATGTCATAGGGCTAAGCCAGGTAAATACATGACTTGGTCCATTAAGAAGATTCAAAGAAATCAAGATTACCTATATGTGTTTGCCAGCTTGGGGGCAGTGCATACAACAAAGCATTTTCTTTGAAAAGGATGAGACTTCTCCCCTGTGATTTCCAACATGCCGGCAATGATTCTCTCCCAATTCCCAGCAGTCAGCAAGTCTTAACTTAGATACCAGTGGAGAACATTTGAAAACTGGATGCAGGACATCATGTATCAGAAGAACTTTTTAGCAACACATATAATAATCATACTGCTGTTTATCTCCAAAGTGAAGAAATAGCATTCTCCTGGTATTCAGAGCACTTACTTTCACCAGCTTCCTCCCCTTGACCCTCCCCTCTAAAAGCCTGTTTTTACACAAAGTCATCCTAAAAACTAGAACTATCTTTCCAGCCTAGTCAATTTGCATACCATCAGAGGAGGGCTGGCAAGAGAGAAGAGAGACAGAGTACTTAGGACCAGATTTTCTCTGGCGTAAACCACCATAGGTCCAGTGAGCCTAAGTCAGCAGAGCCAGCTTACTCTATTGAAAGAGATGCCTTAGGAACTTTGGCAACATTTCATACAACAGAAACCTTCAAAAGGAAAACTTTATCCATTTCTTCTTCACAACCCACATCACACACAGCAGCTGGGGGGGCATCTTCCTACTTCCTCCATACAACTATATTCCTGTCCATCCTGCCCTGGTTCCTTCCCTCCTCCCAATACTCCATGCTGGCCCCAAATCTGCCACAACTAGTCTTGCCAACAGGAGTAGCAGCTGAGTCATGGGAGATGACCACTTCAGCCAAATGCACTGAAACCACACAAGAGAAGGAGAATATTCTCCTTCTCCCCACAATCCCAGACTGCAGCACACAAGGCTTGGAGTCTCTCCCCTCCACCATGTGCCCACTGTCACCTTGGATCAGCATGTGAAGTGCCTCATCTTGGAGGTAAAATAACAGGAGTCACTGGCTTAATGCATGTGCTTGGATAACGTACTCATCCCGCGCAGCACTCACTGTACAATCTATTTAAGCCACCAGGGCAAAAAGAGAGGACAGCTTCTATCCTGCCACTGAGGGGCACAGCCTCCATTATGGATCCTGGAAGTCCCATATCTCCATCAGTTTTACTCAGGAGTTTGAGTCCCCCTCAGGGACAGCAAAAATTATTTTTTCATCCTTTTCTGCAAAGAGAAAATTCAAACTGAGATGCATTTAACTTGCTTTCAAGTAAAAATCTCTCCTAAGACCCTGCTACAGCAAGAAAATTGCAGGGTCCCGCTCTTGCTGCAAGTTTTAGTGAAGGACTGACTTGAGCAACGGTTGAGGCAGGAATAAACAGCCTGTTTTCACACCCTTACTCAACACTCATTCCCTAGCCCTCCTGCCTCAGCCCAGAAAGCCTCTCATGCCCAGCCGTATTTCTGTGGTAGTGCTCTGAACCCAGCTCATCCTGACGCTGATGACAGCAACTCCTGTCATCTGGGAAACCTGTCACAAGTCACAGGCAAATGCTTTGCCAGAACAGAAGCAACAGTCCCCCAACACCAACAAGTGAGGAGCAATGGATAGGAAGAATCTTATCCCAGGCAGAACCACCATTAGTGCTGCGTTCAAGTCAGAGACACGAACAGGTAAAACAAGCACAGAACATATTTGACAAAATGATGGCCACTTTTCAAGACCAAGCCTTGAAACTAATCCATTTTACAGTGGGAGTTCAATGAGCAGACAAATTAATAAAATGGGTACTCAATGAATTTGAGGCCTGTGTCAAAAAAACTCTTCACTCTGCAGACACAGAAACATTTTTGGATCATCTCCCTGACCCCTTCTCCCAGAGCACCCTTGTGGTCTTTCCCAAACCCAGCCACTAAGACCACCACCCCTTTATCAGGGTTGACTGCAGCAAGTCCACCATACCTAGTAGCTGTTGGCTCCCATACAGATACTTGCAAATTATGACCAGACCACCTCTTCATGTTCTTTGTAACAGTAATTAGATGAGGTTTCTGGAATACTGCACAACCCAACGTAACTCCCACGTCCCCTCCCTCAGCCTTCGCTGGGAAATTAACTTTGGTCTGAGGGATAGAGGTGGTCAACCAAGCCAAAAGAAGCTTGATGCTGGGAAGCTAGAAGGCATGGAGTTTTTGAGGAAGTCAGGAGTTGGGAAAGTTACTGAGAATCATAAAGAAATCCATATACTTAAGAAGGAAAAGCAGAGGCGGGAAAAGGCCACAGCTGGGGGAAGGAGGGGTGTTTGTGACTCACTAGGATGCACAAACAGCAAAGAGATGGATCTAGACAGGCAGCAGGCAAGCCAGCAGATTTTTGGGAGTGACGTAGGTGCACCAAGTGCAGCTGAGCATCTTCTCACCTTCAGTCTCCTGGTGTGATTCCCCAGAGGGAAGGCAGCTCCATCATGCTCTGAAGGTTAAGCTGTGCCTTCTGCCTGGCACAAGAGCACATTGCAGCCAATGGGTAAAACTGCCTACCTACTTAAAAGCAAACCCCAACACTGCCAGGAGGGACAGGCTTTATTTTTAGCTGGGACACCAGCAGGGTCACTGCTGGTGCTGCATTTCCCCATGGAAGCCAGGGTTTCATGAAGTGTGCTGTGTGCGCAGGGTCATCGCGGGGGAAACATCTGTCAGGTCAGCTTTGGAGAGATGGATTATTTAAGTTAAGAGAAGAGGAAACATTTACTAGAAGAAATGAACCTGAAACTTCTCTGGAAGGTTAAAATGAAAGGAAAAAATGAGGCTTAAAAAGTCGGAGTGGGTGGCAATTGGTGTGAGGCCAATGTCTAGTCCACCCATCTCCGAAATTCTCATACAGGAGAATACCCGATCATGGCTAACTCCAGCAGCATTCCCCCTGCTTGCCTCCTATGACACAAGCTTTGAAAGGCTCATTCTTGTCTAGGGGCTACCAGAGCAAAAGCAGCAGCATTAAGCATGATAAGTCATTACCCCTCATCAGAATCCTTCACAAAGGAAAAGTACACAGACACCCACCTTGCCTCACACCTTGACGACAGCAACACTGAGAGCTCTACCTCACTCTGGTCCCTGGGTTCTCACACGGGGCCCTGTTAGCACTGAGGCCAACAGCCTCCCCAGGACTCTCACACTGGCCAAGGGAGAGTCCACACTCAGCACCCACGGTGAGTGCATGGCAGCAGCACAAAATGAGCCCGCCGCAGTCCCATAGGGACAAGCAGTCAGGTCCTCCCTTGCTAGTGGGTTTAGTGGGTGCAAACCTAATAAAACAGTTGGCACTGCTCCCACTTGCACTGCCAGGGAATGCAGTCTGGAGGCTTCAACATGGAGAGATGGCTGTTGATGAAGTGCTGAGTGCTAGTGTGAAGCTTTCAAGGGACTCGAAAAAATTGAGAGCAGGAGGGAAGTTCTCATTTTATTCTCTTCTTGAAAACCTGAGTCCATTTGGCATGTTGCATCTGAGAAATAGCTTGGCCTAGACTCTGATTTTTTTTAAATCAGGATCAACCCCTGTGCATGTTCTTGGGAAGATTTTATATTAAAAATTATTTTGTATTTTTTCCTGCTTTTTGTGCCTCTTAATAGCTAAAGAAGTGCTTTGCAGACCCCATCACTCTTAGATTCTTTGCAACTAATTTGCATTCAGTACTATCCGTTTCATCAAGCACAGACTTCAAGGCTGAACCAACTCCAAGCCTTAACTGCTGCAGGCAATTCAGGTAGAAGCTTCACAGGTGGAAACCAACCTGAACATTTTCCACCTCTGGTCATTTGTTACCACTCTGCTCTAGCTCTCCCCTTTTTATTGGTATAACTTTGCATGGCTAGGGCATGATTAAGGACCAGGAATCTGTTTGGCAGAAAAGCAAGCAGAACCCACCACCTGGGCACACGTGCCACTGTGCCAGTATGCTGCAAGGGTGGGACAGGAGCAGAAACAAGCAGCCAGGGTGGGAAAGCTGCAGAAAACGAAGCCCAGATGATGTGTGGCAAGTGCATCAGCTGCATGGGCAGAGGCAGGTTTGCCTCTTGCAGTAGTGAATCCTGTAACGCCTCCTGGACCATGGAACAGCCTTATCCTGCAACACAAGGGCAGAGACGTATCTCTGTCTCCATTTTTCCCAACTAACATGTGTGTTCAAGAGTCACTGCCTAATTCCAACCAAAACCAAAGAAGATGATAAAGGTGCTTATTAAGGTGAACTTGAAGCTCAACATCAAGATACTGCTCCCCAACAAGGAAGGCCTCCCTCAAACTGTTAAACCAAGATATCCACGTCTTAATCACCCAAGACAAATCTCCCTGACAGTAAACAGTAAGGAGAGCAAAAGGGCAGGTTCTTCAGACCTGAAGCTGTATTCTCAGTACCCTCACCTGTGCATGGCAGAGGCAGTGCTGCCTTCGCTAATTTGTGTGTGGGGAGCTGTGGCTCTGGGGCAGTGGTGGATTTCACAGCCTGCCTGGACTCTGACAGACTCTCTCCTAACACTGTTCACATCGAGGTGAGCTAGGACACATCCAGAGTGATCTGCAGACATGCTCTAACCCTCCCTGCTTCTGCCCCTACTCTGGGGATGAAAACCAGCTTTCAGCAGCATGCAGTATATGAACGCACTGGCAGGGCACCTTCTGTTGCCAGCACTGTAGTCCCACGTTCACTCCTGGACATGTCACCTTCAACACAACTTCAGCAGTCAGATCTAAGTGCCCTCTCACAGGTACATCCCTGCATCACTACATTTCTTTTGATTAAAACTCTATTCTGCGTTGCTGCTGTTTGCTTTGAGACAGCCTCCAAGTACCAGCCTAGGAGAGGGGAGATGAAAGCAACGGCAGTGCAGTCTCATCTGTCTATAGTTCCTAAAACTCTTTGGCACCTCACTGGTTGCAAAGCATGCCCAGCAGCATAGGATATTTAGTATTTCTGATTGCTCTTGACCTGGCTGTCTCTGCTGCCGTCCTGAGTTAGGAGGCTTAGGTAAAAAGACAGCAGAGTGCAGGAAGGCAGCCACCAGAGCAAGCTCAGTTTTGTAGCCTTGAACGGAAACAGAAGCTTCTCCCTAAATCTGAGTGCTCTGAAAGAGCTCCCTGTTTTATTATGATGGAAAATCCTCATTGGAGTGTTTCATTAGAAAACAAGCTGTCATAAAAGAAATGCTAAGAGCCCTAAGCTTCCTTCTCTCCCATGATGTCAACTGTCAGAGACATCAATGACAGCTCGGCTGTGTGATCAAAGGCTCCAGCAAGCAGATTTAAAGACAGAATTACCAGAAAATTGAGAGTTGCAGGAGCATGGGGGTATGATAATCACCTATTTATAAATGTGTCTTATGGGGCAAGCTAATTACTTTATGATGCTGTACTGTAGGAACAATGGCACCTGGGTCTCATTGTGACACTACCAAGATGGGGTGGTGGTGCTATCTTCAGAATGGCATGACACATCCCTGCCACCTCATGCTTTGTTATTCCTGCAAAACTCTGTGACAGGAGTGCCTCGTGGGGAGGTTGGGAGGCCATCATGGTGAACTTCATTCACTCATATCCATGACAGCCCTCAACCACGTCTTGCAACTTAAAGCATTAAGGCAGAGGGGAGGCAGAGAAGCCAGCTACAGTCTATACCATGTTAGTCCTCAAGCAGCCCAGAAGCCCACTGAAGCTGCAGGAGACTTGAGGTGGTTCCTGGACCTCATTCTGCAGGCAAGTAAGGACATGACCAGGGGCCTCCGCTTCAGCCCCAAACCCCACATCACTGAAATCAGCAGATTCAGGACCACAAGCTCAGCAATACAGGTGTTTTAAAGGTTCCCCAAGAACAGCTTATCACCTCATGTATTTCTAAATTCATGAAACTCTTCATGACAAAGACTGTAATTTACTAGACATCTGTATGGTGCTTGGAAACATGGGCCCCCAACCAGGCTGATGCCTTCAGGAGTCACCATTATCTAAACAGTAAATCAACAATAGCATTAATCTATGCCACAATACCTCAACACAGTGGGTGATGGTAGATGGAGCATCACAATTGATGGAGCATCAATTTCCTGACTTCAGAGAGTTTTTTTCCCTATTAAGAAGATGTTTTTGTCATTGTAATTTAATTTCCTTCACTTTTTTTTTCAAATATAGAATTAGAAATTACTGCCTGGTTTATAAAAAAAAATTGGCCAGCAATCAAAGCCATCTTTTTAACTGTGAAGCACATGAAAGGCATCTGAAACATGACAGCAACAAAGAACAAGGAACTATTTGTCAACGCCATTTGGTCATTGGGGAAGCTTAGGGGAGGAGACTGATGCTGTTTGTTTAAAACAAGCAAACAAAACCCTGACAGACAGACCATTTATCTGTATAGTGCTTCACTTGAAAATATTGGCGAAGGGAATACATCTTCACTTGGTTTCTAATAAAAGTGCTGACACACGCTGTTGTGGCCTTGCCCTGCCTTGGGGATAGAGGATGCCTCCCACAGGAAAGACCCTTTAAAAATAAGGGATCTGGCACAACACAGCAGCAGGTCAGCCTAGGCCCTTAGTAATCTCTCTACCTGTCCAACCTGCAACACCATAGCATCTGCCAGGCGTGGACCAGCCTCCTCTGACTTCAAACCCACCAGCTTCAGAGGAAAGCAGAGGAAGCAGGAAGGGTGGATGCATCCATGGGTACCCCTTTTCTTCCTCTAAGCCAGCCAAGCTGAGGAGCAGTGCCTTGAGCATCTTAGGATTGCCATGCAGAACAACTGCCCATTACTCCCAACAACACAGTGTGCTCCAGTCTGACTGGATCAGACAAGGCAGCTCCTGCTCTACGCTGGCCCAGCAAGAACCTGTGGAGCACAGAACGGTGCATGATCCAGGCTGTGCTTGGTACTGCTCCACATGTGCTCTCCTGTTGTGGGTGCTGAAGACTGCTTCCCACACTGCCCAGGGCAACAGAAAGCACTATTCCCACCTGATTATGGCATCTGCCATCCCAGGTGCCATCCTGTCAGGTGGCAGCTTTGCAAAGCAAGAGCAGGATCTCTGCAAAAACAAGTGCAGTTCAAAGGGGTGTTAGGATGGCTGCATATCTGCCTTCCCTCTCACACCCTATCACCCTCTAGTTATTGTAACCATATCCTGACCAAATCCCCACGCAGGAAGAAAAATACTGTTAATTATACAAATGAAACACAGGACCTGAAATGTGCCTAGCAGCACACTGGAGGTATGCAAAAAAACAGATGCTTACTTGTATTTCCATTGCCCTCAGTTTAGGACCTTAGCAGCAGGATTACTTCAATCTGTCCTACCTTGGGCATTTGAGCAATCCTTAAACCACCTACTTATTAGAGCAGGACTCATATTTGACTTTAAGGAAAAGAAACCAGACTGCTGTACTGCATCTTTTGTCCAAGGCTCTCTATACCCATCAGTCATCTCCTTCCCCCCACTGGTTGATACTACACCCTTCTATTTACAACACAGGGTAGCCAATTTGCATCATGCAGCATACTCATGGCAGAACTGAGGGCTCCTGGGCTGCTCCCACTCCTCCCCAGCCAGCCCTCGGCAGCAGCTGGACATGCTCTTTTCCAACATCACTACTTCTATTCAGGAAGCAAGTCTCGTTCCAGTTGAACACAGAAGCTCAAACATGAGCACCAAATGTGACTTTCTCAGCTAAACCATGATCAGGGTAAACAAATGCTTCCAACAGCAGTGGATGGAGCAGGATTAGGAACTCCCTAGAAATGCTGGTGCCGCAGGGGAGTGATGCCTCTCCCTGCTGCACCGAACCTACAGAGCACGTTCAAGGCCTCTGCGTCCCCCCTCTGTGTCTTGTGTCCCCCAAAGCCAGCTCTGCTGTCCTGGGCCTCCCACCAGTCTCCCAGGGACCATGAGATGTGTGCTCCAAAATGGAAAGGTACTACCGACTGTTACCTAAGTCTTCCAACCCTGTCATCTCCAGAAATAAAAAACCAGCTCCAAAAAATCACTCTTTTGCTTTATAAAGAGATGTGTGGAATTAAAGGAACATACATATAAGCATGAAGAGGGGAGAGATATGTATAAGGCACCTCTTTTCACCCTGACTGTCCCTCCAGCATTTTCCCCTAAATCTTGAAATAGATTTTTAGAGTGAAATCCTCAGAACAAGCCAAGGAACAACCCAAAAAAGTCAGGAACCCAACCACTAAACTACAGCTCCATAGGAGGCGGCAGAGGGGGAAATGGCAATGCTTGTGAATGGCCATGTTTTAGAATAACAGTTAAAAAAACCCCAAAACCAACTGCAATGGTTTCATCTCTAACCCAGGGTGATCGATACTTTAGACACAGGTGAAAAAACACAAAGCTCTGAAGCAAGGCTGGGAGACAGGTAGAGTGTAAAAGCAGCCCACATTTAGGTCATCTCTCCTGCGTGTGCATGTGTGTGTGTAGAGTTCCCGTCCCCCTGCCATGGGGGCTGCGGGCCTGCCGGCGGCCCCGTGCCCTATTTAGGGCAGCGCCTGGCGCAGCAGCTATATTTGACACCCGGGGTAAACAAGCCGGCCCCGGCGGACGGAGCGCGACAGCTGCCCAGGACGGCGGCCCCGGGCCCCCGCCCCACGGCCGGGGATGGCCCGGCCCGGCCTCTCCCGGCGGAAGAAAAAAATAAATTAAAAATAAAAAGGAAATTTAAAGGGGGGGGGGGGGGGGGGGGTGGAATTATAAAAAAGGAAATTTATAGCACTGCATGAGAGCCGCTTCCCCCGCCTGGCAGCTCCGGGCAAAACCACCCCCCGGGCTCCCCGGCATCCCTGCGGGCCGCGCCGCGCCGCCGAACCGGGGCACCCCCGCCCGGCGGCGGGAGGGATCCCGGGGCGGCCGCGCGCGGTGCCGCGGGACCGGGCAGCTCCTGCCGCGCACGCCCCGCTGGAGCCCGCCCGCTCCGGCAGGCCCCGGCCCCGCAGCGCCCGGCCCGGCCCGGCGCCCCCTCCCCGGCGCGCATCCACCCCGCAGCGCCCGCTCCGCGCCGTAGGCAAAGCCCTCCCTCCGCAGCGAACACACACACGCATCCCCCCTCTCACACACACACACACACGCACACACACACGGGCACGGAGCCGCCACGGCGCCGGGAAGACAGCGGGAATGAAGCGAGCTCCCAGCGCCTGGGCAACGCTAATTCCCCCGCTATCCCGGGAGATGAGCCTGCAGAGCTCTCGTCCCCCCACCCCTCAACACCCCCCGCTCACGGCCATTCGCGTGCAAGGCATGGAGCCCCGACTGGCAGCAGGACACCTGCCCGCCAGCCTCGCATCTCCCACGGAGTGGGGGTGACACCCCCTTACTTACCCTTTCTGGCGGCTTTCCTGACTTTTTTTTGGAGGGTCGGGCTGGGGGATGGGAAGGGGGCTCCACTGGCTCCCCAACACAAATCCTTCCGGTTCCTAAAGGGAGCTCATCGCATCTCCCGGTGATTCACCGACGGTGTGTGCGGGTACGGGGGGGTTCGCCTTTGCATGTCAGTCCAAGTTGCCTCGCTCGCTACAAAACCTGTGCTCCCTTTTGCAGCTGTCAGGGAGAGCGGGGAGGTGCATCTGGAAAAGGGGGTGGGGGTGGAGGTAAAATGTTGATAAATCCACCAGCCTTGATCTTCAGCTCCGTGCGGTGGAGTTTGGGGAGGGAAGGGAGATTTGGCGAAGAGGGAGGAGGGCGAGGAGGACGGAGATGAATGGGAGGGGGAAAGAGAAAATGGATTGTACCCCAGATTGCCACTGAATCTGCTGGGCTTCCCCCGCTCCCGCGCTCACACCATCGGGGCTCGGTGCAGGTTTCCCAGCATTACGGTGCACGGCAAAGCGCTGAGCCTGATTTCTGGGAGCCAGCGAGGTTTGCACAACTGCAGCAAGAAGCCAAATCAAAAAGCCAATCTGCGAGCCTCCAAACTCCACGTCACCTATCAGCTGGGAGCGAGCGCTGCAACAGAATTACAAGCCATGCATATTTATTCCCCTGAATCCGGGGGGGATTTTCGGATCGTTTAAAGCAAGGCACGGTGAAACCAAGGCAAACCCTTTCCAAAATAAATAAAGGCAGAGCACGTCTTGCATGTAACACGCACGCACACACCTCTACGAGGTCTCCATCAGTATATATAGATAGAGATACACTCACTGAGCGGGGATCACTCCTGTACCATCCAAGTATACTGACTTGACGTTGTGTATTTCAAGCAAGGTGGGGGAAGAACATGGTAGTTGAGCCTCAGAGAAGAAGATATTGATTGCATATCTGAAATTTAAAGCATCTGCCAAACACTTCTGAGAGATTAAATATAGGCAATATAATTACACAGCCATAGTTGGTCCTGGTATCCTTTTGAAGCTGCATGCTTTAGTTTGTGCTTGCAGAAACCACCCAGTTATTTTTTAACCAAAGTAAAATAAGAAGTTGTGAGACAGCAAGTCATTTTAAGGTAAAAAAATACACATTGCCTCCAAAGTTGCTATTTGACTTTGGCAGAAGACTGCTGGGGGCTGGTTTCTGGGACCATGGAGCAAAGCAGTACAGTTATGCCTCAAACAAGACACATCACAATATTTGTATATATGTTTGTCTCCCCTTAGGATCCCCTCTGGTTTTGCTCCAGCAGCTATGGGCAGACATGTGCCTCCTGGAGATTTACCTTCTGGCACGGCTTCTCACTTCTTTAAAGGCAACAATCCCTAGCACCAGGCTATCCTGCTAAAGAATGGTCTGTTTCATCCTCCAGAGAGAAGCTGTTCCCAGTCTGTCTCCAGTGACTCCCAATACCCCCTGAGGTGATGAAGGCCCAGAAGCTTTCCGGTGAGACCTGAGCACATGTGCAAGTGCAAACCATCCCTGTCAAAAGCAGCTGAATAAACTGCCATGAGAAACCTGAGCCCAAGTCCCACGCCGGGCAAGAACTTTTACCTCAGCCAGGCACAGGGAGTGGACGTACAAAGATGGAAGAGGAAAGGGCAGAGCAGTTACTGAGAGGGTGACCTGTCTGAGAGTTGCACGGGCTTCATGCTGCCAAAAGTGGATAAGAAAAGCTGCAAATGGGCTGTGGTCCCCTGCAGGATAGCACAGACCACTAAGGCCCTGAAAGTCAGCTGATACATTCCAGTTAATGCTCCATAATAGTTACGGCTCCATAATCAGAGCAGCCCCTGGCCCCACACCTCAGCACAGAAGAGATCCTGAGACCTGGAAGAGTAATTATCCATTCTGGTCTGGCTACTCACTGTTGTTATTTAGAACAGGGCATGGAAGTCCAGGACAGACGCACAGCAGGAGGAGGCACAAGGGGACAGATTTGCTGCAAGTAAGTACAAGATGGCAGTACAAAAGATGGTGGTAGAACACCTTGTGGGTCCCAGACTCAGTTTTTTATCTCCCCAAACGCCACCTGCCATTCCTGGTGTCCTCAAATAACCCAACAAGGCAGCTTACCAGGTAGGAACATGGTAAGGGATGCACATGAGCCAGAGACATTGAAAGATCCAACATATGCAGAAGTGCCTGACCTCAGGGTGCTGGCCAGCTCTGCACAGGGCTGCAACCCTGAAGGATGCTCCTGTTTGATGTCAGGGAGGGGAAGGGCTTCCCAGTGCCTGGGAGAACACAGGCACATGTGCACATGTGGCCTATGGCATTTAAGTGCCCAGCAGTCTCATCCAAGCTGCAGAAGAACCCTTACTGACATCAACACAAAATCAAGAGCACAGCATCAGTGGCTGAAACCCAAGACTGTGTGGATGCAGAGACTCTGGAACTGGCCAGTGTCACCTGATCTCCAGGTGACCACCTCCAAGCCTCACACTCCTACCAGGGAGGACAGCCCCAAGGGTGGCAGCTCTCCAGTCACCCCCAACACCAAGCAAAGAAAAGTGCCCCAACTGGCACAGGGAAACTCTCCTAACCCATCTCATGCTCACCAACCCATGCCCAGCCCATCATCAGACAATTCTGAACAATTGCTTGTGTTTAAGGCTCAGCAAGAAGGGGTCTGGAGCTGAGGAACTGCAGTACAAAATGCAGTCAGCAGGAGCAAGCCCTGGGGGCAATACACAAATTTACAGTTGACAATAACCTAAGACAGACAGAGCTCTTTATGGTACACAGATGTTTCATTTCACCTCATCCCAGTACATAAAAATCATGCCTAATACATTTAAGAAATGCTCCCAGGCATTTGCCTCTTTCCTTCTCTTCCATATGGACCTAATCTTATGTTGCTCAGCTCAGGCAAAAAATTTTCATCATGAGAGGGAGTACATGAAATTTTTTCTCTCCTTAGTCTTGAAGGTGTGCTTGCAAAGTACTAACCTAAGATGAAAGCAACCAAACTGTTTATATAAAGATACTATTTAAAAAATTTTTAAAACACCCAAAACTCCACAAAAAACCAACCACCTCGTGTTTATATTAGCTTTAACAATTAAAATACAGGGTGTTCAAATTCCTGGGCTGTTTAGCACAAGCTCACTAAACAAGCACAGATATTAGTTTTTAATGACTACCAGGATCGCTTGATGTTTCAAGTGTTACCTAAGGACCAGAGCGAATGGTTTTAAACTGACAGAGAGCTGATTTAGATAAGATATAAGAAAGAAGTTTTTTGCAAAGAGAGCAGTGAAATACTGGCCCAGGTTGCTCAGAGAGATGGTAGGCATCCCATCCCTGAAAACATTAAAGGTCAGGTTGGATGGAGCTCTGAGCAACCTGATCTAAATGTCCTTCCTCACTGCAGAGGGCTGGAACTAGATGACCTTTAAAAGATCCCTTCCAACTTAAACTATTGTATGATTCTAACCCAAAAGCACTTGAATTCTACCAAACAGTGGAATATTAAAAGAACACGGAATGAGTAGGGTTAGAATGGACCATTCTAACCAGAGGACATCTGGTCCAACCTCCCAGCTCACACAGGTCCCCTAGAGCATGTTACTCAGGATTGAGTACTGATGGCTTTTGGATATCTCCACAAACTCTCTGGGCAACTGTTACAGTGATGAGTCACCTACACAGTAAAGAAGTTCTTCATAAAATTGAGGAGAGTTTTCCCATGACCAATCAGGACTTTAAATACTTCTCTCAAACCTGTCTCCAAGCTCTTGAGATTTGAAGCAGAACAAGAAATGGAGGCTTTGCTCTCCCTTTCCTTGTCCACCTAAAACTAGAGAAGATTTTTTTAACATAACCCATAGTTTCAACATCCCATGACTTCAGCCTTCTGCTGGCAACCATGCTGATAATAAAGGTGCTGACAGCAGAATGTACTCAACAGCAGTGCTGTTGTTAAAGACAATGTGCATAACAGGCATTGACTTGCTCTGCCAGGCCAACAGCAACTACTGACACAAAAACCTGTCAGTGTCCTATAAGTTCCAGAGGAAACCGTGTGCTAGCTGAGTCTGAAAGGACCTGTTCTTTCCCCTTCATTCACCAGCTATGCACTTCACACATACAGATAAGAATTTCACACAGTTACTATCCAAAATTCCAGATGGATAGGGCCATATTATTGTTTTATTATGGCAGACATGACAAGCTGTAGGTTTGGCTTTTCCTTGAACAATTTCTAGCTGAGCAAAGCTTTAGGAATTGGTCCTGCTATTGCTGTCCTGCAATCTTTTGGCCCTTGGCCTAATGATCCAAGAATTTGATTTAGACTAGATATAAGAAAGAAACAAACACCATATCAGCCCTTTTTCCTTGAATACAAGCAGACTAGCTGCTGCAGACTTCAAGTTTGTACAAAAGGGCTTGGCACAGCCCCCTTCTCTCATTCAAGATCTGATCTTGGTGAACCTGTGTTATGTTTTGGGCTATTTTTTCCATAGCTTTGCTTTTCCTCCCTCACCTGCTTTCATCAGGCGCTGGCTCACATTTGTGTCAGAAGGGATGAGACAATGTGACATTTTATTAATATGATGCATTTGCAGAGCCCTGAAATGAAGTTTTAAATCTGAGAAAAAATTACTTTCTGGGCAAAAGAGGAAAGGAGCACAATGTAGAAGGCAGCTTCTAGCCTATCCATGATTACAGAGCAAATGAGCCTAGTTCAAATGTAAAGTTCTTTATTTTTTCCTCCTATGAAAGCCTGTTTTGCAAACATGGTTCGAGCCCTGAAAGCCAAGCTGGGCTTTACACACACAACAGTGTGCAAATTCTTATCAAATAAGTCATGAGACACCTGGGACAGTCCATGCACTCTTCATGACATTTCCCCATAACCAGGGGACAATTCCTTCAGGTCCTAGCAGACAGAGGGTTGCCACAGATGGGTAAAGATTCTTTGTATATCCTTTATACAATGCTCAGAAAGAAGAAAATTATGGGTTTAATCTTTCTGACCCACAGATGTGTCTGTGACAGCTGTACGTTGCAATAACATCCTCTAGCCTCATTGCAGAGCTTCCAAAGAGGTTAAAGTATGGGGTCTAAGGCCACCTTCCTCAGGTCTGGCTTACAATGAAGGGCAATTCTTTGTGTGGTCAACTTCACAAATGATTGCAGAGTAATGTAGAGACAGCCCACACACAGGTGACTGATACCAAAACATGTCCTGGCCTGGGCTTGCCAAGGATTTTTTGTGCAAGAGAACACAGACCTAAAGAAATTCAGATACCATGCAGAAACCCCCAAAAAGCCTAACTAAAGATAGCAACCAGCCACTGGAAGTTCAGGGCAAGTCAAACCCTTGAAAACTTCTGATGAGAAGTGACATCTTCCAAAGACTCTACCTGACAATAGAAAATGAGGGTACACCTCACAACCAGATTTTGATCATGGTGAATCTATGACACGTGTTAATTCCAAAGTTTTCCATTTTAGCACTGGCTTCAAAAACTGTGTTCATCCCTGGTCCATGGATGGACCACTGCAGGTTGCAGAGAAGTGGACATCTGTAGTGGAGCATACCCTCTGCTCAGGTCAAACACACTGAGGCCTGGCCTGGCAAGCCAGTGTGTCCTGGGGCAGGAAACAAGACTCATTCAAAGGGGATTTTTTCCGCATTTTAACTGCCATCCGTGGAAGGTGGTCAGGGGGACCTTCTCAGGTTGAGGAACTCTGAGATTTTCCTTATTTTTGGTGTCTTAGAGCAATGGCTTAATAGCAACTATATTACAAATTAGGTTATATATTTTTGAGGGCTTTTTTCCAGGAAGGACCAATGGGACTTTGGGGCATACAGCATCAGGCTATGTGCCAGGACAAGGGGCACATTCAAAAAGGCCATTTCAACTGCAGTGACTACTAATGAGCAACCAGCACCAAAACTGCAGGAGATACACCCCTTTTCTCAGCTGCAGAACAAGAATATGAGGCTCAGATTACAGCAGTGGATTGGATCTGCTCCTACCCCACTCTCACTGAGGACCAAGGAACCTGGCCTCAGAGGAAGAGGTTTGGTATGACAGAAGACACTAACAAATAGTAAGATGGCAAGAGGCCTGTAAGCACTTCAGCACATTCTGATGGATTCTCACACATGTCTTACAAAGCGTAGAAGAGGATTTAGCTCACAAAGTTGTCAATTCATTTAACAGCTTCCCAAAATAATTTTGAATTCAAAAAAATCAATGGGAAAAGTTCATATTTCATTGATTTTGAAACCCAACAAAGACAAAAATCAATTGCACCACCAGCAGTGGTTTCTCTGTTAAACACTGGCACCAAGGTGTTTTTGTGTTTTTTTCTGCTTCCTGCACCCCATGCTGGCTAATAGCATGAAAAGAAAAAAAAAAAATTGTGTTTCTTTAACTAAGCCAGTGCTTCATGAAGAGGACAATTCACAGTGATTCTAGAGCAGTAGCTGGTGTTTCAGCCATGCACTGCACACAGACTAGTTTTCTTACACCTCTTTCAAACCCTTCCTTCTGCATCCTGTGCCTTCACATTCTGGTAAATTACTCCCTGGCCAGCATGTTTGCTAACAGGTTAAAACTGTGCTGTAATGAAATACATTTGGGGTTATGTTATATTGTGGATAGCACAACAGTAGCAGGAGCATGTAACCCCTGTATTGGCTTTCAGTTCCTAAAGGTCTTCCACAGCAATTCAGACTCTCCTACAGCCATCCTGTAGCTGCCCACTTTCACATGCAGTGGGGTTGTGGGTGCTCATGGGCAGCAAGTGCTGGTGTGGCTGAGGGTGCCCCTCCCTTAACCTCACAAACAGCTTCTGGCAAGCTGGCAAACAAGGCTTCACACTATCATTTGTCTCCACTTTTGAGTATGCAACATGCCAAAGCTGAAGGTCCCCAACTTCAGGGGATGTTACCAGATAGCACAGCTAGAGACCTTGATAGCACTGTCCACTGGGGATAACAATAAATGCTGCGTAAAGATTGAATAAAATTTTACAATTCCCCCAAGGTCAGTGTAATAATTTTCTTGGCAAAACAGCTGAGACCTACTAAAAAAAAAAAGTCTCCTATGGAATGGTGTCTCTTCCTTTACAAATCTGCGACAAAGTGAAGAATGCCAGATTGTCTGTTCCCCCTGAGCAATTAGAAGAAAGCCATGCTCCCCTCCAGGAGAATCTGATCCAGGTTTATAAAAACTTTGGTGGGGGGAGGTATATGTGAAAAAGAACTATAAAGTAAATTAAGATCAGCTGTTAATGAAAGTTAGCAGTTTAATTAAGAGAGTGAGCAGCTTGTGCATGGAGCGACCCGTCCATCTCTAGGATATGTGGCTTCTGTCCCGATCTGGCAGGATCCAGGAGACACATATGGGATGCGTGCTTCTGGTGCAAAGTCTGACCCCACACTGCTCTGTAATGGTGGTAAGACAGAGAGTTTCCCTGGGAAGAGGCCTGTCATCATGACACCACACAAGGCCTGCTACCTCCCTCAGCACTGAAGACTTGACTTTAAATATCTAGTTGTGTTGCAAAATCATCCTTCTGATATGTGTCATGTTTTGTGATTAAGTGGATGATAAAACACTAGTTATCCCTTTATATATTAATTTTTTCAGGTTCTCCTGAAAGTTGAATTTACAAGAATATTATCTCTTGTTTTAAAAAAGTGCACAGCCGGAAAAGAACTTTGGCACATGCAACATATACCTATCCCAGAATGGGTCAGGTTGTAAGGGACCACACTGAGTCATCTGGTCTAGCCTCCCTGCTCAAGCAGGGTCATTCTTGAGCACCTATATACCTATACATGCTTAGATCTGGCTGAACACAGTCCACATGCCCTAGACATGCCATCACAACCTGAAGCAGTCCCACATGATTGCTCCAACAACAGGATCCCACCCTCAGAACAGTCAAAAGAATTCAGATAGAAGTTAATTTGTGGAGAAAGACACACCTGTGTGCAAAAAAATAGGGTGGTCTTTCATAGCCTGGGGTTTCTTTCTAAAAGGGTTTCTTCTACACACAATGTGTATTTTGTATGTACAGAGTCCTACATTCAGCCTCTGCCCTCTCCTCTGTCCCATTCTGTGCACTGTCTCCCACCTACATGTATTTCTTGCTCTTGCTCCTCTCATCACACACCCTCTTTAAGACCCTCTTCATGTCGTTCCTGTGGGGACATGGATTTAGCTGTTCTCAACACTTCACATAAACTCCAAACTTGGATTAACTCTCCCTGATAACTGATTGTTTCCCAGAATGTGCAGAACAAGTTTTGCTCTGGAGATAACAGGGGGAATAATTTGGAATTGCTGAAGCACTTCAGCCTGGAGAGTCTTGGGCTGCCTATCTCTGGCTCCCTCCTGGCAGAGGAAGGCTATGGCCATTTTGCACAGGCTCTGGTCTGTGTGGTTTCTGACATTCATTTTTAGCCCTGCTGACCATCTTGCAGGGCTCACCACTGTACCAGCCACCTGAGCCACAAACACAGGAGGGACCCAGCATCACTCAGCAAAGCTGACAGCAGACAAGACCCAGCTGGCAGCACTGTCTTACAGGAGAGCCCTAACATTCCATGTACTTCCCACGGACTGGGAATTCCAAGCCTCTCCTTCCACCTGCCTAACTGCTCACAACTGGGAAATTAGGATTTTGGAAACTACTACCTGGCTTCCAAATTTCCGTGCTGTAGGTTAGCAAGTCCCAGAGCTATGGGGAGGGACAGCCTATGGGAGGCTGCTGATCCCAGCCCTGCCCTGGCTTACTCCAGGAGCTTCAGCAGCACCAGACAACTCCTCAAGTGCAAGGGGGGCATTACTGTTCTCTCAAAGCCACTACAAGGGCTAATTGCTTGGCTCTTGTTGTAATGCTGCCCAGAAGATGAAGGTGTGGTTCAGCACACTCATTATGCAGCTCATTCCAGAAGCAGTATTTACTGGGCAAGGGAAATGGCATCCCAGGAGGAGCAGCATTACCAAGCAGCCTCCTCCCCCAGCATAATGTGGTTTTGCTGATGCTGAAAGAGCAGTAAACCCTACAGTGATTCCCTTTCAGTTGGTTCTGCTATGAACCACTGCACTCCCCTTTCAGCTGCTGACTCTGCTGCCATCATCTCACTGGTTTCAGCTGCATCTAGAAGTGGACTGAGCCCTCAGTTACTCTATATGGTTGCATCCATACAGTATTCTATTTAACATCTTGAGGGCACCCCCTCAAGTACTTTCTTGAGAAGGAGAGTGTAGGGATGGCTCCATGTCCTACAGAGTATAGACAGCACTGTGACTGCAGCTGGGGATCTAGGGAAAGAAAAGCCATCAGCTGCCACAGCAATGCCTGGAAAAAGACCACTGCTCCCCTCTTCTCCACTGGCTGGGAGAGCATCTTCCCCTTGCCATCTCCCCTTTGCCCAACACTATCCCATGGATCACCATGCCTCTAGGTATCCAGGCTGCCACCTGTCACCTACTACCCTCAGAAGCCTGGCAGGAGCTCCCTGGCTCAGGTCAGTGACAGACCCACTGTGCTCCCACGGGAGGTGAAGGGCATAGCCTCCACTTCCCATGCTGTAAGGATTTTAATCCCATCCCTCTAATAGCAAGCAGTGACAAAAGCATGCAACAGAGCCATGAGATGAGGCTTATTTCATCATGCCTTCAGAAAGGCAAAAACAAGAAAACACCTTTTTTCTAGCCCCTGCATAGACAACTTCCTCCTTATCTCTTTATTAGTGGTTTTTACAGTTTTTTATACTGCCTTGATGAGACAGAGCTGTTGCTATGTGGTATGGACAGGCTGCAAGAGCAGCTCCCTTGTTGGACTTGTTTGGTAGGTATACTGTGATTGGGTCAGTTTCTATGAACAATGAATGTATGTTCAGAAAAGGGAAAAAAATAAAAGATAGGAGAAGATATTATTAGAAGAAGCAAAGCCTCAATGAATCCCATCACTTCCCCAGCTGCTGCTGTGTCTAATCATTTTCATAGTATATCAGGAAGTGTGAAATCACCGGTTAATTTCATGACAGAGGTTTTCATCACAGAAGGTGGGGATGTGAAACCACCTTCTGAATGCAATGGCAGCTGTGGGTTCATTCCCAGCTACTGAGTCTTCCCCCTTGCCCTGGCTACCACCGGGGAAGGATGAGACACAGCTGTCCAAACCAGGTCACCGTTTTTCTTTGATGAAAACAGGCAGACAAGTGCCAGTCTTTGCTATAGAAATGTCTCAGGGTGCTTGAGATACTGAGATGGGGATGTTTCCTTCATAGATTTCTCAATAGCACAGAATAAATAAGACACATTCACATTTCCTCTGGCTCTTGCACCTCTCAGCAGCAGTGAGGGCAGAGCTCTGAGCCCGGGTGCTCCAGCTGTGGAGCATGAAGCACCCAGACTCAGCCTCCAGGCATTGTCTGAATTGTCTGAGCATTCACTGCTCTTGGCTAGGTTGAGGGTCCCCACATCTTGTAAGACCAATTCAGGAAATGCAAACTCATGAACTTAGGACGGCCAGAGGACCTGCAGATAATCCTTCCTCACCCACATCCACAGCTGCCAATGTGAGATCTCTCTGTCATCCTCTGCATTCACAGGGACAAGTGCAACAAGGTTACAACCGGCTTGGTGCTCCTGCAGTGCATGGAGGGTGGTGCAGGGAGTTTCCAGACCTTGGAGTAGAGTACACAGGATCAAGCCAAATCCTGAACCTATGGAAATCAGCTGGAACTTTTCACTGTGAGAAGTATAGTCCAAACCACTCTATGAGAACTGCTGAAGAGCCAGGAGAAACAGTGCAAACAGTGAAGGGCAGAAAGGAAAGCATGCTGCATCCAACTCCTTCCAAGAGGAACTTGCAGAAGCAGAAAGAAATCTGTACTTTGATCAGAATGTCACAGCCACCAGCTCCCTCATGGAGCACAACAGACCTTTACTAACAACTGCTTAGTTAATACCTGCTACTAAAAGGCAAGATGACAAACAAAGAGGTCATTGGTTTGCTGCTGGCCTTGAACTGGACTGGAAGTTATTGCAGTCCCACTAGTACTGCCTGACCATCTGGGCAACATGCATGGAGATTTACTGACACAGCCTACATCCCCCTTGTATGCTGCACGTCCTTCTCCTTCACACACCAGCCTGGCACAAGGTCACCATCCTCCCTGGCATTACCCTCTGACAGTTTGTTGTTTAATAAACCTGGAGGGGAAGGGGCACAAACCTGGGGCAGCACCAATGAACATGCTTCCCTGGCGTGCAATGGTGTTAGTGTTAGCCAGCATGAGTCAAGTGACAGTCCCCCTGGGCACTTGCCTTGGGCCAGGCTAGCACACGCCAGTACAGGTACTGCTTGGTTTCCACCAGTGTCCAAATCAGACCGATCAGATCAGAACACTGGGACAGAGAGAAACCCTTGAGCCAGGACACAAAACTATATCAAAGTTTTATGGGCTAGGATGAAAGGGGAAGTACTTCAAAGTCTGCGACACATTAATTTTCCTTTCTGCTGTGGTTTTTCCTTCCCCCTTGTTTTAATATGATGGATCGCTTGATAATGACAGGAGGTTGCTCTGACTGACACATTCACCCAGGATAAAGGGGAGCAGGAAATTGGATCTGAGTCTCTGTGCTGTATTTCCGTGAGTTCTGGAGCCACCAGAAGGAGACCCTTGGTTGGGTTGCTAATGCCATCACATTCCCCACAGCTGCAGACATGCAGTCCTGTGTTCAATTTCCTGCAATCGCTCCTTGTGTCTAGTGCACAGCCAAAGAAGAGGAGTATAAAGTGTATCTGATTTTAAGATGTACGCTCATCAGGCACAAACTCTGGCTACAGTAGGAAATTGAACTCTTGATGAAAATGGTTTTCACCAGGGAGCCTCCTTGTCTCTCATGGCCTTCCCCGTTCTGTATCGTCTGGGGCTTAAGGTCACAACTATTGCCTCTTTCACCAAGAGAACTGCTCTAGGATTTGCTTTTCTCGCCCCACTTTTTCTTTCATCTATGAGGAAAGCTCTTTCAGTGCACTGAGCCCTTTTCCCTCCTTCTTCCCTCCTGTCCCAGCTGCTCTGGGCCACCATGGAGGTAATACACTGAGCACACCGCCTTAGTCACCTTTCCTCTGCTGCTTCTGGCATCCTTCAGGAAAAGCTGGTTTATCTGCTGAAGGGAGTGGACCACAACAGAGCAGGGGAAGATCTTCTAATACAAGAAAAAAAAATCTCCTTTGGATTCAGATCTGGCCTCGCAGGAGATATCGGAGCACTGAGAATCTGTTCCGGCTGTGGGCTTTGCTGGATCCTCAAAGTTAAATCCCCTCCCTTGCTTCCTCAGTTGTTGGGCAGTCAGGAGGACACATTTCTACAAGGACCACGAGATTCACAGGTGCAAAGACAGCCATGACATGGCACTGGGCACTAAGTTCTGGATCCTGCCCTACTGGTACTTTGAAAGAGATAAAGCCTGTGAATCCCAGACTGGGGAAAGGCATTGCTACTGATGCGTGTTTCTGAACTGGATTCAAACAGCTTCATATTCTGGAGGCTTTAAAGTGCAAAGCTGGGTTCACAGCCTTCACTCATCCCTTGCTATGGACAGTTTTTTGTACTTCTAGACTGCAGCTGAACAAAGCTGTAGTAAAATACTCAGGCAAGGGTTTTGCTCAAGTACAGCCAGGCAGTCCTAAGCAAAAAACCCCAAATATTTCATTAAAACACGGCATTTTTATTTTATGTCTATGGGCTGGACAAGCATAGGAACATGCATGAGTTTAAATTGCTTCCCAGCTTTGGGTGATCAGCCCTACATTCCCCAGGAAAGCTACTTTAATTGCCACACCACCTGGAAAACTACCCAGCAACAATATTCTTTGCCTTGCTGCCCCACCAGGCTGGACTGTACAGACAAGATATTGATGCAGCAACCTGATGTAATCAAAAGCTATAAAAGGCAAAGCAGTAAATCATTTTGGATGCAACAGTCTGTCTGTGCACTTAGCCGTTTTTTATGTTTTCCAAAACATCCAACAAACAAAATTGCATTTAACCATTAACAGCCACACAGCAATATTCCTTGCAAAACTTCTGCTCTCACAGTGGGTGGTAGTGGGGAAGGAACATGGCTTGGAAGTAGGTCAAGAGGTGTCCAGAATTAGGAATTACTTTTTTTTTTTTCTTTGCAGCAGGTGAGTCATCTGAAACTTCTCACTGCTAAGCACAGCTTTTGGAAAAGGTGGCTCTCACTTCTCCTAGAATTAAAGAGTCAACCATATTCTTTAGTGAGATTTCCTACAGTGCTCTTATGACTGACCATCAAGCCCATTTAAAAGACCTAAAATGAGACATACAGCTCTGAGGAAAGCTTGTGTAAAACTAACTTTACAGAAGGAAAGGGAATTGAAGCATTAGGTCCATCTCCTACACTACAGAACCATCAACCCTAAAGGGCAAAAGCTGCCTGGGCAGAGGCAGAAATGCTGCTGCAGCTTTCCACCTTTTCTCCTAGCAGAAGCTACCATTCCCCAGAGATGCAGGTTCAGGGAAGCTGAGGAAAAGCACACAAGGGCAGTAGCAAAAGAGCCTCTCCCTAGAGGACCAGGAGGCCAGAATCCTCTCCACAGCACAGAAGTGGGTCATGGTCCTCTTGCTTCTCGGGACTCAGTATTTCAACAAAACCCATAGAAACACAAAGCCACTGGACAGATTTCAGATACTCTAAAGTGCATTTTTGTTCCAGTCCATGAGATGAGCTTTGCTTTTTCTTTGTATCTCAAGACTCCAGTTTCCAAATAAAGAATCAGTCAAGCTATAAGGAGAGTAAATGAGATCAATAATTCCTATCAGCTTTTTAAAGTGACTAAAATACAGCTGAGAACCTGGAAAGAACCATACATTAGGCAAAAACAGAGGCATTTTCTCATATTACCTTTGTCCACATTCCTGAGGAGGGGAAAGACACAGCCTCTTTCTTAACCTACCTGGCCTCAAAAATAAGACAAACTGTTGCCTCATGAGAGAGAAAACCATAGCAGCATCTCAGACTTGCCTTAAAAATTGTGGCCCACCTGACCAGCGTCCTCCCAGCAGATTCATGGCAGAGGAGCGCTACTGAACCAGCCACATCTGCAGGTGGGTGGTTGGTGGCCAAGTGTCCCTCACAGCTGCCGAGCTAGTTTAACTTGCCACAGCTGAATTTTTCCCCAGCTGAATTTTTCCCCATTGGCTGACATTTAACTGCCCTGTTTCTCCCAGGATTTATCAAGAAGTCAGGCACTCAAGGTGACTCATCCCCAGCTAAGCCGGAGCCAGCAAGAGCCGTCACACTGCGCAGCGCTCCGGCTGCCCAGGGGGGCTGTCAGTAAAGCGGTGACCGGATCCTCCCCTGCCTTAACAACTTGGGCACCGGCGGCAGCGTGTGGCAGGGTATCATTCGGGTTGGATAAACTCCTCCTGTGCACTAGAAGTGTGGATGATGAGGAGCTTCTCCCTCTGCATTGCAATGGGGCAATGCAGCAAAATTCCGTTTCGCCAGGGCACGTAGTGAACATTCCAACTGGCTTGCACGCAGCAACACCCGGATAAAGAGGAAGAAAATCCCTAACCATAATCACCTGTCAAATAGCTTGCCCCTTCCCCCACTCCCTGATTTTCAAAGGGTTTGCAGTCTGTTTAGCCCGAGGATAAGGCTGAGCAGGTGAGCCAGAGGCGGCAGTCCCCACAAAGCCTGGGGCAGGAGGTGGCACGGGCCCCCTCAGGAGCTCCGGCAGCACGCCCGGCCTGCACGGCCACCCGCGGGCCCCTGCTCCTGCCGCACCGGGGCCGGGCCCGCGGGCAGCCCTCACTAGAGGGCAGCCGGATGCATTTATGGAGGGATGCTGCAGAGCCAGCCGGGCCAAAAGGCGCCCGGCCCTGCGGGTGCCCGGGAGCAACACACGGGGCAAGGCGCAGGCCGAGTATGGGACGGTGGCACCGCCACAGCCCTCACAGGGGCCTGGGGAGCAGCCGGCCCACCGAAGCCCTGGCCGTGCGGGCAAAGGGAGGGCTTTGCATTTGGAATTGTGCCGAGGGATTCAGGACAGCTCTGCCTGACATTAATATGTTTGGCACGGCATTAAAAAAGAGGGAGTAAATGGAATAGGAGGCCAAAGTAGCAGCCTTGATGTAGGACATGAAAGGAGACATTTGCTATCAGATCAGAGACAAGGAGGCGCCTCTGGAAAAAAAACCAAAAAACAACTTGAATGGCTGCTGAACAGCTGTGCGATGGGCAGGAATTTGGAAAGAGCTGCTTCACACACAAACCTGCATTTCCTGGCTTATTTCACGGAGGAGTTATGCAGGAAGGAGATGTGGGGTGAAGCAGTGTTCAAACAGTGCCACTAAGAGCTGTGGAAGACTGAATTGAGTGCATAGAATGAACAATAACAATGAAGAAACTCCAAATTTGTCACTCTGTATTGAAAAAAAAAGAAGTAGAAATTACTCAGTATTGGCAGGTAATCTTCTATTTAAATAGTGGAAACTGCATTTTTAGGTTTACTGTGAGAACCAGATTAGTCATTTTTGTGGGACAGATCTTTCCTTCCAGTTTAGACTGTAGCGAGTGCCTGCTCCAAAGACATATTCTTAGATATACGGTTTGATTCTCCTTAGATACTAGACATACTGTAAATTACACCATTTAATTATTGTTCAGGCTGGTTAGCACTTTAGTACAGAGAAAATAAACAGCTTGTTGCTGCAGAAACGAGGATATGTAGCAGCCATGATGCAGTCCAAGAATCAAAGAAAAATCTTGATAAAACTACACAAACCACCATAATCAGTCCTTGCACCACGGAAATGAAAAGCTTTGAAAGAGCAAAGCAAAGATTTCATCAGCCATACCCATGCCACCATGGAGAAGGCAGCATCCAAATGCCCTGGGGAATACATTTCTGCAGATAAAGGGAAGTCACCAGCACTGGAGTTGCCTAGGGGAAAGCTCCTAGGGGACCTGGGATTTTACACCTGGAAGCATGTGCACAGACAAGTGACATTTGACAGGAAGAACTGGATGGAGTCAGGTCCCAAATGTTGAGTTATGGAAACAACCAGCCTGTAAAACAATGCATTCTGGAACACAGCTAGCTTTCAGTAACTTAAGATGTTAAAATTAATATCTTATATTTTTAACTGATCTACACTATTTCAAGCAGAAGTTTTTGAGCCTGAGGCAGGGATTACTCAATGTGTTTAGATAGTGTGGCTTGTGTAAGAAGGCAGCCTGGAGGAGGTGCAACACTTTTCCAAGGTTTTGTGACAATGCCAATATCAGGAGAGGACTTCAGACAACCCCTGCTATTTGTTTGCACTGCACATACACAGGAAGATCTCTCAGCTCTGCTCAGGTGGTTGCACATCTTTCTGCCCCTGCAATGTGGGCAGAGGAAGAGCTGCCCACACACACACAGGAACCATGCAATAGTCCTTGCCTACCACAACATCCCACCTGCAGTAACACCTTGAGAAGCCCAAAGGGGAAGATGGTGGTGCAAGAGGCACCACAAAGCATCAGGTCCAGTCTGGGCAAGGAAGAAAAAAGCAGAGAGCAAGCAAATTTAATTAAAGGAGTTTAAAACCCAAAACCAAACCAACAGACAAAGAAAAACAAAGTGCAAAGCAGACCTTTTCTGAGCTGTGGCAAATTGTTCCTGGAAAAGCAGTGCAAATTATTAGAAGATAAGGAAAAACAACCCCCCAAACTGCCTCTTGTATTTAAAAATCACATAAACACTAGATGGGTTTTCACTCCTTAATCTGCATTCTCCATCTTTACAAATACAGATCACGCAGATAAAACAAGAAGGGTGAGGGGGTGACAACGAAGGACAGTGGTGGGCATCACCAAAGTACACTCCTTTCTTTTGGAGGCAATACAGCTTTCTTCTGACTGCTCTCATGCCATACCCAAAGTTTTCCAAAATAACAGAGGGACTAGGGAACCTCTCCCTCTGAAAAGCACTATTGGGAGACACCAGCATGTAGGAGCTGATGGATACAGGGCATTGCATATGGCTGTTGCTGGTTCAGACCCATTCCTACACGGGAGCTCCTTGCTTGCTGCTGTCTGGATATCCAAGCAAAATGGCCTTCCTGGGCTCATTCTGCAGATGGGTGTCTCCAGGAGGAGGCTGCCCAGTCAGCCCTCTTAGTTCTGAGCCTTCAGTGCTGGTTTAACCACAAGGGAGACGCAGCTTGCCCTGCCCCAGTGCTGTCCCCTGGGATGCTGACAGAACTGGGAGAAACCACTGGCAGGGGAGGTGCAGAAGGGCTTTGGTCTGCAAAGCTGAGTTTGCTGAATACCAAACAGTCCTTGGTCAGGTGGCAGTTCTGGGACACAACCCTGCCTTCAGCTTGGCTGAGGGCAACCATGGCTGCCAGTTCCTTCCCAACCCACCCACAGAGGGAAAGATGCCTCAAAATAAAGACTTTAAGTTGGAGGACAGCCAGGATTTGGTCCTGTGCAACATTTAAATAAGCTTCTTCAGCTATATTTGGACCTCTGAAATACTCCCATGGTTTGAGAGGGTTTCGCAGAACAGTGAAGTGTTCCTATGGGTCTGTATGCTCTGTCTCTCCTCCTGTCTCCCTAACACTCTGATCCCAGGTGGAAATATTGTCCAGGCAGTAAAAGACAAGAACACAAGTAACTTGCCTGTGGTTTTAGGGAAATGGAAGCAGGACGGCAAGCTCCAACCCTACAAATGGTTATCTTTGAGTGCATAATTCTTAATTATATACTTAAGCAAAGCCTAGAGTAATTTAGTAAGCTAAGCATGTAATTCCACTTTAACTGATGGGTGAGTCCCTAAAGCAAATGCTTATGTGTACACAGGGCTGCTCCTTAACTCAGC
Organism: Fringilla coelebs; assembly: GCF_963513975.1. Lineage (NCBI taxonomy): Eukaryota > Metazoa > Chordata > Aves > Passeriformes > Fringillidae > Fringilla > Fringilla coelebs. The sequence continues at coordinate 34,513,328 of NC_140034.1, forward strand.
CAAGACTCACTGGGGAGCCAGAGAGGCCTCACTTGTGTGGCACTGGGGATGCATTAGCAAGGCACCATACTGATGTGCACACAAGTGGATGACAAAGCCATGCCCCAAATTTGTACTATGAGCTCAAGTCACCAAGAGAGCAACTCTGAATGAAAATAACTCACTTTTACTGGAAGAAGGGAGGTGGGTGGACAGATGCAGGCTGAGGAAGGCTATCCAGTCCCCTTCACACACTGCAGTGGGAAGCTCTAAAGCCTCCCCAACAACTCTCCACCTCTCCACCTGCTAGCATGGCTCCAGCAGCAGCTCCAGGGGCAGCACAGAGATTGGGGGACTATGCTGCTGCCCAGCCCAGCTTCCTCCTCTGGTGCCTGCTTGCTGGATTCATGGCCTGGGTGCTCTCAGGGAGTCCCATACTCTTAGCATGAAGTTTCCATTTCTACCTTCAGTAAAGTCATGAAGCAGTGTATCAAGTGAAAATATACAAAAAAGGTAATATTAATTAAGCCAGCACCGTGGCTTAATTTATCTTATGGGTGTCTGCCATGCAGCAGGAGGCGTAAACATGAGACCAAAATCCTGGCACACTGCAGAAACAACACACTTCTGCTGCTAGTACAGTGGAGAAGGGATTTAATACAATACACAAGGGAAGAAGTGGAACGAGGAGGGGGAAGAGATGAGGATTGGCTGACACTTTTGGGCACCTAAAGGAAGCTCTGTGACAACAGGGCCTGTTAAAAAGGATTACAGCACTAATTGCACATCCACATTGTTCAGTCAGGAAGGTCACCTGAGCCCAGATGACACCTTCGCAGAAGCACAGAGAAGTGCAGTGAATGGATACATACCTGGGCATGTGGCAGCCACCCTCCTCAAGCACTTGTATCCCTCACACTTCTTTACCTCGCAGGGGCAAATACCCAGCACCGAATGATGTTCTCAAAGCAAGTGCCTACCATGCCTTTAATTCTCACAGCTGGTGCCCCCATTTCCCTGCCACAGCTGAGCCAGGGGGCAGAGTGAACAGATACAAGAGACCTCTAAGCACTTGAGCTGCCCGCTAGCAGCTCCAAGGAATTTATCCGAGGAATTTATCCACTGCAGGGGATCGTTGCTCTGGGTAGCGTGAATTAGGTTTTGTCTTCTTACCAGTGTATGAAGGCTAGACAAAGATTAGGAATATCCTTTTCCTGGATGTAGCAAAGGGATGATGCATCTAATTAGAAATTGAGACACTGACAGACTTTTTCTACCTCCTTAGAAAGTAAGGAACAATTTCATTCAAGAGCAACATCAGTAATTTCTCCAAGGCCAACAGTCAGTTCAAACTAGACAGCACAAATGCTCATTGGCATTTCAGAGGTGAACAGCAAGTAAACATTCACAGCTGAACAGATACCCTGCTCTCCTCTTTGCGTTAGATATGATTTTTTCATAGGCAAAAGAAAATATAAAGAAAAAGTTGTTGCTAAGTAGCTTCCATCAAGGCTTGTAACATCATCTTGCTAGGGCTGCCAACCCTCTGGGTAGGAAACGGGGTGAAAATCCCCAAGCATGTTTCATGTGCTGGGTTTTATTCCAGCTGGCTACAGTTTGGAGGGTAGAATCACCTAGGAAGAGATGCATGATAGAGGAACCCACATAAAACTGAGGAGCTGGAAGGGGGAGGAAGCGTGCAGCAGGGAGGAGATGGGTCTGTCCTGGCCAGCACAAATATCACTCAGTCAATGTGTGACTCAGTCAATCCACCCTGAGCTTGACATTTCTCTTGGTAGAAGATGTCCTCTCCCCTCTTTCTCCGGTCTAATGCACTGATGCTTTCATTTCAAAAGGTGACATGATTACAAGGAATGCTAAAAATACACATGGGCTTTCATTCCACTCCCCCGTCCTGGCAGAACAAAATTTCCAGCCTTCCTGTTAGCCACAAACAGTGATTTAATCTGAAAGGCATGTGGGGGAACAAGACCTCCGCTTTATTTTCATTATCTCCTCCTTTTATGCAACAACATCAACCCAGGCTCAGACTTAGGAGTCCAGTCTAGTTGTTTGGATGACCATTAGTCAGCACTCTCTTAGTCCAGTCAACGGGGAGAGAACCTTTTCCTGCCCATCCTTCAATCTTCCAGCCCTTCAGCATGATTAAAGGGTACTCTAGCCCAGTAGCATCCAAGCTGCCCTTGCTGTTGTCCACTTCTGCTGCTCTCCGAGGTCTTGACAGCCCCTTCCTTGCCGTAAGGCTGAGGATACAGCAGACACACAGAGCCCAGCTTCATCACACATGCAGCAGCCAGACACTCCCCCAGAACACAAGCCTCCCAGGAGCTGGGCACCACAGAGGTCCTGCCAGCTGCCTGACATCCCTTGGAAGCCCAGTGCACAGGCTGGGTAAGTAGTCCTTCCTGAGGGAATAGGGCACATGGATGCATAGATCAGGTGCTCCAAGATTCATTCCAGACCAAAGATGAATGCCCAGTCAGTCTCTCCTGCACACAGCTGAGCATTTAAGAAAACAAAGAATTAACTACACAAGCATTAAACTTTCCTTGCTGCAAATGCTCAATGCACTTGAAATTCTTTGGGGGGAAAAAAATTTAAAAATCGGCCTATGGATATCAGACAGACTTTTTGCCGAGGAAATCTTCTAAAGAATGGGAAAGAATTGAATAAAATTACAGTTTATTCATATAACATTAGGTCACTATAAACTTTATCTAGCTTTAAATGCTTTTATGTTACATCTGAAACATATAATTTTTTTTGCTGTGGTTTGAAAGACATATCAAAATACTAAGTTATGGTAATTCCTGCTTATGCATTAGGTATTCAAAATAGAAGCCTTAATTGCAAGCTGCGAATGCTATAAATGGCAGACGATAAATCTCAACAACAGGGGATCAAAAGGAAAGAATACCCATTAAAAACAACCCAAACATGGTTGTTTTTATCTAAAACCAGGATACATTAGTCTGGTACAAGACCTCAGTTGTTAGAGGGAAAATTTTCCCCTCAAGTGACAGATTCTATGAAATACTTCTGTATTAGGACAAGTAAGGAAATACAAACATTTCTACTCAGGATCACTGTCAGTATCCCACAACTCAGAGACTGACATTGGCTTTTCTTTGTCTTTTCAAAAGAAAATGCCTTTATATCTCTGATTTGTACAGACAAAAGCACAGGACTATTGAAAGGTACTTGTTTAAATACACACTCCAAAATTTTCAAAATGTCATAGAAGAAAAGGGCAACGGAAAGCATTTTTTGTTGTCCCTAAATTTTTGATTCTCTTAAAACCAATTTACTCTTTCGCATGAGAAAAGCTTTTTGAGGTGGACATTTTGTAGCAGCACATAAGCCTTGTGTAACAACTTCATAGTGAAGACATCTTTATGTACAAACCCAGCACATTACTTTATGTTGCAGTTATTGATCAAGAGATCATTTAAGTATAGAATTTGTATTAAGGGCTAAGGAATCACTCCTTTGGGAACACACAGAAGCAAGTTCCTTAGTAAAGTCAGAAACAAGAATTCTCTCTACAGAAAAATTAAGCAGAAAGAAGATGACCTCCTGCTTCAACTACAGGATATAAGAATTCATTACTTTAAGAGATTATTCCACATGTGCTTGAACCAACTGAAACAGTTTTTCAGCTCCTATGAAACAAAGTCAAAAGTGAACTAACTATATAATATGTGTGTGTGTACATACATAAATAAAAACTAAGAGAGTTTCAAAAAGCTCCAAAGCCATTCTCCGGGGCTGCTGCCACAAGGATGGCACAGCTGCACCCCCGCCCCCTGACCAGCCTGCTTGTCTGAGTGCTGCCAGGAGCCAGGCACCAAGCTGCAGCATCTGTGAGACTGACAGCAGCGCTGCCAGGCCCTTCCTGCACGGCATATTCATTCCGTTTCTACAGAAATGCAGGGCTCCCCGCCACCGAGCAGCGGGCAGTGCCCTCCCAGCGCACAGGGTCACTGCTCTGCCTCCACCAGAACATGACCTCGTCCTGCCCAAGGCTCTGCACCGAGCTAGCAGCGCAAGGCAGCAGTTCTCCCAGCTCAGCTCTATTTCCTGACATGGAGATATCCCCTGGCCCCGACATCAGGCGGGCAAGCGGCCGCAGGCTAGTGTGACACTTGTCTATTCAGCTTCTAATGGGATAATGAAGTGCGATTTCAGGTAGTAACAGCTCCTACTCCACATCGCAGGCCTGAGGCCATGTACTCACACAAGAAAGAAGCTATCCTGGGTAAACAGATTTCACTTGGACTGAAAATTTTCAGTGTTTATTCACCGATTTGTTTTGGGAAAGCTGTTTCATTGGCTTCCCTGCCATTATGGATTCAAATACTTCTGCTAATTATTTGGAACACAGCTAAGATTTGCCCAGATGCTGCAGTTATCTGGCACTCACCGACTGGTAAGTGAGGTTCTTCCATCAAAGAACTCGGATTACTTACACTGGAGCAAGGCTCACTGCCAAGTACAGAAATGAGGGCTTTTCTATCCCCTAAGGAGAGCCCAAATGCTCCTAGGTCTGCTCAAAGCTCTTCAAAGAGACAGAGAGACAGAGATTGCCTTCAAATTAACCGTGGCTTATTCGTTGTTTCTACCTTTTCTTTTTTTTAGTAACAAACCAGTCATAATTATTAATCATGATTGTTTTGAGTGAATCTAATTGCAGTGTTCCCTAAAGCATAGCAACACTCCCTCCACACCCAGCCAACCAAAATAGAAAAATCACATCCCAAAAATAGCAGCAAGAGACAGTGAACAAAACCTGGCCTCCAACAATTTGTGTCATTAGACCAGAGAGATCTTTGAGACAAAAATCAGCTGAGAGACTAACACTCTGGAAGATATTGCAGCCTTCCTATAAAAGCCAGCCAGGGAGTTTTTGCAGCAGAAATCCCCTACATCCCTCTCTGTGCAAACGGCTGGCTGGTGCTGACCCAGAAAGTGGCTTTGGAGGGCACATGGCCAGCCCTCCCTAGGTGAAAGGCAAATTCTCAGCATCCTACATGTACCTCCTCTACAAAGGACAGCTGCAGAGACAAAGGTGGAGTTTTTAAGTGATCTCTCCCGACACAAAGACTGGAAGATATCCTATAGTTACTGTGTTTGATGTAGGAATGCTGGGGTGAAATGCCTTTAATTGAGTTACACACAAGGTTCCACTGTATCATTTTATGGTCTCTTCTAGAGATAATATATATTATTTCTGATTCCACAAGTGAGTTGGGGAAAAACACAAAATATAACAATCCACCCGGATCAAGTTAATAGATGTGTGTATAAAAGCCAGGATTAGATAAGGTTTTCAGGCACTAAGTCTGGCTGGCAATTACTGTGTCCCTTGTGAATACTTAGCTCTGGATTTAGGAAGTTTGCAAACCTAGACAGATACAATCACATTATCACAGTATTTTAAGGTCTTCCTACATCAGAGATGTTTTTGCCAGGCCCCAGAACCCCATACATGCAAGGGTGAAAAGCTCTCAAAGGACTTACCTGTGGTTATCTTCCAAAAATGTTGGGGTTATATAGCCTCAAAGCATTAAAGCTCTCTTAAAAAAAGTAAAGACTCTTTGGTTGCAGATAAATGTTTTTAGTGGCTTTCAACAGAAAGGAACCAAGCTACACTACAATTTCTCCTACTCTAGAGCACGGCGACTCACCTGCCTTTTGAAACAGAAGTAATTCAGGGCAATGCATTTCAGCTGTACTTGGAAGGCACGTTAAACGAAACTTGACTTCTAAAAGCTGCCAGGTCTCTTAAAGAGCAGGAATGATAGCAGTTACAGATGGGTAAAAGTTAGGAGGTCACGGAGCCCAGCCTCCTGCCAGGCCAGGCAGAGCCCCCAAAGGCAGTACAAGCCTAGACTTCAACTGATACCACAATTGATCTTAGCCAAAAGGTCATAAAGTGATGACGCGGAGGGGGCTGAGGACAAAAGTGGCTTACAGCTGCCTCTATGCCCTCTGCAGAGGAGATGCAGGCAAACCTCTCTGGAATAATACTTAGAATTTATCATGGTAGGCAGATGGCATTTGACTTGCTGCTCTTAATACATAATCCTGAAAGGTCTGTTGCAGTTATCTACTGTAATAATAATGCTGTTTTGCATGTTGCAAGACACCTGAAGCAGCATCAATAAAGTCTCACAGGACGAGTTTGCTGACACTCTGTTTGTGCCCTTGCTGCACACAAGGTTATCTTTAATGGCAGAAAGTATTTTTCTATTGCTCCCTGATGACTTAGAGTAGGCTGTGGATCCTCTGATCTTAATGTCCATACAACATGAGCTTTGGCTGAAGGATGGTCTAAGCAAAACTTTGCTTTTGAAGTAGGAAAGATATATTTCCTTATTTCATCCAGCAGACAGGACTGCATTCAGTCCTGCCTATAATATGACTTACCCATGTCCATGCCAAGATTTTCCAAATTTTATCAGAAAGGTAGCTTACATATATTGCCTCTGTACTAGGCAATGCTGGGATCGCAATTTCTATCTAAACATCAGTATGACACACTAAGATATTTATTGATCATTGTAATAAGCATTTACTGAGAGAATCTTTTCTTTAGCTGTCAAAAAACATACCAAATTTTCAAGAGAAAGAAGAAATAATAATTTTTTTTTAAAACAGCAATATCAGAGCTGCCCAAATTTTCAAACTCATTCAGAGCTGGTAATCCTGTTACCAGAGAGTCAAGGGAGACAGGCCAAAAGCACTTGCAGAGGTACACAGGCCTTTGCTGTTTTTGCAAGCACTCATCCCAAAGTTTGGCCTTAGCATCCATGAAAGCCAAACAAGGAGACTTCTTGGGATCCAGCACACCCAAAACAAGACTTATAAAGGCAAAGTGATTAAAACTCATCACTCAAGTGCTTTCCAAGATCAGTGGAAGGGGGGAAGCAGCAGACCACAGTTCAACACCACCCTGGCAGGCATCTATGCCAAATGATATGATCACTGCACATGACAATGTGTTTGCACAGACACTTGATTTCTATGAAGCTACATGTCAGTGGGAAAATGAAGTCTCTTCTGTGCCACCTGGGCAGGCAATCACTGCACAGAGCCAGCTCCTGCTAAGGCAACCATCCTCATCCCTCAGAGGTGATCACTGCAAGTCCCCACCTTGGCAGGGGGAAAGGACACTGTTCTCCAAATCTCCACTGTCTGTGTACAGAGAGGAAAATACATTCTTTGGGGCTGCCTAAATATGTGTGTTTCTATCAACACATATATTTGATATATAATGCAGGCCCTCTAAAAACAGCTTTACAGTCATATAACAACCCATAAGGGATTATGGGTTTAAGGCATTATGTATTTCCCAAATTTCAGATCTTCTGTTACACCCCTTATGCAAAGAAAGCAGAGCTGTCAATCCTCCAAGGGCAAAAAAAACTTCTCCAAGGGCAAAAGAACAAGGCACAGAGACACCTTCATCGACTGCTGCAGCAGTTCCTAGACTACAGCATCTTCAGGCAGAGAGTATAGAACTAACACCTGTTCTCCTCTTTGTTTCTTGGCACTACCTGAACACACAGAAAGGGAAATACACAAAGACTGTAGGGAGTATGTGGCTGTTGAAGTGGATAGTGCACACCAGTGACAGAACTTTTAAGATCATGAGCAAAGTGTGTGAGAAAAATGGACCTGTCAGGTAACACTGCACAACCCTGTGTAGCTTCAAGGGACAAAGACTGCTCAATTTTTAATTTCTGTTGTGAATAATTCATTACAGGGCTAAGAAATCTTCTTGAATAGATGAAAGATAGGAGATAAAGGTCTCCTTCTCCTATTCATATTCCAAATCCCTGCCCAGCCAGCTGGGTCTGTCCATACAAAGTACAAGCTCCATATCCAGTTTTTTCTTGCAAAGTCAGAAACTTCAGCCCACTTAAAAATGGACATATTCTATGCTGGTCCTTGAAGATACACTAAAATTCAAACATTCAAAGAAATACTTAAGACATTTCAATTTCTGATTATTTAAAATAAAGGGGGCTTTACATTAACAAAAACATACTGTGAATATTCCCAGCAGTTTCTCTGCAATGACTTCTCTAAGCCAAGTTGCAAAACAGTCTGTCACAACTCTCTTTTAAATCTTCCCAAAAAACCCATATCAGGGCTAGGGTGAACTTTTAAAATCTTGATCAAACTGTATTCAAGTTCATCGTGATTTAAGGGATGATAAAAACCAGACCTACAATTTTTGCTATTATTCCAGCATAGCCAATTAATGTTTGTACCTCTCAGGGAGCACTCAGCCCAAAAGGCCTGTTGTAGGGACTGTGTAATCTCAGGTTTTCGTGCTGAAAATATGTGTTTATCTTTAATCACATCTTTAATTGCATCTGAGTCAGGATGTTTGCAAGGCAAAAGAGCATCTGTGGTGGTGGGGTGGATAGCCAAATAATGGTAAGACATGAGTTCAGAACTGTACACATGAACATGAGTAGGACTGCAGTACTTCCATCTTTGATTGCCAATTTGTTGCTAGACAGGTAACTTAAAATTATAGAAGCCCTGAAGCATGTAAGCAGCAGTGATGTCTTTTTTTACACTGGGAAAAATCTTGGGTTTCTTCTTAATGTATCATGACGTATGAGCATGCTGTTTGAATATCTAAAAGTGACATAATTTAATATAAACTGGACAAATAAATTTAGGCTGTGGATTAGCAAAAACAGGGAGGAAAGTGAACTAGTTTTCGAGGAAACTTCATCAGTTGGTGTAAAACTTACATTGTCATTACCTGGCACAGCAGAATATTGAATGCAATATGGGGTAGGTCTTTTCTTACAAGTTACTGAGCAGTGAAGAGCTCTGTTGAATTGCAAGAGTGCCACGTTCTGAATGTAGGTGTGCATATCTGGTGACGAGAAGGCTGGCAGGTACAGCCACAAGGGTGTGTAGTCATATCCTCATCAGTAAACAGAATCAGCACTCACCAACTAACAGAGAAACTGACTGGAGAACCCTGAAAAAACATCTTTGACATTTTTTTTTAACTCTGCTTGATTGACATTTTGCAATCTGTTCATTGAGAAAGACCTATTTTTGATAGATTTATTGAGAACACTTTCTGTGAAAAGTTTTGAAAACTGTTGAAGCATTTTGTGCTGTCAGTCTTTTAAGTCAAAACTACATTTTTAAGATCACTGGTGGTTTTTCATTTCCAGAGTTAAGGTTTTTGATGAAGAAGAATCAAGAATAGAAAAACATGAAAAACAAAAAACCCCATTGTAATTCATCCAAATAAAAGTATTTCCAAAACCACTAACTTGAAAAATATTACACCTGACTTTTCATTTGGACCTGAGTATTTTTTGAGCTCAGACGTTTTTCCTGAGACAAAAATAATTTTCCTTTCTATTCTATCCAGAGGGACCAGTCAGAACAAAAATACTGTTTTCTATTACTATTTTTGTCCCTAAGCGTTTTTGCTTTCCGTATTTCTATCTTTTTTTTTTTCTACTTTCCTTCCTTTCCTTTCTTAAAATGCCCTATCTACTAAAAAGCAGAAGAAAATTGTGTGGAACTCAAGATTCTTTGCTCTTGCTCTCCTCTTTTCCTCTGTTTATTCAGAAGGAGTAAGAAAAGAGCTATATTAAGCTGAAATTTTATTCTGCTGTTTTCTGTTGAACAAAAGATAGTCCACTAAAGCCACTAAATCACAGATAACACTTCTCTGGGCAACATTATTAGGAACTGACAGCTGGAGATAGATGAAGATCTCATCTTTTAAAGAAAAAAGTACATTTAATTTCCTTTGTACATAAAATAGAGAGCACAGCATTGTGTATCTGAAGATAAAAAGAGATCCCAGTGTATGCTGGATGCCATCCTTACAGAGATGTAATACTGGTCTCTGTTCTGAGCTTACATTGAGCTTTAAATTCAAATTAATTTAGAAACAGCTATTCTTCAATTCATGGTAGACCATGAACTTTAAAAATAGAAGGTGACATTTTACAGCCAGTTCCATTAGAAAAGAACAGCTCACTGAATGAATTGTTACCTTTTGGGAGAAACACTGGAAGACAGGACAGAGAGAGGAGGGAGAATGGATGTGTAAGGCAGAGAGATGGGTTTGCTCCTGGTCCTCACGGGATCATCCTGGGAGCCACTAGGCCTCCTTGAGGTTGATACCACAATGGATTTGACACTGAACACACATAATGGAGTTGGTATTGAACATCAAGGATCTCATCAAGGAACCTGTGACTATGACACATATACTATTCACATTTGCAATGTATAAACATATTTCATATGTTCTTTCTGCAGCACTACCCCCTGTTGCTTTGGTTGCATTTGATTTTAACACATCCCAAGCAGCATGGAAACAGTGAGGGTGAAACTTTGTTTGCCTGTGTTAAGCAAGACAGTTACATGTGTAGTTAAACACATGCTTAACAAGAAACTATGGTCAGTCCGATTCCAGTGGTGTGAAAGACTGCTTTTGGCTCCTGGGGAAGAGTACAAATTTTAAGAAAAACATCTGTATGGAGGTTTTGTTTTTAAGTCTAGAGACTATTTGTGTGTTGGCTGAGTCTGGTTGTAAGCCCTTGTAAGAAATGAAGGCCTAACACTAAGCAATTACCTTCCTTGAATTAAAGGCTTCTACTCAGCTAGTCTAAAATAAGAGTGGAAATTTTTTTGTGAACCTTACTCCACTGAAGGATGAAAGGTGGTTTTCTACTGAAAACACTGGCAAAAAGCAGCCCTTCTAACCACAAAAGCTTTAAGGAAAATTCTTTGACCATCTTAATGTAAAAATAGTTATGCCTTTTTTTTTTTTTCCAAGTGGACATAGTTTGTAGCAAAGGATAATATTAGGCTTTCTCATTTCTTGCAGAAATAAGTACCTCTGGAAAATACAGAATATAAAATGAAACTCGCCCTGGATTCAAACTGGAAATGCAAACATAGCAAGTCAGAGCAAATGCAAGATCATCAAGAAGTACAAGGGTCTGTGTAGGTATTTCACAGGATGAAAACAACTGTTTTGAGTTTCACCCATACACAGGCAAGCACGGTGAAACACGAAGGGTCCATATAAAACATCCAATGAACACTCACTTTCAAATTTCTCTAAATTCCTGCTTCTCTGTGAAGAAATGGATTTCTTCCTCTGCTTTTTGGGACTGGTCCCCAGCTGATGATGGGATAGACTTAAGTTGCTTTTCAGAAGTTTCTGCATTCTATATTCTCATCTAAAACACCCGTCACTCATGTCTTATTACACCATGACCTATCTTTTTTGGGTACTGGACCCTTTTTCAAGACCTTGGAAGAGCACTATGAGCAAGATTGCTCTCTGCATTCCGATTCTGTAAGTTTTTAACATCCAACTGCTCCTCCAGATGTATCTAGGAACTTCAAAATTCAACTTCCATTCTATTCAGTAGTTTTGAAAGCTTTTTTGCACCACAGCAGCTACAGCTTTTACTAAGGCTCTCCTTCATCTGTTACAGCTGAACTGAGATATTGAGCATTTAGGGTTACCCACGCATCTGCACGTTCCAAGTACAGTAGGAAAACAACCCTCAATAAGCAGGATCCACAGGGCAGATCTCACACAGAGGTTTGGGCAGCATTTTGAGCTGCAGACAGCTGCCACCAGGAACCAACCAGGCAGATACCTACATATCTGTGGTGCTATGCTGACCTCTCCCTGACCCTGGAGACAGGTGCCTCAGATTTCTTCCAATTCTAAGTCCTGCTGCTTTTCTTGTTATGGAAGATCCCAAAGACCAACCTTGCTACAGTTTTTATGAGAGATAAACACCTTCTCCTTTACTGTCAGAACAGGGATTTTGAAACTGAATTTTCAGCCCACATCCACACAGACACCTAGCCAGGCTGGCTTCTTTTATTTCTAATTTCAGCAACACTGATTAGAAGATCCGGCTTCTTCAGTCCTCTCTTTTACCCTGGTAATACCGAACACCTCTGACTAAAGCCTTGTTTTCATTCTCCTCAGACCTGTGGATGCCAGCTACCAAAGAAGATGCAAAAATGTCAATCAGTGTTTCAGACTGACAATTGTACTTAGTTATCTCTGACCCCCTCCATTCACAGACGTTTAGAATTATGATTCAGTAGCTGAACAAAGTTGTCTTCAGGAGCCTTAAAGATAACTAGAAGTGCTCTAACTGGCTTTCAAAAGGAGAGTTTAAATAAGCAGCCAAACTGAGCATGAGTTCAGAACTAATTGAAGTTCGCCTCTCCTGCTACTGTTATGAACTATAATTCTCCACATTTCTGGAGTGCCTTCTACTCTAAGTTGCATGACAACTTAAGAGACTTAATTGGCTCTCAACATGCCTTTCAAAAGTATTATTTCCAATTCAATGGGTAAGAAAAGCACAGCATAAAACATCAAGCCATTGTTCAAGTGCATGGCAATAAAGATGAATTGCTGGAATAGCCCTTCCCTTTTTATGAAAAGTACAGCTTCTGTACCAGCTATTGTTGGTTCGGCATTTTTTAAAAGTCATAAATGAGTCAACATTAAAAAATTATTAAAATAAGTCATCATTAAAAAACATGGTGGGTTTTTATTTTAGTGAACAATCAGTAGACATAGGCTGTCTTCTAAAAATGTAAGTTGAAGAGAAGGGCAAGTTGGAAAGTTTTCCAACTGCATATCATTTTTTCTCAGAGATGCTAAGATAAATCCATTGCTTTCCAGAGAGGTCACTTCAAAAGTAGTTACACATATACCCTCAGAAGCATTTAGTGCCTAAGAAAAAGGAAAGGCAGGGGAACCCCACAACCAGCAAACAATCAACTAAGACTGGGTCCTAAGTTGGGACATAAGAAATTGCTCCATGTAAGTAATTATTTACAACTACATTCCAAACCTGCTGAATGTAGGAATTTCATTCCCAAAACAGTCTTTGCAGAATACCAAATTACTAAAAATACACAGGATATTTCAGTGAGTGTTCTGTGCATCAAGAAAATGGATAAGGGCTTCCTTCATGTAAGAGCAATATCTTTGCTTCTTCCTGTGGAGAAAGGGGCTGCTTCTCCTCCACATGCTGTTCTTAGAAAGCCATGTGTTTATTTCAGGAGCAGTGCTGGTCCATATTATGAGCCACCATGCGAGCCTGGGAGCTGAGCACGCCTCTCCATATGCAAAGCAATGGCAGCTTCCCATCTCCTTCAGTCAAAGCAGGGAAAAGGAAGATGTGCATCTCTCTCAAAAAGGCAGCGAATTTGCAGAGTCCACACCAATGGGGAATGTAAAGATACATTTCCAATGGTCTAGCTCTCACTGTAACAGTAGCAGTGATGCAGCAAGAATCCTAACTGAGAGAACACTTCCAGTATAACCAAAGCTCTGATGTCCTTCGAATGATCAATCTTACAGTCAGTGGAACTGCACCTGAACTTGACTGTAAGTGTTGAAAAAGTTCTTAACAAGTTATGCAGTATTAATTACTCCTTATTTGTCATATTTATATTTTATTTGCCTAATGACAAAACAAACCAATTTCCTCCCTGTCTAGGTCTAGCACAGCTTAATGCCCCTGTATTCTAGCTTTTCACTGGCTTCCCTATAGCATTTGTTATTACCTCTTGCATTGTTTCTCTTATTCCTCTCCTGAGTCTTTAATTTGTTCATACTTTGACTTAGAAGTAGAGATATCTATGATATTGAAAAGGGAAATACACAAACACACAGCTCCAACTTTGTTCCAGATTTCATCCACCACTTTTTGATGGTTTTCACAACTCTATCAGAAGAAAACATGCACAAAACATGCCTAAGATATTTAATGTGATGCTTTATGAATTCCTTTATAACTCCCTACAAATCAACGTTAATTCTTCCTTCTGACTGAAAGACTGGGCCTCACCACTGACAGTCTGAAGAAAATGAAGTGCCGAGAGAAGATCTACATGAGGAGGCTACCCTAAAAAAAGTGTCCAAAAGGACATTCAGATTACAGTTGACACATTCTGCAGAGGGGAGTAAGGCCACACCTTTTCCAAAGGCAGTTCCAAAAGGATTTACAAATAGGTGTCACTGAGAGTTTTGAAATGAGACTCTCCTGTTAATGTGTTCTACTGCTCCATTCCTCTGATGAGGAGCTTCACAAGTCTGTTTCAACACCTTATCAAAAGTTTCATTTTGTTTGAAAACTTGAGTAGGTGCTTCTTCATTGAGCTCTCTCAGCAGAAGGGTCCTGAATGTTAACACAACATCCTCTAACATTAAATATTCAGCACACAAAGACAAATATAAAAAGACAAGCATTTCAGAAGAATTGATTGGAACATAAAAAATTTCTATGCACGTGCACAAATAGGCATGTAAGATGAGCTTTGCCACTATGTAGGGTTCAGGAAGATTCTGCTACAATATTTACTCACAGAGAAGCAGCACAACTCTTTCCAAGGAAGAGTTCTTCTAATTTAAACTGAGAGGTTCCAGAGCAGAGGTCCAGCCTGCAGGAAGGTATTGATAAACTAATCACAGAAATTTAACCACAGCTAAACAAATGTTATTTGACCAATTATCAGCTGACACTCAGTATATGCCTTTATGCAGTCCTTGGAAATGAAACACAAGAGTATTATTTAGCCCAAACTGGACTCACTGTTCTGAACAGCTCATATGCCTGTAGAGTCCCTTCCAAGCTAAAGAGCCTGAAGTCATACAGGGGCTCCCTGAAGCAGCACTTATCTGGTCACACACATCTAGATGACAGCACTGTTGTTCTCATTAGGATGACAACTTCTGGTACTGACAAGTGACTCTTGAAATGTTATTCCTTGCTGAAGCAGTTTTGAATGTTAGAGACTGAAAAACAATGGGATAGTCTCAGTAGAATAATCAGCTTTTTTTAATTGAAAATTCACATATACAGCCTATGGTACTCTGCACAAATGGATGCAAACAAAGAGCTTCATATAATACAATGCTTTTTGGATTGATCTCACAGTTACTTATATATACACCAACTGAATTGTTCAGTGCAAATGCTCCCATGTCTGTTCCTGACACTGGATTAAAAATTAAGACAGTCCAGCCTGAGACTTTTTTTCCCAGAGGCACCAAAGGCAGCTTTCTCAGTCACTCTGTCTTGAGACGGAGAGCCTCCCGCCGTTGTTTCTGAACCGTCCTGGAATCTTCCCACGGACTGGGTCCTCTGATGTTCTCCCAGTTATCCAAGTTAGATTTTTCCAGCTTCTGCAGACAAACAGCAAAAATAACAGGGTCACCTTGATGGATCCATGATTTAAAGTACAGATGATTCCAACCAAATTGATTTTTTTTTCACAAGAAACTCAGTATCACCATTGGGTTGATGAACTTTCATCTACTCTGCATGAGAAGTTTAACAAGAAAGAAAAACCTAGTAGTCATCCATATAGCTACATAAATGACAAAGATAGGCATTACTGCATCTGCTTGTCAGTGGGGTAAGTAACATTTAAGGACAGGAAGCATTGCAGCATCTGAGCAAGACTGAAGATATCCTGTATTCCCTTTTTCTCCTCTCACCTTGTTTTCCAGATCTGTTCTTCAACTGCAAGTCTGCCAAACACTGAAGCAGTAGGAGTGACAAGTATTGGTATAGCTCAAACAGAAGGATTAGTAATTAGTGAGCTGAAGTATCCTGTCAGCAAAAATACAAAACATGCTGGAAAAGATTCATTATCTAGCACAAAGAGAGACAGCAATGGTGCAAACCCCTTCAATCCATGTGGTTTTAACTTGAGAGAGGTACGCAATGCTTTCTGCTGACTAGTTTCCCATGGCACCCAGCCACCAGACAGGCCTCTTACTAAGTCAAACATGAGATATGCTACCTGACTGAACTGTCAGATATTGAAAAACTAGATTTAATTACCTTTTTTTTTGCCTACTCCTATCATCCCCCCATAGAACTACCAATGACTTAGAGACAAAATAAATGAGGAACAGGTGCCCTTCTGACCTCACCTACCATGTGCTGCAGTCAAAGAACACAAGCATGTATTGCATCTCCACAGTCCCATTGTGGGCTTAGCTGTCCCTTCCCAGGACACAGACCTCAAGTCTCACATGCCAGCTGTGGAACAGCACATTGGACATGGTTGGGAGACTGAGGAGAGGGTCTGCACCACTGCCAAAATCAGCGCTGTCCTGGGTGCTACTAAACAGGGCAACAATGCATTCCAGTAATGAATGATACTTAACTGCAGTGGGACTCAAACCTGACCTGTGATCAAGGCCTCATCTCAGCAAATGCTGTAAAAATACACCAGAAAATACTTCACCCTGCCCTGAGCCTGTGGCCTAATTTGTCTACCATCAATCATTCAAATAAATGGCAAACACCCAGGGACTTGAATAATAGTTGCAGAAAAATTCAACAGCTATAACAGAATAGACCTACTGCTTAGTTCATGTTACGTGAAAAGTTTCCTGACACTTCTACAATTGAGGAAATGGCAATGAGGTTAGTCAGATATCAAAAGAAATTAGGCAACACTCTACAGAAGATATATGAGAACACAGGCACAAACATAGCAGACTTTCACAAGGTAAGAGCAACTGAACTTTTTGTAAAGTTGGCATAGGTCTTTCTGAAGAATTGTCTTTACTGCTTTATACATTTTATGCTTAGCTGGTACTTCATTTCCCCAGAAGGGATATGAACTGACATGAAAGGAGAGAGAAGGAGGAAAGGTACACATCATCCATCAGTGACTATCTCCTCTGATTGCAAATTCGGAATTTAACATCTGATTCTAATGGAAGCTTCAAGGAAACTACACTTAAAATAACCTTGTGCTTTAACTGAAGGGATGCATGCTGATTTAATTCAACACAAAGGTATCACACACCTGTGAGGATCTCAACTATTCCAAAGTTGTTTGTCTCCCAAAGCCTGAACATTAATCAACTTTTAAAATAAGTACAACAAAACTTGTGGTACCTAAAGATAGGCTACATAAAGAAGTCTATCAAAAACAGATATGCGTACTGAAGATCTTTACCAAAAAGTTCATATTCATTTGTCCCTGAAACTTCACAGAGGCTTTTTAGAAAGCAGGTTTGTCAAAAACAGGAAGCATTTCAAAACTATAGTATCCAAACAAATCTGTACCAGAAAGTATCTTGGCAGTTTCCAATAGAAATCATAAAGGTACCTCGAAAACACACTGGGATACACTGACAGAATAAAACAACCAAGGGTTACAATGTGCAGCACAATGAATGCCACTGCCTGAGATGACAAACAAGATCTATTAATCAATTAAGAAACAGAGGTTCTACTGCTTATATAGGAAGAGAATATTTTTTATTATCATTGTATTTATATTATCATTAACATTTCGTGTCATGTATAAAGACTTTGTAGTATCTTACTGCAATTCAAGAAGAAAGCACCTTCCTTACTGCCATGGGGCAGTATCTGCAAAAATTTAGTTTATGGGATAGTTATCAGTCATCAGAAGGCAGAATGATTTGACATTCCAACTTTCTGAACTGATGCTATCCAATTTTGGAATAAAAGAGCACAACTGTTGCATGTGGATAAGCATAAGAAGGACAATCACTACTGAAAGGGGATGTGAGAATCTGTTCGGCAATGCTTTCCTATTGAATAGCTATTTTCATATATCTCTGTGCTGGCTCTGGATGGGGTAGAGTTAAATTTTTTTTATAGTAGCAAGTATAGGGATATGTTTTGGATTTGTGTTGAAAGCAATGTTGGTAACACAGGGACGTTTTCATTACGGCTGAGCAGCTCACACAGTGCCAAGGCTGTCTCTGCTTCTCACTCCACCCCACCTGCCAGTGAGCTGAGGGTGCACAGGAGGGGACACAGCTGGGGCAGGTGACCCCAACTGACCACAGGGATATCCCACGCTGCATGGCACCGTGCTCAGCATGTAAAGCTGGGGGAAGGAGGAACAGGGGGACATTCAGAAAGATGGAGCCTGTCTTTCAAAGCAACCTTTAGATGTGATGGAGCCCTGCTTTCCTGGGAATGGCTGAACACCTGCTGCTCATGGGAATTGGTAAATGAATTCCTTGTTTTGCTTTGCTTACACCAGCACGTTATTCTTTAGCTATTAACCTGTCTTTATCTCAATCTATGAGTTTCCTCACTTTTAGCCTTCTAAATCTCTCCCCCATCCCATCATGGAGAGTGCATGAGCAGCTGCGTGGGGCTTGGCTGCTGAGGTTACCAAGACCGTACCTCACATACAACTGAGTAAAACCCTACCCTTTTTGCTTGGTCACTGACATGAAAATTCTTACAACACAATCATCCCAGAATAAATAGCTACATTAGATGTAGGCTAAGACATTCTACACTTTAAATTCATCTTAGTGATGAGAGTAAGACCAGATTGACAGTCCTCTTAATTAGGTGCAGCACAAGCTGCAAAGTTATACATCTCCTTCAGATTGCCCGAGTGAGAATTCAGGCAAGCAGCTACTTCTGGTCTCAGATGAAGCTGAAGTCAATATCTTTCATTTTATCTGGCTTGGTCTTCTTAATTTCTTATTTCTTTTTTTCATTTGAGCCACCTGGACTCTGCATACCTAACTTTATGAAGACATCACTTCACATGTTAAACTACTTCCAGCTTTTACTAAACTGAAATTCATATGAACTGGAAGGCTAAAACCTGAAATACTTCTTCTCCCAATTCAAATGTACTAAACACTCAATCATTGGAGACTACAATGAAATGTAATCAGATCAGATCAGCAGCACTTTTCCTGCTTGCCTCAAATAGCCCAAAGGATATTGAAAATTAGCTGTTTAAAGTAAGATCAGTATAGTCCATTAAATCTACTGATTCACTCCCTAAATCAGCTAAACTGCCTCTTAAGAGTACAGGACTGACAGAAGCTGTAAATTCAAGGGAAAAAATGCAGTTATTCAGACAGGCACAGTGAAAAAGAAAAATATGCTCAACTGTTTGCCACACTTGACTTTTAAGACTTACTAAACAGCTTGACTGGTGCAAAGGTACCAAAAAGGACATAAAAAGACCTTCACTTCTTAATTGCTCGTTCAAATGCCTGGCTTAAGTACAAGTTATAAGCCTCTGACAGCCTTAAAAGAAGATAAAATTTTAAAAAGAGTTTGAATGCCACTCTTGCAGGATAGTCTTCATGCCACAGTACACAAACTGAAGTCTACAGAAATTCATTTAGAGCTATTAGTGTTCAGGCTGAGTAAATTCAAGGTGGCCACTTGTAAAAATGCTTGGCTTTAGTCTCAGTTTCTCACATGTGAAAGGAGGGATAAGAGAATCCTGTTTACTTTACAGCCTGATGAAATAAATTCTGTGATGAACACCACAGAAAGAAATAGCTCTGATACAGAGAGCAAATTATTTCCCATCATTATAGTAAGCAAACCCATTTGCAGACAAAAGATGAGCCAGAGAAAAATATCCTCATGGCTGTAAAAGGCAGTGAAAGAATTAAACCAATTGAACAGTATGTTTTTTAAAGGTGTCAAAACAGCTTGAAGAAACAAAAGGTATATTGAGGAGCTCTATAATGATATATAGAGGAAGAGGTACAGAATTACAGCTAACACTGAATCTGCTGTCTTGTGTATAACTGAAAATCTTAACTTCATCATCGCACTGATAAGGCTTTAGTGGGGTTTTTTATATAACTCTTTCACAGAGCCATCTTTTTGACATCTCATTTTCTTAATATAAACTGGGTGTTACTTTGCCTAGGAAGTGACATAATTTAATATCTGCAATTAGAGATTTAATAATCTGGATTTAATAGCCCATGATTAGTGATTGAATCCTCAGTTTAAAAAGAAGGGTTTTTTTCCCAATTACAGAATGTTTAGTTTTTATGATATTAGAAAACAAGCAAATTAGTAAGCAGCAAAATATGGCCAGAATAAAATTGGTTTTTGTTCATTAAGGGAAGAATTTCAGGGGGTGAGGGGGGACTGGAATGAAAGTGTCCAGAGAGCTGCTTCTCTTTTTGGCTTTACTGAAGACTGGCAAAAACCAATAGAGGCTTTCTTGCCTAATTCACTGGGATCCAATAGCATTCATCTATGGCACAATTAATTAATCTATGGTGAACTGGTTTAAGAGACTCTTTCCCCATGCATTATTTTCCCTTTAATTATGCCAATTCAATGATGTGGGACTGTGCTCCAACCAGAAACAACAAAATAGTTTAGGAAAATAAATCCGTACTGCTTATGAACAAATCCTATAGAAGCATAGGACTATGGAAACACTTGAACTGGCCGAAAGAAACAATGGATGAAGAGAGAAGATAAACATCTTTGAGTGACTATGTCACAGAAGATGTGTACTGAGGAACTGCACCATCAGTTTGTCTCTGCAACTTTTCCCTATGTAAAGCATGCAAACAGGACTTGCCTCCCCCTCAGAGGTGTCACAGAGTTTAATTAATGTTCACAGAGTACTCTCATAGCATTATGTGAAGGTGTTATAGTGATACAAAGTGCTCAGTAAACTAAACAATTATATCACGCAGTTAAAACTACATGATTATACAACCTTGAATTTTTAACATAAGAGAAAATAACATGAGACAAACTTCCATCTGGAATTAGGCCTTGGCATGATTTCATCCTAATTTACAAGCAGTTTTCCTTCTTAAAATTCAGAATCTCTTAAAAACCACAATAAATCTCAGAGGATAATCCAGTGCTATTTATGCATTACAGCTGCAGATCATCCAAGATGGACTTCTCAGTCCAAAAGATTCACAAGCTTTATGAAAAAGTCAAAAGAATGCGTGCATGTGTCATTTACTTTCAGTGTACCTTCTTCTCCTAAGCAGAAATGAAACTCAGAAAGGTCCAACATAAATAATAGCATGATTGCAATAGTACAACTTCAAGATCAGACATCCCAAATTCAGCAAATTTCACTTTTAATTAAGGAATTAAATACATTTAGGATAGTTTTAATTTCTCTCATATAGAAAAGTTTTTATCAAGCTATGGTTATTCTGCCCCAGAAAGAGAGATGCTGCTTACTAATATTTATCCCTAAATTCACTACTTGGGAGACCTAGCCAAGTCAACACCAAGGAATTTCCCAAATCTGACTCCTTGTTCTTGCTAAGTTTATATCATACTAAACTTTGAAAGGGATGTCCTAGTTACTGCAGCACAAGTCTCTAAAATAGAAGCAGCCAGGGACAGACTTTTGGGATGTTTGCAGCATCTTTTTCAACTAAATAAAGGTGAACTTGACTGAAGGGGATGTGTGATCTTTAACAGTGCAGGAGACCAGTAAGAGTAAAAAATGACATTTCTTTTTCTGCTAAGAAGACCATACAGATTTCTAGAGCATATCCCTATCTGGAGCCCAGAAAGCCCTCCTGACACCCATGAAATGGTTTATTTCAAACAACTTCCTAAGACTATGAATACTTGGAAGTGTGGACATTTTTTTTACCTTCTGTATATAAAATCTGGCACAGTCTGTCCTTCTAATAAAGATAAAAAGATATTCTAATAAAAAAAGGATGAGGTGTACCAGGATAAAAAAATATGAGACCCATGAGTCACACATGGTGTTTTTCCTTCTGAAGAGATATGAAAAACAGCTCTTTCCCTCTCCCTCTTATGTGAGAGGGAAAAGCTGCAATGAGCACCACAGCAAAGGGCTAAGAGATTACCACAACAAGAAATGATCAGTTACCACCATGAAACAACTAACAGAAGTGTGTGGGCATAAGAAAAGAAACTAGAGAAGGTTTACAACAACAGTGTCAAATTAAACTTAAATCCAGGCCATTAAGAAACTACTTTAAAGTAACCACACTCCTTCAAATCAGCTGTCAACCTTACCAAGGAGTTGCCCCTTCTGAATTGGTGGGCACAATCTCCTCCCTCTCACATGCTCCCCCGTACCCTGGTCCTGGTCTTAGCTGGTTCAGGTAACATTCACACAGTTAGTGTAGTTTAGGACTTCTGCTTCTCATCTACACTTCCCTGCTGATTTTCCACTCACCTCTCTTCCAGAATTTGCTTATCAATTTATATACTGAAGCAGAAGGCTTTTTCCCTTTTTCCTGTTGAGAAACTATGATTCGGGCTAAACATGAACAGGGCAATCTCAAATCTTTCAGCCATAAATAATTTTTCAGTAACTTCAATGGCTACTGTTTGATTTGTGCTGTTGGGCAATTTCTCATACAGTAAAAAAAAATCTATTTCTTCTCTGCAGCTAACATTCTCTTTCTAATTGATGAGGACAGTAATAGGAGCATTATTCCCATACTGTACTGCCAGTAACAGTAAAGCTACTTCTCAGCAAAACTGCTGAATGTACAGTTCACAAATAATACGTGAATAACTCTACCTGTCATTCCATTAGAACCAACAGGTCTTCAAATCAAATCAGAAAGATTTCTGTCTTAGAAAGATCAAGGCATCTTTTTAAATTTTTACAAGCATGAAGTTTTAGAAGGTAACATCTGGGGTCTTTCTAGAGCTGGAAGGTATTTTGGTTTTGAAGCACATTGTGCTTAAAGACTCTTCATGTTAGAGCTGTAAGATGGCCCAGGGGGACACTGGCTCTCCAATGACTTGAGGGGAAGATGCTACCACCAAGATGGATTATTACATATTGACTTCCCAACACCATTTCCCTCAGCCTGTGAACTTCTCAGTGATGCCTCCCAACTATCCCTGGGCAAATACCAAGTTTTATCAGACACACGATGAAGTCAGGGGTTAAACTTGGGAACTTCTTCATTCAATTTTTAGAAACTTGATTATTTACCTAAGAAGTGTGCAAACTCCATTCTCAGCTTCCACCAGAATCTTGCATATAATTTTTCTGCTTGATCAGTAAGCTGTTAGAACAAGCAGTAACCCATTCTCTGACAGAAACTTGCTAAAGCAGAGTACATTTTTACAGTATACTTTGAACACTAAATTATGATGGGGAACAATAATTTGAGAAGCAAAAAGCATGCAAGAATTGTATAATAATTTTTTTAAGCATTTCACAGTTAGACTTGATTGTGCATGTGGACATCATCTGGAAGTATGCTGGCAATTACAAAATACTCCAGATAGTGTTTTTGAAATTGGCCAAAAACAGAGGAAAAAAATCTAAGAAAAACAAACAGGAAGATATTCTTCAAAAAGCCACTTTGCCTGGTTGCTGAGACAAGAACTTCCTTGAAAATTATCTGTTCTGCTGTATCGTCTTCAGAAGGAGACAATGAGAGAAACATACATGGCCTCAGCTGTGTGGCTGAATTCCCACACACTACACTAAAGTTACTTCAGAGATATTTCATACCAAAGATCCAACAATTCCCCACTGGAGGCCCATTAACAAGGCAGAAGTGCTTAACATTTTCACCTAGCCAGCTGCACAAGTTCCCTATACTGGCTGCCTGGCAGAAGCTAGCAGCATTCCTTAACACAATAAATGAAAGAATTCAGCCATAATGTGTGCATACAACTTGCCCTACTCAAACTTTTGGGCTTTTTTGTGACTGAGATAACACACAGTGTTGGCCCTACCACATGGTAAGAGATGGTCAATTCATGTGGCATTAAAAACCAAGAAAACACACACATGGAATGCAAGATGATACTAAGGATTCTATTTTGGAGAGAAGAGAAAGGGTGATGAGAAGAGATCATTTGTAACAGTCCCAACCACATTTGCTGTCTGACTGATAATCACTCACCTTGTTTTCCATCTCTTAGACATCAGTGTCTTCTCACTGGATAAGAAAGGTGCAAATGAAACATATATGAAAGAAACAGCTCTCAGTTAGGAAAAATCATCTGCTAAGAGATGACCATGAAAGAACTTACAGGACTATTAAATAGAGGCACATTCCAGAAATAACACCACTAAGAAGTGACACCCTATGAACTTTACTCGGGAGGCTGCCTTTCTTCCTGCAAGAGACTTTTCCACCAGAATTCTTCCTTTGCCATACCCATCCTCAAATTCCACCTTCTTGTGTTTCTCAATAAAAAACAATGAACATAGTTTATAGTTTGAACACATTGAACTATGGTACAGGAAACTACTGAGATGTCAAGAAGAAAAGGTCAAAAACTGTAGGTTGGCTATGGATTGTACATCCACTCAGAATAAAATGCCTAACACAAACTATTTGAATTAAAATCCTTTCCCAAGGCAGTTTCTATTGATGATAAAATAACAGAACTTTGTACTTCTCTACAAAACACTGTGTTGAAGACTCCCCATGAAATAAAAACATAAAAGAACACATCACACGTGAATAAACTGAAATGCAAGAAATTCAGCTTGTCCCAGACACAACCTGGAGTGCAGCTGGAATCTAATGGCTAGGCTGGACAATGCACCAAGAAAGAAGAGTGCATGGAAGGAACAGAGTGATTAAAGGAAGAAGAAAAGTATCTCAACCTCTTCATTTATCTAAACCTATTTATTGTCATGACAGTCACTAAAGAGGGATATTTTCCCAACATCTCTGTCAGCTCTCAAACAGCTCAAGGCATTTAGCTACCAATATCTTCACAGACATTGAAGCAAATCAATTCAGTACACTAATCTGTTAATTCTTGAACAGCAACAAAATCTGTAATCCTCTGGTACTGATAATGACAGCTACAAGACACTTGCAGATGTCAATGACTGGCATCCAGGAATTTCTTTCTAGAGCACTCCTGTTGTCCACACACTTGGATGCAATTACTGTGTTCCTACACTGTCACTCCCTGAAAAAAAGTTTCATCCATTCTGCTGGCACCACAATTCCTTATTACTCAAATGAGTAATAAGTGGCCTCAGTCTTTTTCAGAAGAGCTTATACAAATTCTTCTTTTAAGACAGTAATTATATAGGTAGGTTATATTCCCAAAACATCTCTCCATATACCTACTTTTAATTTTTGAAATGTCCTCAATATACATTTTAATACTGCAATTACAAGACTTTTACTGTAATTCTCAGGACAAAAAAAAAAAAAAACTTCTGTCCAGAGTTATTGCTGACTTTTTGTGATTTATCAAATTATTAGGAGTGAAACCTTCTCAACATTCATACTCTAAGTCAAGAAAGCAGCATTCTCTAGTTTGACCATTATGTCCATTATGCATCCTTGCAATTTGAAGGAAAACTTTGTAAAGTTTTACAGTTTTGATATTCTGAGATGTCACCCTGAATTTTTAAGATTTTCTAAGTCTTCTGATGTTGACATTATTGTAGCAAACTTTCTCACACACTTTCTGTAAATAACTCATTGTTTTGCATTCTTTTATGGAGGAGGAGAAATTTGATAGACTGTTGGTTTGTCCAGTGTCATTGGAGAGGAGCCACTGTCACCCTCCCATCCACTGTCACTTTTAGAAAACTATCAATGTTGGAGTCAGAAAATAAACTTCCCTTTTTCTCTTCACCTTGAGAACAGCTGTGTGTGCTTGTGTTCTTTCGTGTCCTATAGTGACAATGAAACACAGAAGACTCATTTTTCTTGCTGTTGTGTTCAAATGAACTTCCCAGCTATTAAGAACAGATCTTAATTTTAATTTATTTTCTGCAGTAAAAAATGTTCAATTCCTATCACCTTCTTCCTACGGAAGTATGTATATGAAAACACCATTCTTCTCAGTACCTTTAATATTATTTAAACCTTTATCTTTCTTTTAAGGAATTTTTAGAGCCCTAAGTTAGTACAGTCAACCTGTTCTGCAATCTGTTCTTAAAGCTCTGTTCAAAACCCAGATACCAAAAGGAGAACCAGATTTTCAGTCCCAGCCCAATGAGGTCCACACTCAGAATTAAAATCACCTGTTCCTACATGTACCATTCCTGTTCATATTCATACATTGAATTAGCTTTTGTGCCACAAGATCACACTAGAAGATTGAGCCGAATTATTTATACACTGACTCCTAAATCTTTTTCAGAGTTGCTGCTTTTCAGAATGCAGTCCACTCTGACCTGCATTTTCAGTTTTTAAAATAAATAATTTCAGCTACTCTAAAAGGTACTTAGCATTTTTAATGGGCCTATGTTAGGAAGTAATATGAACTCTCTCTCCCTGCCTTGCCATAGTTTTACTATTGTAATATTTTTGTATCACTTGCACATTAGTGATTTCACCATTTCTTTCACATCACTGAAAAAAGTACCCAGTAGTGCCTGTATGTCCCAAATTTCCCAGAATTCTTTTAACAGTATCACCTTCCTGCCTAGTGATGATTCCCAGAGAACCATCATTCCCAGACTGAAATTTTCAGCAGCCACTGAAGTCTTCCAAGCCCATTCTTAGAACATAGCTATAAACCATTAGAGTCTAGTAGATATTTAACATCTTGTTTGATTATTAAGGGATTTAGAAGCACATCTGATTCTAATACAAAGAACTTTTTTCTCTTAAAAAATATAAATGTTTTTGAATGTTGCTACTTTGCCAACATGGTTACTCATTATTTTACATTCTCATTATTTTATTCTTGGTTTGCTGCAACACCATCCTCTTACCCCTATCCTTGTCAGATTATTTATCAGACAGCTCTGATGCCCACAGCATCTTTTATCAGTCTTCCCTGCTTTATGACTAACTCATTTACTGTTTCCGTAGCAATCCTTCACATTTTTATTGGAATATTTTTTCCTCTACTTTCAATTCCTCTTGATTCCCACTGAATATCACGTATTTGATTCAAACTTAAATGATGTTTTCTGCAGCAAAATGTTAGTAAATTCTTAAGGAAGCTTTTATTTGCTAGAAAAACCCTCAACAATAATTCCGTATTTTGGGGTCTGATGTAACTGAGGCCAGATTTTTTAGTGTTTATTAGACCATTAATTTCACAGAAGTACAGAAACCAAGTGCTAGAATAAGGAATGCTATTTTGAGACTGCATTAAACACATGAAGAGGAATGTACTATGACTGTTAAACAACCACAAGAATGGTTTTCACTCATCATATTAATAAGGTTTTTTACCTCCCTTTTCCAAACAAATTTTTGTCGTTTCAAATAAAATACTCAGGCTTTTGTCACAGGTCAAACACTCAACATTTTTTACAGTGTGTTCTACAGGGCCCAGCTCAGCAGCAGAACTACACTCACATTAGTACCAGCATCACTAGTGGACAGAGCTCTGATTTATTAGGCAAAGGGGAACAGCAGGGACTAATTGGTCATATGAGGACACAAAAATGTGTGAGAGGAATGCATAAACAATGGAGAGTGTACGCAGAGATAGCTTGCTCCTCTAGCATGTCCCAAGAGACAAGATAAGTGCCATTATTAACAGATCTGAGATACAAGAAATGCAGTATGAATTACACTTGTAAATTCTTCCTTCCTCAAAATAGTATCTTGACCAGAAACTTTCCTGTATGAAATAAACCTTTTATAGTTTACGAAGATATCATTTAGTAAATGAGAAGGTAAGAAAATGTCTTCATGTTAATTTCCTCACAATAAATTAGGTCTGTGATTATATCTTTTTACATCACCACGACCATCACATCAGAGACAAAATGCAGACTTCAACATGTTTGAAATATTGGAAATGTCTTTATTTCTTGCAATATGCTCATAAGGGCATATATGTATGCTTATAGAAGAAATGACAACATTCTAGAAGAATTCAGTATGAATTCAATATGTATACTTTTGTAAGGACAGTAAGATATTTTTAAAAGTCTTGGGGAGGGCCAAAGGACATTTGCATTTATCAGGCAACCACGCTTCAAAAGAGCTGGCATGGTATCCTCAGTAACAGCTGCAGATATAATGCTAGTAATATTGTAAAATAATGCTTTAGATATCAAAACAGAAACTTTTTTTTTACTGTCCTTGATCTCTTATCACACCATATTTAGTAACAGCCACCAGTGTAATCCTTCAATGTGACCTATATATTGAATTAGAAGGTGTTCCTAAGAGCTGTATTTTGGACAAGTCAAAAATAAAGAAAGGAGAAAAACATCCACCCAAACCCCTCTAGTCTGGAAAAGATGGGGTCCACAGAAAACTACTCTCCTAAACGTCAGCTGTTACTGGGTGATTGGTTAGATTTTATCCCCCAGAATACAGAGGTAACAGTGACTTAATATTGTCACACGCTTAGTGTGGAGCCTGCAAACTATGTGCATGACTGCTGGTAGTTTCACAAGTTTCACTGAAGCAAGAAATTAAAGTGTGCTTCCAAGTTGGTGCCCATAATAAAGTATATATTGATATTAGATTTCAAAACAATAATCCAAATCTATTTTCATTATGCAAATCCATTTGTTTTGTTGAACTGATCTGCCCCCTGTAACACCCAAGCACTACTCTGGAAGAATTTCAGTCTGAG
Organism: Fringilla coelebs; assembly: GCF_963513975.1. Lineage (NCBI taxonomy): Eukaryota > Metazoa > Chordata > Aves > Passeriformes > Fringillidae > Fringilla > Fringilla coelebs. The sequence continues at coordinate 34,541,692 of NC_140034.1, forward strand.
AACCCTCTACAGTTTAGATTAAGAAAAAATAAGATTGCTTCTGTCATTTCTGTCCATCAGAAAAGAGTCTCATTACCTAAGAAGGCTTGTAACCTATTGTTATGCCAGATGTATTTTATTAGCATTGATTTATCCATAAAGATAATGGAATTATGGCTATTTAAATATTATCCCTAACCTATTTACTCATCTTCTGAAGAAAGAGTATGGTATATCTGAATACAGATCTGTTGATTTTGAGGTTAGATATTGAGTTTGAAATGTGGTTCTTTTTACTGCTTGTGGTTCTTTTTATTTTTTCTTCCACATAAATAAATCAGAGCAGCCTTACAATATATTGAATGGAAACTGAGAGACAGTAATCCCAGAAGCAATCAGAACTTAATGGATTTGTAAGTTTTGAGTCTCCATTGGAACTTTCCATCTTGTTATTCCCTGCACCAGAAATCACAATTCTTTATAGCTGGGGGGAGCCCAAAACTATTTGCAATAATGGTAAAAACTAGTAAATATTTTGTGAAATTAGGCCTGTGAAAGTACAAAAAGTGAGTTTTATTTTTATTTCAGACAAATGACATAAAAGTAACAATATAGTAAAGTTTTATTATCAAGATCAGGTCCTGCCATTTGGACACCTAAGTATGAGAGCAATGGGCACAATCAAGATCTTCAAAGGCTTGTGACAGAAACGTGATATGGGAAGAAAATAAAAATCTGTGTTCAGCATAAAGGCCACAGAGATAGATGAAGTGTTAGTTGAACATTTGATTCAATTAATTTTAAAACACTAAGAATAATCTAAATAGCTTTATCCTTTGTTTCTGGTCACAGGGAGGCTTTTCCAGTTTTTCTAACATGGCTTTTTGTAGGCCTGAAAATTTATGAGACTCTGGATACTGAACTGGTCAAAGCAGACATTTTAGAACTCAGTAATATTTGAAGAAAATGCAATGTTGAGGGAAGAGTGAACTATTGTTCTATAAAATCTTCTGAAATCATACAGAAGGAATGATAATAGTTTCAAAGATACACGTAAATCCAGAAGCAAGAAATAAGATAAAGCACATCATGCACAGTGTTCTGTAACTTGGTCTAAAGATCATCCAAACTCAAGCAGTAGAAGTGCTGACTTACATTCACATACACTCCAAGGCCAACTAGGTTAACCACAGAAATAGTGAATTTATTTGTACCACTGTACTTGATGCCTGGAAATCAAAGTAAAGCTGTGTTCAGAAAGCAGCACTACGTGTTCAAAAACCTTCCTTTACATAAAACCTTGTTTTTACTGGACATCAGTGAGTCAAAGGCAGATGGCTGATCTAATTTTAGTTAGGGACAGATACGACCCACCAGCAGCCAGGGTAATCAAGGGTAGCCAAGGTTATGGGCCCCAGGCAACAAATTTATTTTACCTCATATTCAGATTCCAGTGTCACAGGGTTCTGTTTTAATTTTTCTTTCAAAGCTGGATCAACCTGAAAGACAAATAAAAATACAGCAAAAATATTTGCTATTAAGAATATATTTTTCAAGAAATCTTAACCTCAAATGAACTGAATATTGGTACATGCAAACCTTCCTCTCCTCTAAAAGAGTTTATGTGCCATTTGTTCCAATACTAGGATGATGAACACAGCACAAGAGTTGGGCTGAAAAGAAACAGGTCAACTGCCAAATTATTAAATTCCAAAGGAAAACACATTTTTAACTATAGCCCTACACTTGCCTTACCTTAGATACTTAAACCCGTACCTGTTCAGTTTAAAACTGTTAAACGAAACAATGCTTGAATAAATGAAACAAGCACAAGAAAGATAAAATTACGATCGTAGAATATATTATAATCCTGAATGTTGAGTTCAGGGAATAGGTATACAGTATTTCCTGGTTTTCAATGTCTAAGCATGAGTTGAATTTCCAATTTTCTGGTGAACACACAGCTCTTTCCCAGTTTTGATTCTGTACTGACAGTGTTGGTGTTTCCTGTCACCTTTCAGAGATGCTTATTGAAAGAACAAATCTAAGAGCAGACATGTCAATGAACCACAGCAGACACTTTTCACGTTTTAACTTCTACTGAGCCTGGAAGAAGTGATGTTCATCCCTCCCTTTGCTAAATAACATCTGTCTCCCACAGGTCTAAGAGCAGAAGCTAAGAGGAAAAAGATAATTAGCATTCTTCATGCTTAGAGAAAGCGTTTTACCTTCTTCTCAAATAGCCACGTACACAGTACTCAGACATAGTCTTTAGGCAATATAATTAAAATACCAAATAAATTCACCATGAGAGAACAATCTCATTTTTAGAGCTTAAAAACCAAAATAAATGTGTAAGGATATTGGTAATGTGTGTAATTCTACATCCCTCATACGCTAGTCCAACTACAACTAATCCAGTCAAGAAAAGTTGTTACTCTTAATTTGCTTTTTCTTGATCGGAATGAAAAGGGCCCAGTAACCCTCATCACAACCAACATCCAACATCTACAACTAGTCTAGAAAACAAAAGGAGGGCATACACATAACAGAATTTGCCTGGCCAGTGAGAAGATCCACCTTCAGATTCTCTTCTAACACAAGTTCCTACTTATCAGAGGTACTTAAAATACATATCTACTATGTGAATCAATGGGAATTGCTCTGAAGAATTTCCCTAGGCCATAATGTTCCCCTTGATTACAGGCACCGTCTGCTAGTTAGCATGCAGTCTGTGAGACCTCAGTACCCAAGGATGGATGCTCAGACAGGCAAGTCTAACACCATCTGTGCATGGCCAGAGGTTTGATTTCCCTACCTCATCAGCGATCCGGCCATAGAAATACACACATTTGCAACCTCCAGATTCATTACACTTGGGACCTAAGCCAAAATATCTCAAATGGTTAATGTTTGTACCGGATACAGCTCCCACCTTCTTAGTAATTAAAAAAAAAAAGACTGTAAAACAAGATAGTGTCTCTGCACTGGCCCTCTACATCAAATAAAAAATGAAATGCTCCATCTCTGTCTTGGCATCCAAGGCCTCTGTAGAACTGCCCCTCATTAAAGATGGATTGCATTTCTCCCGTGACCATGACCTCCAACAACAGCCATGCTTTATTAGAACAACGAACCCATCCATCACACGTGCAGAAATGCAAAGTCTTTGGGCAGCCAGACAGGCTTTGAAGCTTGCTTTCACAGAGAGAAGAGTGATTGTGGACCTCACTGTATTTGGAACTAAGTGCAAACATTATTTGTTATGCTTGTGTTCTCACAATACACATATGGGCAAGGGGAAATAAAAAATCCACTAAGTAAGGCAGCAACAGTTTTATTTTATCCTACATTTTCCCTTCATTTAATAATAAGGCAAAGTATCATGGTTGAAACATCTTTTTCACTTAATTAAATACAGCCAGAATTTAACTTACAAAGACAGTTCAATATACCATTATCGAGTTTTATTTTATCAATTTTTAGTGTGTTTGTTTAATGTGTGGTGTTTGCATGGCCACATTTGTGTAAGGCAAAGGCAAACAATTAGTTAAGCTACTGCTGCTTCTCCTTCCTTCCAGCCCTTTCTGTCTTCAGACTTTCTCCTGTCTTCATTCTGCTCTGCCTTCACAAAGACAGCTAAAACTGAGACACAGCATGGTAATCTGATGCTGTAACTTTAATATTAGTAAAAAGGCAGAAATTAGGGAACCTAGTTGAAATTTCTTTTTAAAAAATACCCTGTAAATGCAAAATGAACAGCGTGCTGCTTCTTCAGAAGCAGAAATATTACTTGGGAAAATTAAGTTAACCAAAAAGGTAAGTTAAACCCTGTTTTGAGGGCAAACTTCCTACACACCTTAAGCTCACTCCACAAAACTCATTCTTTTGCCCCAAGTTCCACGAAAAAAAAAGTAAAAAAGAGGAGCAAGTATGTATTTCCTCTTCTCTTTATCTTTTTTGTCCCCTACATACATACTTACTCACACAGAATAATTTAAACATACTTGAGTCTGCACAGTAATTCAGTCACCTGCACTTTTTAATGCCTTGACTGCAAACCCCGGCTTTTCAGCTACCAAATGAGATAGGTGGGTTACAAATTGTTTTAGGAAGCCATATAGAAGTTGAGAAAAAGTGTCTTAAAAAGTTTTGTTTCCACTGTGTTTGTATAATGCTGCGCTATCTTTAAAACATCACAACAACAACAAAAAAAAAAAAAAAAAAAGGAAAAGAGTATGATGCTATTTTCATTCTGAAAAGGCAGATAAACATCAATATGAGCCACAATCACAGATCATAACCAGGGAACACTTCAAATAGGGGTAGAGCCAGGAAAGTGCTAATGCCAAAGCAGTAGCTCCGTTGTATTACACATCTGCCACAAGATCCAAATACAAACATACATTTTGCTTCCATGATGACTGCTATGCCAACACATACTGCCAAATGAGCCAGAAGTATTCAGCTATGCACTGGCAAATAGATCTTCGGCTAAATTATGGATACAAATTTGTATTAGCAAATATGACGATGGCAGCAGATGAAGCCCAAATGCTGTAACAGCCTGACAGTGTCCTCTCCACCACTATTTAGGAGGCAGGAAGGAATGGAAAAGATATTTCTTTACACTAGAGGACTCTTCTTCTTCAGCAAAATCTCAGCTGCTCCTCTAAGATGCATTTAAATTCAGAGTTTATCTCTAAATGTAGAATTCAAAGGTGTGTGCATGTATAATTACAGCATAACTTCACATTAAATTCTTACTGAAAGACTACTGAAATACTTGATGCAAGTATTTAGACAACCTTCATGAGATGCTGTCTGCAAGGCTTTGAAATCAATACTATAAATACAATTTTTAAAGGCTTTACTTATTTTCTTTTTCTGGGGTGTTTTTTTTTCCTTTTTAGCACTTGCAGCAAAAATGAATAAAACATTCTCCATATTTTGCATTATACAGGCTTATCTCATATTACATCAACTGAAAGGGCAAGGGCAAGTGCAATATAGAAAAATCTCAGAGAAGGTTTAAGAATCCAGGTTTTAAATTAGAATTTTGTCCCATTTCATACTCCCACCATTCCTTCAGATTTACCCTTCCTTAACTTCAAAAGGTTCCCAAAGAAACAGACTTTAAAAAGATTCTTAACAGCTAAAAGTAATAGAGGTTAAGCACAGAAACATTCTTAGAAATCTTAGTAGGCAGCTACTTGAGACTGTAATAGAAACTTTTGAAATGAGGCTGACGCTTCTCATTTTAAGGCTGACATTTCAGTTTTTCAATTACAACCTGGACATCATTTCTACGTGTTAAAAACTGTGCACCTTGGGGTGCAGACAAGAGGCATCATTACACAGCAAAGCAGGAATAACTGGTGCTTGCAGCCCCTGCCAAAGCAGGGATTCCTGTAGTGCCCTGTGAATAACATACATTCATCTCGTTAAAGAGGATTTTTTTGTTTGTGACACAAGTATTTTTGATACAGTTATAAACCTAAAAGTGCTGCTACTAAAAAAATTCCCCTGCTAACAATTTAGTATTGATACTTATTGACCACAGTTCATTTTGGCTCAGAAACAAATAATACTGGTAGAGAGGAACTGAGAAATTTGTGAATGTAACTAACTTTAGCTCCAGGATAAGGAAAGGATAATCTTCCACAAGGGAACCCAAAGAACACTACCATCACCCATTTTGAAGTTTAGAGGAGTGGAACGCCTCTCCATATGGGGACAGGCTAAGAACACTTGGTTTGCTCATTCTGGAGAAGAGAAGGCCTTCCAGTAAGGGGGGCTAACAAGAAAGACAGACAAACTTTACTAAAAAGTGTGTAGCAACAGGACAAGGGCTGACAGTTTTAAAATAAAAGAGAGTAGAATTAGACCAGGTATAAGAAATAAGCTTTTTATAATGAGCGTGGTGAGACACTGGCCCAGGTTGCCCAGAGAGGTGGTGAATGCCCCATCCTTGGGAACATTCAAGGTCAGCCTGGATGAGGCTCTGAGCAATCTGACCTACTTGAAAATCTCCCTGCTCCTTGCAGGACTGTTGGACTAAGAGACTTTTGAAAGTTTCTTCCAACGCAAATTATTATATGGTTCTGTTAAGTACAGGAATACAAAGCAGAATAGCAGCGTCACTCCTGTTGAGCATTCAGAGAGGACCACCAAGTTGACTCACATTCTCATTTTCAGGGTAACATCCCAACTGTCCACAGAACACTTATGCCTGGATCCAAAACTCAAACAGCCCATCTTCACAAGCAGTCTTTCTATGCTATAAACATTACTGTTTATTTGTCCATGTACTATTTGTGGCCATGGGCTTTAGAGCAAACCAAGACTTGAATATATTACATCTTCTAAAATGATGGGTTCAGTTACTACACAAGGAAACTGTCAGGAGACAACCACATCATGAGAAGAGGATTGTGCTTTTAACAGACTCCTCTCACATCAGTCAGTCAGTAAACTGTATACTTGTGTCTTGGCATGTACTGACCAAATATTTGTATGCCAAAGTTTTACAGAGCTTTCCCTTTAGCAAGCATTTCCAGAAAACCAGTAAAAGATATTTCTACACTAAAACTAGTTGTTTTTACTAAAACATGAGTTTCTGTTCCGACCCTGTCCTCCACAAAATAATATCCCACTGAAAAAGATTTCAGCTTTGGAAATGGGAGAAGACAGTGGCCTGAATTTAATGAACATGAATTAGGATTGAGATTTTCATTTTTCCATCTGCCCTTCCCAGCATGAATAGATGGGACACAATTTTCCTGCAGTATCCACAATACAGAGAGTCCACAAAATTACTGTTTATATGAATTTTTTCAATTTGTTCTCCCCACCCATTTCTTAAATTTAAGAGTAAACCATAATCACCAATTCTAGCTCTCCCACAGTGTATCTTCTTTGAAAACATTTATCATATGCCTAACTCCGCTAAATGGAAAATCAGCAATCTTGAGTGGATCAGTCAACTTTAATCTTTCTTGAGAAGACTCCCATAAATTGCTACAGAAATCTGTGTCATAAATATTCTAAGTTGTGGTTTATGAGCAGAGTGAGAAGCAGTAGACGGGAGAGGATAAATCCCAGGACTCGGGAAATGCAGTGTAAACTACAGCCAAGCTGAGTGCTGTTCTACTTAAGAAATTAAAGAAACAAAGCTTGTAGAGGTTGTAAGGTACAACAAGGGTTGTACTTATGCCAAGCTCTTTGGCATACAGTCTTAGGTAACAGAGAAGGGCAAGGCAAAACATACCATTTTTGTGCAACTTCATTCACAACAATCCTTTAGCTACATTACTTAAATATTTAATACACAAAAAATACTTACAGAAGGCTACCTTTTTCCCTGTGAGGTTGGTGAGGCACTGGAACAGGTTGCCCAGAGAAGCTGTGGATGCCCCATCCCTGTAATTGCCTGAAGCCAGGTTGGATGGAGCTTTGAGTAATCTGGTCTGGAGGAAGGTGTCCCTGCCCATGGCAGGGGGCTGAAACTAGGTGATCTTTAAGGTCCCTTACAACCCAAACAACTCCATGACTCTGTGATTCTATACTGCCTAGGATACAATCCAAGAATATTGACTGGATGGGAACACTTACAGTGAGGAGACAGCTGACACTGGATGTAAACTCTAGCTTTGTGTCCTTTGACTTTTTCCTATAATCTGCACAGAATACAGACAGCTAAACAAAAAAAAAAAATTCATCTAACCTCTGTCAGAAATTAATGCAGACATTTCCAAACGAGCAATATAAATTGTTGTTACAGCAGCAGTTCCCAGACTTACAGTACATGGTGCACCAGTGATCTCTCAAAATCCAAACCTTGTACTTGCTTCCAGATTGATCAAAAAAAGACCTACAATCCCAAACTCCAGAGCAGACTTTTTATGTGATAATGTCATGGGAAATGCAATAAAAACCTAATATGATGGCCAAACTATCCCATACTTCAACAAACATTTAAGCATATCTAGATTTCTCCCATATAAGGTCAATAAAACTGACAAGGACTCTAGAATTTTCAATTCTGAGCAGGAAGTACTCATCATTTAATTAATTTTGGTATGCTTTCACATCCAGTTTGATTTTCAGTTGCACATTTATTCATATGATTTATACCAAATTAGTGCTGTAAGTCTTGGCTCTGAGTATGCTAGCATAAATTTAATTTCACAGCAAAATTCAGTACAAAAACTGTTCCTTTTGGTATCAAAAAAAAAAGTGTAAATTTGTGATGCCAGTATTTAGGAAAAAAACCCCACCCTTTTGCCTCTAAATAGAATATACTTAACAGCTAGAAACAATCCAAAATGCAACTTTGGATGCAAAACTCCAGCAGAGTCAATTTTTTTTGGTCATATTTTTTGAAGATTCCTTTTTAATGGTTACGTACTGACTATGCAAGTTCAGGCTGGAAAACTAGTGTAAGTATAGTTTATAGGGGGTTTTTTCCCTTATGGCTTCCTTAGTCATATCCTAACTTTGCACAGAATCAATCTCTTTGTGGTAGCTCTGAAAAACACGAAGGTCACTTAAGTTTCTGTTCAAAGCAAGCAACTTCAAGAGAGAAATCGTGAGTTGGCAGCTGAAGGCAGCATGGAAGCAGTCTGTGCTCATCTCCTCTGAATCTTTCCAGTGCTGTTCTACCAGACAGAAGGGGATTGGAGAGGGTGTCCTCGTTAGTTCTGTACATCAGCAGGAATACCTGTGTCCAGGTGCTCACTGGCTGTTCAATTAGGCTCACCTGTAAACTGTTCCTGGCAGCAGCTCCCTTCAACCAAAGTGAAACCAAAGGCACCATACAAGAGCCAAACCACTATTTTTCACTTGGTGTGTCAGCTCAGAAACACAAAGGAATTAATTTAAAGGGAAAAGTCTATCTCACAGGAGACTAAACCTTCAATAAAAGCACTGAAGCTTCAATAAAATAACACCAAAAATGTTCAAAAAAAACCAGCTCCCAAAGAAGTCCAAAGAATCAGCCTTCTCATGTAGGAACAGAGATAGTCTGATCCCTCAAATATAATATAAAAACATAACACAGTTCAAATAATGCACAAGCACACTAACAGATTTGGAATGCTTTCCCTAATCAGAGTTAAACAACTAAGAATATATAAGCACTTTTTTTCTTCTCTGTGTAAGTTAGTGCCTAAGCCCTATCTTGAGCTATGTGAAAATATGCTTGCTACCCCCATACAAAAAACTCCAGTTCCCAGAAACCAACAGCAAGAAAATATACATTAACATTTTTTTCTCACTGAAAATATACAGGAATATAAAAAAACCCCAAAAAATCTGCCATTTTTAACCCTAAAAATGGTTTGAATTATGTTTTAAAACATCATTTTCACTTACAGTACACATCTGGTTTTTTACAGAAATTTATTGAGTAATGAAACAAATTTTGACTTCTTAATGTCTTTTTGAACAGAAACAATTTTTAGGATCCAGTGTGAACTCATCAAAATTGTTTTCAGTGGTCTGAAAATGCATTTCTACAAATAAATTACCACCAAGTTCTAATAACTGTCATCTTAAAATCTGCATGTGTTGAAGAAATTAACACTTCTTATTCTACAGTTCCCATTGCATTTAAGGGAAAATACTTTCTACACTGACATCTAGTGAAGTTTTATAGTAAGAAGAAAAATCACATTCTAATACTTTGTACTTACAAAAAGCTTTTAATTTCCCAAATCATTATACTTTAAATAACTAGTCTTTGCAAAATGCTTCTACATCATGCACTATTTTCTTTTGAAAGATATTTTGCCACTATTTTTAATAAATAACATGTTTACCTGTCAAAGGATCAGACATTCTGATGGGTATTTTAGAGAAAGCTAGAACAATAAAATCTGGTGTAATAAAGTTTAAAACATGAATTCCTTTTAAGAGCTTAACATACAACATTACAAAACAATTCTACTAAAATCAGCAGGAATTATGAATGCAAAATATTTTAATTCCTACATTTTAGATATTAATAAGACAAGTCATCTCTCTTCTCTAAGCAGTATCCAAAAAGCCTGTGGTCCTACATCCTCTCCGTAATGGAGTTTGAGCTCTGCTTGTTTCGATTGCCACATAGCTGAAGTTTGCAACAGCACCATTTGGCTTCAAGCCTCAAAACACAAAGGAGAAGAAAGGGAAGGTCCATTTAGACAGAAATTGCACTTAAAATGGACATTTGCCTGGGCAAAAGGTTCTCAACATTTCCTTTGTAAAAATCTAGAGCTCCAGAAAATCCTAGGGACTGGGATCTGCTGACATCATGGCTACTGGCTTCTCAAGATGAGTCTGGAAAGCTAGATATTTTCTGGTGCTTGAGGGAGGTGTTGGGAAAAACAGCTGGATATTAAATTATGTTTTGGCTAAAAACTGCCTGAAGCTAAGTTACACACTTGTAATCACTTCAATTGCAAGGCAAAAATACCAGTAATTAATTTTGGCAATGTGACAGGATTTAAATAAACCAAACAGAATTCTTGGTAGTATAAAAAATGTAAATATCTAAAAGCTATCAACATTCTATGTATTGAAATCAGTTCTACTTGCAGTGGCATCAGAATGAGTTTCTCCAGTTAATAACCTTCTCTTCATCTGAATCTAAATTTGACAACAGAAGCACCATCAAGTAAAAAATGGAAAAATTGCTTCTGTTTAAAACAAAGAACTCTTAGTACTTGCAGTGTATATTGTATTTCATCACAGAGAGCTCAATAATGTGAGGTAATATCCGAACTCAAAGTCATCCTACAGTTCTGTAAGCTGTCTTTGGTGGCAATAAGCACCTTGTCTAGCCAGATCCAATCACTGGAAACCATTCAAGAATATACACACAGAGTCAGCCTCAGAATGTGGCAACAAAAATCTTACTGAATCCCAGAGCTGACTCTGTTTTTGCCTTTTACAGAAAAATGGTGGTTTATATGCTAAACTGAAAGGATCCCTGAAAAAATGAAACATACATCTCTGTCTGGTATCATAGCAAATTCAGCAGACAGCCCTTCACAGACAATGTAGAGAAGTCATCTGAGCTCGAGTAAAATGGATTAGCTTTTGCTGAAATCAATACAAAAACATGAACCGAACACTAGCAGCTGAACCTCAAAATCTTCAAGAATAACATGGATAAAGAGCTCATTTTCATACAATCCTTCTGGACTGAACTGAACTGAGAGAGAAAACATCTGAACATCTGCTACCACCACAAGAGTGGGTATAAAAAGCTCTTGCTACCCCGTTCATTTTGTGCCACATGGCAGGACAGAAATTACTACCTTGGATAGTTCTGAACCATGATCAAAAAATGTAACAAGGTTCAAATAGAAACAAAGTCATTGTAAGGGTACCTGTTTAGCCATCAACAAGGAGCCAATCTGCCTGACTAAATATACAATTCCAAACCCCTCCCACTAGGCAGGCCATGCCTGAAAGCAAGGTCTGCTTTAATTTAGTAAAATATGCTTCATGATATAAAGGTAACTGACTGACAAAGACTTTTTTTTTCTCACCTATATGCAATCCTAAATGTATGTCTCTCACATTCTCTACAGCACCAAACATTTCAGTGTATTATTTTCTTAATTTTTGGATGACCTAGGGCCAAGCTCAGCAATGCATTTAGTCTTCAAAAATCAAATAAATCTACTTACACCAGGAAATTAGCCAGTTTATCATTAGACTCGAGACCCAGGCCAACCTGATCTGCTTAAGGAAACGAAAAAGAAGAAAACAATAATCACCAACATCAATTCCTTGCCATGCTGCGCTTGTGTAATTAACTTACTGAAATCAATTAAACACAGGAAGATGTAATTATAAATAAATAAATGCTAAAATGCTAGATGAGAAGACTTGATTATTCTGCCAAGTTCAGTGACAGATGCTAAAATGATCCCACATTCCTTGGCTGACAGGTTAAGAAAGGATACCTTTCCCATCCAAAATATTCCACCAAACACCAACTGAAGATATTCTGATTTTGTTCACACTTAAATGAAGCAGGATGTTTTAAAGACAAACTCCCATGGAATCAGATTCTCCAGACTACAGGAATGCCTCAGGCACAAACAACTGATTAAATAAGAGTTCCTCTACCTTCAAGACATCTGCTAGCTTGCCAACGAAGCTCCAGCAAATGAGTATCTAGGGCAGGCTTCATCTCACCTAATTTTATTCATCTATACTTGTTCACAAATAAAATATAACCATATTCATACACTAAGGAAGGTAATTGTCTCACTGCAATGGGGTAACAATAAAATCCCAAGTTAAATCTCTATTTTTCAATCCATCAAAAGAGGACAACATATTTTTCAACTATCTCCTTTAAAACTGAATGTAACCTATGTTGGGACATTTCCTCACAAACCTCCTTTCTGGACTACCTGGATAGCTATCTCAAACTAGGCATTTCACTTAAGACAACAGAAAAATGAGCAAGATGAAACCCTGAAATAATGCATAGCACCACAAACATACATTTAGATTTAGTGAGCAGGCACTGAAATTTTACTTCCTTATCTTTAATAATACAAAGAACCCATTTAGAGTATTTTGAGTATTAACAGGGCTAATGTCAATTGACCTTAACATTGGTAGGGGGTGTTTGCACACCAGGAAGCCTAGACATGAGTCTTAATCCATCTAAGTCCATTAGGAATAAAATAAAGCAGAAAGTCTGCAGAACACATAATTGAGTGCTTGGGACAATCTGGGCAGGTAGCAGTAAAGTCCATTAATTGTTATTAAACACTGTGGACTTTGCCAGTCCAGTCCAATCACAGTGACTTGTCCCATCCACATTACTCTTTGAAATGGTGAAGTCCATCAAGTTTTGGTAAGACTGAGGATCTTGGGGAACACCAAGGTGTAACAGGATTTCAAACACGGATGCTTATCCACTAAGAATTGCAGTAAATAGATTTTGCAGTTTTCAGTCAATAGAAAAGTTTGTGGAAGAAAATTAAACACACACTTTTTCATCTTGCTACCCATTTCAGTTAAATTCTCAGCATCTTTGGTAGTCTTTCAAACAGAGCAAATACTGGTTTTTAAGACAGAAGCAGGTCCTCAAACAAGATAAACAAGTCAGCTTGCAGTAAACCAGATTCATGCAGTAGCTAGCAGTATGTGTTGTGATGGAGACAATCCACTGATATTCCAGAAATCTAAGTAAAAATAAATAATTTGATTTAAATAATAAATAAATGGAATTTTAAACACTATAGACATATTCGGAGGTTTAAGTGATTTTGTTTTAGAATTTTCACCTCATATGAAACATACTATTTAAAGGAAAAAATGATGCGACATACAGAAACACAACGTTATTCATGAACCATACTAACATTACACTAAACATTGAAATTACATTTTATTCTGTAAGGCTTCTTTTTTTCTGAAACAAACTGAAGAAACAAACCAAACTTTTCCTGGGGCACAGACATCCTGTCCAGATGGACTTTATAGGCAAGTAAAGCAATAACCAACAGACAATTTCTACCACACTACTCCAGGACATGCCCATATGTGCAACTCCCATAGACATACCTGAGGCAGTTTACATAAGGATAGCAATAGGAATGTGCCAGCCAGCAACAAGGCACAGCCTTGTCCAGTCACCTGCAGATGTACTCCCTCTTGGGTGGATGCTGAACCTCATTTAAGCACTGTGCTGCTGCAGTTGCACCCATCTGGACTCAACAGTGTGAAACTCATTGCGGTACATGTATGAACAGAGCAATGTTTTGACAGCAACATGAAAACATTCTAATAGGCAGATACCACCTGTTAACTATACACTTATAACAATGAGAAAATGCTGGACTGACTTCCAACACTTTTCTGAGGCAAATGACTGATACGTTCTTGCTTGACATAAAGTCTCATGGAAACCCGTCAGCTCTCTGCTCCTGTTTCTTCCTAGCTATTTTACCCTGACCCAGAACACTTGAAGTAATGGATCTCACATGAGGAAATTTTTTAATATCCATATGAATTTAAATAATTCCTTTTACTTGAATTAATTAATTTTCCTATTTCCTGTGTAAAGTGGAGCAGCATTAATTACCTATATTCCACAGACTAAGAAAATGAGATAGGTAGAGAGGAGCTCTGTGGTGCAGGAGGTAACTAAAGAGAGAACCTGAACAAGATGGATATAAAATTTCCAGTGAGATCAGTGGGTGTTATTTCAATCACATGCTGCTGTGGGTCTCCCGACACTCACTCATGAGATTAAAGACACAACGTTAAAGAACAGCCCTAGGGACCAACTAGCAATATTCTAAACCTGTAATATTGAGTATAACCAACCAGCCAGTCAACACGCTTCCACCACTATCAAGCCCTACTATGCCACCTGCTGTAAACAAATAATCTTCTACACACCACATGTGCTCTTTTCCTCAATTCAAGTCCAGGACTGTAAAATGAAAGCTGAGATCCTCACAGTTACATAATTTCTTGAACTAGTACCTTAAGACAAAGCAAGTATACAATAAGTGAAGATTCACAATGGCAACACTAACACTCTGCAGGTGTCAATAAGCAACACCTCACGGATAGCTACATGCCAGTCAATTGGTCAAAAACACCAGCCAAGAAATTTTGAAGGCAATCTTCAGTCTGCATGAGCAGGCTTTACACTCCTAGTGGCCTCACTGAGTATGCTCCCGACCACCACCACCATTCTTTTATTGCCCTTTCTGGGTTTACAGGCTTATTGCTCATAGAGAATGGTGAAAGAACAGGTCAGGAACCTTCATTTTCATCTGGAGTTTAACTCCTGGAACACAATGCAACAGTCATGCATATTTAAATGCACAATAATCAATTTGAGGGTAAAACTCATGGAGGAGAAATTGAAATTCTATCATTTTGACTCTTTACTGCCTCTACTTTCTACCTCACTAAGACAGAAAAACATTAGAATTATTTCTTAGCATTCTACTTTTGGGGTGCACTCACTTTGTACAGGACAAAGAAAAAGTGAAAAGCATCTTCATAGCTTGTAAAGAGATAAGTATGAAATACTATTGTACATAACCCACAGTAGGAAACATTTGCAGACTTCAAAAGCTAATTGATGTTTTGTTTTCTAACAAAATGGTATAGAGATTTCAGCTTTCTTAGAAGTGCTTCTGCTGCACATTACCCTGGAGGAACTCATTCAGTCCTATCCTATCCCAAAAGTCTGAGAATCAGCCTTGCAATGATACTTCTTCAACAGAGTCAATTTGGAGCTTAAAAACTCTCTTATTCTAAAAGGTTTGCTGATGGGAGGAAAGCATAAACTTTCCAGATAGTTGATATATCACTTCCCTTCAATTCTCTAAAGTAGCTATTAGCCAGCAGTTATTAGACCACACCCTGTGTTCCAAGATTCTTATATCCAAAACTAAATCTGAATCACCAAGTCTATACAACACCTGGAATGACAACCATGGGTGCACACTACATAAAAATAATTGATCGTTATATAGTTGAAAAAAACACTTTCTGTATATTTAATATAAATTACATTTTCAGTAAAAATAAATAAATAAATAAATAAATAAATAAACATCTTCAATTACATACACAAGAACAAAGACAAAGAAAGAGCCTGGTCTTCCACTTATGAATAAAGGCATCTGGAACAATGCCTGTACAAACCTACTAATTTCTTCTCTGTTAATTCCATGTGGTTTTCCCATAAGCATACCTGGTTTTCTGTAACCAATTTTGATTTGCATAAATTCTTCCCAGAAAGTGAACAATTACCTAACCTAATGATTTCTTCATTAATGGACATTTTGGCAACAACATATAATGGAGAAACCCCCGATTAGTTTCAGGAGAATTCTGAGAAGCATAAACAAGCATTACATCAGTAAGAGCCTCAGCAAGCTTCTTTTAAATGCAGGACATTCACTGTGCTGAGGGAATAGGACTGATCTAGGTATCCTGAGAAGATAAAAGGGGATTTGTGCTTTTGCAAGAGATGGCCATATCGGAGGTCCTGATATTCAAAGATGAACTAAATGGATGAACTATCTACTCTTTAGATTCCAACAGCCCCTCTTCAACTGCAGCTCTAGGCTCTGTCTCTCTATCCTCTGCACTGGCTGAGCTGCAGTCCAAGATTCCAAAACACAGCCCAAATGACCAAGAAGACAGAATTCTTTTTGCAGCCCCTCTTCAGCCCCACTCCACCTACAGCACTTTCTCCCTCCATGCTACCCCAGCCCAATGCATCACAACCAAATCATACTCCCTTCAAAGGTCCAAACCACCATTTTCTCTTGAATTTTAATACCTTTTTCAGGGAATGTTCTTCAAAGTCAGTTTGACATTAATAACATAGTCTTTATTACTAATGCAGCTTTTTTCATTAAGGCACAGGAATCCAAAGTGGAAGCTAGCCCCCCAGTCACTGAAACACAGACTACATAGCAGCAGTTCCACTGCACTGCTGCCTTTGAGTATCACTGTTGACTGAGAAGTTGCTAACTAATGTGGTTTCCCTCTAAGCACAGTGTGAAGTTAAGAGTGAAAAAGGAAAAGAACAGGTGCTTTTGAAGGCAAAGGATCATAGATTGGTATCTGAAACGTATTAGAGATTTACCACAAAAGGATTGTTTAATTTTTGCATTTTTAGCAGTTGATTTAGCAAGAAAACATTCAGGAATCATGCTTACAAAAGGTGACATACTGGAGTTTGTACATCCTTAAAATATAATCAAAAAAGACAGGCACTTGGGTGTTATGAATCCTAGCCTGCTTTAACATTTGTGCAACCTCCATTTTTTTAGCAGTAAATTGTAAATAATAACCCTGCCTTTTCTGACAGCAGAACAATCAAGCTTAATTCATTTAAATTCTGTGAAAGTCTTCAGAGCTCCTTGCATTAAAACTGCTATTTAATTAAATTATTTTATTATTTTAAAGGAGAAACTGTAACAAAAAAAAAAACTTCTTTCTTTTATTGTTTATTGCATTTTGCATGTAACTGTCCAACCCCCCAATAAGAGCACTAGTGCATCTGTCCCCTTCTGATAAGGATTTACAATACTCCAACTGTGTTATAAGAGAAAAGCATCAGGATTTTAACAGCACTTTTAAATTACTCATATTAATGTTCTTTTCCTCAGTTCCACGTACATTTTAAACTAGATTTTTTTATCCATTAAATACATGCAAGTCTCATTGGCTGTCTTATTTAGTGAATTAGAATGGCTTTCAACTCTGTTTTTATGGACATAGAAACAGAAATGAGTGAAACACATTGCTTTGATTTGTCCATCTACAAACAAGCCCAAAGTTGGTGTTGCTAGTTCTGAGCCAATACTGCACTGATTTTTAATTCAATGTCATTGACTTCTGAATAAAACTGCAAGGAAAAGAAAAAGAAAACACAAAAGATATGCTGCAGGCTTAAGTAATACTGGTTAGAGCATAAACCAGATGGCCTCTTTTAGCTTTTTGGAGTTTAAGAACTCCAGGGTGAAGTAGCTTCCACTCAGAGCTTTCATGTACAACTGACTAATGCAGTAATGCTTCCCTTGATTATAAATGCTGAGAAAGAGTGAATAAGCACAAACATTAACAGTGTTTTTCCCTGAGTTGCTATCACAGTGCAGATCATGGGGCTCAAATGCAATACACTGAGTATGAATCTGACCCAAAAACTAACAGAAACACAACAGGCAAATTCTTGCCCCATTGTGATTCTCATGGTTGGAGAAAAACTTAAAAGGCTACAACTGGTCCGAAAAGGCTAGAAATGACAGAAAAAAGCACTTTTCTCTAGTGTCAGAAGACAGCACTAGAGAAAAGATTTGCAAGATTACTCTCCCTGATGTACAGGTTCTGTCATATACAGTTCTGAGCAGGAGTGGGCCACATGGTGCATGCAAGGCCATAGCCAGGTATGCAACACAGAGAACCATGAGAAATTATTAAAGTAACTGACATAGTCCACAAGTGTCTAAGACAAAACAAAGGGTTTTTTCCTCCTGACTCTCAACAGCTCAGGATCTCAAAGACTTCACCACAGTAGAAAGCTACAGTACTCAGAGTCCTGCACAGCTTTTTTCCTATAAAGTTGCATAGAGTCTTTAAAGCAGCGTTGTGCAACCTGCAAGTCAGCACCTCTGAGAAACCAGAAAGAGAGACCAGAAAGTCTCTCTGCATTGCAATAGCAGACCTGCATATTACCAAACTAAGGAAAGCAAGCCAATATTACTTTTTGCTTAACTGACACACTCCTTTCAGATCATTTCATATGCAATTTGGAGCTAGTGTTACACTTGGAGGGGTAAGTAGCACTAGTAAACACGCTATATCCCTCAGAAAAGTTTCAGGTTCATTTAAAAAAAGACTTCTTATATTCAGGGTATTCTGACACAAAGGGTGGAGACTATGAAGCACAATGTCAAAGTATCTGCTTGTCTCAGTCAATGCACAGCCAAGCCCTGGAGACCATCTAGTATTATATGCTCACTGCCAAGAATTGTTAGAAAACCGAACCTTTTAAAATACCAGATTTCTTAGTCTAAATTGGATACAGTGCCCTTGCAATAACCTCCTTCTAGACATGCTGCACTTCCTTCTCAGGATTCAGAACTGCCACTTGCAATCAACCAAATGAACAAAATGTTTCTATCATTTATGTTGATTTTTTCATGGATGGCAAAGGATTAATCATTATGTCGGCCCCTTTATTGTCACCTACTCTACCTACTGCCTGTGACACTCAGCTGTAGCTCAGGGCCAAGCAGTGAAAGGCAAATCCCCTACACCAAGTTTGCTTGTCCTATCAATTCTTTAGAAAGCAGCATGTAGGCCTAAGGAAATGAAAAGCAAAGAAAATAATTTAAATTACCTTGCCATGTAGTTTGTGAACATCGTATCTTATCTGAGCAAATTCACGGAGTCCAAAAGATCCTCCAATGAGATAGAGCTGAAAACAGAATGAAAGACATGTTAGGACTGTTACAGAAAAGAATGCTTTGCACACCTACAAAAAATTACTGTGCATACTGACCCAATTCATTTACCAAGGGACTCTACTATTTTTCCAACAGAAATAACAGGAGCTGAAAAAATATTACTTTAGAAAATAAGTACTGGTGCCTTCTTCCACTCTCTGAGCCTGGATTTCACACATTTCCTCCTTCATAGAAAGACAGCTGCTACATGACTCAGACTTTCCAGGGACTTCCTCTCCTCTTACCCCTTCTTTTCCCTCC
Source organism: Fringilla coelebs (assembly GCF_963513975.1). Lineage (NCBI taxonomy): Eukaryota > Metazoa > Chordata > Aves > Passeriformes > Fringillidae > Fringilla > Fringilla coelebs. The sequence continues at coordinate 34,560,933 of NC_140034.1, forward strand.
CCATGTGGTTTCCTGACATAATGTCAGCAAAGGAACCTTTACCTCACTGCCACAGGTTTTATTCTCCTAAATTTTCAAACTCTGTGGGGAAGTAACAATGCCACGCTGACTTACTCTGATGTCTGTGGGTAACAGATCTAATTAAGCTTCTGAACAGACCATGACTGTAGCTATAGTTCAATAACATATTATCACCCAGGCTAAGAAATCACATCCAGCACACCTATCCTCTTATTACTCCTTAGTTATCCTGCAATTTCCTCCACGCCTGCAAAGCTTAAGAATAATAAAGGGAGAAAGGGGAGGACTTCATATCCACATAAGAAATCATTATATTATTCTTTCTTCTGAGAGAGTGCTATCACAAAACTGTGTATGTATTTTTACCATTAGAAATGGACAGACCATCCAAAGATCGGGGATTGTTTGAAAACAGAAGAGACTTGAAAATTAGCTTAGAAATATAGCTACTTTGTGTAAGAGTCAGGTCCCTTGCTACTGCTCTGACCTCACAGTGTCTGCAGTTCTCTGTTAATGCAGATGCATAGGAGGCCAAAAAGCTTCACATCTAGAGACACATGTCTAAGGAAGGTGGAAGCATGAGGCAGCTCTAAGGACCTGAGAGAAGGTAGGAAAAAAATCCAAACTAAACCCACCACCACCACCCTCTTTCATCATGCAACTTTGCTGTTACAGTCCTTCATTACAGGCTGTAGCTGAACTGCTGTTTTCTGCTGGCTGATTTCTTACTACATATTAGGTTTGCAGCAATGGCCCGTGTCCAAGAATTGTTATAATTATGCTGTGCAGGTAGTCAAAGTGCATGGTTGTTCCAGAAAGTGGAAGTTCATGTCACTGTGGCCACAAAAAATTAGAAATTAGAAACAAAAACCAGCCTTCTACACTCATTCATTCTCAAAGTTGCAGGACTGTATTACTTCCCATCAAGCAGGTAAAATTACTCATAACCACATGAACACTCTCTCCATGCACACACTTCCATGCTGGTAAGGCACAGACTGGTACCCCAGAACTGATGTACTCTAACCAACAAAGAAGAAACCCTTCATCAACAGCCAGGAGTTAAAGCCTCCAGAGCCTCTTTCTGGCCCTTTCAAAAAGCCTTAAAATCTAGCTGATAACAAAAACAAATAGACATAAATTTTGTAATATGAACACCCAGTTGCTAGGCCACAGACCACTAGTATCAGAAAGCCAATCAGAAAATCGTCATAGTTGCGAATCCAGCAACTAGAAATATGAATGACCAAAAACTGGATGGCATCATACTTGTGCCATAAGTGTTTCAAGGGATTAATGATGATCTTGCAGATACTGAATTATCAAAATACTCAGTAGGAGAAAAAAAAAAAAAAGGAAGAAAGAAAAGTCTTCCTTGTGTCAGTATTTTGGTAAAGAAAAAAAAAACAGAAAACGGTTAAAAAGAACTTGGACATTATTTGAGATTTATTCAATCAAACCAGAAGATTTGTCAGATGAAGATATGGTAGCACATAATGCTAAAAATCTCAAGGATCAGACTGTAATTGGATTTTAACATGGCTGATGCTGCTGCATAAATTTTCATTAGCTGATCTTCTTTAATTCCTAACAAGTATTATGTTAATTTACAGCCACTGTGTTAATAAACTTTGTCCTAATAAACACAAATCTGAAATGCTATAGACAAGTTTATGGCTGTTACAAACCAGAGCTTATTGCCTTTTTTTCATATTAGCATGTTGTCAAACAATGTCTATGGCAAGGCAAAAGCAACTGCACTAGAAATGGTTCAGTTATTAAAACCAGGCAAAAAGCAGCAATCACATGCGACATCAATTAAAAATTAATCTGCCCAACAATAAACTCTCCTGTTATGAGATGCAATATGAACAACTGGAAGACTTTGGCTTACAAAGCCATGCTACAAGCTAAAGAGGAAATATTACATTCTTTAGCTTGAAACCTCTGTAATGTACACTGCAACTACGAAAAATCAAGTTTTTGCAAGGTTGTTGTATAAAGTAAGTCACATGCTACTCACTTTGTCTCATCACATCCTATCGCTTGTTTGACAGCAACCATCCATGACACAGTGCATTTTATACTGCAGCTACACACAGTAGAGAAGTTGATACACACACCTCTTGCTTCCTGATTTGGAATTCAGGTTTTGGCCTGATGGTGCAGTTTTACTCACAACACCTTGGTACTACTAAGAGGAAAAAACCCACTTGGTTTGTGATGTACCTTCGCTCTTCACACAGTAGAAACAGCATAACAAGTTGGCACATTTAGCTTATCAGGAATTACCAGTACAGATGCCTTTACACTTCCAGTACTGCAATGGCTGATTTATCTTACCATGAAACATCAGTTAAGGACCATCAGAGACAAAGCACATTGATGCTGTAAGAAAGTACAAATGCTGCTGGAATATTACACAGCGTAATGCTGGAAGATTAGGACTAAGATGAAACAGTTTTGCAAAATACAGGATACACACAAAGAACATAAATAATGTTTACGAGCCCACTTGACCAATGTTCTAAAGAACCAAAGATGATGTCTGACTTTACTTCAAGACCAGGCCAGAATCAGCCGTATTCAGCACTTATTTAATCAACCAACAGCACGTCAATACAGTCAGCTGACAGCCCTGAGCATGAATTGCATTCATCTACACAAGCCAGAGCAGCAATGGACAGCTATTCAGTCAATTATCTTTTTGAAAACTGTGTTCAAAAGCCAATAAAAGAAGGTATAAATGAATTTATGCAACTGTAATACTATTAAAGGTAGCAAAGGACTCGGTGACTGACAATGCATGGAGTAGAACTACTAGTCTTGGCTTTAACTGTTTCCTTTCTCTTTTGCTGCACTGTGAGGGAAGATGCCTTCACTATCTTGATTTCACTTGGCTGTATTTACCGACAACAGTGAACCAGCAAGAATCACCAGTCAAAATAACTAGAAGCAGTATAAGACTCAAAATTTCCAGCACCATTATTGGCTTGTTGGCTTTGCATATTCTGTATGTCTCACATACTTTTCTAATTCCCCAAACTGTAAAACAGAGATAATCTCGACATTCTTTGCAAAACACTCTTCAGTTAAAAAAACACTACAATGTACAAATTTGCTCAATGTAACCCAAAAGCAACAGTGAAGTCCAGTATGTTCCGTCCACTAGTCCAGGCATAAAAAGACAGTAGAAGCTATTCAGGATGCAATATAAATATAAGTTAGGTTGGCACCATTCTAATGAAGTCAGGATCAAGTTCACTCTCCTGTTAACTGAAGAGAGAAAAGTAATGTCACATATAATAAAAATTAATTTTTTTCATTACAATTTTAGAATCATACAGATACTTAATGTACATTATAAAATATTAAGGCACTGGCATCTGAAGGATACTCAAGCTGCAAAGTTCATATATAACTGCATTCTTTTATTGTGAGGCAACTATTAATTTTATTTGCTTCACAATGCAGAGAGAAAAACATTATGTAGTGAACATCATCTATCTCGTTACTTGAATGCTCTCGGCAGATTGATGAAATGATAGTAACTTCTCATTTTTCCTTTACACCTGAAGTTTAACTTAGGGAGGCAAAGATCATTAACCATACTATTTAGCCAGCACTTAACACCAAAGCAAACAGCTTAATAGCACTGCTAGCACAACCCCCATTAAAGATCCCACATTGGATTATTCCTTTATGTTTCAGTGAGTACACAAAAAACCCCTACAATGTTGTAATGCAATTATGCATGCATGGAAGACTTGCATGTTCCAAAACAAAATGAAAGATAGGATGTGACATAAGAGCACCATCTGTCACATACACTCAGCAACCTCAATAAACATTTTATGTAAAAAAATGACATAAAATTCTCTTTAATAACATTCTTTTAAAAATTCTATTTGTTCATGTCTCCATTGGGAAGTATGTTATGCAATCAGTTATAGATGGCATCAGACTGATCCCCTGAACCACATCTTAGGATGGGAAATACTTGTATTTGTCACCAACTACAGTGGGTGGTCATTGAGGGCTCATAACAGCAGAACCTAGGACTTACAACAGATCCCTTTTTTAGATTCCTGCATAATCTAAAGCAACCAACTTCACCTCATTGGGTTAAACAAAATAATAAGAAACTGCTTCTCTGGGAGTACCAGCAAAATGCCATGTAACAGGCATCCCTCTTGTTAGAGAAAGTCATTCCTACTACAGTACCAGTCATGAAAGATAATTACAAGTCATAAATCCCTAAATTAACCAAATCACAATGTTTAGTGCTGCCAACGCAAATCATGCGGTGCTAGAAAATGTTATGATATGTATACAAAGAAGGAACATGGTAATTTTCTAACTTCTTCTTCAAGATTACTGCTACAGAACTCTCTAGCTATTCATCAAGATCTTCAAAACTAGAGCAGTAGTGAATTATTTTAGCTTAGTTTGTAGTGATCACAGCAAAGAGAGTCTTGGGGGTTCCTTTTTAAAGAACTGTCAGATGTGTAGCGCAAGACCAGTGAAAGATGGCAATTTGGCAGTCCAGAAGACTGAAGTCTCTTTACTTTTCCCTAAATAAAGTAGCAGGGCAAATCGCCAGTCCCAGAAAAGACCAGGCAAGTCATCTTAACCTGAAGCGCCCTCCTCTGCCAGCTCTTACTCTCAAAAGTTTATTTCCCACAGCCATTCCTGCGCCTGGCTCTAACACTGAAACTGCGAAGAAGAGAGAAAAACAGTGCAAAGTCCTCTAAGAAACTTACTAAATCCTCTCCTCACACTCAATGGAAGAAAAAGAGGGTCTACCTTTACTTCTTGTCTACAAAAAATGGAAATAGCTTTACGTTCACACCAGAGGTCTCCTTTGGGGAAAAACAGAAACCAAATCCATGCATCATCAGGAGTTATTTCATTCAAAGGTACATCAAGTAAGTGAATACTCTGACTTAATGCATATGCTAGAATCACACACTGTAGAAGGGCTGAACTGCACTGAAAAGGGGTGAAATGCAGCAGTAGAGGACCACATGGACACCATGCTGGCCTTCAGGACACAGCTGCTGGTATAAACTGAAGCCAAGTGTTATGGACTGATAAAGCAGAGTGCAGTTTGCACAGCATGTAGAACATGTGCAGAATATTAAACTTGGCCCAAGGTATCAGGTTAATTGGCTCAGTGAGAGAATGTTCAAAGCCATGATTTTAAAGATTGCAAATATGAATGGCTACAGGCCAGAGAACAAAAAAAAAAAAAACCCTATGCATAACCTTTTGATCTTATTATTCAATGTCTTATGAGAAAACAAAACTTTTGTTATTCTGTTTTCTTATGTTATTATTCACAATTTTGTGTGAAATGTCCAACTCATAATAGGTTTTAAACAAAAGAAAATGCATGTAATAGAAACCAATCTAAGAATAATGCAGAAGAGATAGAAACCCATATGTTCCTCAATGTGAACATGAGCAAAAAAGGGCATTTTCAGCCACAGCATTGTCATTTTGCATTACACACGTTGCTTGGGCTGGTCAGACAGCAAAGGAATTTCACTCTGCAGCTCCAGCTGTTTGAAATCCAAGTCTGTCCTGGTGGTTGAGCTGCAGTTTCTGAACACCACCTTCATTTTCTCCATAAGCTTCTAAAAAACAAAATTTAAATTCCTTATTAAAATTATCATTTCCACAACTCACAGGTCCAAATTTAGCCAAGGTAAACTGCAGTGAGAAAGTGTTCACATATTGTGGCAAGCTGGTATTCTTGCGATGCGTTAGGTAGGCCCTGATCAAAACTGCAATAAACTGAAACCTGCATGAAAGAACATAAAAAGAAAGCACACTAAGTATTATTTCCCTATTGCTAATCCTGAACAAGGAATGAAGATTAAGCATTCTGTAGAATAAACATGACTCTTACACTTTTACCATCACAACCCCTTGAAGAAGTGGGAGACCTAGGGCAGGACTAAACACACACTTGTCTGTTCTGAGGCCCAACAGAGAGCCTCAGACCCCCCTGAGTGCCAGATTAGTCCACTCTAACAGCATTAAACGATGCAAATGCACCCTTTATGTTTTGAAATGAAACAGAGGGAAACTCTGAAGTACTAAAGAGTGCCTATTTGTTTGCCACATATATCTGGAAAACTGTTCTAAAAGATTGAAAATGAAAAATTTTAGGCATTGATTCAATAAGAAAACTCAGAAGTTTTAAGACCTAACAGGCAACTGAAAGATGGAAGTCAGGTAATTTAAACTGCACAAACTGGACTCCACAGCAGCCCATTCAGCCTGAACACTGGCTTCCACAGGAGCACTAACAGTTGCAGGGCTGGTTTTGTCTGGAACAGCTCCACACTGTGGATTCAAACACACACAAATGAACAGGAGATGCAAAGCAGAAGCACAGCCAAAGTCAAAGACACATCTCATCATAGGCCTAGAGACCCAACATGTATAATACCAGTCACTGAAGCATCAAAGCAACACTCAGTTATTCACTGATTGAGAGCAACAACTTTTAAATTCTAAAAACAGTTTTGTATTTATTGCTCTTCTAGGCTGCAAATGTAATACTTGTGACTTTTACAGGCAATCACAATTTATCTACAAATACTAGAAGTCAGAATTATCTTTTCATGGCTGAATGTTAATTTCCATTCATCTCTCAAAAATGTATTAACATTTAAATCAACTGTTGCACATATGTCAAAATTTATTGTGAAGATACACGTAGTAATAGATATTAATAAAAGTCCTGCAACGCAGTATTATGAATTGTTCAAGGCAATAATGTGAAAGATGTTAGCAATAACACTGACATATCTAAAAGTGAAAAATACTGATTGCAGTAATCCTTCTTTAAACAATATCAGAAGATAATGTAATACAGTTTCTACTCATAAACACTGATAGGAACAGTAAGATCTCAGAATCATAATTACTCTCAAAAAAAATTGTCTGTATTTCCAGTGTTCATATAATCTTTTTACAGGCAGATCCTCCAGAATCTATGGGGAAAAGTGTGCCTTGTATTTAGCACATCCCAGGACTCCAAATAGAGCCATTTTTAATGAAATTAACCAGAAATGTTGAATTGAAAGAAATCTATGAAAATTTAACCCATTAAGCCTGCAAACTTTCACTTTAAGTAACTCACAGGACAGCAAAATATAATTTCATATATCTGCAAAACATTTCTGGGCATCAGTCCTTGCTCCCAGATGACCCTGACTTCACACCAGTGAACAAAACTAATCCATGGATGTGTAATTTCACGTCCTGATGTCTGGAAAAGTTGTTTTGCTTTTGTTTGTCAAAACAATTGGCTCATTAATGAGAGTCTGAGATGCCACTGACCTTCTCTAATGGTGCCTAGAAGCACGGACCACATTGCTGCAGCATTTTTAGGGACTTGTTCTAACCTGACCTTTTTTCCTAATCCTGTACATGACATGCATTCTTGGCATCCCTTGACAAAGTGTTTATCAAAGTAAACTTGCACTGTCCAAGGCAGCAGCGTAGATGGCATTGTAGTACAGTCTGTGCTAATAATCACTAGTGGAAATAGATTTTAGAATCATATTTATTCATAGTGAAATCTTTCACTGCCCCAAGCTACCTGTACCTTCTCCTTTGGCAAGACTAGGCATGACATGCAAAACACCAAAGACAAGATCCAGAAGGAGAAGCAGAGTACTTGTAAAAGCAGTCATTACAGGATGAGGGGAAAAACCCCACAAAACCCCAGAAAAATGAAAGGAAGTCAAAATCTGCAGCAATAGGTACGGAGAACATTGCAACATAGTACAAATCTGAAAATCTGCATTACTATACACACAGTGTGATATTATTTTAGGTGTGCAATAAAAATCATCAAATGAACCACAGACTATATTTTCTTTCTGCTAGAATGTCACTTCAGATACTCAGAACATATTTTTTTTCTTGTAACATACTGACAGAATTGGAACTGCATCTACATATTCATTTTGCAGCTTGGAGAGTCTGAAAAATCCTTGCCTAGAATCAGGTGGAGACACAACCACAAAGGCAAGTCTTGGGAAGTGCTGTGAGCATATGAAACAATAGGGGGGGGTTTAACATGTGTTTTACATTTGTAACTACTTTGCAATTTTGAAATCCAAACGCGTTTCCTTAATGATATAAAGCCATCATTTAAACCTGTTGGAAAAAATAACTTCCAGCAGACTTCAAATATTCCAAGTGTACCAGAGAAGTGACCTTACATGTTTGGTGCCCCATAAGGAAGCTCTGATGCTGGATGCACCAGCAGCAAACCAAGGAGCCTTGCTCTCTCAGGATCTTACAGAAGCATCACAGCAGCAATATGACATTGACAGACACATCCCTTTTGCTCAGGTAGAGTTGTTTGTGGAATATAAAGCAGCAAAAACTGAAGCTCCTTTTATAATAGAGCCATGAATGCTGAAGACTTGTAAGTTAAGCTTTATGTGATAAGGAAAGAGTTCCTGTAACCAAAACAGCAAACAGAGACGTCAATATAGGTGACAAAGATGCTTAAGTTACCACAGAGGTAGCACAGCCCTCTACTGAAACAGCAAATTTCAGATACACCTGTAAGGTTGCTGGAGTTCATCCCAACATCTACGCAGATGTTGATACCATAGCCAGAAATGCTTTGGGACGACTCACTTGATCCCATTCAAGCCAATGAGATGTTCCATACCAGGTTACATCACTATCTCCTCCGTGCTTACTGTTTATGCCACACAGAGATACTGTCTGTAAAGTGTACAAAGTTACAGAAAAATTCACAACACAAGGTTTCCTGCAAATTTAAGTCCTAGCTCCTGCAGTTCCATTGTTGCTCACAAAGAAACACTTTTTTCAGCTACTGAGAAAGTGACACTGAAAACTGTGCTTTACACATCTTACTCTGAGACCTGTTGCCAGTATGAGGTTTAAAGATCAACCACAAAAATTCCTTCTCCACTGAAATATTCGAGCAGCCCCAAGACCAAATGAACAAATAAAAAACTATCAGAATAGTTTACATTAAAAAGTAAGAAATCTTTTACAGATATATTTCGGGGGTGGGGGGTGTAATGAGGCATCCATTTTCTTTGAATTAGGATTTCTTTGACTTTGGAGCCTCAGCGATTTTGGCACAGGGATTTTTCATTCAAATATATAGTATAAAATGGTAAGATATGAAAGCAATTTGATTTTTTCCTGCCAAAAAAGTAAACATAGTACTATGAAAACTTCAGCAGTACTAAAGAATAGTCCTGCAGAAGTCAAGAGAGAAAAAAATTATGTACAGAATGTAATAATCTAACAGAAACCTTTGGTTTCAGTATTATTAACAAATTCAGCAGAATTAAGAGGATTGCAAAGGCATGCTCCTTCTGATTCTTTGCCTAGATTCACTGTCATTTTTGCTGTAATTGATCTTTTAGCACAATTCTGTTCAGCTTCAGAGGTGCCTTCAGAGCTCCATAGACAGCTGGGTAACTGACAATTGCATGAATTTTCCTTTTTCTTACTCCCTGGGAAGCCTTTGGGCAGCAAGTCAGAAACATTCTGAAGTATCTCTCACAAGGGAGAATAATTTTAAGGCAGGGAGACATGAAACCTTGGAAAGAAATATAATAGATTATTTCTCTATATAATATTGTGTCTGGAGGAAAGAGCTCTGTCGCAACAGGAACAGAATGAAATTAAGCAGTTCAAAGTCAAAGAAACCAGTCTTAAAAATTCCTGCTATGACTATGGAAAATCTTGCAAAAACACTGGGGATGGCCAAAAGTACAACCACAGGCCTGGCCTGGGATGTTGAAGTCCTGGTTCCAGCACTGAAGCAGAACTGGGACAATCTATGCCATTGCTGGCAGTTGGATGTTCAAGCCCATCTTAAAAGCCCTCATTCCGTATCAGTGTTCTTTGCTAAAAACCAGCAGCATTTTCCTAACACATGATCATCTGTTTTGGGGGTACTCTCCCAAGTGACGAAAGGCAATCATCACTCTCAATGTACAGAACTTTGCAGACTCTTCTAAACTAAACTAAGTCAATTCCTTCAAGCATTCCTTAAAGGTGGAATGTCAGCTTTACCTTTTATGTTGCTTTCCTCTAGACTTTACAGTTCATCTTCATCACCTCCACATGGCACCGTGGCAGAATGGCACCACAGAGCTAAAAAGTTACTCCAGCTGAGGACTGAGTACACAGGATGAATCCTGTTTCATGTTTTGCTCCACTTTTGACAAGTTCCTCCATCTTGTAATGACATTTCTGTTTTTTCACAATAATACAGCCCACATTATTTCTACAGGACCTACCTTACCTCCAAAGATAACCTTTTAATTTGGCAAGAGTGTGGTAACTACATTTTATAGTATCTTTTTAATCCTTTTGAGAACTAAAAAGTAAAGAAACATATCTTTGCCCTACTTCTTTGAAATGCAATCCTCACAGGGAAGATAATGTAGAAAGTTTTCTCAAAATCAGAATCTTGCACACCAGTTAATCTGATACACTTATGAAAAAGCAGGTGTGATTGTTTTTTCCTCCACTAGGTCACCACCTCTAAGCATCTATTATTCAATCACATAGTATTTTCCCCAGGCCTTCCAGAGAGTTAAAATTGCACCGGAGAATACTAAACTGCTTGATCTTCCCTGATTCTGGAAGAAAAATGTCAAGCTTCAAATAATTACAAAAACAAAAGCACCATAAGCTAAAACTATATCCAACCTTTAACATCTAAGCAAGGTGTTATTAAACTGAAGAATATTGTCAGAGCATTCGTACATAAAAAATCTGAAACCAAAATAAATTTGGTCTAAGCATGAAAGCAGCACGGGTCTGGACAGCCTCTCAGGTACACAGGCATGCAAGCAGGATACCTGATGAGCTCTGCATGATCACTTCAAGAAAGATGCTGTAGGCAAAGTTTGTGAGCAACAGCAAAGAGTGGAGCTGCTGATGCAAATGATTTCACGTGGCTGTGGTATTATCACACTGTTTTGTTGGTCTGTTTGGTTTCCATTTCTTACAAATGCCTTCAATATTTCGAGAAAAGATACTTCATTAATAACTTTAATGAATGTCCTTACAATAGAATATCAGTAATATCTCTTTAAAATAATGGCCTTAACTATTAACTCTAGTGTCAATGTCCTTCTTTGGTCCATTCCATTTTCCCAAGGCATGCTGCTAAATATTTGAGGAAGATGACACTGATTTCTCTAGTGGCTTTATAAAAGTATTAGAATTATCCTTTGCCTTATTCTTTATCCACCTTGAAATTTGCTTACTTTTTGCAAACCAATTGTATGCATGGATAAGGAGACCTGAATTGCACAAACAGAAACCACAGTGGCCTTGGTGCTGCTTTTATCTTCCTTCCTGAGTTTTTATCCATAAGTGCCTCTGTGTTTTTTCATTTTCCCCCTAATGAACACAGGTACTTAGGACAGAGAAGTGCAACCTAATGTGTACTATCTACAGAGGTAGTGTGTGTAAGAGAGTCTTATAATTTTGTTTTAATCCTTCGACATTACTGATCTCTCCTAAGGTCAACTATAAAAAGTTACGCCTCACTCAGCACCTTGAGCACAGCTCCCACCTATAACCTCAACTCACTTCACTCAAAATCTGTCCACATATTTAGATATACAAATTATCACACCAACAGTGCCGCTGAAGTTTAAAACCCAACGGAAAGCTAAAAAAAGTATAACAAGAAACACAAGTGGTGTTTGACAGGAAAAAAACCCACCAAAACCAAACCACCTACAAAATGCGTTTTCCCCAGCTCCCAGTCAGGAATATCTTTAGGAGTATGTTTTATAACCGTGTCCCTGAGCTCCGGGCAGCACACGGCTCCCGCCGCCCCCTCTCCGCCCCGCAGGGCCGCAGCCGACGAGGGCACAGCCCAGGAGGGCACAGCCGAGCGCCCACCCGCAGCCGCCTCCGCCCCGCAGCTCCGCCCGCCCCGGCAGCGCCTCCCCGCGCTGTGCCGCCCCCACCGCGCCGCTCACCAGCAGGGGCACCCCGAAGGTCATCGTCCGGCCCCTCCACAGCCGCCGCAGCTTCTCCATCCCCCGCTCCCGCCCCACGGGCCCGGCGCCTCCCTCCCGCCTCCGGGCCGGCCCCGGCGCTTCCGGCGGCCCGGGCCCCTCCGCCGGAGCAGCGCCGCGCCCCGGCACGCCGGTTCCGCTGCGGCCCGGGCGGCGGGGGAGCGCCCGCGGGCTCGCTGGGCATCGGCCGCGGCTCGGCTCAGCCCCCTGCCCTCCGCAGATGGCCCCGACGCTCACATCGCCCACGGCCCCCCTCACGCTTTCCGTCACAGCGCGTTGATGAGCGCAGTTGAGCAGGCCTAGTCAGGAGCTGTGTCTTTTCATTCTGTAGACTGCTTTCCTAAGCAAAGGAGATTGACGGCCATGATCATCTGTTTTTCTGCATTGCTATCCGTTGTCCCAACCAAAATGAACCAAAAAAACCTTTTCAAAACGAGGTTGGCAGCAACACTGCTAGCGAACAGCCTTACGCTGTTATTTAGAGCCAATAGTCCTTGATATGTGCTAGGAATTAAATGTGCTGTGCCATCCACCCCAACGCGTCTCGGCTACAGCCACACACACGGTGTTCAAGTGCTGACCTGTTACAGACATGAGCACCCATTCCCCAGGCACAGACTGCAGTGTTTTTACATATTATTGTAGCCAGAGGTTCTGCCCTGTCCTGGTAGCCTGTGGCTATCACCAGACGGAAATAGGAGACTGTCAGGTCCTCTTTTACATACTTCTGAATCACTACACAGCCTTTTCATACACAGCAATTACATTCCAAATCATTGCTGATGGCATGCAGGGCAGGGATGAAGTGGAACAAGGCACCTGCTGCATCAACTCAAAGAGTAATTTAAAAACATTTGAAGATAGAACATTGATGATCCCTTTCTTTGGTTTTCTCCATTAATCAAGGAAGTGGTGGAGGTACTTTAAAAAGTTTTCTGACTATGTTAATTAGATAGCACATAGATACAAACTAAAATAAGAATAAAATCAAACACATATAGTAAGATAAGCTAATATTATTGCAATCCAATATCCACTAACTTGTTCTGAAAGCCCTACCAGTCTAGAGAGAAACAGAACTGAAGAATAAAAAACAACATAGCGGGAAATTACTATTTCTTGAGTACCTCAGTAGCACAAAGGCAACATGGGTCTGAATTCGAGATGCAAGATGCAAACTCTCAGCTGGGAGCAGTGAGAGCAAGAGAACAGATCTGTCAGTGTCCATCCCCATGCTGTGCTGAGCCTGGGATAAACTCATCACAGAGCACAGGCTCAGCGCTGGGAAACAAGCACACCAGGGCCTCTGAAAGCACAAGTGTCCCTTCTAAATAGTTTGAGAAAAATAGGCCTCAAATCACAGACTTGTGAAGAGGAAGGCAACTGACCAGAAAGAAGTCAGAAAGAATAATGTCATGAAATTAAGGAAGTTGCTACTATAGATAAAGACATGCTGAGAAAAGAGGTTATTACTTGCTTCCCTCCTTTTATGCCTTCCCTAGCAACAGTTTGTTTTGTACCTTTAATATTCCAGTGTTAGGCTACCCTCACCTCCAGTCTTTGTGTCCCACCTGAATACTATTAGGTCACTGCTGGAGACGTAACCCACAGCTGCTGATGCCCATGTGCAGAATTGGTGCCCTCTCATCCCAGCTTTTAAAAGGACACCAAAAGTCCTGGCTGTAAGAAGAGGGGTTAGGAGTTTGTTCCACTGCTATGAGGTGTTCTTGTTAAGATTTATACGGTGTTCTTTTGTTTTCATTGATAACTGCTGTTGGTATTTAAAATTTTCTACATGGTGTTATAGAGAGAAAGCAGCAAGAGAAATGTGTAACTAAATGCAAATATGATATAATTATGTAATAACAACAATTTTGTAATAATTGGAAGGATAATAAAAATGCCTAAGACAAGCACGCTGTGCCAGAGATGAACAGCAAATTAGGATTTTAAAATGTCTTAATGTTTAATAATCTAAAATGCTGTTAAATTACAGAGGTAAAGCTGTCATCAATATATATTTTATTTCCACAGTGTCACTTTGTTCTTTTCATTATTGGTTGATCAGTCACCTTGAACAGAGAAGGATAGGGAGAAACAGTTTTGAAGACTGCAATATATTCTGGGTTTGATTTACAGCAGAGGTTTGATGCTTCCTTGATGTGACCCATACTGTCATAAACAGACAAACATAAAAGTGGGTAAACCTCTGGGGGTTTTATGACATTCACAGCTTGCCCCGGATGTTGTTCCCAATATTTCAAGCAGATATTTATGTTCCCAAGTAGGCTAAATGTGGTTTTCTTGTCTAGGTTTTCATCCAGTTAAGCATTTTTTACTTTGTGAAGTACTGTGAGAGGGTTTTCTGTGTGAAATGTGCCTCTGGAGCCCATCTCCTAGATGTATGCATGAAGCTTCATCTGAAGGTGCAGAGCAGAAACACAAGGGCGATGGCTGGCTGGCTTTTGTCACAGCAAAGGGAACGAGGTGTTTCTGACTGCCCTGGCCTAGACAAATGGTCTGGGAAAGCCTCTTCTCACTTTCCCCCTGAGAAGGACCTTTAAAATTCATTGCACACAATGTGCTGCTGGCTGTTGGCAGAAACCCTGGGAACTTCAGACAAATGAAGCTTGCAGTGCTGCAATGGTTTAGGCTGCAATGACCACGACTGCAGGGGAATACAGAGTGAAACAGTACATTGTGCAATACGGTTTCTGGGCAGTGGCATGGAGATCATGATGGAAATCATATTAAACATCCCTGGACAAGCCATACTAAACAAGATTGGTATTGGACTGGTTACCAGGAGCTGCAGAATCACTCAGAATGCAGCATTGGCTGTGCGTAGCCAAGGTTAATAAGGAACATCACTTTAGTTCAGTACAGAACTTGCAGCAGTTTGCACAGAGGATGGAAATGAGGCATGTTGTAAAGGTTTTGTTGCCTAAACGTGCATCACTTCAGGAAGCAATGGAGCGAGGCCATCCTGTGAGTTACATTTCCATCCAGTAGATCTCTCCAGAGCCTCCTGCTTCACTAAGGGCATGCACATATAACAAACCATTAAATGTTGTTTGTGCAGACATGATGTACATCATAGCTGAGACCTTCAGCCCTGAAAGCACACACTCCTGTATACCTGAGCTAAAGAAGCAGCTGGTTGGATTTAGTATGCATTTGTGACCAAAAAAAGGAAACAACCAACATTTTCAGGGCTTGTAGCTCTCTCTGGGTCCAGGATGGATGTCCTGACTTGGTAGTAGCTATTAAGAACACCATTTCTAAAATGGGAACTCCCTCTCAACAGACTGCCTGTTCCTTTTTCTTCCTCCTTTGTGTAGCCAAGAGAAGTTGCAAGTGAGGGAGGGGACAGATTTCCCCTTTCATTTTTTCCTACACCTTCTGACTAGAATTCCTAGTGAAGTAATTGAGTGGAAGAGTTTGTGTACTTGTCCTGTCCTCATTTTGTGGTTTCTCATCACCTGTCAGAATTAGCATCAATAGATCCAAGGACCAGATTCTTGTCAGGAGCCAGCTTGGAGAGGCCAGTGAGCCAGCTCTGCCCATTTTTCATTCCACTGAAATAGTGCACACAGCGGAAGGCACCATGGTGGCCCATGCATTGGAAGGGTCATTTGTGCTTTCCAGATGTGGCCCTAAGTTTTCCCCTCCATCTCCAAAATGAGAGGAGAAAGGAGCAGGTTGACATTCTTTGGGCTCACCATTTGTTTTTTACCTTCTCAGGTTGGCTCGAAAATAGGCCAGGGAAGGATGGCTCTGAAGCCATGTTTTATGTCTGTGAGTGCAGGAGGAAAAACTGAGGGAGATACTGACCTTCCAAACAGATTCACTCTCCTCTTCCTTGTGCACAGGACAGCCATTTCCCTAAATACGGCCAACAAATGTCAGCTAGGAGAGAGATTCCCCAGGGAATTGGGGTGGGGGGGAAGGAAACTGGGAACACTGCCTAGGATTAGGAAAACTGAGAGGGTTCTGTGCCAAAAAGCACCAATATGGTCAAGTCATCTCTGCATCTACTTAGTAGCTGCCTCTAATCAACACAGCCCCATGCTCTTTATGACCCCAAAGAAAAGCCACAGTAACACACTCATTTTCTAGGTTCTTTGTTATTATTTTCAAGAGCAGGACAATCATTTAAGCTCTTAAATTTGAGTACTGAAAACAGGTGGTTGTAGAACAGGAGCACCTTTCATTTGTCCTTCATATGAGTTAGAAACCTGATAATTACAAAAGGTATGGATCTGAGTGGAGTTTGTTGCTGGTCTGAGATGAGAAGGTTGAGTTCTGGCTCTGGTTCCTTCACTGGGTGTGGGCAGGTGATTTGTCATTGGGGATGGGAAAGCCCAGCCAAAATAGAGAAGAGACTGCTGGTCTTAAATGGGTAGAGGGAGAGATAAAAAGATAAAACAGTTCCAGAGAAGGAACATCACAGTATGTGCACTCTGCCCATACACATGCTCTCATGCCTGAGAGAGTAAGCAGTTCTCTGTAGATCAAGGATCATGGAGGCCCCTGGAGGAGAATACAATTTAGTCACCACAATCCTCAGTTCTGTATTGGGGTTCACAGTCATTTTGCCAAGCAACTGTAGTGGCAGTCCTTGGAAAAGGGACTGAAGCAGAAAGCATCTTCCCTCTCCTGTGTTGTCTGTTGAAGAGAGAAGCCAATGTGTGTGAAAGGGTGTCAGGAATAAATAGAACAAGAGAGCAGGGATGTTATTTGGGGGCAAACTGGGCAGTTTAGACCCGTGTATGTCTACAGGTTCGTGATGTGCCTGAGGCTGAGGGGGCTGCAGAGGTGGAGGGGGACTCCTCATCCGTTGTGTCCCCTTGTTCCTCCTTGTGGAGACCAAGGCTGATGTGGCTCTGCAGGGCCGCTGGGGTCAGCCATTCCTTGGGGAGGCAGCTCTGGAGGAAGGGGATGCAGGAGCTGAAGTAGGCCAGGCGGTTCACCCAGCGGGGGATCTCTTTCCCACATAATATCTGTGGAGTAAACCAAAAAAGAGCATGGTTAATAGCACCAAAGCAAGTGTAGAGGTAATGTCATCCCCATCCACACCACCACCTCAACAGGGTGAATTCCCTGTTGCTCAGAACAGAAAGGAGCATCTCCTGCAGTCAGAAACAGCAGTAACTGCCAACTTCCACGCTGACATGCACAGGGATCCCTGCCATCTGTAGGTCTTGTCAGCATCATAACAGAAACCAGGAAAAACAGTTCATGGCCCTCAATGGCTTTGGTGACTCTGTTCTCCAGGCAGTCCATGGGTAAAAGAACAGGCCTGCTGGGGCTTCTCAACCAAGACACTGACATTCCTTTAGCAAGTAGCTCAAAAAGTCTGGGAAAAATATTTAAGCTGTTGCTGGTGAGACCTTGAGGAGCCCAGAAGCTGAGTATGACTAGGTAGATGAAGATGCCTGAGGAGCTGTTCTTGTTCCTCCCTTTTCTTCCTTGCACTGACACAGTGGTTCAGTCCAATTACCTGGGGGTAATTGGTACCCCCAAGTATCTGGGGGTCCTTTTCCTATTCTATCATACCACCCTCTAATTTCTCCTCATATGGGATGAGTAGAATGAGGTATTTTCTCCCTAATATGGGGGGGAAAGCAACAAAAAAAAATCCCCAGCCTAGGTTGTAAGTATCTCTGTTGCATCCTAGATGGTCCTGGCATTGACTTGGATTACACTGCTAGCACACATACTGTTTTCCAAGGTCATATCAAATTCAGTACAATGAAACAACTTGCTTCACACTGCAGACCCTTTCTTCTGTAGCATTTAGCCGTGCAGACATACAGGTGCCATGTTTTAATAGCTGTATCTGGCTTAGACCACATAAAATATGTTTCCCTTTACATTTTACTATATCCCTTAGCAGGCACAGAAGAGACACAAGGAACTGATCAGCAGGCATGCCTCAAGAGTCTGTCTTTAGTAAATTTACTGCCTGTCTGTAGGGCCCTATACCAGCATATTAGAGCCTAAAATCCGTAGCAGGTTCAAGAGTCATAATACCTGAATTCTCCCTCCTGCTGTTTCCCATGGAGCAAGAGAGACAGAGAGGAAACTCCACCCCACAGACCTTGTCCTAAAATTTACATTAATTAGTTGTTCCAGGATTGTCCATACTGTACCTTTTGCCAATACTAAATTCCTCTGCTCTTCCTCACACCCACTTTCTGACTAAAACCACATTTAATTTAATACCAAGTACTGCAAAAACTCCAAGGGTGTTTGTCTGGAGTCCACTAAGAAGAAGATTTGGTGAGAACTCTCTTATTCGCAAGGCAATGTAGAGCTTAGAGGTTTCAAGAAGTTTTCAGGGAGAATGGAACATTTTCTAGAGGATGGGCTGTGCTGTGTTACAGCTGTTACGGCTGACGAGCAGCTGGTCCTTCCTGCACATGGCCTGGGCAGAATGCGCCAATGCCCACTCCAGCAGTGACCTTGAGCATAAGGGAATGAGCTTGCTCTAACAGTGTGGTGTTTCCAGTGAGGTGTGGAGAAGGCAGCAGACCTGTGACTGTGCTAATTTGACTACAGAACTCACTTTATTTTGACACGCATTGTTTAAAAATCAATGTGTGAAATTGGAGACATTATCATTAGGTATCAGAGAATGAGCAGAGCCATTTAGCTGCTATAATTACTTGCAAGCATAGACTGTTCTTTACCTAATGCACTCCAAGGACTTCTATTTCAGTTCTTACCAATGCTGCATTCCACTTAACCTTAGATGCATCTATATGAATCTGTATTTTTGAAATTTTTAATCTGGGGACACTTATTTAATTAACAATTTTTTATCTCCATCTAGATTCCCTGATTTCCATTGCTAGAGCTATTGCCTGAACCTATAGGTGGATAACCTCTCCACATATGCTTGAGGCTCCTTCATAGAAAATTTGCTGACCCATTTGATTTTCTTACCAGACATATCAGACAATTTTCATAAGAATACTGTTGAAGTTTAAGACTGTATTTGATGTGTTCTACTTGAACGTTTTTACCTACACTACACTACTTTGACCTGAGCCAATCACAAGCTGCACTACAATTTCCCTCAGATTTTGTAGCATTCCTCTTTCTTCCTCTTCAGGAACTGAGGCAACATATTGCATAGAAAGTAACTCAGTTTAGGCTCCTTGTGATATATGCATGCATGTGAGTTTAGTTCTCAAGCAGTTTAAAGTCTTAATTAAGACTTCCTTGCAGATATTAATAGATGGAACAACTAAACCAAGGTATGATTCTTTGGAAAATTAGCTGAAAGAACAGAACAGCATAAAGTAAGATGGCCTGAAATGGAAATACTGTTTTTAAGAGTTGGGTTTATTTTCTAGGCACATCCCCTAGCAACTGAAATAGCACTTCCCAATGTAGAAGCAATGATGAGGTGTTTGCCTTTTTTTTTATAGGAGCTTCTTCACCCAGAATGAATCAATAAGGCAAGGAAGAGCCAGAAAAAGAATGAAGATGTGTGGGCATTGAGCCACCAACCAACAAAGGGCAGTTTGTGGAGCTCAAGGATAATGATGCAAAGTGGTTTCCCTTACCTCAGTCTCGCTTGTCATGTCACCTCGTGTCAGCCTCATTACTATTCCATGGCAGAACACATTGTTCAATAGGAACAAAAGGGCAATGGCAGGGAATGCTACCAACGCTACAATCTGCTCCTGTGTTTTTCACTCCTTGATGTAAAGCATATTGTGCTGGAGCATCCAGCAGTGCTTAGCTAATGGAGAAATATCGAATGAACCTGGCTGCCGTGGGATTAAGCCAATTGAGTTTAAATAAAACAGCACAAGCAAGATGAAGTGGGCGTTTCCCAACTGCATATGAAGTCACAGAAAAATCTACCTACTGCAGCTCTTCTGAGAAATTCTGCTCTGAAAACCACTCACTGGAACAATAAATTCACTGAATGCTGTTGCTACCCATTGTTGCCATCAGCAGAACCCTTTTTCAGATGTTTTTAGAGTTGAAGGTTTCACATGGGGTTTTTTTGTCAAAGAAGTGGGGTTTTCTCTGTTGAAGGGGATGAACTTTTCTGTGCTATGTCACGTACTAACTCTGACAGGAGATGTAAATAAATAATAAACTGTTTCAGGTCAGAAATTGCAGCAAGCACAACTTCTGATTGCAGACCAGTTCTCGCTTCAGGCACCTGGGTGAAGGCTTCATGTACTTGCAGCTTCCACTTGAGCAGCACCTGCTGACAGAAAGCCAAGTCTCCCATAGCTGCAGCTTCTTCTGGGGACTCTGTGTAAGAACTGTGAGTGACCCAGCTGGCACCTGCAGAGTCAAGTGGAAACAGCCATTCAGCCATCCATGGCTGAAGCCAAATGGGCAGGAGAAATGGGACCTGACAGTTTGGGTGCTTTTTTCTAAACAACTGTCAAATCCACACCAGGATTTCAACTCATCAAGAAACAACTAATTTGGGATATGGAAATATCCTCCAAATATCTTAAGCCGTATCATTTTGCACTAAACAGTCAAATGTACAAACTGGTTAAAATGTGCAAACTGCTCTGCACCCTCTCCCCTCCCCTGAGTGTCCTAGGAGCTACCTGTCCCTGCTGAAGGCTTTAACACTTTGCTGTAAAGCTTTGCAGGTGGCAGGGCAACAGCCTTGCAGCTGGGCAACACGGGCTGAAATGCCATCCAGCAGTGGAAGATTTCCTGAGCCTCCTGCCTTTTAGAAGACAATGTTATCAATGTGCTGCATTTTGAGAGGGCTTTGGCTCTATGGGCATATGCTAGACATTATCCAAGATAGTCTAACAGGATGAGAGCCTTTCAAAATATAGACAAGAGCTGATCAGATGATCCTAAGAGAAAGCTCTCAAATGTAGTAGGTTCTGTGCTGTGCTGGATGATGCAACTGGGGTGATTCAAACCATGCATAGAAGTGTAACTCAAGGCACTGAGAATATTAGGGGCACCATGTAGTGTTCCAATCCATGAAAATCAAGATGAACAGAGGCAACATAACATTCCTCAAACAATACACACTAACTACTTCAATTCTTGTCTTCAAACTAGGCTTGGAGAGTTCAGTGCTGAACATCTGTTGAACCACCCACTGCCTCTTTCACTTAGCAGCCTTGCTAAAGATGAGGTGGAGTCCACATGGGGCCTGTATCCATTTGAGCTACTCTACAGAATTCCCCTTGGTGTCTCTTAAAGAATACAGAGGGGTTTTATTAGCACCTGAGGAGTCTAACACACACCTCAGAGCAATTTAAGAGCAAAAGCTGTAGAACTCCAGGGGAATCATTACAGGATTTGCATAATATAGCTCCTACAAGGACTGCACAATACAGCATAGGTTATCCTCATCAGAATTTCAGAATAAGGGCATTAGCTACAAACCAGCATATCTGCCTAGGCAAGGCTATGCTAGAGCAGCCAAAGCACATATATAGAAAGAGAAAATGGCAATTCAATCCATGTAGTTCTTTGACACATCCAGAATAAACCAGTAACCCAATGCACAGGGACATCTTTTTTGTCACCTCACAAAAACTAACCTGGCAGCATAACTTACCGGTGCTGGCAGAGCTGAGGGATTTTGAGTGTATCAACAAGGACCATACCTATAGCTCTGCACCCCAGTCAGCTGCTGCACATAGTGTATACACTGAAAATAAAATTTCTGAGCGAGAACAGACAAAACCATCTTCACAACACACCTGAAGGTACAGACTCACCTTGGTGGACTTTGCATGCTAGGATTGATTGCTTGAAACAGATGAATAGTATACTTACTCTGTAAAAACTACAGTTTCTACTCTGGGGAATTTAAGTGGCCTTTGGGAATCAGCAGAAAAGATGAAGTGCCACTGGGCTGTAAAGCTGCCTGCAGCACATGTTCAGTAGAGCCAGGAATGGCCTGTGACTTACAGAGGAAAGGCTATAGCTGAGAAACTGTGGATGAGGATAAATGAGCCCAGTAATGAAGCTGTGTTCTGGGAGGTAGCGACCTGAGTCAAAGTCAGGAAGATAGCAGCCAAGTCAAAGGAATTTTAAATTATTTTAAGCAACTGCCTGAAATGCCCCCATTCTCCTATGCAATCCTTTTTTGTTCTGCAACTCCTACAGATCTTCTCCAGGACCGTGGGTGTTGTAAAGTAGAGGTAGCATCTGCAACATCTATCTGAGACTAGCCAGGAGTGAAGAAAAAAAGAAAGCATTGAAAGGAGGGACTATTACCCACAGCCTTGCTCCCCTTGTGAAGCTAGTTGGAAGCATGTCAATCACCTCAGTGGACACGTGGAAGAAGAGCAGAGTCACCTTTCTGCAGCAGTGTGCACGCACAGATGATGGGGTAGGTGGCTCTGGGTCAAATGAGACAGCTGGCTCATAGCACCTCAGCACTTACAGCATTGTTTCACTGGCCAGGCCACCAGTGGAGAGAAACAGTGGCTGCAATTGTGACATCTTGTTGAACCACATTCAGAGCTGATTTCTGAGTGGCATCACTGATTAGTCATGTACCAACACTGGAGCATGGCAGTGCCCTCTTGAGTGTGACGGTCTTTGTAACGAGCACTTGTAAGTACAGCCAACAGCTGCAGGGTGATAGGGTAGGTAGCAAGTGGCCTTATAACAGATGACTATTTGGGGAAAACTGAGTATAATTGGATCTGGGCTTGTTAATGGCATTTAAAATAAAGAATCTCCCACCAAATGAATGAACAACTGCAATTCATTGCTATGATCATGATGGCATGAAGAGGAATTGCCTTCTCCTAGCAGATGCTGTTTCAAGACAACTGGCAGAGAACAGCTGTTGCTTAACAAGGTCATCCTTTCAAGAGTTGTGGACATGCTGAGCATGACCAGTCCAACCCATATGCATAGAGGGACAGACATTAAGAGTGTCTATTTTTCCTGCATAGCTAACCAGAAAAATCTTGTGTTTCAGTCTCAAGCCTTGTTTCCTAACATTAGTGAGAAGCAGGTTGCTGCAGATGGAGATACAATGAGGAGGGAGAATACAGGACCTCGGAGAAATGGAGAAACTTCTTCAGTGTGACTGTTGGCAGGACTCCTAAGCAGAAGGTTCCAGTCTCAAAAGCCCTTTAACATATTCAAACAGTTCATTACACTCCTCACATTTTTCATTTATCATCGGGCAGTGGTCAAAAGGACAGGGGTATTTTTTGCCATCTTCATTTGTGGAAAGGAGGCACTGTTCTCAGGCATTTGCAAACACACAGACTGAAAGTCTCCATGAGGGTGTGACTAGGAATGAACTCCCCAGACAGTGTGAACTAACTTAGCCTCAAGGTATTATGCTCATTTATAACAGATAAGGAAGCAGGGGTTTCCATTTGGTAAGACCGATGCAAAAAGCAGATAAAATAGGTGGATAAACCCACCACATTTACACCAGCCCCAGACAGATATTTTTCTTCTGTTAAATTTCCTCTTAAAATATCTTTGCTTTTATGAATCACATTATAGGGAAAACCAAAATCTGCTGCAGAGGTATATATTGTAACAAAATCAGACCTTTTTCAAAAATTGAAATTATGTACTAAATTCTTGCCATTTGGGGGGGGGGGGTTGATTTCAGTTTCAAATTACCTGCCAACTCATATTTTTCTCCTGCACAAATAGATAAATGGGGAAAGAAGATAGACTGAGGGCTGAAAAGTGCATATAAAAAGTTATCACAGTAGTAATTTTTGTTGGGCTATTCAGGATAGCAAGGCTATAGAGGTTAACAGTGGGGGGGAAATATTTTTATAGAAACCTTCATTCTAAGGAATTCCCAAAGACTTCATAAATTTCAACTTATACACAACCTACACCTAGAAATGTTGTTTAACTGCTTGCAGAGACACATCAGGAATGCAATACAGCAATTTATTAACTGCACGCAGTCAGAAATGTGCCATGCATACAGGCAGAAGCAAGATGAAAAATCACATCCATCTGAAACCATGAGTATAAATTTATGGGTGCAGGGCATCTTTATAAATAAGCTTCTTTTAAACATATGTGGCAGCTGAAAACCAGAAAACAAACACAGCCTGTTCTCCACAGAGCTAACAACATGCAAAGTCTGCTGCAATGAAGCAAGCCTTTCCATCAGCTTCACTGAGGACTGGCTCAGGCACCAGGAAATAAAGCTTTCCTAATGTTCTTTCATGTTTGTTTGTTTCTTCATTTTCTTCTGCCTTTTTTGTCTGTTTGGAGCACTGTCTCCCCTGCCATTAACAGAATTGCACATAGATTTTCACTCAACAAAACACCTACCTCCTCTGCAACAGAGGCAACTGAAAAGCAGTTGTTGACTAAGACATCAGCATTATTTGTCTACTTAGGATTTGCTAAAGATTGGTTTATAAAAGCTTTTGCTGCATTTGACTGTGACTCAACTGCCACCCGAACCTCCCTTTCTCTGGTGTTTAATCCTTTCTCTGTGATAGCTTTCAGGCTAAGGAGAGCTTCCTAGAGTTGAATAACTTTATGATAAGAAGTCACATGTGCCTGGGGATGGACCTGAAAAGCTTTAGTCTTGAATTATTCACAGATGATTAAAAAACTGCTCTCATTTGATTCTTGATTCAGCAAACCTGCTTTATTTCAGAGAATTTGCTGAAAGTCAAGCTTCTCTGAAGAAAGCAGGATTCTGATGTAGGTTTGTTATGTGCTGTCACAGTTTTGCTGTGGCTGAAAAAGGATGGGAGAATATTCAAAGAGAAAATGATAAGTACTGACTACCATCTCCTGTCACTTCAGCACAGCTCCACACTCTCCACAAGTAAAATACAATCCCTCTGTTCTACCAAAACTCCAGCCAGATTGACAGAGGACATTGGGACAGCCGTACACTCAGGGAAGTATACACCAGACACAGCTGTACAGCCAATCACAGAGATGTCTTCTGCTGCACTGCAGTTACAAGAGATGCATGTTTCCTGCTATCACACTGGCATGCAATGACAATGCCTCCCTCTGCTATTATCAATAGAACAGATCTCTACCAATAATACAAAGGCAGGGGTAAAGATGCCCTAGCACACATCCTAGACCCAGTGATCTGCCTGCAAGCAAACTTGATTAGACCAGGACATCCCCTGCCTCTCAAGGATATTCAGGGGTGTGGCTTTACCAAGCATTTCCACCTGACATGCAGGTTTAATAATATCCCTGTGGTGCTGACATCAACCATGGGTATGCTAGATGCCTGCTGCAGTCCCCAGAAACCACCAGGATCCACTGTGCAGACTCCATCTGTTAATCTTCAGGGTATTTCCTGTTGGAGACCATCCTTTTAGGCTGATTTGAGAGAGTTCTGGTGACTTCAGGAGACTGGAACCTGTTTACTTTCCAGGCTGAGCATTGTAGTGCTGCAGCTCTAGCTGCAAACTATTTGATTGGGATAGGGTTCATAATCCCTGTCTTCTAGGATCCAGCCTCATCTAGGATGCTAAAGAATTTTCCAAGGCTGATCTCAGCCACCTCAAATGCTTAGAAGACTCTCTTTCTCTCCTTTGTCAACAAATAGCCCCAGCTCACTTTGTTAACCTCCAGATGTATTTTCCAAGGCCACTTCAGCTCAAGGACAAGATCACCATTTCTCAAAAATAATCTCTTTATAGAAACTTCTGAAAATTCTACAACTTCAAAATGAGCTTCTAAAACAACAAGGACAAAAATTCCAATTTGACCTCTCTCTTCTCCTTCTGAAATGTGTTATCTCCCTGTTTATGTAAATAATTAAGGTAGGACAGTTCCTACAGGAGAGGCTGAGGGATTTCCTACTTCCGAACGTCTTGTGGCTGATATTCAGGAGAACTTTTTCTGAAATGTAGGATAAAAGGAAAATAAATCCTTACTCCAGCTTGCTCTCCTGCACCTCAGCAATCTTCTTTCTTTCAGTTACTTGTGAATGAGTATGTCTCATCAGCTAGAAGTTCTGTTTGAACCCACAAAACATCCTAGCAATAGTTTTATTAAAACTATCAGATCCTTCTAAAAGGCTGTGCTTCTGAATACCTGGTTTACTCCAAAAATCCTAGTTCAACTCTAATAATGAGTTCAAATTTTAACCATTTGTCCAGATGGCATCTTTGAGCCCAGTCCTTTAGGGCTCAAATCAAATTATTTGGATCAAGCAATGCTGAGCAATAAAGAAACATTTACTATTTAAAGCTGTAAAGGGGTGAAAAGTTTCAGTAGGTGCAAAAGGAAGCTGGATAATGAGATAACAATATGTTTTCCCAAAGAGTTTTAAATTCCTGAAATCCAAATGACCTTAAAAGGCCTTCTGAAGAATGATCAAATGTGGGCACTAACTTCACAGCTGGGTCTGATATTTTTAAATAGGTTTCTCTGGGTTTAAGAGAAAGACAGGGTAATTTGGGAAAAAAATAGGGATTTTTGACAGTGCTACATCACCCCTCAGTGATGTAGTGAGATTCTGCTTTCATAAACTCAGAGGTAATTCATACCAGACCATTCAGGTGTTTCTCAAGGTATACGGAGGGTTTTGATCTTTTGCAGTACTTAAGATAAATTACGCACACAAATCAAAAAGAGATCATTCCTCTTTCAAGATGATGAGGGAAAGATGTCATACAAGAATAAAATCTTTTGCCACTGCCATCCTCAGGTAAAGCTCCAGCATCAGCAATTTCTGAGCCAAACCCCTGCCTCTCAATTAATTTCCTCATTATAATGAGCATCAACTTCATATGTTATCAAAAGGCCCCATAAGACCCACAGACTTCATTGCTTTCCCACCACTAGTAAGGCTTTTGGGGACTAAAAGGGGCTGCCTTTCCTGATGCTCAGAAGCCACACTTCTTTGATAATGATGTGCTGGAGGGTTTCCTTAAATAGGGATAGTTGCTTGGCAGTAATCACATTAATGAAAGGAGAAGGAGTGGTTTCCTTGAGTCATTTCACTTATCTTCCAGTTATGGTGTTGATTCAGAGGTGTTTTTCTTTCTTCCCATGGCGGTTTGTCCTTTTCTGAGACGTGTTTTAGCAACTGTCGTCAGTCTAGTAAGAACACAGCTCCACAGCTTATTTAGAAAACTGCAGAAGCATAGAAAATTGCTGGTGAGAAGTCAAATGAGTTGTCTCCTGTTTGTGAATGGGCTAAGAAGCAAAAGCTTTTTCAGAGTCTAAAATCCTGTGACATGTGTGATCCTTACACTCAGCACTGAGGAATATCACCAGACTGGAGAAAAACTTCAAAGCAGTAAACCTTCAACCTCCCTCTGACCCTCTAGTTGCTGCTATCTCCTGGGCAGAAGCTGTCCTCAGGCACTGTACACTCAGCATATGCCCACCCATCCAAAGGGCTCAGATTCTTATATATCCAAACTCGAACCCTGTCCATCAACCTTCCATCTTTACGCATGTTTGGAAGTACAAGCCGTGCCTCACCCAGGAGCTGCCTTCCACAAGTCCAAATTCTGTTGTAGGCTGGCAGGGAAACCATGAGCCATGGCCTTGCACTAAAAAGAGCCTTCTGATAGCAATTTCCCAATTCCCTGTGTCTGCATGCTCCTACCCTAACTCATACCCGAGGAACAGACTCGGTGACAAAGTGTATAACTGAGTCTTTGGCATGTCACATCATAGCTTCTTGTGGCCCGCTGCTGCACTGACCAGTGCTTCTGCAAAGCAGTGGCAAGGATAGGACCTAAGACCTTCAGATCCTTGCAAGGGAACTTACAGTACAGGAATTTGAGTTTGGCTTTTCTCTGCCTTTATGTCTTCTTTAGAGCAATTTGTGACTTCTGTCATTTTTCTCTCTCACATCTCCATGTTCTAAAAGAATCAGGAAATTCAACAGTTCACATTATGGAAAGAACTAATTATTTTAGCCTTCTCTTTTTGTTTTAAAATGTTTTTCTAATGTTCAAAAGCCAGTATTTTTTACCATCTGGCAGAATTCAAACAGTCTTTTTCAGCAGCCAGGACAACTCATAAAGAACATAAATATTTTGTAATTACTTGAAGGGCCCTTTGAACGTATTGCTGTAGGTATACATTGGGGAGGATTGCAGGGGATTGTTAGGAACAAAGTAACTTAAAACAGATGATCAAACAGAAGGGTTTTTTCCAATCTTGACATAGTCCTAACTGAATTCCCCACACATGCATAACTTAATCAGAATGAAACCCCACTGGAATACTAAAGCACAGAATAGTACATAAACTCAGAACAGGATGTGAAGTTTGAGATCTGATGATGACGGCTTCACTGATTTTTCTTTGCATAAATTGTAAGCATAAGTCCTCCAAAAGGATTCCCATCCTCTTGGACAGTTTCTTCAGAGAGTATGATACTACTTGATTTTAGGGACTGTCAGCATAAGCAATGTGAAAGTAGTAAGCTTCTTGCAGGCAAGTTGCGAATCCCAGTTGATGGACCTCTTCATTTTAACCCACAAACTATTTGCTTGAGAGCCTTATAAATGCAGGTATCATGACATCATGTTGCAGGAATCAAGTGGCTGAGGCCACCTTGACTAGATTTTGACTGCTTGACTCAAGGGCCTCTCACATTTTCACACTGACATAGATGGTGAGGGTAAAGGGAGGCTGCAAAGGGGTATGAAGTGGTGTGTATAGAGTGACTGTAAATTGGAGCTGGGCAGATGCACAGGGAGTGCATCAGATTTCTTTCTTATGATTATCCATCAGGAAATTATGCTCTGCTTTACATCAGAACTTCCTTCAAAACTAATTAACATCCTGTGTAGACACTTATGCTTTCTGGTAGCTCTTCCCTTCTTGAATAACCCAAAGTTCCCGGTGAAGACGAGTCCACAGGAAGAGACTCCTGATCATGCAGCATGTCCACTTACTGAGAAGGCTGCCATCAAATGGCATTGGAGACAATGAAGTCTGAACTACTGCAGCTAAAACTGCAGCATTTTTTGTTTCCAGAGAAGCTGCTTTGTGAGTAGACCAAGCCATGCCTCTTTGTTCCAATAGCTGCTTGTTAAAAGTCCATAGGGAACTGGCAAAGCAGGGAGCAAACTAATTCTTGAGCAAGTTAAATATGCTCAACAGTGTGCAGTAGGGAGTAAGGAAACTTCAGAGCTAAGTGGCAATGAGAGAGTAACAAAGAAAGCCCCTTGAAGCTTACAAGTGATGTGGGCAGGAAGTTCAGAAGACTCAGAAGAGATGTTTGGATTCAGGGAGAGGCTTAATGCCACAGCAGCACACAATGAGGCTGCAATTGCACTGCAAAGTGAGTTTTTTCAGAGGTAGATAGTAGATCAAAGGCATGCCCAGTGGTTAAGTACAGTTTAGCTGCCTGTGCTGGACTTCTGTAGTCCAGGGATTTTTCAAGGTGCATGGCCAAATGGCAGAGTGGCAGTCACAGGTCCAGACATGTCCCTAACCATCAGCAGTCAGCCTGCATGTAGCTCTTAAAGGCTATTACACATTATCATGGGGAGACCCAAGACATCATCATATTAAATGCAAATTTGACAGAAAAAAAAGTTTCCTAAATAGATGTAGATTTCTGAATGGATGTTCTCTTTGTTGAAAAAACACAGGTAAAGGAAAAGAAACCAAAAATATCTGAAAAGAAAGTGTGGTTTCAGCAGTCCTTCTCAGCATGTGGAACCTGTCCTACAAGTCCTGGCAATTGGATATGTGACTGTTTTCTCACAATATGATTCTAAGGAAGCTGATCCAGGAAGGAGGGCAAATCTTACACCTCCTTTCCTTTCTCTCTGCAGAATTGTGATCCCAGCCAGCAGCACACATGGCTACATTTACCCTCAGTTTATAAAACCAGATTGCATTATCCTCCTAGCCCAGGGCCCTGCCACAGGGACAACCTGTGTATGGATACTAATTAGCAATCCGACAGCCAGCTGAGGAAATTGGGGTGCCTGAACACAGCTCCCTAGCACAGGGCCTACATCCCTCAAGGCCTGCCAGCCAGGTCTGTGTAAACACTCTAACTCAGACATCACCACCCAGCTATAAAGCTCTGTCTCTGGTTTTGCATGCTGAAACAGAACAATATAAGCCAAAAGCCAGGTAACTAACACTGGCAGATGAGAAAGCTGTCATCAAAAGATTTCAGGGCCCCTTTTTAAGAAAGCAAATAACCCAGTATGCAAGGAGGGGGACACTTTGGCAAGCAGAGGGATGTGACCTGCCTGGCATTACCCAGGAGGCTCAGAACAACCATCTCCTTAACTGTGCACACAGTGGTTCATGCCTGTAAGCAGAAAAGCCTAAAGGGCTGTTGGGAGCAGAGCTGGGCATTCCCTCTTTCATGCTAAAAAGCATCCTCCACCCCAAGCCCTCTCTGGGGTGAAAGGACATTGTGGTACCTATAGCATCACCTTTCAGATGGGCTACAGCCCACAGAGGGGTCAAGAATTTGCACACAAAATCCTTGGCATCTTTATTTTTGTGGGTGGAATGAAACCCCAGTTCCAGTGCTTCATTATGTTGAGCAAAATTTCTACATCATTTCTTTTAATTCTTTGAATAATTTTTCCAGTTTACAGTCTTTAACTGTCACATAACATGAATATGCTATAATAGGTGCTAATAGTTTTGCTGTTGTTGTTATGATTACTCCTTTGCAGATGATGAGTCTGAAGAAAAGAGCAATACAAACACTGAAGAGACATCTCAGAATTGATTTTTGGGTGCAAATATAATTTTTGTTTTCTGGCCTATATGATGACACAGGCTTGTGAGCCAGTCATCATGTAGTCAGCATGTTCTATGCACTGTGAGGATGCGTCTTGTAGCTCTGTGTGGAAGGGACTGGAACTTCCCAATGGGGTGATTTTTGGTTTGTTTAGTTTTAATGGGAACTATAGGAAGAAGAAAAAAAAATCACATAGACTGGGAAGTAAAGAAAGCATTCAGATGTTGAGAGTAGAAACTTTCAGTTCTGTCTCAATAGATTTCAAGCAGACTTGTTCCAAAATATCAGAAGTATCCCAAGATAAGCTACTTTACTTCTCACCCAGCTCCAAATTGCAAAATGACTGTTCTTACCAGAATGGATGGGGATACCTCTTGTAAGGCAGCCACACATATTTCTCATGTTGCTGACTGAGGCTTATTGAATGGCTGAGACTTTTGCTTAGTGTCATACCACCAGCTATTTTTATAAGAACTTCAGCTCCCATTTTCTGTATTCCTGTGCTAGAGACCATCCAGGACATTCTGCTCCTGGGCCTATTGTCCAGGTCCTCTGGGTTTGCATTTGTAATGCATTAGAGAGGGTTGATAAACACAGGCATATGTGAAGAGCAACAGCAACAAAAAGTCCTGCTTGCCTATAAAGGGCTTATTTAAACTGACATAAATCTCAAGAAAATTCTGCTCCTGGGAGCAGAAGTGTCAGAACCAGCCATTCAGGCCTTTGCTTTACAATCTAGACAGGCTATGGGGCGATGAATGAGTGCTCTAAATCCACCAAGAAAGCTCTTGCAGGAAAACTTAACCCTAAACTCCACTCCTATAAAGATGCCCACTGAAAGCATATTGAAAACAAAACTCAAAATACACTACTAGTTTTTCTTGAAGATCTTTTACTTGATTTGTGTTAGGAAGGCTGGACAAGGGAGGGGCAGTGAGGATACACTGATGTGTAGCAGTAGAATCAAGGAAGAATGGCTTTGAGATCATAGCTTAGAGACGAGACAGATATTTTACCTTTCAAAGTACATAGTAAGCAGTGACTTTATTTCACTGCTGCAGCTAAAGGATTTTGTTTATCTTTTCCTAATAATCCCACAGCTTTCTCCTGAGTCTCCTTCATAATTTTTAAAGCTCCAATTTTCTGTTTTAGTAATTTGATATTTGATTCCAAATTACTAGTGTAGCTAACATTGATTTGCTCACTGTATTGCTTGGAACTTCATTTTCTGTTTCCACCAATTAAATTCCTTCCTGGTTGTTTTAATTTGCTAACATTTGCAGAAAGGACTCTATATATAATTAATAAGGATGGAACCAATAGAGGATTGGTCTTCCTAAGAGCCTAAGCAGGTCCCTTGTAAATAAATTGCTGGTCCTCAGATTCACTAGTATTTTCTTACAAAATCATACAGTAGTTTTTCCACACATCTCACTTGGGATCTGTACTGGGCTTGTTTGGGGATGAATGAACACTTGTGGCAAAAGAGATTATTGGCATAGGACCCGTGACCCATATGATGAAGAAATTCAGATTCCACAGGGAGAAATTAAAGTTTCACTGTTAAAGCAATCCTACCCTATCATGACAAATTATAGTCTCTCCTTGAGTTTGCCATAAAGCAAATATGGAAAGCACAGAAAGAGTTTTTATGGAAAGTCACTTCCATTCTGTGCTTTTCCCATCTTTTTCTGACACTGGGTTAATCTGGAAATCAGATTTACATAATCATTGAATATTCACACCTTAATTGAAACATACTTTACCAGCTCATCTGGGAGTTGAGGAGGAAGGCAACTTCCCCCCAAAATAATCACATCTTTGGGAATCAAAAATCAGATACCCCAAAATCAGCAGATAGATGGAATAAAATTTGTGTGTCTCTAAGCTTCAGTCGTCTCTGAATAGAAATAACATCTCTGTTATAATAATTTCTCAAAACTCACAGTGGTTTTGAGAACATAGAGTAAGCACCAAAGATGTTCATAAGAAAATTAATTTTTTTTTTTGGATTTGGACGGTGCGTATTAAATAAAGAAAAAGAACACCCACTCTCTGAATACTGCAAATTTTTGTTTCCAGAACACTGATAAACCATTTTTATGCCTTTACAGATCATACACTGTTGTTTATGTTTGTTATAACAATGATGCACATTCACATGCTGACCAGGTCTGTCCTTTCAATTCCTGCTCAGCACCTGTTCAGTGAACCAAATTACAAGCACTCCTATTTTCCCACGCAGTTTGGATCAAACATGTGATAAACCTTCCCCATCTCTACCTCCTGATCCCATCCCTTTCAACAGCAAAGGGCTTCCAAAAATATTAAGGGCAAAGAGAGACTATTTGGCTATGGGCTCTGACCTGGCAGGGTGTGCTGACCCCAGGTCCCTTTCTGTGAACATTACTACAGATCTGAAGCAGTAAAAAATGAATAAATAAACCCCGTTTGTGCCCACCTCAGCCAGAGCAGAAGAAAAGTGATTACAGTTCTTGTGCATCAAGTGGTACGCGTTTCCTTTGTATTCCTTGCCCAGCTCTTCCATAATCTTATCCACATCCTCTTCTGTAAAGTCTGTAGTGCCCAAGGCAATGGATTCTCTAGTTAAAATTAAAACATACAACAGGAAGATACAGTGAAAAGTGTGATACATACCAAAGGAGAAGGAAATGATCAGATATTGGTAAGAAGGATAGGCTTAAAATGCTATGGACATGCATACCTGAGGCTATCAGAGACTCTGACTAACAGAATGGCACAGTAATATCTACAAAGCAAGTTATCACACAGGCAACAGTCCTGAAATCTTGCTCACCATCAGGGAAGTCTCAGCTCTGGGCATCTGCTCCTACTCTGCCCATCATCCCAGAAGAGAAATTTGTATTACAAGAGACGAGATGTTTTTTCCACAATTGAGAAGGTCCCCTGGGCCAGGAAGGAGCAGACTGAAAACTTTATGCAGAAACCTATTGCTTCTCCCAATATTCACTCAGTAGCACTTGCTCTAAAATGGCCCTCAACACAAACTGGCAGTGTGGCAAGGTCAAGCTCCCCTGCCATGGACATTTCCTTGCCCCACAGTCTGAGCATCTCAAACAACACAAGAATGCAGCATCCTCTCAGGCTCCTCTAACAGCCAGTCTGTCCCCTTGTAACAGAGCAGCAAAAAACACACGTGATGACTCAGGTACTCTGTGCAGTATCCACAGATAGGGGGTACCCATTAAAGGAGAAGTCTTATTTTTTTTCCCCCTGCACATTTGCTCTGTGTAACAGGCAAAACTGGGAGCACAGAAGATGAATAAAATGGGAAAAGAGAACTGCACTCATTCATAAGTGTGTTTTTAATCCCTGACAAACACAGTTCATCGCTTTCCTTGTACGTGCTCTTTTATCCACCTCCAAAATCCCTGCAGGGTTGCCTTTGAATCAGGATCATGGAAAGGATGGCAGTGAGGGCGCTTATGAGGAGAGTGAAAGGAGGATCCAGAGGACAGGACTTCCCTGCTCCCCCTACACTGATGGCTACCAGGGGCAGAAGGCAAGATGTAGAAAAGGGCCCTTACTTGAATTTAAAGGTCTCGCCAAGTTCTACCGCACTGCCGGGTGTGATCTCGAAAATCCCACTGAAAGGGTAGGGATGCCCTCCATAGGCAAACTCTGACAAGAAAAGAAACAGACTGTGAGTAATTGAATGAACGCCATGTCGGGAAAAAGTCTATAGCAGCTGTCTGCATGGCTCAACATCAGCACCAGGGGCTGGGCTGTTGCCAAAATCTGCTTCAGCCAGACTCTGAAAGCTGTTTTCACTGCCTGGTTACCTTTTGGACTGAGGATGCCCTCACAGCCTCCCTCCATGTAGCACTACTGCTTTCCCACAGCACCAGGAAAACACTCTCTGAGTCTGTCTGTCCTCATCCAGGTGGCTTTCTCTCAGTGGAAAGTCCTGCATTGAAGGAATCTGGCTAAACTATGAGAGGCTTCCAGTGGTGCTACAGAGCTGAAAGAAGCCATTTCTAGAGCAGGGAGAAATCAAATCTTCCAGAGGGATTTACAGGCAGTGAGTGGGAAGTCTTTGCAGAAAACCAGGCTGATTGTACTCTGCTGCCTCAGCACACAGGTCAAGCCAGGGAGTCCCTCCATGTCATACAGGCCACCTTGCAGGGCCTGTGAAACACAGCCTGTGATCCTCGTGGTGCCACACAGGCCGTCTCACGGGGCCTGTGAAAGCCTGTGTGCTCAAGACAGCACCAACAGGGGCTCTGGCTACTGCAAGGCACTGCATGAAAATACCATGAGCGAGTAGCCAAGTCATTCCCCTTTAATGCTGAAAAAGGAAACAAAGTCCTAGCGATTCTAGTTCATCCTTCCCCATACTACAGCTGTTTTCCAGATCCCTTGACTTTTTAAATGGGTGGCTCTAATCAGCTTGTACCCCATCCAGACAATTTCAAAAGTCTTACATTACATTTTCCTTTCTTTGTAACTCTACTGTTTCAAATCAACAGTTTCCAGTATCTGGAAACCCAGATTCCAAGATTTCTAGACCACATTCCACACCACATTCATAAAGAATAACTGAAGAAAAGATTTTTCCTGACAGGGAATTAGCACAAACACATCTCCAGGCCTTAAGACAACCCCTGATCCACCTCTCTTCCCCCTCCCTCATTTCTCCCATTCTCTATCCCCCTCCTTCACTACAGAATGGCTTTCCAGCATTGCTTCTCCCATCTGCCATCCTGCTACACACCTGCACAAGCTATACAGGCTACAGTTAGAGGCTGAATAAGGAGGACTACATGGGTCATAAGAGAAATGCATGAGTTCCTCCTAGACTCCACAATGGACTCTGAAAAGAGAATTGGCTGAGTTTTTCAGCTTTTATCCCTCAAAACATTCCTTGCCAAAAGCTGTAAGTTTGGGGTGCTTTTCCATGTCAGACTAGCCATACAGCTGTCCCCATGTTCTGCAGGCAGTAAAAGGGAAATACTTCATACCTCTGCCGTAGATCTCGATGCCAGAGTGGAAGACACCAATCCCCAAGGTGGAGGTGTATTCGTTTATCCAGTACTACAGTAGGAGAAAAGCCACATTGGGAAGCATTAGTGAAAAAGAAACACATGATCTTGATCTAGGGTATATCCCCATCTCCCCAGCTCCTCTTAAGGAGAAGAGAGATTTTGAAATTATCTTGAGACAAACAAATTGAGACTCTTACAGACCAACAGAAGTGGGCACTGTGTTTATTCAGCTGGACTGGATTAACTCTCAAAAATTGCTCATCCAACCCTTTCCACTTAAGATACTAACCTGTATTAAGATACAACTGGACCTGAACCTGCATAAACCCAGCTGCTACAGGATGTGTGATTACTTATTTATCTTCTCACCTGATACCTGACACTGAGTCAGTGTTAGCAATTCACTTGCCTTATTTAACCTTCAAAATCTTCAGTAAGAGAATCCCCAATTATTTTTCGCATACCTTGTAACATCACCTCCCAGCACCCCTACTCATTATTAGTTTGTTTTTAGGCAAAGAGATCATAGAGATGGAGGTTTGTTGCCCCAAAAGGTCAGAGAAATTTTTGAGAGGAGCTGTTAAGTGACTCCTTTGTCTGGAGTGCAGCATTCCCTGTTACATTTAGAGCAGAGAAGCGCTGCAGTCCAGTGCATGCGTGTGACGCTCCTCCGCCAAGCGCTGCGCAGGGCCTGTTTCCACCACACCGTGAAGGACAGTGCAGACACCCAAACAAGTCCCAGCTAAGCTAATTCCAGAGCAAGAAGCTGTACAGCCATGCCAGGGCAATGCTGCATTGGAGATAATTAGCCCTGCTCAGCGTCAGTGTTTATTAGGTCAGCTGCAGAGCTGCACTGCTACAGAAATGATGTTTTCAGGCGCTGAGGAAACTGCCCATGCCTGGTACATTTGCAGTTCACTTACAGCTGCTGTGCAATGAGGATACATTTTCTAGTAACTCAGAGCAACTAAATTCTGGTTTTAATCTACCACTGTGAGGAAAATGAGTGCTGCTCACTTGTTCCTGTACAAGGACATGACAGGTTCATTAAACTAAAATTCTCTTCTGGGTCTGGTAGCAGCTTCTTGTGTGCACCTTCCCTGTGTCTGGTGTCACTGAGCTGCCATGGTATGAGTAAGAGCCCCTCTGCTGTCAGGCAGCCAGAGGTCTGGCATACTCCAACTACTGGGCTTGCACTATTTGCTTACGTATTTATGATGACTACAGTAGCTCTGTAAATCACCTGAAAATGCTTTCTGCAAAACCACTACTACTGTGAAAAAAACACAGTAGCTTTGGTATAAAAGCCATAGACCCAAGCCTGACTTAATGTATGGCTAATCTTGATATCTTAAATCATGTCCCCAAAAATGCTTGCCTCTGGGAATATAGCAGTTCCATTTCCCTCCAGAAAAGGCTGCAATGCTTCTTGTTCTCTGTAGTCTTTTTAATCACAAATGATGTATTGTTGCAGGAGGGCAGCAAACTGCCTAACCCCAGGTAGACTTCTGCCCACTGCTCTCTACAGACCTTGTGTAACCTCCATTTACTTCTTCACTTGAATTATGCAAACTCTTGTTTTTATGGTCAAGTAGCTCTCAGCCTCTACTAGTTGGGACAGCACATTAGCAGAGAACCCTTGGTTGAACACCATGCTTGGTATTTAGGTGCCTTTGCCTTCTGCTGCCCTTCTCCACAGTTCTCTGTTGCCTCCCTACTCTGACTGGGGAAGAAGATAGAGTTGGAAGCCACGTATGACTCCATGGGACAAAAGTCTGTCTCCCCTGGACACAAAACCCTCCGTTCAGTCCCTGAATATCCCACACCTCAGAGAATCATGGAATCTTTAAGGTTGGACAATACCTCTAAGATCATCAAATCCAGCCATCAACCTAGCACCACCACTATGTTCACCACTAAACCATGTCCTCAGTGCCATATCCCCTCATGTTTTCAATACTCCCAAGGATGGTGATTCTACCACTTCCTTATAGAGCCTGTTCCTTTGACAACCCTTTCTGTGAGGATATTTTTTCTAATATCTATTCTGAACCTCCCTTTACATAACTTGAGATCATTTCCATCCTGTCACTTGTTGCCTGGGAGAAGAGACCAACCCTCACTTCACTACAGCCTCCTGCCACGTGGTTGTAAAGAGCCATCAGGTCTCCCTTGAGCCTCACTTCCTCCAGGTTAAACACTCTCAGCTCCCTCAGCTGCTCCTCAGACTTGTGCTCCAGATCCTTCACCAGCTCTGTTGCCTTTCTCTGGACCTGCTCCAATACCTCAATGCCTTTCTTGTAGTGAGGGGCCCAAAACTGGATACAAGATTCAAAGGGCTTCACCAGTGCCAAGTACAGAGGCACAATCACTGCCCTGGTCCTGCTGGCCAACCTATTGCTGATACAGACCAGGAAGCCATCGGCCTTCTTGGCCACCTGGGCACTGCTGGCTCATGTTCAGCTGCTGCAGACCAGCTTTCTCAGGTCCTTTTCTTCCAGGCAGCTTTCCAGTCACTCATCTCCCAGCCTAAAGCACTGCCTGGGTTTGTTGTGACTCAAGTGCAGGACCTGGCATTTCACCTTACTGCCCTTCATGTGATTTGCCACAGCTCATTGATCCAGCCTGTCTAGATCCCTCTGCAGAGCCTTCCTACCTCAAGCAGATCAACATTCCTGTCCAACTTGGCCTTGTCTGCAAACTGACTGAAGGGGCACTCATGGGTTAACTCCTCAGATAGTCCCAGGAAGTCTCAGTGAGCTTCAGAGAAACTGGTTTCTCAAGTCCTACTGAAACAAGTCCCACATGACATGGGAAGTAGGTTGTCTTCTTCCCTCAGGCTGAGCTATTGTCTTATGGCAACAATAGAACCAAAACATGCCCAGGTCACACCAGCTGCTTTGCTTAGAAGTAACTAATAGGAAGAGAAGGGAGACTTTTAAAAACAGAAATACTTTTGCCAGTTATCAAAATCAGGGCTATCTGCAGAGCCTCATCTGCGTCAGGCTTTGTATTTCAAACAAGGAAGTTACACCGAAAGCCACTTGCAGCTATAGCTTTTTCTTCTTCCATATTAAAGGTTATGTTGAATCCAAACAGCAAGCAAACAAAAAAACCACTCCTTGACTACTTGTTAGAGTAATATTCTGCATCTTGACCACCTCATACATACAGAGCACTCTCAGATCACAAGCCTGCCCTGTGTCCCAAGCACTCTTCTTCACAGTACAGAATTTCAGCCCCTGCAACACATCCTGCCCAACTCCAGGAGCAGACAGGCCTCAGGACAGCTCTGAAAGCTTCTCCAGATATAAAGAAGAGAGGAGCAAAAGTGTTTCTCTGGCTGATGCCAGGTGTTGCAAGATTATGACCATCACACGGACATTTCTGTACTTAAATGGTGTATTTTTCAGTCTTAATTCCTTTAAATGAGCTATTATGGACTGAAGTGCAACAACCTCAACCATACCTGAATTTGAACAGAAGCTATCCTCATTCAGTACTTCCTTTCAAAGAAGTTCAATCACACAAGGGTGTTATTGAAGCGGGGTCAGATTTGCATCTTGGTTCAATTGATACAATACTGATATGACCTACTAGCACGACCAAAGTGCAAGGCAGCTCAGAATCACAGCTGTACTGTCCTCATCTCACCCCTGTCTCCAGGGTGCTGTAGAATCTGCCTCCAGTGTGTGACTGAACTCACAGTGAATGCCTCACAGCACTTTGGCACAGCCCCCGGCTTGTCTTGGGAGGAAGCTATGCTAAAGTGAACATGTCAGTCACTTGCTGAGCTGGAAAAGAGAATCCAAAGCAGATTTGAAACCAGGTTAGTACACACATGCACGAGCTGGCCTTGTTTTCCAAGGGGTTTGCAATTCTGAGCATAATAACAGCAGCAACAGTCAGCAAATACTCATCTCTGCAGTAAATTGGCTATTTCTTAGATTAAAAAACAAAAAATCAGCAGCCTGGTCAGTCAGATGAAGAGCCAGGGAACTGAGTACAGCAGTATCTTAAAGGAAGCTGTGATTCATACTTGCATTGCACACTGCCTGGAAATTGTGCCCTAAACCATACACAGAGGGACTTAGAGCATTCTGTCTCATTTCCATCTTCAACAGAGAACAGCTCAGATGATAAGAGAGGCAGGGAGGAAGGCTAACCAGGCTATAATCACTTCATAATAGCAGCAGATAGCCCAAAACTCAAAATTCAAACCCAGAGAGGAACCTCTGCATTTAGTTTGTAGTGTATCAGTCAATAGCTTTTAATGAAGGTCCCTGATGAAGTAGAATTTGAAAAATTTTAGGTTTTATTCAGGTTTTCCCTGATTTTCTGTAGGTTTGGTTCAGAGGTCAATAATAACAAGTGAGATAGTTTAGATTTTGGGGGACACTCTGAGTCAGTTCTTGTGTTATTCCCTTCATTTATCCATCTCACAGAGGTAGAAGTAAAAGTGTTACCAGAACAGTGAACCATGCCCTAACTTTCCAGAAAATAAAGAAACTAAAAAGCTTCATTATATTGACATGCATCTTTTAGGTCTAGAATAGAGAAGAAGATGATGTGATACTGGCAGATTATACCATCCTGGGGGTTTTCAGAGCAGGAGTTCCTAGGAACTCGTGCCAGAAACATGAGTGTCCAGATAGAAGGGGCCCATCCATGTAACCACTGACTTCCACCATCAACTAATACTGTACTATAACATTGAAGTTTCTGTCACAAACTCTTTCTTCCCTACTTCAGACCTACTTCATTACTTTCCATGGTCTGTCACCAAAATCTTTCCTGCATCAATGTGCTCAGCAATTTACCTAAACAGCTCCCCAGATGCTGGAGACAAGACCTCTTCCATGAGTATCACAGATATTCTGAGCACTTGATACTTTCTCTGAGCAGTCAACACACTAAACAGTATTCCATTTATCACCACAGTATTGACTGGATATTCCACTCCACCACATCCATCCACTACTGAACAGATGCTAAGCCTTCCTTCATTATGATCTGTATGAACATATAGGAAAGAAATCCACCAGTAGTTAATTAGATCTGATTTCAATAAATAGCTGCAAACTCAGAGTACCCGGTGTCATAGATCCCTGCTGAGAGCTCTACTCTTCACCAGCTGTCACACACAAGCAATGTCTGAGCCAGCATACCAGGCTAGAGAGAGCTTGCCTCTGACCTCATCTGGTGCTCTGATGTCCAGGTAGGAGCACACACTACTGTGACTGAGACACCTTTACCAGGGATGGGTGCAGATGATGAAACAGTAACTAACTTGTCCCTATCTCTTCTCAAAGCACCATCTGCATATAATTCAGAAGGATTACTTCCTTTTCCCTGTGAGTTCACTGGCAGAGCTTTGCTTCTAGGAGAAAAGAAAAAAAAACAGTTAAAAATCATATTTAGACATTGCTAGGGAGCAAGGAGTTTATTAAGGGACTCGTGTCAACACAGGTCCCATAAAAGACTGTCAGCCCTACCACCTAAGCTTGATTTTAATCCTTTCCTTCTTGAGGGCCAACTCACACACTGTACTTGGCCCTTTACAGGGACGTCTCCTTCTTATAGGATGGGGGATCTGGCTTGCTGGAGAGACCCTTGGCTCAGCAAATCCAAATGGAGAACACCCAGGGCAGTGCTTGCTCCTGCAGTCAAGTTACCTAAGCAGCCTCATGAAGACATGCAAAGGACTGCACTAACAAATACACTGCTCAGCTGTATCTCAAACACCAAGAGAATGCTCTGCAATGTTAAATCTCAGCACAAAAGGCAGTCTTTTAAAAGCAACATCAGATTGATGCAGGAGACCAGCTAGGGAACATCAAAGTAATACCTCAGCATTATGTCCTGAGATGCATTGATCCAGAAATTTGAGAGCACAAAAGAGAAAACTGGAGGGGAAAGCTAGAGAACAGCATTTCAGGAAACCAGCCAGTAAAATCCCAGCTGTTTACAGCATCCAGCCAGCAGCTTCAGAAGAATTTGTTTCCTTAATACATCTCTCTAAATCAAGATCGAGAATCTTGGGCCCACAGAGGTGGAAGGAAAGGGTCCATAAAAGATCAGATTATTCCCCAAGTAATGTTTGCAGGGTGAAAGAAACTTTACTTCAACTACAGACAGGAGGCATACATGCAGACATACAGAACAGGGGGCTTCCTGCAGATCCAGGGTTCTTCAGTCATACTGCAGAAGTGCTCACTTCTCTTCCACAGCCCCAGGCACACACACAGTCCTGCAATATGTCCCAGTCTTTCTGCTGTTCACCCCTTCTGCCCTGGAGCTCTAGTGATAAAAACTCACTATCATGTGGGATGACATCAAATTTTACAGCATGGCTACTATTAGCAAGTTTTCTTTTGCAATTGGGTGAGACTCAAGGTCATTTCAGTGTGACCCATGTCTCTTACATTCCATTCTCCAGGAGTCCAAGGCTGGTGTATTCATCAAGTCTAAAATGCTATTTTCCTAATAC
This sequence comes from Fringilla coelebs, assembly GCF_963513975.1. Lineage (NCBI taxonomy): Eukaryota > Metazoa > Chordata > Aves > Passeriformes > Fringillidae > Fringilla > Fringilla coelebs. The sequence continues at coordinate 34,603,227 of NC_140034.1, forward strand.
TACTGTGAATACAGATTAAGTGGGAAAGGGTTTAAATACATGTGGGAAGAACAACAACTAAATAGAGCTTAACAGAATATTCAGGAGTGATCACACAGACCTGTCTTTGCTACTTCGCACCTGGGAAAAGCTACCTGGGTGGGTCCTCCCTCCAGCACACACAGAACATGGCTCTTCCAGCTGGAAGATCATCTCCAGTGTCAGGTCCTCTTCACTGTAGGCAAAAGCTATCAATCTGCACGTCATGGACATGGGTGTGAAAGCCCATCAGATCATTCCAAATCAAATCAGCCAAAAGCACCTGCTTTAGTCAGGTATGTTAACTTTCAGCTACAATTCCAGACAGTGTTAAACAAACAAAATGCTGCAGTGAGGTCTGTGTTTACAAACAGGCACAGCCTCCAGTTGCAGTAGGCAATAACTTTCAAGTATCACAAAAAGCAATTCCCAGGGTATAGTCACTGGCCTGCTTGCAAATAACCCGACTGGCAGAACTGATTAAAGCTTAGGAACTACAGGTTTTCTTCCAGGAGAGCATTCTCAAATACTGAGAACTCTGCAGCTTCAGTGCACAAGAGAGCTTGATGTAGATCTGATGAGGCAGGGATACACAAGGACCCCACTCAAGACCCCGACTTCATACTTGGATTGGCTGAAGAACAGACATCTGAGGAGCAGAGTCACAGAAAGAAGAAAAAGACAAGGCATCCTTTAGCATGCAACTGCCTCTGCTCTGCTGCATTTGGAATGAAAGAAGCTTCTGCTAAAGATACTTCTCCACCCTTCAGGTTAATACACTCTAATAGAACAGGAATTTCCTGGGTAACAACAACCTGATACTTAAACCTGATACTGCTAAACATATTCCCTCATGCAAACCCACAGATACGAGAGGAGGAGACCCAAGGCAGGATGCTCATCTGCAGCCTTGAGAGGAATAGGAGGACAAGCCTCTGTGGGACTGCAGCAGCCAGCTCTGTCTCAGCAGGCCTTCTATTTCAGCCAAGTTCTGCTCTGCAAAGGAACTTTTCTTCTCAGGTTGGGCTAAATACATTCCTTGGCTGTCTCCTCAGGAAGAATTTCTTCAGCATTTACTGTGGCTTTTCAGACGTTATTATAATATGCATCTGAATTGCCTGATGCATGAGCCAACAATAAAACCTTTACAATCAAGAAGCATAAAGAGCTTATTTCAGAGGCTTCTAAAATGCTGTGTGTGGATTAAAAACTGATGCTGCTGCTGCTGAGAGACTGGAAATCTACTTATGCTTCAATGTTGTGACGCAATGCGATTTTAGTGGAAGAATATGAGGACAGAAGAAAATATTAATCATGCTGTGGAAATGAAACAGTAAGCATTTCACAAGTTAACTTTTGCGTGTATTCAGAATATTTTCATTAAAAGTCACAAGCGAGATTTAGCTGTCACAATGGGATACCTCCAGCATTTCCACTTACAGCCTCATCCTATAAATGGTGGGCACAGTTCTAGCTCAGTATACTGGTATTACTTGAAGTCTCTTACAATTTTCTGCTTTCTCCATTACTGTTTAGACTTTCTACCCTGTTATGCTGCTGGCAGGTGTTGTCCTGAGCAGAGCTTCCTTCCTGCAGCTACATCTGTGAGGTGTTTACAAGTTGGCTGCTGTGTATCCTTGGCCTCAAGGCATGCACATCTGAAGCTGCTATTCGAAGGCAGCTCACCCGGTGTGCTCTGCATTAAATACAGTTCTCTTGTTGAGGAGAGCCAGCACTCATCCAGCTCTTGCTTCAGTGCTTGAGTGAGAACCTGCCTCATGAACAGAGACATAGGGCAATTTGCTGGCTAAAATAAACAGCTGGTTTTTGTCCCTGCAGAATGACCATCCCTGTCTCTTCTGTTTGTAGGTTCACACAAAGCTAGCCCACCAGGCCAAGAGCTTGTCACACCAGTCACACTAATGGCCCATCTCGGCTGTCTGTGTACCAAACATGGTATTTGCAGCAGCCTATTTACAGCATACAAGAAGCAAGATGCCGTTTTTCCAACCTCCACCTGTTTCCCTAAACTTCATTACTGACTGTGCCTCAAGGAGTCAGCTCAGTGAGCTAGGGGACATCAAGCAGAAGTCACTGAGGGGGGGTTGCTGGAGCACGTGCCAGTTCCAAGAGCCTTTCCCTCACAGTAATCTTATAACAGCCCTGAAGAAGGATTATCCATGCTATTGCACACCCCTTTACACGCTGTATCCCCTTAGCTTGGACAACTTTTATGAAAGCCTTCATCTCAAGCATATGAAGCCAGAAAAAAAGCACATCCATTGGCAGGATTACACTGAAATATATTCACTCATGGAATGTGCCTGAGAAACTCACATGTGTTAGAAACTTAAGGAAGTAATAATACCTTTGTCCTAAATGCATTCACAATGACAAATTGAGAGGTATTGGAAAAGAACAGCAGCCAAATGATCAGGGAAGTGGCAAGACTGACATATAAGAATTAATTTAGAAGCACTAATAGCTTGGCGAAGCAATGACTGCAAATGACAAATCTTCAAACATTTGAAAGGCTGACATGAATTGTGGGAGAATACTTCTTAAGAATGATACAAAAGATTCAAGTAGGAGCAACATACTTAGTTTTTAAAAAAAGAGAGACTTTGACTAAGTGCTTAGAAGATTCCTGGCAGCAAAAAAAGAACAAGAAAACATTTGTATGACTCAAAACCAGATATTGAGAAAGACTTAGTGTGTCTGTGCACAACAGAGTATTGAATGGTCTGAACTATTTTGCTCTGCTAATGTCAAGGAGGCTGCTAACATTCTTGGCTGAGTGTATTTCAGACACTACACACCTATCTGCATTGTGAGCCCTCAGCCCAGACTGTCAATAAGTAGGCTTCCCATCAAAGAGGATTCAGATGAGCTGAAAAAAAATGCAAGAGAGATAAATACCCAACAGCTTGGACAGGAGCTCATCAGGAGCTGTCTGAAGCACAGTGCAGATGCTTTGGCTCTGGAACTGGACTGACCCTGACATATCTGGTAGGTATGGCCTTAGGGCTCTCTGTCCTTCCTCTTGCAGAAAGGTTGTAACTGAGAACTGCAATAACAAAGAGGGCTGTTAAATGGTTTTTCAGACGTAGAGTAATGCTGTGGCCTTGCTCAGACCAAGAAACATTAACATCTCCTTTTCCTTGTTGGTAAGGATCCTTTGCTGTCTTCTGTGGACTTGTAGCAGTGTTTGTCTCCAAAGAAGAAGCTAACCCCATCCTGATATCCAGCATTACAGAGAGCAAACAGACATTCAGTGCATCCTTTGCAAATGCACTCCAGTTGACTCATCAGTCCTGCCCAGGCCAAAGCACCTGCTTTGTTCAGAGTATTGGGCTGCAGGCACCCTGCACCCCGGGTCCCCCACAGAAGAGCTGATTGACAAGCAGCTGTAGCATATCCCTGAAAAACTGTCCTGCAAAGCACAGCTCATATCTGCTCTGACAGATTATTAGCAGAAATTTGAACTTCAGTCTTTCAAATCCAAGATGAACACCCTAATCACCAGCCATAGCTTCTCCATCAAAGTGATGCATGCACATGTAAACTGCCCAGCAGAACAGAGTGAGAGACTCATGCCACCAAATAAACCAGCAGCTAAGGCTTTTCTTCCAAAGGCTTCTCTGGATCTCTGCTCGGGTTCCTGAATTTCTCTTCCATGATAGCAAAATGCTAATATGACACTGATTCTTCCTTACTAACTTCTCCTCCTTTGGAATGTCCCTGCCTGGGCAAACACAAATACTTACCTTTTGGTTAACCCAGGCACATCAATAGTCCATGCCTGACCACCTGAGGCAGATTTCTTGTGATCTCTTCTTGGTTTCTAACGAGAACATGCAAAACACTAACCTCTTTCAAGCTACAATATAGTTTCAAACACCCTTCACCATGCTGTTTCCATAGCTAGGATGCCAAACAAGAATTTGAAAGGGATTCCCTGCTCTGTTATGGACATTCCACAGATTTACTCCGGACCAGGTCAAAACTGAAATTTCATCAGCATGATACTACATTCACATTCAAAACTGTGATCCTCCAAATTCTTCTTCCAATTCCCATTTACCCTGAGGTGTTTAACACCATCATTATCAGCAATCTAAATGGAAGACCTTCCCATTCCACTACAGTGTGAGCTCCACACTCAGGCAAAGAGAATCTCCAATAAGGATGAAGATCCACAAAGTAGGACTCACCCTGGGGATTGCTAATGGCAGCATTAGCACCTCACAGCCAGGAGTTAAACCTACCCACAGGTGAATCTGAATCCTTAGAAGGAAGTGAAAAAAAGAATGTAAGATTCCCCAGATTTTCTCTTTGTGCAAGGATTGTGTAGAATCAAAAATTATATGTTGTATAGGCATGTAAATTCTCACTCAGTCTCGTTCCCAATCACTGGCCAAAACCAGTTGTGCCAGTCCTGTGAGCCAAGAGCAGATCAGAAAAGAGCAGGGTAGGGCCTGCTTGCACTAAGCAATCCATACTCCATGCTGGCTTTGGTGGCACACATTCAAAATACCTCATAGTGTCCATGAGAGAAATTGACTGCATGCCACTAACAATAGTTTGCTATTGCAAAAGAAAAAAAAAAATCAATATTTGTCTCCAAGCTTCTGAGAAGAGAATCTATTCTGCAGCATAGATAGGGGAAACCCTTTCACAATGTGAACTGAGCTTTTTCCTGGAGAGGTTCCAGGGCCCTTGCCTGGCTGGCAGGGTGCCTAACCAGCTTAGCTTAGAAAAATACGGGAAATACAGATTCCTGCAGCTAACAACCTGTCCTTTTACCCTACAGTGTTTGTCCTGTCTTGGATACAACTCCTCAAATACAGTGCCAATGTCATACAGTGTCTCATCTCTCTGCACTTCATACAGGTAAATGGATACGTGTGCATTTTTGCCATAATTGTATACTCTCTCTCTGCTCTTCCAGCACAGCTACTGAGGAATCGCATTGCAGTGATATCTCCAGATAAGAATTTAAGAGATAAAACAGAAAACAAGGAACCTGATTGCAATGATAAAATGCTGCTGTGCCATGGAGATTCAAACACATCTTCCCTCAAAACCCACTTCTGCTGGTCTGAAGAAGGAAAAAAAATAAAACAGTAAAGCAAGGAACATTTAATTGAGAAGGGAACTGTCTCAAGAAGGGGTAACTGTATAATCTAGCTCAATGCCAAAATAGGTTGTTGGAATAATTATTGTCTGCAAGGCACAAAATTGATACAGAAACACCAATCAGGGAAGTTCAGACAGAAAATTGTCTGAACTAATATATAACCCATGACCCAAGGGCTTCGATGCTGAGTGATTGCAACACTATTTAAAATTACCAAAGATAGTAAACACAAATAGCTTAGGAAATGAGGAAATTTCTTATTGTTGGCATTTACCTATTGGGTGCTGACAAAGTGTTTTAGGGATACTTTTGCTCCCCCCATATGAGGATGCAACAGAATGATTAATATGTGCAGCATGCCACTGTGGCTGGGAACAAATTAAAAAGCTGTGGGAGTGTCTTAATAACTTGGATGTAATGTACTCTGCTTTGGTTTGGGTGGGGGCTACAGGAGATTTGGTTTTTGTTGGTTTTTTTTTCCCCCACCCAAGAATTCCCTCTGTCTTTATTTAATGAGCAGCCCTGGAAGTGCAGCTCCAAATGCCATCCATTTAAAAGCCATCCCTTGCTGAAAGACAGAAATGGCTGTTAGCAGCGCTGTGTGGCAATGAGGCAACAGCATTTGGCACTATGAAGATACTGTTTTGTGTGCAAACCACTTCAGGTTAAAATGCAGGTGTTGGTCCCTTCAAAGGGACAGCCTCTGTGCTTGCTTCTCCCAAGGGTCACACACACCATTGCACAGGGAGAGGCACAAACCTGACAGCGAAGCTTCTTTGGAAAACAATTGGTTGTCCTTTCTTTCTCCTCCTTACCCCCACCTCATAAACAGCACAGCATGTGTTGGACTAGTATTCAGGCTGCCCTAAATATTTCCTTTCTTCTGGGCACAATAGCGATTTTACACTTGTATTAAAGCAAATCTTCTGTGCTAGTCTGCTATATGTCGCATACATCTAGAAACAGATCTGAAATGACCCAAGAGATTCAAACAACTGCTTCTTTCACAGACTTGCATCTTACAGTATCTCCACATCTGAAATGTACCCAGTAAGATCAGGAATTGAAGGAGAAAAGGCAAGATAAGGAAATACTTCAATAATACCAAAGAGGAGAATTTGCCTTATGTAACAAGTTTCTCTGGGAATATTCCTCCCTCTGTCTCCTCCTCACCACCCCCATTAGTATTTATTTCTATAAAAATCCATTAGATACTGCAACTACATCTTGGCTCCTGTTTGCTTCAGAGAAAAGAGAAAGGGTTGTATATTTGTACCCTGGAGTGCAAATGGTGTTGTCTGCCAGATCCCTTGGAGAGCTGCCAAATGTTTCTCCCGCATGCAGAGTGGACATCTAACTGTGGCCAGGCTGATGTAGGAGAAAGATGCAAGCACTGTGATGCCTCACCTAGCTCACAACATCCTCTAATATATAAGACCTCTGCCCTCAGATTAAGCTGCCTCAATAAACTGGCCCTTCTAAGAAGAAAGTATTCTAAGATATCTGGACCCTTCTAGATGCCTAGATAGCTATTGTAGAAAAACAAAGTCTTATTTGGCCTTGGGAGGTCGACCATTGTCAACTTTCTCAATAGCAGATTGCAACTTATATCTGGAGGCGAAGAAGCACACTCCAAGCACACCCCCATTTTGATTACTATCTAAAAGAAGAGCACATGCTCATAATAGGACACTATACACAATTCTTATTCCATACTGACCCAGAAATTCTTCTCAGAGAACCAGAGACCTAAAAAAGTCATCACCCTCTTTCCAGAGTGATCCATAGTGCAGAACAAGGGCAAAACCCCATTCAAATGGTCTCACCTTTGATACAGACACAACTTGCACAAGTGATTAAGGGTATTATACAGCACATGTGGACTTCCCCTGAGCTGCTTTTCTATAAGCTCACTCATGCAAGCTAAGGAATACAAATGGTCATAAAGCCATAAATTAAGCTAATTATCCAGTTAATCCAAGAGAAAAAAAAAAAGATTTCTATTCCTATCTAGCAGGGAAATGATCTGGATACTCTAGCAATGAAAGTCATGCAGGTGATGAATGGATAGGTCTGAGACCATTCAGTTCCCACTCCATATATTTGCCTTCTCCTGAGTTAGATGGATGCATGCAAGAGGTAAACAGATTCATCAAACAAATAAGATCAGAAGCCCAGCCTGATATATTTCATCTTATGTGAAAGTTCCATTTGCTCTATGAAGTACTAGTTCAGTAGCATTTTTGTCATTAATTTTACTGGGATTCCCTTGAACACCACAATAATCTTGTTTAGCTTCTTACTGGAAGAGACCACAAAGGGATAAAATCCCCAAGATAATATAAAACTGGGCATCGTGACCAAAAGACTGCTTGCATGACTGGGAGATCTCAGGAGGGGCTAGTGTCACCAGATGAAGTTCATAAACCAATCTCTCTTTGCATGATTCCTATCAGATCTAGAGGAGAAGTAGCTCATAATCTTTTTGGAGCCAGAACTCTTTCTCTGGCTCCTATTTACAAAGTGTCTTTGTGAAATAGGATGGAATCCCAGTTCATGGCTGAGACTAATTGTTGGTATCACAAATGAATCATCAACAGCAGGACCAGGCAAACACCAGCATATTGTAAGCAGGAGAGTATTACCTCCTTCCACAGGAGAACATGGAGAAAACTTCACAAGCAAACAGGACATATTTGCTCATGCACCACATCTGCAAACGTAAATACACTCTGTATGCGCACAACAAAGCCTTAGAGAACAGCAGTGTTTTAACCCTCTGCTTTTCATCAGGTGGCTGGCTAGCAATATGCAAACACGTCCAAGACTGTGCACAAATCCAACAATTTCACATATGCTATTTTAGTAATCAAGCCTAGAAACAAGCCCAGTATTGCACCAAAGGTGCAGCACTGCAGATTGGTCCTTGGCAAAATTCCTTATAGGAACAATTTTCTCCTAATCCTCCTCTTCCAGAACATGGTGACTGAAACAAGTGCACTGCTGAATCCCTAGGAATGCCTTTGCTTTCTGTGGCAATAATCAGTCCACTCAGAAGACAGCCCCCTTTAGCATGTAAACTACAGAAGATGCAAATTTTTTAACTCTCAACTTACTTTATCCTCCAAAGTGCGTTTGTAAGTGGTAAACAACAAGAGTAAACACTCAGCTTGGTTTGCTACCCTGCAGCAGCAATGTCCAGGTAACCAAGTATGAGAACAATGCTGGACAGAGGAAAATAGCCAGCAATGCATGTTTTTTCCTCTCTCTTTGTAAAAAAAGACCACCTACTCTGACACGAGCTTCATTTCTCCTTTGTGTAATTGTGTAGCCGTGGTTTCTCCCTCACTTGAACACTAATACCATGGGGTTTGTGCACCCATGTTTGCAAATACCTTCTTTGCTTTCCCTTCCAGCTCAGTCCTAGCAAGGCACATGCTCCTCATCTGTTTGATCAGATGGCACTACAGAATGGATGTGAGCAAGACCAGCCTGGTGCTGAATTGCTACGCTGGTGCCAGTCCTAAAGAAAAACACTCATGAGAGAAAGAATGCCAGCTAGATTCAGCAGAGAGATGGGATGGAGAATAACGTGATTCATGTCGCAAGTGAGCCTTTGGAAGATGCTTCAAGTAATCAGTCTTGAGTTTTAAAGCCTTAAGAATAGCCAAGATTTTGGAAGCATTCAGATGCTCTGTTTCTTCGGCATGTGGAACTGCTTGGTATTGTGGCACTCAAATCTCAGTCAAGTGCAGTCACGATAAAGATTTAGACGTCATGAACACACAGCTTAGGGATGGGAGAACCTGAGTGTCCAGCAGAGAGCGCTGCATGCAGCACTCTTACTGATCATTCCTCACTCAAATTGACACAGGACCCTGTCCTTTCAGGAGTAGATGAAAACATTTTCACTTTTAGCTTCTAGACAGACCTAAAAAATAGAAGGATGGCCTCTCCAGTAACATTTATTTCTTCAATCCTTCCTCAGAAGGTCAGAAGAGGAGTCTTTAGGGCCAAGTGATAGCAAAGCTGTAAAAGGAGACCTCAAACCTGACACCCACGGCTCCAGAAAAAATTAATTCAATCTTTCCATCAGAGTTTTCTTATTTCAACCAAAAGAAAACTGGTGAGATTCCCATGCAGGAACCTCCCACTTTTATTTCCCAGAGGAAGTAGGAGGAGGAAATCAGAAGAGGACTTAGCTTTTCACCGCGAAGTAATACACCTGCAAGCTACCAGCAAGGGCTGTTGATATAAAAGGTTACATTTACTCAGGAAAAGTGAATGGAAGAAAGAGCTGTGGAGGCTTGGTAAAGAAGCAGAGGTCAAGCTCAGAGAAGCCCCAGAGCTAAAATTGTGTGAATGTGTTAGAAGGAGGTGTCATATATGCTTGTGCTGCTCCATCTCCCAATTGTGGCCACAAGCAGGCATTGAGGGAAGGATAATGAAATTGCATTAGATGGATCCTTGGTCTGAAACAGTCTGGCCATTCTTATGTTTGTGTGCTCTTTTCTGTGAATAACAATAAAAATATGGAAAGGAAATCTTGAAAATACAAGGAGGGGAAGTGTTTCAAAGATGGGCTTTCACCTGTCTGAAAGACTGGGCAAGGCTTGTGAACCTGTGGGAGAGAATCTGCCTCACATTTTGGTAGTCAGAATACAATTTAAGCAAAGTTTTGAGATTACACTGTAATTGCCCAATTAGCTCTTGCGTGCAAAAGGGATTCTCTTCTATTTAATCATATCCAGCAGGGCAGAAATCCAAAGCTTTCTGCCCACTGTGGATTTGCTCTTCCAATTCATTAGGATTAATTTCTTCACCACCCACACAATTCTCTGAATCGCTTCCTCCCCTCCTGCCCCACTGCCACCTGTCAAAGTTATAAAGATGATTGGTGCTCCTTAAAAGCAGCATGAAACATCTTTATCCATCTATTTACTGGCAGATGCTTTCTCCCCCCCTGCTCCTTTACTAGACTAGTTCTTTCCAAAAGCCTGCAGCCTGTCAAGCTGTCCCCAGAGCACATATGTGCATGCAGTGCTTAACCATATCACCTCCTGTAACCCCTGTGTTCTTATCCCCCCAAAATCCTAGGTAGCATTTTATTTTGTCCAGTACCAAGCCCAACAAGAATATTTTCAAATCTATTAGCCGTCAAATTGAATTATACCCTGCGTAAACAGGTCAGCATAAAGACTTCAGGCTGGTCTAGAGCAATTGTTTTTATTTCTAAAGCCGAGGACAAATTTTGATGGATTAACATGTATGTAATCCTGTTGTCAAGTCATTGGGCAGAACTGGGAGTGACTGTTTCTCCCTTACCTCCTCCTATCTCAGTCCAAAGCTTATACAGAGCCACAGGGGGAAAGGGGAGCACTAATTGTTCATGCTCTGGCTCATTTACCCCTGTTTACCAAGTGGCACCTTTTCAGAGAGCTTCTTGAATTGTATTACCAGAGATGCTCGGTAAATTAATCGGTTTGGAAAGAACTATCTCTGATCCTGTTAGCATCACAGCACAACATTGAAAGAAAACTCCCAGGATTTAAATGGGAAATAACAATAACAACAGGCCCACACTTTCATTTTGAAAAGACTGAGTGCTTGAAGAGTGCTTCTGACCCACAGTTCCCTTCAGTGCAGGAAGCTATCTGAAGTCCATCAAAGCAGAGCACAGGTAAACTGGGAAGCTGCAGTAAAACACTTTGCTTTGAAATATCTATCACAGTCCTTAAAAAGAAATCAGACCATTTTCAGCAGCTACATCTGGAGAAGAATAAGATTAGTCTCACAATCTAACTTCACATCAAAATCCAAGGGACTGCACAACAAGTTGCCTAATCACAGAGTCACAGAATATCTCGAACTGGAGGGAACCCATAAGGATCATGAAGTTCAACTCCTTGCTTCTCTCAGGACTATTTAAAACTGAACTACAGTGACTGAAAATGTTGTCCAGATGCTCCTTGAACCATGCAAGACTGGTGTTGTGACCACTTCCCTGAGGAGCCTCTTCCAATGGCCAATCACCCTCTCAGTGAAAAACTTTGTCCTAATGTCCAGTCTGAACTTCCCCTGACACAACTTCATTACTTCATTCCCTTCCTCATGTCCTATCATCAGACAAGCCAGCCTCTCTGCAAGTTAGTGCCTCAGCTGGAGATTGGGAATAACAGCCTTTTCCTTCTCCAGGGAAATAATGGAAAGTACCCTGGAGAAGACTAAGAAAGGATCATGCCCTGGAGTGGAAAAGCCTAAGCAGATCCCTTGGGTATCCTGTTCCACCCACTGCAACAGCAACACAGCAGGGGCATACATTTACTTTAAATTGTCAAGTACCATCAGCAAGGTCCAGAGCATAGAACTGCTCAGGAGGAGCTAATGTATCCTGTCACAAAGCACAGCACACAGCCCTCTCATGCTGCATTGTTTTCTTACCCACCTCTTCTGCATCCTCCATCCCTTGAACAACATCCACCACGCAGCAACCTGCGTGATTGCAATTCGCACACCATCATCTTGATTTGCCTGGGCTTTCCTGACAGAACTAAATGAATAGCAAATTGAGCTCTGTTTTTCCCTCCCCCACTTTCCCATTGCTTTTGTACATGCTGAAGTAAGAAGCTTCCTCTGACTCAGATTTCAGCTGTCACAGATTTCAGCAGTTTTCTCCCAGGAAGTCTGGATGCTAATGACAGGAATAGCAGCTGTCTCTAAATACTTCATCTGCTGTCTGTGGTCAGAGGGCAGTAAAGGCCAAGACCAGCAGCAGTTGTGGTGGGTGAGTGCTTCAGAAAATCCCCCATCCTCACCAGGCAGGCTCTGGTAAGAAGGGATTGGGACCACCACCCCTGATTGACAGGAAGGCCAGGAACGGTTGCCAGGGCGGGCAGGAGGGATGGAGCAGGAGGGCATATGCTCACCCAGACACAGGTCAGGGAGCCAGCAGGATGCAGGGCTGCTGCCCTCAGCTCACCACCCAGAAATCCTGCTGCTGCCTCCCATCCCTATGGGAATCATTCCCACCCAGGCAGCTACATCCCAGGTGCCAAAAAGCAATCAGAGTTTCAAACACCTGAGCATCCCATTAATAGGGTATCTTAGAGGTGAGATGACTCAAGACAAAGAGATTGAAGTGGCTTGCTAGAAATGCAGTTGAGATGGGAACTAGGACTAAAGTTGGGGTATTTCTCTTTCTCAACATCCAGTGCTTTACTCAAAATGAAGGTTTGGTTGTTCTCGGCCAGAGTCCAAGGACATGCTTTGTTGCCAGCATGAAACAATCTGTTTAGAGCTTTTTGATTCCCACATGTTCAAAGCGCTTGTACTTTCCACAAAACATTGTGGTGTCATTGAACACAATGTTATGTTGGAATTGAAAGGAGGAAAAAAAATCACCATCTATTATTACATGTAAATAAGAGTCGGTCTTCTACATAGTATCTTAGAAAAGAATGAAGAGTGAGTTTGACCCTTGCTGTGCTGACTATTGATACTCTATCACCAATTTACTCAGACAAAAAAGCTATCAGATCCACTAAAATTTCTTTCACTCTGCATGAAGGCATCCTGGGATAGAAGGAAGGGCAGAGGAGGACACAGAGATACCTGAGGAGCTAATGATATCCTAGGGATCCTAAAGGGCACAATTTAAGCTAGGTGTATCCTCCTGTCTTAATGGGTTCACTTACCTGCAACATCCGAGGCTTCCCACAGTAGGATTTTAAATGGTAGCAGGAAAGTGGAATATTGCCTCAACCAGAAATGAAGAGCTGGTGCCATTCCATTTCCACTAGAATTGTCCCAGCTAGAAGGAGTTGGGTGTCAGGTTCTCATGTCTGAATATTCCCAATAGTAAGAAGTGCCTTGAGACGAGTTCAGTGATTTTCTTCTTTCATACCTGTTCTTTTGTCTGTCTCTTCTTAGTCTCTCTTTTAGAATAGCACAGAAGCTGAATCAGAGCACAGCTAAGTCCTAGAGCTCCATACAACCTCAAGTGTCTCTCTGATTTTAAGCAATGGCAAGCAGCAGTATACCACAGAGAGGCACAACAGCCAGCCAACAGTCACAGAAAATTAGTTGTGCCACCCAGAATTTACCAGCAGGTATCTTTCAGAGAGCTAAATATTGAGGTATGTTCCTAGTAGGTATGTGTTCATAATGGGCAATATACCTATAGCTGCAGTAGCCTTACAGTTCCCATCCCATGCAATGGTACAGCACCAGTTCTGTTGCCAGACCCATGAAAGAAGCTTAACTTGCTTGCTCTTGCGTTTTCCCAGTTCGCACATTTGCTGCAAATGACCTAGTACCAGGTCATCTGGTGTGGGCTCAGATGAGACAACTATCACTTCTGGGTGCTCAAGTTCTTTGACAGAACAACAGCTTCACAATAATGAGTAGCAGAACACTAAAACTTTCTGACAACTGATCAAACAGCTCTCCATGCTTCATGGGCAGTTCAGATGCTTGACACGAGGGATATCGTGATGATTAATAATTAACTGGCTGGAGAGACTGAGAGCTCAAGGACAGATGCTTCCCATCTGCAATATCCTGGAGCTGAGGCTGCACTTTTCAGGAGGGAGGGAGGGGAGCTGGTAGGGTGACAAGGTTGGTGTGCCCCTGGAAGACAGCAGCCTTTTCAAGATACTTTGCTAGTATCTTCCAACACAGAAGAAGGTACTATCCTGCACTTCTCCAGACGGCTTTCACTCTCCCAGACACCAGGGGACCAGGGCAGCAATGATCCCTGCCAGTTCCTGCTGTCAGCTCACCTAAATGAGATGCATCATTAGAAGCTGCATTCATGTATTTAATAGGCTTGAACACCAGCTTTAATGAGACACCTCTGAAATCTCAGGAGAGGTAACAGACAGTTAGAAATATGCTTCAAAGTCCTCTGGGTATGAGAGGTAAAATCCAAGTTCAGAGGTACCAAGTACAGGATTTTTAAGTACCTGATGTGTTAGAGACTATTAAATTGTTCTTCACACTAGCTTTAGAATTTCATCTGCATAAATTTCTTTGATCCACAAATGGCTTTAACCGCATTAAAATTAGTCAGAAGAGCAGCTGCAATAGGCACCGAACTGTGCATCCCAGAGTAATTACACGTTACAAAGGGAATCCTTGAAGCATTTCAATAACATGCCATATTACAAACAGCATTTGAAAAGCCACAGATGGACGTGTGAGCTGTAGAATGTCACCTTTACTCCAGCTTGCTTCCTGCTTCCTTGCCTTTCTCTCAAGAGTAGAGGGTGCTTCAAAGAGTATTGAAAAAGTTTTAGTTGATCCCATGCAGTTAAAAACTGAAAAACAGATGTGTACAAAACAATCTATTCCTCCCCATGCCCATTCTTTTTTACCTCCAAATTCAGCTCCCTGGTGACATGTTCCTTCCTATGAGCTCTGCCTGAATAAAAGGGACAGAAGAGTACATGCTCAGCAGTCAGGGGGATGTATAACCAATCTAATTAACACAGTGGTGGGATGAGCTCCTGTCTGTCCTCCCTTGCCCCCAGGGGTGTCCTGCCTGTTTGCCAAGGCCTCTGGCTACCATGATGTAGAGCATCTCCCTGTCAGCAGCACTCTGCCCAGGGGAGGAGACAGAATTTGACCCAGACAATAAAAACAATTGAAATTTTTACGGATCCATATGGTTTGCATTTTTTTTCAACCTTCCAGAGGCTTTTGCTCTGCACAAGTCACAGCTCTTGTTTATGAGACACATAAGAGAAAAAAAAGACTTTATAGTATTTCCTTTCTTCTGGTCTCAAGAACACCTGAGCTTGAACTGGACCCATTTAATTTGCTCCTGTTTCTCCTTGGCTTACACTGCAATTCATCCATTCTGTTTCAATTCACTACAATTCCTCAATGCCCTGTTCCCCAGTATTCTTGCAATAGCCAGCACACAAGGCACAGTGCTCCAGCAATAGAAAATGGGTCCAAAGAATTGCCAAAGAGAAGATAGCCAGCTGTCTTGGATAACAAGCAGCCATAAAAATTAGAGTGAATAAAAGTACAGCAAATGGTACTGCAATCAAGAACAATGAATGTTAGAGCTGGAGACAGATGGTGGGCGGATTTCAGCTTGGGACATAAGTTTTTAGCTTTGGCCTCCACAGATTTGGAAACCTTCAGCACTGTCTTCCCCCTTTCCACAATGTCTCCATCAAAGGGTTGCTCTAAAGGTGTACTAGCCCTTGAATTCTTAGTGCTGGGACAGACTCAGAAAAAAAGCTCCACAAGTAACTGAATCTGCAGGCTAGGCAGATAGATAAAGAAGAAAGGGCAGAAAAGATCCTCTCAGCACAACAAAGCCCAACATCTGTCTAAAAATGCCCTGATTGAAAACAAACCAGTAGAATGAGGGAAAAGCAAGGTTAACCTCTTAATTCTCAGGAGGAGCAAGTGCTTTCTGCTTGTACCTAGTAACCAGGAGCCCACACATTTGTCCAGGAGGGTACAAAACAACTTTCTAACAACCTCAGCCTGGCAGAAGGAATTTGACTCTCCACCTGCCTCAGAGAGAAGCAGCCTGGCTGATCTATCATAGCATATCTGGAGTCCAGCTTTCTCATTCCTTTGCAGTGAAACAGTTTTAGAACCTTATAAAGTAGGGAGTAAATTCCTTTCATATAAAATACATGCTCAGTGGGCCATAGAACAAGTGTGAGTAGCCCAATAGCTTGGCTCCAGCCTGGACAACCTCCCAGAACAGCTAGGATTCAGTGAAAATATGCATTCTTTTGCTATGTAAGCATTTCAAACAATACAGAAATATTTTCACACAAGAGACACAGAACAAGCAAATCCAGAGTTTCCTGTTGTCTGCTCCTCTGGCAGACCTGTGTGAAGAGGCAGTTGTATTTGAGACCCCCAGGGATTTTAACCTGGTCTCTGTCACCCAAAATATATCAGCACACTAATGGTAGAAGCCAAATGCAGAACTAGTACTGTTACTGCCCCAGCACATAAGCAGCACTCATAACGAAACCTCAGGGCGTGTCATGCCATCTCAAATGCCCTGAAATAGTCAAGACATCTCTTCAAAGTTGATAGCTATGAAAGAGGATCAATGAGGGAAAATACCTCAACCTTTCCTGAGAGAAATCCAGAGGTCAGCCAAATATCCTAAAATATCCTTTTATAGCAACGCTTCGCTAGGTAGAGCCTTTTGTTTTCTAGATAAGAAAGAAACAAAGCCCTGCCTGAAAATACCCACAACCTAGGCCCCTTCTTATGGAACTAGAGCAGATAGCTGAGGCTCTTGACCCAGGTGCTGCCAAAAGTAGAGATTAATGACAGAGGTAATGATTTATCAGATTAATCCCATGGTTAACCTCTTGCTCCTCTCTTTCTGTCACTTCTCATATTCACCAGGCTAGTCCAGAGCTGGGGAAGATGACAAATACAGGGCAATTATAAATTCATCCACTCCAAGTAATCCCAAACAGAGCAAGACACACAGATGAGGCAAGAACAGATGTCTAGGAGAACATTGTGTACCTAGGGAAAGCTAACCTATGGCAAAGCCTGTAATTCACTCTGGAAGGCTACATTGGGCTCCTCATACACTCCAAACCTCAAGGCAGCAATCAGCATCTAGGAAGCTTATTTTCTTGCATCAGGATCCAGTATAAGTCACTCACTAGCAGATATTGAAGAGAACAACAAAGGGGTTGATAGTCCCTTATGGGTTTAAGTATGACCATATGGAAAGCAAAGTAACAGATCTAAGGTTGACGGTTCAGCAAACCATGCAATCAACAGAGCTTACATTGTGCCTGGTCCTCCCTTTCCCAGAGATGTGGATCTATCAGGAATCACACGGCATTCAACTCATATGTTGACATGCACGATGAAGGCACTAAACAGGCTGAAATACTTTCAGCATTTCTAGCACCAGACACTTGCTTCTGGAGATCAGCATTCCCACCTATCAGAGATCATTTATTTCTCTCAGATTTTCTTCTTCCCTTATCATTGCTTTTCCAGACATTTAAAGATTAATTGTTTAAAAATTAAGTTACCAATTAAAATAATTTTCCAATCTTAGGATGCAGCCTCATATTTTCCTCTGAGGTAAGAAGCCTCACAGATTCACATGCTGACAGATAAAGCTCTGAATGAGGAGCTTTCTCTGCTCTGAATGTTTCATACTCAAAAAATATCCACTGTTTGCCTAGAACAGTAGCAATTTTTTTTTCTTTCCTAACAGTTTGAGTTCACTTTTTAGAGAAAGAGTCATTAGACTTGAGAATTTTGGTTTTTTTTTCTTCCCCAGCACAAATATAGATTTTTTTTTTCCTATTGATTGGTCTCTGCCCCCCCCCCCCCCACCCCCCAAGCTCCAGCTACGTCATCTTGGCAGGAACAAGAGGGACTGAAACAAACAGAGATTTAGAATAAGGGCAGCTCAGGTCACTAACATAGCTTTCAACCCTAAGACACCCATTTAAATTCAGTTCATTGCACTAATGCACAACCATATACCTGCTGATCACCACACTTGGAAATGGATCTGACAGCTGTTCCAACTTAGTAGCTCACTAATGCTCAGCTCTCCCCTGCAGAAGCTCCCACTGCATGTATGACTTAGTCCCTGTGGGCTGCCTGAGTAGGAAGCTGGATGACCAGCTGAGCCATGACACCAGAGCAGCTCAACCTATACACTAGGGATGAGGTACAAGAGCCAGAAGGGTTTCCTTTCCTACTGCTAGCATAAAATTATTAGTTAGGAGAATGACAGTCTCCAGTACTGTCAACACATCAGCTTTCATCAATAGTAGGAAGGGTTTGTTTGGTTTGGGGGCTTCTTTGTTTGTTTTAAGGAATAATAGCCAAGTAAAATTAGGAACCTTGGCAGCCTAGTGAGCCAGAAGCTAAATCTTGCTGACAGAGTGTCACATTCTAAAAGGAATCTGCCTTTCTGTAAGGGGAAAGCCCAAAAAGCACCAGAGAAAAATCACTGGAAACCAACTTCCATATGGTATTAAGAGGAAACAATCATTTCTCTCAGAGCTGCTCAGAGCCAGGCCAGGGGAGTGGGACTTTTCCTGTAGACGGGGTTAAAGAACAGCTTTAACAGTAACAGCAAAAGTTAACTCTGGATCTTCCCTACCTAGAGCTGACCTTACTTTAAGCCCCTGGGCTTACACGTGAAATCCTGCACAGGAGTCTCCTGGCCCCACAAGAGTTCAGGCTGCCTTGAAATGCTTTAGAGACACCAAGTCAGACTGTCACCTGCAGGAAACAACTCAAGAGCACTGATGTGGGAACTGTGGGCTAATGACTGGATCCATGAGGCATTTGCTCCAGAAACAGAGTTCACACCTTATTTGACACTGTTTTTACCCTTTCCCAGGTTCTCCTTAGGTTTCTTACATTTGCTGATGTAAAGGGCAGTATGTTGTGGAGCAGTTTTCCTAAGGCAAGCAGGGCTAGCAGAAGTGACAATTCCCATGTTGCCCTGGATGAGTCAGTTCAAGTCAGTCCACTGGGCAGCAGAGCACTGGCTCAGTGAGTTTGCTGATGGGATAAATGCTGGGGCTGGAGAGAGCAATGCCCTGTATGCAGTCAAGAGACAGCTCTTTAGGCACCTCATGCATAAGCATACAGTAGCCAGTGACAGGGCTGCAGTGCTGGAGAAGATCTGCAGTAACACGGACAGGTAGCCAGCTTGTCACCCTGACAACATCCAAACACACTGCTCCCCTGATGGATAGCACATCTCCAGGCTGTTGCTAAGACAACAAAAATTCACTTATTATACATAAATGGGCACACTTCATTGCTGGACTTATTAACTTGGGCCATGCCACTTCCTTTTTTTCTCCTTTATTTATTTAAATCAGATGACATATTTGGATTCCTTCTTTTTGAAGGAAAGAACTCAGCTGCAGCTCAGTGTAATAGTTTTTTTAATCTTTTCTTCCTTCAATTGATTTCCTCTCTCCAAAGACACAAGAGGGGAGAGATGTCTATTAACATTTTGTCATCTTCTCACAGGCTTGAAGCAAGCACTGACTACAACCCAGTGCTCAGCATCACCAAGCTGCTTTTCTTGTCCCTCTGCTCCTGCATTCAAGCAGGGCAAGGGAGCAATCCCACTCTACTACCCTGCCTGAGGTCAGCCTGTTGTCACTCAAATTAAATTGATGCAGTCTAGGAGGAAAAGAGAAGCAGAAACAAATCCTAGTTTTCCTCATCTGCACAGACTGCCAGGCTGCTCAGCCTGATTTATTTGAAACCCCTAATGTACTGCCATCAAATTTGCCATAACACCTTTTTTAAAAAAAAAAATTATTTTTTTTTTCAAAGTCAAGAGCATTTGCACTGGGAGTTGTTTTATCCAAGAAAACTGAAGCAGTCTGGACACAGCTCTTAGATCTTGGGCTTAGGACTCTGCTGCTATCCAGTGAGAGAGCAGCTTTTTCTGCTCTCCTCCCTCATTCTCAGCAGTGGTCTATTTAGGTCTCTGACCTTTAACCAAGAGCCTTCCCAGAGTTTTTGGGCCTATAACAAAGTATCATAGTATGACAAGAGTGATTATGAACCCTGAACCTATTATGCAGCATATGCATAGTTGAATAATCTAAACACAGTCCTACCAAACAAACCCAACCAAACCAAACAAAAAACCAGCACAGAAGGCCAACTCGAAGTTCCAGGAAGGTGCATAAAACAAGCACCTGAGGGCTGCCTGATCCCTCACACTACCACCTTTGAGCAGCACTATGTCTGGCTACTAGAAGAAAAGAGCATTTTGCACTCCTGTGGGATATGCTGTAGCACTGTGGGGAACCCATTTCCAGGCCCCTGTTAGCTCACCATTCTGCTTTGTTATCCAGGACCCTATGCTTGATGTGATTTGAAGACAGAAGAATTCATAAAAAACTGAGTAAATGAAGAGTGATAATGAAGTGATAGAGTAAAATGCTAAACACAAAATCTTTACGCTTTTGTGTTTAGCTTTACGCTTACCTCCACAACAAGCCTGTGAAGAAGATGAAAACACCCCAGATTTTTCCTAGGCATTTCTTATTCATAGAAGAGGGTATTCTTACAAGTTTTGTGACTGGTCACAGAACAAATAAGAATAGGGTACACCTGCCATGCCCTTCCAAGAACATGGCAAACCTTTGAGTGAACAGTGTGTTTTGGAGAACTGAAATGATTCAGATTTGACTAATAATTTTGACCAAAAATGACTCGCAAATATCTGAAGAAAAATCAAAGCTTTTAATTATACTTTTATACATATTAGGAGTTGCCAAAATTTAATTAAAATCTCCCGAAGGCAATATTTTGCTTTTTGTTCTCTATTTGTTAAATACAAAAAATAAATGTGTGGTCAATATATGAAGGAGCGAAAAAAAATCCTAGTGACTGTCCAATACTTAATCTTTCAAGACCACAGATTCTACTATTGACTTAGCTGTGAAATTTCTTGTGTAATGAACAGAATGATTGCTCTATCAACTTACTTGACAAAAAATTCCCCTTACTCTCCATGTGGCTTCCTGGAATACCAAATAGAGTCAGGTGATGCTGTGCTTCTCCACACACAGCAGCTCACAAACAACTAACAACAAGTGCAGAGATGGGGCCACCACCTGCACTAGGATTTTTCACTCTAACTGAGCTAAGAGCATCTGAGACTTTCACCTACAGTAAGCAAAAACTGTTCACATTTTTGAGTAACTAGACTTATTCTCTCCTCCAGAGAGATAATATGCTCCATGATCTAGTCAGTGCTTCAAAACAATCACTTCACAGCATGAAATCCTTTGCTTGCAATCCTGTTACTGTTTCTATTATAGACTCAAAGACTCCTTATGTACTGAAGACAAAGGCACAAAGCATCTTACTTTCTTCAGTCCATCTACAGTGACCTGAATGGTATTTCCCTCTCCAAAGAGAATGACAAGTATTGTCAGTGGAATCAATGGAAAAACTGTGGGACAAGTCTGAGTAAGAGAGCCCCCCTCTCATTCAAACAGACACCCTACAACACTGCTCCCTGCTGACCAGGGCCTTCATTCTCCTCTGCAGCACTTCTCAGGGACTCGTTTTCCCCAGCAGAAGGAGTAAGCAAAAATGCCAGTAGATCAAAATAGTTTTGTATGTTATCAACTGCAAAGACAGGGGAAATTCAGGACAACCTCAGCTGTAATAAAAGAGAAACAATAGTGATATGAATATCTTCGCCTCTAATATAATAGCATGAACGTGCTATGCAATAAGCTGAAAATACGAGAGCCCCCAAACTTGAATCTCTTCCAAGTAAACTATTTTTAGTCAAATATGTTTAGCTTGTTAAAGATTTAAACCCAGGAAATGATTGCAGTTACTCTTCTGCCTGATTGAAGTAGGCAACATTTATTAATGTACAGTAACTGAATAAACTATTCCAATTTAAGCCACAAAAACTTAAAGTGATGAGGGAACAGGCTAATATTCTGACTAAAAAAAGTCAACCCTGTGTCTGTGGTCTAAGTAAGATCTGTTCCATGATAAACAGCTTATTGAGGCAGACTGGAGGGAAGAGAGCTGCAAGTTATGAAAGGAAATTTGATTTGTCCCTCTGAAGGCAAAGTGGTAACTGACTAATCTGAGCAAACTCTGTCACAGATTTTATAGACCTAGTTATTTCTTGCAGGTCTCCAACCAGCAGATGGCTTAGATTAAGGCCATGCAAGAGCTGAATTCAGACTGGCAAAGAGATTCATCAGTGACCAAACCCATGATCCATGTTGTTATTCTGTGTTCACACTTACACATTAAATCAGAGTTCAGTATCCTGCACATCTACTCTTTAAATTGTCCTAATTGGCAGGAAAGTCAACCTGCCCTGTCTGTTTTGCAAGTGTCCAGGTACAAGCTCTTTGGCATGAGATAGGGTATAACCACCCTGTGTGCTGAGGGTGAAGAAAGGTTGCTTTTGATTACAATATTCAGAACACTGGGAATACCCAGTGATTTTTGCTCCATTACTTCATGCTGAAGAAAATAAGCCTACAAATAGATCTACCTGCTTCAGCAATTTGTGCAAAACACCTCATTAAATAGCAGCACTTTTTTTCCTAAAGAAGCCTGCTTCATATCCAATGGGTTAAAGGATAAATGGCTATAATCTTTGAATACACAAGACTACACAGAGTGGATATTCATAGCTGCACAAAGCCCATAATTGAACTTCTGCCCCAGGGATAAGTTTTCCTGCAGTGTAAGTGCTTCCAGTTGCCATACAGGGGTCATATTCTTTGTCAGGAAAGCAGAACCTCAAATCCAGTTAATTGTTGTTCCCAGCTGTCTTGTTGTTGTTGGGTTTTTTCCACTGAGGCTAGTTTTCCAACAGTCATTCAAGCAAATGTGCTCATTTCCCAGTTCCCCCGCAATTCCCCACCACAGTGTAACAAAGTGCAGATTTTGCATGGCTACATTCCAGACTTCATGGTGTTCAAATCATAGCAGCAATGGAAAAAGCATGTAGCTGCAATAGTCATAAGGTAGGACTTGAACTACAGGTGGCTCAGTGGTAGTCAGATGCTGTATGAAAATAGATTGGTTTCTGTGTACAGACTGGTTAACCCATGGAGTTAGTACTTACACATGAAGATTTCCATGGTTTGCTAAGCAGCAAAAATTACTCAGTCTGAAGTAAATTGGTGACCTCAATTCTGTTCACTGTGTCTGGGTGTCCATCTCAGAACACAGTGACCATGAACAGCAAGCTCCTTCTGCCTTAGTTACTTAAGGCTTCATCTTTGGTGTCAATCAATCAAACATAAAAAGGTAAAGACCATATCCATCCAGTATTTAGATCTCTTCAGCTCAATGGTGAAACATTCACTGGTTTGGGATGGATCAACAGGGGCTGAGAGAGGAAAGCTTAGGCCATAGTCTGCTGCAGAACAAACTGAAAAAATTGCAAGGAAGTCAGTGGATATTATAAAAGGACAACACAACTCCTTTATTTTCCTCAAAGGATTAATGATAAACTCTTGCATGTGCATTTGCAACGTGAGTCCCCTGTTATCAGGCACTAGTACCACCTATTTGGGTTACCAAACCTGTTGGTTGAAGAACTTCTTCAGCGAGTTCACAGTTCTGATTGCTAAACAACTGACCAATAAACACTCAAGACTAAAGTCTTGGGAAGGATTTTACACCAACTTGCTCAATTTGACCAATAATAGTTCTGGAAGGGGCAGTTTCAGTCCACCGTACTTGTGCTTTTTGGACTGCTCACCAATGCAGATGCAGTCCTACCTAAATAACCTTTTACCACTCACTCTTCCCTCAGAAAACAACCCACCTGCTTTAGTTCACAAAAGATCCCTTGATTCTTGTGATAAAAAGACATTTGACTTTTACAGCAACCCACTCCTAATCTCTTTGGTGTCTGTTCTCTGGATTTCCCCAGCAGAAAAACCCACACTGTTCTGTGGGCTTCCTGGTAAAAGTTGTCACTGCCTGGCAAATGTATGCTGTAATCTTAAAGGTCTGGAGCTGGATATTTAGAGCTCAGTCAGCACCTGGGACTCGTAAGGCCATATTTTCCCCAGAAAGTTTAATAAATTTGTGGAAGACCTGAAAACTACTTTTTAAAAATCATTAGCTGGTAATCAAAAAACAAAGGTAAAATACATAATCATAATCATAAAATCATAAAAATACATAATCATCCTCATGTGAACATGATTCTCCCAAGCTTCTGTCAGACTAGCAAGCAAATAGGCTATGCCAAGCCGCCTTCTCTTTGGGGATTTGTGCCAAGATTTGGACCTTCTGATTTGCTAGCACAGAAAACACCCACTCATATTCCCCCTTGCAAGAAGAGGTCAAGGAAAACCACTTGCTACCCTGTGAACTTTCAGGAAATATTGCTGAGCAGCATGCCCCTTTCTGTGCTGAAACTTCACCAGACAATTTCTGACTCTTGTTACTGCAACTAACCTTCAGAGAACTACGATCTTATGCATATGAGGAATTGATCCAGATTATCAGAAATTATGTTCTTACTTGCAACTCTACAGCTGTTTTTCCTCCTTAGATGAAACCTTGACCCCAACTCCACAGCCTGGTAATGCTTGTTCACTTAAAATTAAAGGAAAATTATCTCTAACACATATAGAGGTGATCACATTTTCTTCCTTAAGGCACTGGAAATTAAAAAGTCCTCTCCTCACACCCAGCGCTGCTCCTGAAAAATACTGTAGAAAATCTGGCACAATACCTGTAAACTGGACAAATATGCTAAACACAAAAAAGAAAAAAAAAAAGGCAGGGTCAGCATCATCTCTGACATGAGAGGATGATAGGCTTGGATGAGGAGTTTGGGCCAGGGAAGAGAGGGAGGGGGAAGGAATCAGTCTCTTGGGGATCTGTGCTTGGCTCCTCTTTGTACAGTGCCTGCTCTCCAAGCATGAACTCCCACCCAGCCCCACTGCCCCCCAGTCAGTAGCATTTCAGACTCACCATGTCATAAACATTCAGAATCACCGGTTCATTTGCCATCGTTGATTGCAGTGGAAGCTGGATTAAAACCTTTCAGTCCCTGCCAGATGTGTGTTGATGCCCCCAGGGTATGCTTTTACCCTGAGCCAAATAGAAAAAAATGCCTCATCCTACAGTCGCAGAAGGAAGGAGGAAAGGAGGGAATTCTCACGGCTGGGTGTGTGTGTGTAAAGTTGGTTGCAGGGAGGCAGGAAGGCCTGGATTGGGTTTGCTGGTTGTATAGGGTTTATTTTAGCCCTCCACGCCGTGACAGATCTAAGGTTTCTTTTTAACTCTGTAGTGCACCTCGGGGTCTGTAG
The DNA here is from genome assembly GCF_963513975.1 of Fringilla coelebs. NCBI lineage: Eukaryota > Metazoa > Chordata > Aves > Passeriformes > Fringillidae > Fringilla > Fringilla coelebs. The sequence goes on from NC_140034.1 coordinate 34,628,220, forward strand.
ACTGATACACCACTGTAACCAGGCATCGTCCGAGCTCTTAAATCCCGATCCACAGAAGACAGATTCTGAGCCCAAATACAAGCCCTCTTCTGGCGCCGTGAGCAAGGTGGGTGGTAGTGCGTGCGGGGAGATTTCTCGGCAGAGCTGAGTGCCGCCACCGCGGCGGGTTGCCAGCAGTACGCAGGAACCCGGGGCACCAAGGCACGGAGCGGGGTTGGAGCGGACCCCGAGCTTTCTCCCTCCCTCCCGCCGGCGGAGCCCGGAGACACCCCGGGCTCTGTCCGCGGTGCTGGGGCCGGTCCGCCCGGAGCCGGGATCTGTCCGCGGTGCTGGGGCCGGTCCGCCCGGAGCCGGGATGATCTGTCCGCGGTGCTGGGGCCGGTCCGCCCGGAGCCGGGATGATCTGTCCGCGGTGCTGGGGCCGGTCCGCCCGGAGCCGGGATGATCTGTCCGCGGTGCTGGGGCCGGTCCGCCCGGAGCCGGGATGATCTGTCCGCGGTGCTGGGGCCGGTCCCGCTCAGGCGCTCGGTTGAGGGCTCTCCGCCGCTGGCAGGACATGGTGAAGAGGCTGTGCCAAAGGGATTCCAGCGCGGGGCTCGGCGGTGGGAGGAAGAGGAGGAGGGGGCTGGCTGCCCCCGGGGCAGAGAGGGGATGCCGCAACCCCCATCCTGCCCACGACGTGCAGGCAGACCTAGCGTCGGCACCGAAGTTAGAAGGCAGTTCTTCGCGGGAGATGAGGCGGGATTAACCGGACTGGGGCTGGAGGGAGGAAGATGCCGAGCAGACGATGCTTCCAGGCAGGGTACGGGACCAGGGCTGGACACTCCAGCTCTCTGTGCTCTGCTCTCCGCAGGGCCAGTCCTTATTTCGCGATCAGCTCGTCCCGAATCGGGCAGCTCCTACTGACTGACAGCCGAGGGAACCTACCCCGTCCCCTGCTGGCTGGATGCATCGCTGCATGGCACACGGTGGGAGGGCGGAGAAGGGACCAAGCGACTGGGCAGGGCGAGTAGTTTCACTTCTGGCAGCAGCAGGGTCTGGAGTTTCTTCCTGGAGCTACTTTACACTCGTGTTAGGACCGTGGAGCTCTGCAATGTCTTGCCAGCAAACACTCCGCTCTGACCTGGATGCAAGAATCAATTATAAAATGCACTGCGGTAAATTCATCTTCCTTTTGCTCCTCCTCTCTCTTTAAAGGGAGAGCAGAGTCTGTGATGATGCTGGGAAAGAGTGCAGCTGGGAGAGAGACAAGGGAATTCCAGCTCCCAGAGATTTGCAGTGGTGTGGAAATTAGCACTCTGACCTTAAACGTTCATATACAACAGATTTCTGAAGCGGGAGGGAAAAAAAAAAAAAGGCAGGGATGACCTCATCTGAGGTGGAGGCGTATCTGAGGCTGAGGCTCTCCGCCAGCTCACAGCCAACCAGATCTGAATGAAAATTGCAGGGAGCCTGTTACATCAGCAAAGCCCAGCATGCCTCAGCCCTGTCTTCAGCCACATAGGAACCATCCCGTCCAGAGAAGGGTTCACCTCCCTTTGTCAGGAGCAGAAAGACAAGACCCAGAGCTACAAGCTTGTAAAAGACTTATTAAACAGTGTGCAGGAGAATTTCTAGTGAAGACAGGCAGTAGGAAAAGGAAGTGAGTCCATTTCCCGCATAGCTAAGTGCCAATCCAACAAAGCCAGACATAATTTTTTTTTTCTCCAGATGTTGCCAAAGGAGATCCATAACTGCTTTGCCCAGTATGCATTTTGAAAGTGCAAAGCCACAGCTCAGGCTTAGGCATCATGATATGCAACATGGCAGGGACCCCAGCACAGTAATTTCATCTGGACTAGTCATTCCACGGGTGGGCTGGAAAACTTCACACACATGGTACAGGGACTTGATCAGCACCCTGACTTCCCCCCATCCCTAGCTCTCCAACCCACCAATTCAAACTGTACCATTAACCATCCATCTCAGCAGCCTGCTTCTGAAGGAGCAGCTTGTGCAGGTGGAGTCTAGATACTCCTCAGAGAATAGACTGAGCCCTCACTGTCATTTTAAAGGCTATGGAGCAATGGAGATCTTCCTCTGCAAAAGGCTAAGCTGCATGGTTCATGCCCTAACTTGTGAGACAAGGTGCCTACTGAAACCAAGAAGCTCCTGCTAAACTGTCACAGATACTCTGAGACTGTCACTTTTGGATGTGTGTCCTGCTCTAGAGATGGTGATGTTTTAAGGAGACTTGAAAGGAGGGGGAAGAGCAGATATTAGACTGATGTAACTAGAAAAGAAAAGCAGCACTAAAAGGTCTTCCCACACTTACCCACATGCTTATTTGCTAAATTAACTCCAATGACTACTATGCTCAGAGTTCACTAAAATCAATTAGAGACTTAAATCAGATACACATTCCAGAGACAGGCATCTACAAATACTTAGGATTTGGGAAAGGTGACAGGCAGCCACAAGTGTCAATGTTTTGTCCTGTAAATATTTCAAAATTAATCACATAGGGGAAAAAAAAAAAGATTACTAGAATTCCACTTCTAAACTTTAGAGATAGAAGAAGGGGGGAATTAAAACCAAAACATGTCTTTAAACTAATCATATTGCTTCAAAAGATCAAAGCCAGTCTAAATGTGCGTTTGTTATTTAAAGAACTTCTGCTGTAGGACAGACAGTAAATGCCACTTGCACATTAAGATATGGATGCTCTCCCTCTAACTTGAAACAACAGTGAGAACTACATTACAAATGTCATTGCTTCAGGCCCCCTTTTCTGCCCCTTTACAGAAAGAAGTTGTTCCACATTGTGACTTAGCCTCATCAGTGTTTCAGTGATCCTTTGAAAATTCCTTTTTTATTCCATTCTACTCTAGACAACTTATTCCAGCTCCAGATAGAAGCAAACAGTCAGAATTCAAAAATCTCATTAATATGAGTTGTTTTACAGTCACATAAACTCTTCACAAGGCTTGGTTTGCTTTGTGCTGTGTTGAAATATTTCATCAACAGCTCAGGCTGATGCCAGTTGAGAAAGTGAACTGCTCTATTTAAGGAGCATGAGTACAATCCCACAGATAGCCTTGCTGCCTATAGGCACCAAAGCCCATATGATGTCTTGTAAAAACATTACAATATAAATGAATTGCAAATACAGAGGAAAGGTTGATTCTTCTTACTACTTGTTAGAGTAGCTGGAATTAGAGCTTTGGGTTGTGTTTTCAATTCTTCTTTTAAGCACTTATGCTGGGTTTAGGACAAAGCAGACACATTTTTTCCATACATACACCTAAAGCTAGACTGCACCTTCATTCACATTTAAGCAGCCTGTTGCAAGCCCAAACTTTCTCAGATTCTCCACATTCTTAGCGCTCCTTATAAAGGGACTCACATATCTGAGTTTATCTGAGATCATCCCTACTTACTATTATGGTACGAGTGCATCCTCAAGGACCAATGTCTAGAGAAGACAATGGGGTCTTATGTGTATTCTTTGATTAAGAAAGAGGTGAAAAGGGTTAAAAGGAAATTACTGATGCTACCCAGCATGGACTAAAAAAACAAGAACCAGGTACAACCTTAAGGAATTACCTGGTACATTAAGCAAGGCAGTCAGTAGCTGAGAACTTCAGCCACCTCCTCCAGGTCACAGTCACAAAAGTGGCATTGCTGGGCACTGTAAACAGAGCTGAGACATTCCGCTGGGGGCAAGAACAAAAGAACAGCAGTGCAACAGAGAAATAATGGCTGCATTAGAGGCGATGGTCTATCTGCAAGTTTGTCTGCTTGTGTTGCTATTCAGGAATTCTAGTTTAAATTAACACTTTTCCTTAACGCACTTTCAAAGGCTCAAAAGCAACCCAGCAGACAATGGGGCTTTCAAGTATGTTTCACAGCAGGGCTGCCCAGTTTAAACTTCAAGATACTTAATGGTCTTCTCTTGACATCAGGTACACCACCCCAGCTGTCCATTATATTTTTTGACAACTTGTAATTTTGAATTGTATAAAGTGCTTCTACGCATGTCAAGTTGTCATTATTATCCCATTCTGAGTACATTAGCAAGCCTATCCTCCTTAAAGAAAATATTAAGAGGCCGTTGCAAAACTAGAGACAGTATTTTCTCAGATGCTTGAGAATGGTGGAAGGTACGCAAGAATGAAAAGGGAGCTGCAATTCCTAGCTTCCATCTACAGCAATAAATCATCACCAGGACAGGTGCTGGAGCTTTGTAACCTTATTCTGGGTGTATGAGAAGAGGTATTTTGATTAAGGAGTTTAATTTCACTCCTAACCGAGGCACTTGCATATACCAAGGATCTGACTGATTCTGGTCAGACTGGAGTATGGGCTATCAGAAAAAATGGGGAGAGAAAATCAGCACAGGATGCCAGCAATGTGCTTTTTCCTTCTGTAAGGTAGCATGAGAAATATATAACTTCTTATTGCACCACAAAGGAAAGGAACAACACTCAAATTGGATTACTTCAATACTTCAAAAGATTTCATCCAAGACTGTGGGGATTTGTAGCTCAAAGCTAGGTGTACATTAGTAGAAGGGAGAAAAAGTTAATATTTGCATTTAATTCCTCATTGAGTCAATCCTGATTTTACATTTCATTTCCCTTCTCATTCACAACTTTTTAATATAAAAAGTTTCTTGTTAGGGAGCAATGAAGGCTGACAGCTCCTAAAATGACTGACACAGCAGGGTCTCTACTCTCTCCAGGTCTCCGTCCTACAGGCCATGAGCAAGGTGTGCAGGGCAGGCCTGCAGACAGTCACCACATTCAGCCACAAGTCCAGATCATCAGGCAAGTTTATAAGAATAAGGCATGTCTAAGGTCAAGCCAGGACATCAGCTCATGGCTTGGGTCCAGCACAGCAGAGCTGGAGACCAGGATCCCATCTATGTCACACGGGCAGGGACTAATGGCCCCAGGCTGGGCAAAAATGGTGCTCCTGTGCCATGGAGAGGCCCCAGCGGGGCACAGGACTATCTCCTCTGTTTACATAAAGCAACACTGTCAAGTGAGAGCCAAACAATGTACACAGAGACTTTCAACCTGGACACCGGGATGAAAATTCCAAACATTCCTACGCTAAGGATTAGGGAAGTAGTTGTTCTTATTACTGCTATTAAAAAATCACAGTACAAACTATCACGGGTCAGAAGCAGCCAACAGATGCAGTTAAAGGGACAGTACACTGTAATTTGTGCTGTATTTCTGGGAAGCAAAGCAGGCTTAGTTTCAGAAGGTTTTTCCACAGCAACATCTTCATATTATTTATTTGCATTATGTTATAATAAGGTTTGGAAGCTGTGGCAGGGGACAGGGACCCATGCACTGGATACTAGATGAATACAGAGGAGAAGAGTGCACCTACTCAATGAAAAGTGGTAATTAAAGGGATGTGACAGGCAAATGGCAAGAGAAAAGATACATCATTAACCCCATGGCACAGAGGCATGCAGAAGCAAAGTGATCAGACTTCAGCCAAACAGCATAATCTGCTGTGTAGTCAGGACCAAAGAGAACTGAAGGGAGGTGCAATGCCACACTTGTAAAGAAGATAGGAATGTATGTCATAAGATGCAACCCAAAACCCCACAGTCTGCTTAACCCTGAATGTGTCTAAGCAGCCTCCCTCTTGGACCAGGACAATATTTGTACTGCTGCTGAGCCTGCCCAGAGCTACCCCAGCTGAGGCACTGTGCTTCTTCACTCCCGCTGAGTCTGACAGAGGCCCAGGAATCAGCATGGTGGCATGTAATACCCCAAGATCACTCAATCTGCCTGATGTGCTCCAACGCATCCTACTGTGTTGAACACAGAACCTTGAAAAAAAGGCCACACTCCTTCAAAAACACCCTGTTGGGGGCACTGAATGCCTTTTGTATAATCACCTGTTAGTTAGATTAGGAGGAACTGGAAGCCTAGCCTTACATTCTCACAACACCTCACATCCTTCTTGCTCAGCACACAACAAAGGATTCAAGAGGCCTGGGCTCCGTTCCCAAAGCGTTTTATGCATTTAACACTGGGTGAAGAAAACTAACAGAAAAGGAGACAGAAGCTCCAGCATTTGTTCCCAGACATATTCCCCAGCTACAAAATGACACTGTTCCAGCACTCTCAAGATGTCTATGGATTAGTGTCCAGGGTCTCTTTCTCAGTCAAGCTATCATATTCTGTAGAAAAGTGATCAAACCTAGTGGTACAGGATATTCAGAGATACATATACTCATCACAATATTATTCACAGAATTTAGGTATTCCTTTTTTTACATCTAAAATTCTCTTTGCAGTCCTTTCATAGAACCTGAACTTTTATAAAGGAAGTAAAGAAATAAAAAGTACTGAAAGATGTTTCAAAATTGGTCTTAATTTTTAACTTTCCTATTACTTTTCTAAATTGTATGTTCAAAGTAGGGTAAAATGCAACTTGCAAGAGCTAGTCTTTACAGCTTGTTAATAGTGGTTAGTAATTACAGGTGCTCCACTGTCTTCTTTGATTGCATGAATTCCCTTTAAAATCACTGTAGTTGGTTGCTGGGTTTTTTTCAGAATACTACAATGTAATTCCCTTTCCTTATTTTCCTTGCCTCTCATGTTGGATGATTAGCCAGCACATACAATAGAATGCTGTGATTCTCTGGGGCTCTTATAGCATTCCAACAATACAAGGAACCTTTTAGCTTGTAGAATAAAACAAACACCACAGCCAACAGCAGGTGCACCCACAAGAGCCTTTTGATAGTTTCAATACTACTATTACCACCATACTACCATGACCAGCTTTAGCTGGTTGATCTTTTTTACCAGTTTTAACCCCTCACTTTAAAACCTCTGTTATTTTTAAAGAGTGAGCAGTCAATCTATGCCTAAGGAAAAAATGGTAGCTCTCTAACTCCCAAGGAGTACTTCATCTCTTGTTTGATAGATACAGAGACTGGGCAGCTCATTCCCTCAGAAAAGCAAGAAGGTATGGCTTTAGAGTTCGACCTTTAAGTTGATTCATTTGATCTCTGAATTTGGATAGCTTTTTACAGCTTTACAAGGCTTAGGGATGGGTTTTGTTTAACCCAATAAATTCTGCCACATGTACCCAGAGCACTCTAACAGGCCCCTTCATGAAATCCATGTGAGGAAATAGGCTGTGCCTAACCATTAGACATGTGCACTTCTCAAATGACTTGGTCAAGCCACTGCAGTGCCTTCTCAAACAAAACTCATATACAAAATCATCATAAAACAGTGAAGGAAAGTGTGCTGATAAAGAAGAAAATCTAGCAGGATTTGGAGATGAAACTCAGTAGATATTTTTCCTCTCATTACTCCCACCCTCAAATTATCATATAAGCCTACTGTGGTACACATTCTAGGTACCAGTGGTTTTGAGCACTGTTATAATGTAAGCTGAAATTCATACCAAAGACAACCAGTAATGGTGTCCCATCCCACTAACACCCATTGAGCTTAGTCCATCATCTTGGCAATGGCAAATGAGCCCACTGCACAAAGGCAGCCTGTGGCAGTGCATGTTTTCCATTTTCTGCCTATTCTTGTTGGCATCGTGAGAGTGGCCCCATGCTCAGTCACCATTTGCAGATTTTCACAAAGGACCTATCTGCTAATCTCCCACAAGTGTAAATGAAGGGAGATTCTGTTTAACTGTGCCAAAGCAAAAGCTGTGTTTGTTTCTACAGAGCCGCTGAAATCCAAAGCTTCAGATTAAATACATTTGTTATTTAGGAGGACAGAAGCTATCACAGATGTCATGGGTATGTATTGGTCAGAAATGGATTATTTTATTAGATCTTCCCCATCTTACATTTATCAGCAATCCTGTAACACAAATCAGATTATCATCTGAACAGCAAAAAAATGTGAACCCAGCCACTCAAAAGGTGAGGAGAAACAATTCTGTCTTGCAACAGTGATGAAGAAGGTTCAACTAGAGCCAGGGCAGAGAGGCTGGGAGAAGCACAAAGGCCTCTTGCAAAGTTGGTGGAGTTCATGGATTCAAGGACGTGTTTCTTACCCCTCACTAATCTAACTAATTCTGACAGATTTTGGGATGCTGCTGCTACCCTGCATCCTTGCTAATGTCTCAGTCTGTTCCTGCAGTTCCAGGGCCATGGCTTTCCATGAAACACAGCCAAATGGCTATGCTGCAGTAGCCGCTCTCCAAACCCAAGCACACCAACTTCCTTTCACCCAGTAAATAATCAGGGAAGGAGGAATGGGAAAAAAGCAGTCCTGGCTCCTGAAGGCATGCATGGACAGGGTAGGCATCAGAGTCTTGGTTCCCCTTTCCCAGGGCCATTTTGCTCCCAGCAATCTGCCCTGTGACCCACCCAAGGACAGATGCCAAATCTACATAATTTCTGCAGGTGGCAGAGATGAGAATATCACCATTCCAGCAAAACTACATTTGCTGCCTTCATTACCTTTCATATTTCTAACTCATGAATGCTCTGAAATGCCACAAAGCACTAGTGGTATATCACTAACCACTCCAGCTTCACCACAGAGATGGCAACTCCTGACAGGACTACTATCAATAGTCTCTGAATCATTTTGAGATGAATCAGGCTGTTCAAAAATTTAATAGTCATGCACCAGCTTTCTGCTTCCTTACAAATTATGAGTAATACTTGCATTGAACAAGGAACTAACATTTTGAAGAAAAATAATCTCTAGTTCTCCCTAATTTTTCTGCCACTGGCTAATATCAGGGCAACAATTTTCAGACTGCTGAATAAAATCTTCTCATGAGAAGTTATCTTTAAATGATGTGGGGGAAGATCATTACATGAATGTTTTCCAAGTAGTTTTTTATCTTCCTAAATATTCCTGCTGTACTACCTGCTCCCCAGAGGATGAGGAGGCTAGGTGGCACTGCAGACTAATGGACTAGCTTATTATTATTGGAATTAATTGAGTTTGGTGATCTTCTCAACAAGCCCCATAGCTAACATGGATTCCTTCAATCCTCAATCACGGAAGAAATCAAAGGCAATGGGCCTAAGCACATGATTTCTTAAGGTCAGTGCTGGAATGAACAGCCAGTGGGAGAGAACCCACTGCTCAGTCTCATAACTTTGCTTGATGTAATGGAATAAGGACATAAAAATATTACTTTAGTCAACATTGCTTCAGACATATATCAGAGTTTGCCTGTTCTGTGAGTTCCTCATATAAGGATCATGAACACTAAAGAACACATGCTCCCACCAACAGCCATAACCTAACAAAGAGAGTGATACTTGCTTCTTTCTGGTTAAAAGATACCTTAATAAAAAATTAAATAAAGTTTAAAATAAAATAATGGAGGATTTTTCTTCCTATGTTGCCTATGCAGTATGCCAGTATCAGAGGACTATCTATGTTCCTATTAAGAGAAAGTTATTTTATCAGTAAAGGTGTTATGCACATATCATCCTTCTGGCTCAAAAAATATACACAAGAGTCTATTTCCACCAACAAAGCAAAAACCCCATAGCAGGCTTGTTCCTCCCTGTGCTTTGCTCTGTCAGCATTACTTCCAACACCTTCTCTCTGTCTCACCTGCTCCATATACACACATGTGCATCTTCAGTTCTCTGCATTTTCAGACTTCCCCAGACCAAACACTTCAGCCTTGTTCAAGCCCCTTCCTAGAATCTACTGCCTGTTGATTCCACCCCCTGACTCATTATTTTTTCCACAAAGATATTTCATTTATTTTTCTGCATCTGGAAAAACAAAAAGTGTCTGCCTTGCTTACTGGCATCTTAGCATATCAGTAATCACATTCACCTTCTATAGCAACAAATAACAGCAAGGAAGAATCTGCAACTCTAAATTAGGGTGAAGATCTTCGTTTAAATGACAGGTGTTTCCAGAAGAAGCTCCTACATGATTATTACTTGGAAAATGACTCCTTACTCAAAAGCCCAAAACAGTCTTAGCAGTATTCTAACACAGACAAGTCACAGCACTGGAGGCCAATAAGGGCTTGAGACAGAAAAAAAAAAAATCTTCCAGCTACTCAGATTCTTCACCTACTTCTATAGTGTAATTTTTCTTTCCTGCTTTATGACTACTATTTTGGTTGTCACATGTTAAATCAAATGTTATAACATGCCTTAAAATCACATGAGGATTGTATCTTTCAGTCTCCAGTAGACCTTGTCTAAAGAACATGGGAATTTCAATTATGCCACCTGCTCTTTCATCTGCTCCAACAGGATAATGCTGTGATCCTCAAAGCACATCACACCTGCTACCTTGATTTCATATGCACTGTTGTTGCAGTGATACTTGAATATTTAGCAAAAACTTAGCATCACTGCACTTAGAGACAAAATGGTTGTCCTTAAGCTAAAGTTCCAAAGATACCAGTTATATCCAGACTGCACTCATGTCCTTCTGGACATGAGTCTTACTGGAGCAGAAGGGTACTAACCTCCTCCGCAGCCCTCTCCCTTTCTCTTGTCAGAGGGCTGTGAATTCCCAGACCAGAACCTCTCTTCCTTTTTAACTCCTAATGTCACCCACCAGAGGTGGGGAATGGCAGAAGGATTAAAAAGTATGCAAGAAGAAATAGCCTCTACATATCACCCCTACCCCTAAACCAGCACCACCGTCCCTTCTCACCCACAGGATAAGAAAATAACTTCTGTTTTCTAGTCTTATCTAACTGCCTCCCAGTTTCCTCTTACCACAGAAGACATCTTTGAGTCCAAGAGGAAATGCTGGCCAAAGAGCTCATGCTGATGCAATGATTTCAACATCCCCTCTGCAAGGCCAGAGGGCAGCCCCTCTTCTTCTGTAAACCTGAAGCAGCCAGAAGAGGGAGACGATGTACAGAGAAGCTGATGGGAAAAGGGGAAGGAGAGGGAAAAAGGCAGAGGCAGCAGCTGAAGACTGAACCTTCTTGAACCCATTCACAGCAGGCTCAACTTCCTATCTATTCCCAGTCTGTGTTTTGATTTGCACTATGAACTCTGCTTAGTCCTCACTATCTATTATTTGATGAAGGGTAGGGAACTAACTGGGCTGCTGGCAGAATTTTTCTCTTTTTAGAAGTGATAAAAAAATTGGTGGGAAAATAAATCAACTAGGTTGTAAATCAATTGAGTTTAATGGCCAGTCCTTGTTGATCTAGAAATGAAATATGTCAAAGCAGCCATGGAAATGGCAGAAGCAACTGCTTCTGGACTCTTCAACAGCTACAAGGCTCAGTCATAGCACTGCAGCAGCACCACCTGTGTTCTTTGTGAAACAGACCCAAATGGTGTGTCCTATACATTTTCTGCTCACCATTAAGTAAGAAAGATGAAAATGGCTGGCAGGAAGCAGAAGCCCAGCACAAACCCTGTTTCGGCTTAGATGTGCCAAGGGAGCAAATAAGAACTACACCACACTGGCACTACCATCAGAGCACCCTGGCTGGCAGACACACCAGCCTGCTCATGCCCAGGACACAGTTCTAAGTGGGAACCAACAAAGACTGCAATTAATCTATTTATACCAAAGGGAAACTTTACTATCTGAATGAAAAAGACAAGACAGTTCTGCTGCTTTGGCACTGGGAGAACTAAGTTATGCTAAGCTCTGCTATAACACAAGGGCATGCTTCTGACATAGCAAGAACTATGGAGTGACTAAGCCAAGGGAATGGCCTCAACAAAAGAAAATGAAAACAATTTCAAAAGACACAATGTGAAGATATGCTGAAATGAGTGGATATAGGGTAATGAAGGAGAAACGTAATTAAGATTCATCAGGCCTCCCCCATCCTGCCCTGAAATTACCATCTGAAATGCTCTGGAGACACCTCTGGGATGGCAGAGACTGTACCAATTTCAGTACACAAGGATTCAGAGATTATAGGCTACACACCAGAGAATGAGGGAGAGGGCAGTCAGACAATGAAAGGGTTTAATACAACTTAGAGACTGAAACTAACTGAAGGGTAAAGTTACAGGTACAGATTTTGATTATACCCAAAGGAACATGGATTATTAGAGCAGAAAAGGAAAGTCTAATGAAACTAAAAATATTGGCAAGGACATTTTTCCACAAAGGTGCTTATCTTTCATGAAATATATATACAAATAGGTGTATATCCACATCTACATATAGAATCACATACATATAACAAACTTTTGACTGGAGTTCAGTGCACTGTTATTTTCTGCATAACACTTTGCTAGAATTCCTTTGCTCACTGCCCCGAGTCTCTTCCTCGGGGAGAGGGGAATTTGCTTCTTTTGGTAAATCCTACTGAGACTGCATGGGAAAAGAATGCCTCCAGGAAAAGGAGAACAAACAAGCAAAGGATCCCAAACAACTAGCCTTTTGGATGAAAAACACATAGCAGTAGAACAACTCTTGTCAATATAAAGAAAGGAACTCCTTGAAAAATGGAATTCCAGCAGGAGATCAACCTTTCTCCTTCCCAGCTTAAAAGCATCCCAACCTCACCAAGCATTAAGGCCTCAACGAATTAATCCTCAGAAATTCAAGCAGCGCAACTCCCCTTTAGCTACCAAGTCACACACACCCACATCACCCACTCAGAGACACATCATGCTAAAATGCAGGGGTGTTGGCTGTGTTTTATATTCGGGGCATACTCCAGAGGGACTCTTGAAATCTTGCTACACAGATGGAATTCAGCTTGGCCACATTTGAAATGTTACCAAGATCTCAAATGGAATCAGATACAGGTCAGTGTTTTCCATTATACTGAAGTGCATTGCTTCTGAAATCTCTGTGTTAATCATATCCCTTGTACCTGGTATGAGAAGAGAAATTCAGATGCTAGATTCTAAAAATTGTTGGTTTGAATGAACTTTCTTAAAATCTACTTAGTGGCATCTCCTGTCCCTGCCACTCAGTTAAACTTATCCGACCCAGAAATGCATCCTGACCCCAGAAGCTGAGGGACAGTAAACAATATCCAATATCTTTTGCTCCAGTGCAGTAAGTTACTGCCAAGATACTCCTGTATCAACTCAGAACACCTGAACTATCCATCTACAAAACCCACTGCTAGCAGAAACTCTCACATGTGAGGTCTTTCAGATATCCACAGGGTGTGTAACAGCAGAGAAGTAACCTTACTTTCCATTCCAACAGCATTTTCATCAGGGCTACATACCCATCTCCCTTGTACTTACTTTACTCCACCACTCATTTCTGGTGAAACATGAGCCTGCCTTCCTGGGACTACAATGCAAGAGGGAATCAATCATTTCTGTAGGAACAGAAGAATCACAACAGAATGTAATCTGAAGAGCTCCCTGTAAACTGCCCTGCATTGCCTCATCACAGCTCTAGAATCTGTGAGGGAGGCAGCATCCAGAAAGAAGCAAGTAGGAAATAGTTAAAACCAGAAAGTAGAAATATTTCAAAGCCACCATCCAGTAGAGTCCCCGAGTTTACAGAGACTGGCTAAGGACCATAAGAGCACAGAAATGGCAGTCAATGAGTGTAAGTAGAGCAGGTAGGCAAGAAATGAGAATTGAGGGAAAAGAGACAACACAGAGCTATGGGAATGCAGCTATCAGAGGTACGTTTCACATGTGCACAATGGCATCTCCAACCACTCAGGACTGTTAGGGACAATATTTGTACAGGTGCTTGCCACACCTTGCAGCTCTACTTTTCCTTGATGTGTGTTCTGCTGGAACAGTTACAGAGTCAAAATTCTTTGGTAATCTCATCTTTAGATTTACTCAAAAAGGGTCATACCCTATCCACTGTTTGACTTGCTCAGGTCAATCTATAAGGGAATGAATATCTTTGCTTTCATTCACACCACCTTCATTCTTCCAGCATGCTGGCCCAAACCATACTTTGTTTCTTCCTGCAGAGTCAGTAAAACACTAAAATACACAGGTCTTAAAGTTACGCTGGTCCTTTTACCTGGAGTCTCCCCATCTCCCTGAGTTACACTAGTTTCTCAGGTGAAGAGAGAACATGCACAGACTCAGCAGGAAACATTCTGGTTTGGGTTCCTGGTGGATACAAGACGTTTTCTGGAAGGTGCTCCATTATCAGTGCTGCAAACATGATGCTGTTTTCAATCATCTTCCCATTTCCCTTTTCTTCAGCTCACATACACAGACACTGCCTGGCAAGCACAGCACCCATTTTTGAGCAAAGTCTGCAGACCGCAGCTGTTGCTGCTCAGAAGTGGGGGTGGGGGGAGAGACACTTCACTCTGCTCTCAAAAGTAAGCACCAAGGTTGTTAGATTTACCCCCAGAATAAGCTCTCTGCACTGACAGAAGTGAGGTTAAAAGAGATCAGACGAAAACTCGACAGGGAACTGTTTCAGAGCCAGGTCTTCTAGGAAAGCTTTTGCCTCTCTCAGAGAAGCCCTGGAAGATCAGGAGAAATAAGCTTAGCTCAGCTCAGCTTTGCTCAGCCTGAATATTTGCTGGAAAAAGGCCAGGCCAGAGCTCTGAGCACTGGCAGGAGAAACCTGCTCCCACTCAGGCAGGAAGACAAAGTCAGCAAGAGGAGACAACATGGCCACAAACATTTTTCCTTACAGCAACTCAGTTCTAACCCAGCTCATGTTGCACCTCCAAATTTCAGAGGTGACAGACACATTCTGCTTACCACCTACTAGAAGAGTGCCAAAGAAAAAGGATTCACTGATCATACCTTCTTCCTTCTCCACTATCAAAGACAATGCTGTTTACCTCAATGAGGAGGAGGCATTCAGCCACACGAGACAGCTACAGGATGGGTGCTCAAAAAATGGATACACCCAACTGAGCAATGCAGAGTATGTATAAAACAGAAGCCTGCTTCCTGAATAAGCCATACCTGCCAAACAAAATGTCTTTTTCTAACACATGGTGCCTTTGACATTTGCCTTCAGTCGTGAGGAGACTTACAATTCATAAGTGCCAGAACCATATATATATAATTCATCAGCTGTCTCCACAGGACTGGAAAATAAATCACATCAAAACCATAATCTATCTTAAAGATGCTTATTAACATGTTATTCAACATGCCAAATTAATTTTGCTTTGTGTAGTTAAAGGATTCCTTTTTTAGGATTTTTCTTTGTTTTTAAAGCCCTTTACCTTAAAATGTATTACACTTTGAAAGGGATTTCCTGCTCAGAATTCATGTTGGTTGCTTTGCTTTTTAAAAGCAACATCCTTCTCCCAATATATTGAAACTATGGACAGAAGCCTCACTGCACTCAGAAGCAAAATCAGACCCAAAATACATAGGGAGTAGAACATATTTCAGTGCTAGGAAACAAGAGCAATTTCACAGGTTTGGGAATTGTGGCATGGGGGAAAGAGGAAGGGTCCTAACCATGCCTGGAGAGCACGGCAAGGTGTAGGAAAAGGAAAGATCATGTGGCAGTCAAACCTGGGTAATGAGGTGAAGCCCAATTCTGCAAAGTGCTGAGGGCTTCTCACAGTGATGAGAACTTGTGGTGCCAAGGCTCTGTTCACTAAAGCCTAAATGTTCCTATAATGCTTTTAAAAAGAAATTGCTGGTGATTCCTCCCACAACAAAAAGAAAGAATATCCCTACTCTCCCTGCTGCTGGGCCTCCTTACAGTTTTCAATATATGCCACTGGTTGATGCCCACTTATTCTATCTGAACTCACCATGTTGTTTTTATAGACAGTAGCAGAGTCTGGATGTGACCATGATTCCAGGGGGGCAGGACAGAGTAGGCCCTGGCCAGCAGCCCCTGTGTCACATAGCCAGGGCTGCATCACAGCACACATGCTGCTCCATAGAGGAGATCCCTGTCACTGCCTCTACTGATCCCCACACTGCAAACATGCTTCCCAGGAGGCTTTGACTCATGGGCTCTATGTAAGCAGCACTACTACACTTTTTAGGGGAGTTTGTAAAGACTATAACTCCTTTTCATTCCTGAAAAGCTGGGGCACAGTTTGCCCTGAGCACCACAGAAAATTTATTCAGTACTTTTTCACTGCCACAAGGTTTCAGGCAGCCCAGACCCTGATTCCTCCACCCTCCCAACCCCAACGTGCTGTAATGGCTCCAATTCCTTCTGCTCTGCTTCTAAATGGCTGGGAGTAGAAGCTAGCAGGGGCCAAAGTAAGGCTTTTAGCATCTCAGTGAAAGAGGCAGCGGCTGCAGTATTCTGGGATGCCCCAGCACTAAAAGTAGTAGTGACTCTAGAAAAGCTGTTCTATTGATAATTGCCACCATACAGCTTGACACATGCTGAGCTGGCCATACCCACTGCTGCTTACAGCAGTTGTGTTTATAGCTGCAGCCTGGATGAAATCCAAAGTCTGTCACCAGAGACACATTCTCATACCTTACATGTCTAAATGTTGACTTCTGAATAGCTCTCAAACAAATGGATTTTGTAGGTAGTTCATACATAATACAGGCATGCAGAAGTTCGGATATTTAAGACGTACCTTTGCAGGGGATGCTTAGACACAAAGCTGAGTGCATGAAAATGGAGGTGAAGTAGTTGTCAGCCAGAAGTGACAGCCTTCAAATACTATCACTCCTGGTTTAACTTTCATTAAAAATGACAGGATAAAATGGCTTTCACAATGGTGGTGCTGTGAAAAACCTGCACTAGTAGTGGTTCTATCTCCAAATAGACAATAGTAGTCTGAAGAGGAACTCAGATCATCGAATTTGTGTAGCTCTACTCTGTTGTAGTATGTTTTTATGTTTTATAATGGTTTTGCCTTTGTATCCCCCTTTTTTACCCCAAATGGTTTACCCCAGATTGTATCCCCTCCCTCTACCTGCACAACACCTTTCCTTTGCTGAGATCATCCCCAAATCCCCACCCTGGCTCTCTGTCAGTCACTTGGCATCCCATCCCCTCCATCTAGAACTTTCAGTCCAGGACGTCGAGTGATTAGCCAGAGGCTGGGGGTCAACCACCCGAGTGTTACCCCATACACTATCCTAAATGTCCATTCCCCAGTACCCATACCTTAAGTTCACTTATTGGTTAGTAAACTGTTATCTACTTTTGGTTTCCACCTCCATTTAAATGTAACCTTGGCACCTCTCCTGGGGCTCTCAGCAGCAGGCCCCCTGAGGGGTAGGGGCTCCCCATAGCTCCTGAAATAAACCTTGGATTAACTTCTGCTAAGAGCCGGCCCCTTCATCTTCGCCGTTGTTCCAGCATCTCCTCTGCAGCAGCAGATCAGCCTGGCTGCCTTCCGTACCCCCGGGGCACGGGAGAGTGCCCGCCCCCCGCTGTTCACTGTCTCGGGGCTGGCCAGGGTTCCCCCAGTGGCACTCAGAGGGACCAGGACACAACTCCACTTAATTAAAACGCTTCTAGTAATTAGGGAACCCCACTGGCTTTCCCTCTGGTCTACCTTCAGATCCTCCTCCGCCTTGAAATTCAAATTTTAACTACCATGAAGCATGGAGAGTGTTTAAACTCTGGATTCATTTCAATTTAATAAGCAGATGATGGCAAGCAATGGAGTTTGGATTGACACTTCAATCAAAGTTCAAGAGAGTAAGACTGAGATCAGAAATATGCATTCGCCTCCATTCACAGACAACTATGGACATTCAGCCTTTCAATCACATCAAGAATTAATCTGTCACATTAAACCTGGTAAATCTGCATAATACAGATGTATGGTCAAATAAAGGTAAGTTACCAAACATTGTCATTTTATTGGCAAATTGACTGTAAAATGACCTTTTTTTATCCTATAACTGGGAACAGTCTGAGCTAAGGAAACTCTCAGCAGACAAAAAAAAGAATAGATTCAAACATAATAGAAATATGTCAGAAAAACAGTCTGCAGAGTAAGGGTCCAACAAAAGACACCAGCAGCAGAGGGGATTAAATACAAGTATATTGGAAATCAAACCCTGGAACACCACTATTAATTCCATAGTTGTCAAACCTACTTCCCCACACACACACTTCCTCTCATTTGTGGAAAACCTGCAAGGCCAAAAGAAGGGCATTGCACTAAAGCCAGATTAAGAGAGGCAACTAAAATGTCCCTCTTTTTTCCTTCTTGAAGTGGTCCAGAATCAACTAGTAAGCAACTAGGTCAGACAGAGTTTTGCAGCCCAAACCATATTTTATCATTTTGTTCTGAAAAACAAATAAATAAGAAAAGCCATTTAAAAACCTTAAACTATGTTTTCTGCATTTGCATGCATCCTCTTGTTTGGTAGAAGGTTGGGCATGAGCAGTATCTCACCTCATTAAAAAATCCAGCTACCCTGCAAGCCCAAAATGCACTCTATGTCACTGTTAGCAATGTTAGTGCAGTTCTACCACTGTGCTGTTGAATTCAGGAGGGATTCCAGCCTATGTTTTTACCCATTAGGAAGGCTGCCAGCTGCTTATTTGCCTCCCACCTTCCTGTTGCCATAACAGTTGATGCTTGAAAGAGGGAAAGGTAAAGCCAAGGAAAGGAAAGGGCATTTTGTAGATAAAAGAACCTTATCTACCAATATTCTTAAGTGATCTTCAGTTCTGAACAAGATACAAGAGTGTAACAACCTGTAAAGGGAAAGCAGCTGTTAAAACACCACCAATTACACGGTTCTCCATAGAAATAAGATAACTACCTCTAATGGTTTACTTGAATTACTCCCTCAACACTAACAGGGTCACTATAGCTTTATTAAATTGTCCCAGAAAACAACTCACTACCTGCTGGGAGATCTTCCACTTGTTTCACTGCAATATTAATAGAACACCCCTTCCTGAGTCTTTCTCAATGCCATCATCTGTAGAGGACTGGCTCTGACCACTGTACAGCTTCAGGGTTTGTGGGAGGCACAACTCAGTCTGTGACTCTTCAATGAGCTGAGAACTGACAGCTTCCCAGAAGAGTCCCTTAAAGAGAAGCTCCTTCCAGAGGCAGTCTTTTGGGTTGGCACTCTTCTGACCTGCAAAGTATCAGCAAAAAGACTAGAGAGTTAGCACAGCTTTCCACTGGCATCTCAACCAAAAATCAAACCGTCTCTTAAGATCAGCTTCTTCTCTGGAGGACAGGAGCATAGAAAACACTGTATTGTTACAAAAAGGCACAGGAAGCAATCTGGAGAAGTATAAGCAGAAAGAATCTTACTTTCATTTCTGATAAATTTGAGTGGTGAAGGAATAGGAAAACCTGAAGTTCATGGAGGAGTGAAGCAACAAGAATCTCCACCCAGAGCTCACATGCAGAAGGAGACTGGAACTCTCTCTTTGGAACAATCTTTGCAGTCAATGACACACCACCAGCCACCTCAGCACCCTGACGCCTATCTCCATGTGTGGAAGTTGAGCTGACTTGAAGTTCGATAACAAAGGTAAGAACCTATCATAATCAGTATAGTACATATTGAAACTAGTAGAAAAGCTAGGAATTATTTCATATGCTCTCTGAAGGACTTTAGCAGTCTGCACTCCAAACATGAACATACATCACTGTCCAGAACAAAGGCATTTCTGGGGTCACTCATGCATTCTAGAAAAAGGGCTAAGGATTACATTGCTTTTGGCAGAGGGCTGCACATACAGAGGTGCAGGAGAGTGAGAAACAAGTCAGGAGAAACACCACAGGAACCAGGAGAGTAGGAGAAGAAAGCAAAAAACCTGAACAAACCTGAACAGAACAAGCAAATAAGTCTTGAAGAACAACTCATGGGAGAGTGTTGGGGTGAGATCTGGGTAACTCCCTGAAAGAGACAAGGAGGAAGCACAAACAGTACCTGCTGTACTAGATGAGAAAAGGACTTAAATAGTTGTTTGGTTTTTTTTTAATTGAAAGGTAACATCAAAGATTCCTATCCTTCCTAAATTCTATTATCATGTTATTTAGTATTAACAACCCAAAGGGATTTGGCCTGTATGCAGCAAAGGGTGAGGCCTAGATTTTGAACTTCTAAGTGACTAGATACACAGTAAAAACATGCAGCCTTGTTAAGAGCAGCAACTCTTCCAGAGAGCTGGATAACATGATTGCTTTACCTAATTTCAAAAGGTTCCAGTAATAATACGGGCAAGTTAGGTCTTGTTCACTTCCTTAATAAATCAGTTGAAGGGCTCCTAGAAAGCAGAATCCCAAAGACACCCTCCAGAATTACGGCATAAAAAATTACGGCATCCTCTATTGTAAACCTTTAATTTTATCAATAAAACATTTAGCAGGAAAGAACAATGGAACAACTCCTATTTTTTGGAGGCATCTAGGGAAATTCCTCATGGTGCAGTAATTAATCATTTTTATTTGAGTTGCAAGAAGTAAAATTTGATTATTCTGACCCATGACTGAGGGCAGAAAAAGGGGAATAAATAAACAACTTTCCATCAATGACAGAAGGTCAACAGTAGGATCTATTGACTTTTAACACCTGGACATATTTTGTTAAAATCTGAGAACTGGAGAAGACTAGCAATAGAATAGCAGTATTTTAAGTGATACCATTATGTAGGCTTTATACAGGGAGGTGATACCTTTACCTGACTAGCTTAGAATATAAAACTGTCTTAGCAGGTTTTCTAGTTAGTGATTTAATTTTCCCTTCTGCTAAGCCTCTAGTCTAGTAAAGAATAACACCTATCTAGTTCAACCACTAGCTCTCCCCACCAAAAACTTTTTCAAATACCCAAGACGTTTGATAAAGCTTTCTCATTAATTTCCAGAGAATACAAAGCAGTTTAATACTGTTAAGAGCAAGGGCTGTAATTAGGAACCATTTGGGAAGCCGAGTATACTTCTTCCTGCAGCATTTCCCTGGTAAAAAAGCTAGTGGCCAAATTTCATTTTCATTTCAGAGAGAAATTTATTCCTCCACAGTCAGAAAAGCAGAATTTCATGAAAGGGGTACTAAGATAGAGTTTGTCCTGTCTTATGAAGACAAGGCAAGACATTCATGCCCAGAAAACATCAAAAGCTCCAAATCTTCACATAGCAGCATATGTCACAGTTAAGACAGCCACAATACACAGAGTATCACCATACAATATCAGAAAGCTTGAAGCATTTACCCAGAGTAAGGCCTACCTCGCCAAAAGGCTTCAGGTATCTGCCCATACAGAGCAACATCACGTCATTTCAGAAAGCTGCAAGTATCTACTCTTTCTTGTTCTTTAGGCCAGCCTTTTGTGCCCTTATGGTACATGCATTGCACCTGTGTGCTCTTTTGTGATTGGTCAGTGCACCTGGGCACTCTGTGTCTCATTACCTTCAATACTGCTAACCTGACCCACACAGCTGTAGCCCATGGGGGTTGAGGCTCTGTTGCAGCCCCAATTACCACAAACTGTGTGCCTACTCTTCATAGTGTGTTTTTATAGGTTGTGCTACTAATGAGTGAAAGAGCACCTAAACATATATTTCATATTGATGACTCCTACATGACTTCAATATTCTAAGGCTACTATTGTAGCAGGATTTGTGGCCAGACATAGTTGCTATCGGTCATAGTCAAATCTCTTTCCACTTGAGAGCAGATCTTCATTGTTACGGGGCAGTTGTGCCTTTCCCCAAGTTCCTGTAACCATCTGAGGCACCTTTTGCAATAGCTGACCAGAAGCAAAGTTATCTGTATGAAGGTTTCTTCCATTCAGAGAGAGGACAGAACTTCAACAAAAACTCTGCAAAGCCAAAACCAGTAGGGATTTGGAAAAAGACCAGATTCCTA
The DNA here is from genome assembly GCF_963513975.1 of Fringilla coelebs. NCBI lineage: Eukaryota > Metazoa > Chordata > Aves > Passeriformes > Fringillidae > Fringilla > Fringilla coelebs. Next base: position 34,649,875 of record NC_140034.1, read on the forward strand.
GAAAATAGTTGGTGCCTGTAAACTATTGCTCAGAGAGCTAAGGCATTGTCACCACTCCAAACAAACACTTGGTCCAGCAAAGCATACTTGAATTTGTATGACATTTGTTGTATGACAAGTTCCCTTGTTTGGAGTTGTCCCTACCATGCAAATGTTCATTAATATCCTCCTGAAAGAAGCACAATCAATGCAGCCTCTTCTAAAAGTGAGAACTGTTTAGGCAGTGAAAGAAGTGAAAGGCAAAAAGAAGATCCCATCTCTTTGACACAGATAATTCCACTGGTGGGCAGATTTTCCTCCTGCTGTATGTAGCTAGATACTTCTAGTGTGCAACTCATTATGGTTTGTAAAGCTAAAGGTGTGCTGGGTGAAATATTAAAGCTCTCTATTCTCTGCCCTCTTCCTGCCTTTTTAAGGTTATTTCAATAACTGACATGTATCCACTTAGCCAAAGGAAAACAGTACAGCCAGCACCTGATTATGGCATAGATCATCTTGCTGGAGAAGATCTCCATGCAGCCATGTGTGCAAGCAGCTGTGAGCAAGCAGCTATGAGTGTCAGCTCTTGAACAGTCTGTGTTGTTAAAGCCTGGGGATAAACACACAAGCCCCCAAATGATAAACTTAAACCATACTAACAACAATTTGAGAAAGAGTTCCTTCATCAATAACAGCTATTAGCACATCCGAGTCTGACTCATCCCTTTCACCATCTGCACAATGTGTCATTTGCACTAAATCTCTCATTTTCTTTGCTCTACATTCTTCTTAGCAGTCATGCTTCCCAACTCACAGGAACATTTGTATGACCCTTTCCTATAAAACAACCACCACCAATGTGTATTTAGATAACAAGAACACTGCACTAATTTGATATTGCCACCTTAGAAATCGATGGGTCAAGGACTGCTAATGAATCACTAATGCTCAGTGATTGTATCTTCAACAGGCACTGATTGTTCAGATGGGTCATTTCTGTATTTACACAGTATTATGGCATTCTTTTCATCCATACTTTGATACACACTTCAAGCTATGTTCAGATAGATTAAGTGTATCAAGTGCCCTCATGAACAGTATGGGTGCTAAAGCAACTATGCATTGCAAAGTATTTACATGGACAATTGTTAAATGACAGGAATATGGCATCACTGCTGGTTTCACAAAGCAAGCATTCTGCTTTCAGCACCTTAGGAGTTAATCCATATGGGAGATGTATGGAATACCTTTAAAAGGCATGTCAAGCAAGCTGAGTTTCTCTCTGAATCGAAATCAAAGGAGGACAGGTATGTGGCACACTTGGACTGCCCTCCTGTTACTCATCCCTGTCCCACAGCTTTCATTTTCGTGCCTTTAAAATAGATCAGCACTTGACAAGTAACAGTCATTTGACAACTATCTGCCATCCTCCTTCTCCTCCAACCTCTCCCCACTGCCAGGGGAATCATGGTGGGAACACCAACTTAACACTGGGGGTTTTCCTCAATGCTAGATGCTGAACCTCTGTATCTTCTGCTGTTTAGCTCCGCATCAGAAATGCTTGCCCCTGTTAAAGGGCAGCCTACAATCTCATCTCTAAAATGCTAAATGTCATGACTGTTGGAATCTATTTCAGTCAATTGTAGCCTTTGAGAAGAAATCCCTTTAAATTTAACTGCTTCAAAATCAAGACCTTATGCAAAAAATATGCCTGCCTTTTGGGCAAGTAGGACCTGCTTTGCAAAGAATCAGCACAGATACTTCCAAGTCATCGACAAAAGCACAAACCTAGGCCTTTAACAGCAGCTGTTCTCCAGCCCATCTTCCATAATTAGGGCCTTTCACAGCAGCCCACATCTCCATACTGCACTGTTCACCTTGAACAGCAGCATACATGTTCTGGCACCAGCATCTGAAACAGCATTTAGAGACAGCAGTAGCAAAGTGCTTTCTCTGAAGTGGGATTTTGACCAAGTTTTCTTGTTTTATACCCACTGCCACAGAAGTCCACGTGCAGGATTGTGTTTGGTTTATTTTCCATCTTCGTTCCACAGCTTCAGAACCACATATTCAGCTGATGAGTGCTTTTGTGTCATGGCAAAATAATGCAAGCAAGACACAAATGCTAGGCTGCTGAGAGGTGGTAAAGAGATACGAGAGGAAAGAGAACTCTCCCAAATGGAAACATGGCTGGAAGACTTGGACACAAACACGAGCATACCAGCTTGGTGAACAATCTCCTATCATTCACACACTGCTTTGAATAATTACCCTGCATAAACATCACAGTTACTCTTCCTAAGAGTTTCAGCCTAGGAAAGTTGGTTTGGGGAGCCAGGTAGGAAATACACACTCACTCTGCAGTGAAGTTTGCCCATGATCAAGACAAAAGCTGTCAAATATGACAAGGAAAGCTATTTTGTATCTGCTCAACACTGCTCTTCATTAACACCTGTGTATGTTCTCATCACACATGGCCCTGTCTTGAATGAAGCTTTGGAAGGCCTGGAGTCCCCCTCAGCTGCACAGACAGAGAGCAGAGGTGCAGAGATGCCAGGTACCACTCATGGCAGCATGGATGTAGCATGAGTCTGCCTCAGTGTCACAAGGAAAACCTTGAGAAGAACAGTATAGTCAAGGCTCTCCTTCAGAGTTCTTTGTGTAAGCCTTCCTTTGGGCCCCCAGCCTGGGGGACACTGTCCCATTAGTAAGTTATCTGTTCTTTCCTTCAACATGAGCAGAGAAAAATAACTTCCATAAGTAAAGCCCATATCAGTAAGTTAGGAAAGAGGATGGGGAAAAATACTGGCTCATAAAGCTCACCTGACCTAATCCTTACCCCTGTATCAGTTTCTGCCAGCAAGAGAACAAATTAAGTTTACTTATCACTCAGAAATAACCTCCTTACTACTATCCAACATGCTGAAAAAATTAATACACGTATTTTTAAAAAATCAATGCCATATGCTATCAAAATACATCCATTAAACAGACAAATAATCCCAAAATCAGGAGATACCCACAGCTACTGAAAACTCATAACCATGGGGGGAAGTTGCCCCTGTACCAAATTCTATTCACTATTTTTTTGATGATCTAGCAGAAGGTAAAACCAGACAGTAATCTTGGCTGGTCAGTGCACAGTGAATGCAAACAGGAGGTCCTGTCAATTCAACAAAATGCAAAGTGAGACACCTTCCCTCACACCAGGCAGGTCACACTGGGCATGGACAAGGATTTAGAAGGTGGAATATACAGGCACTTAACACATGTTTCTAGTGTCCCACTATAACCAAATGGAATCACTCTTTCGACCTACAAACTAAGAGAAGTTACTTCTCATGGGGCAAGGGTGTTTTTTCACAGACTCCTAAGGGCACTTGAGACAGCACATGAAGAAGGGCAAAGCTGTATGCCACTCCTAAGAGACTTGTAAAATCGAGTGAAGAAAAAGCATGCTCTTGAAAGTTGGCTTCAATGTGCTTTGTATTTATCCATACCTTAACAAAAAAAAAAAAAAGTTTGCAGACAAAGATGGGGTATGGGGCACTGGCATGGTCCCATGTGGCTGGGGTGTCTGGATTTTATAAAGCAACACAGAAACTGGAAAGGGTACACAGAACCACAGAAACTACCAAAAGAGAGAAAGTACCCTACACAGAGAATCTGAAAGGGCTCCGTTGGCTTCATCTCTTAAAAATAATGTGAGAGGTAAGGCAATTACAACACACAAATTCCCTCAAAGGGAGGGACTATCAGTTATTAGAGGCCTCTTTAATCTAGCATGAATAACCTAACAAACCAGTTGTTGGAACCTAAAGGCAAAATGAAAGCAAGACACTTCTCCCTCCCACACACTGCTTTCTAGTTTGTGTTAATTAAAAACTGCCAGAAGTAGTGCATCTACCAATCTTCAGATCAAGTTTAGCTGCTCTCTCTCACTGTTATGCTCTAGTAAAATATATATTATTAGCACATACAATTCTGAAGACTGAGACACAAATGCTTAGAATATACATAAAGTCAAACCAGATAGATTTGTCTTTAAATTATGGACCTGAAAATCCATTTTTCAGCAGACCAGCACATTCACAATACATTTGAGGGAACAGATGAGAATGGGAGAGAAACATGGGTATTTAAGAGTTTCAGCTGCCCTCGGTATTAATGACAAATGAGTTCTTAAACAAAACAAACACAAACTACAGTTAGAATGCTTTCTGTTTGTCTTCAGGATTTCAATTTATCTTTTGAAAAAAACCCAGAGATTTAAATTGTAACAAAAGGTAAAGCTCTCTCTGATCACTTGTGTTTACAAGCTGTCCTCACTAGATTTTTTAAAACTTGCTTCTTCTACAATAATAGAAAATGTATATACAGTATCTAGCGCAAAGATGAAACTCAGGGCTTCAGAAACCACATGGTGGAAAATACTTTGGAAAAATCATGGAAAGCTTGGGTGAGACAGTCCAGCTGCTGAAAGAAAGTAGTATGAGCCACAGTTCACAGGAGAGTTTGGGGCTGAGGTATATTCCACTTGGGTTTTGTCAATAAAGGAAACAAGAGGTGGATGGGGATTGGAAAAAGGATTGTTTTGTACCAGGCAGGTACACAAAGGTGTTACTCACTTTTAGACTGGGTGGCTTAAATCCTGAGTTTAAAACTACTACCCAGACTTCTGAAAAAGCTATTTTGTGGGTGGCAGTTCAATAATGGTGAACACTATGCACCAGAAGGGCCTTTTCTTTTTTAATAAGCCACATCAATTATTTGAGCATTCACTACAACCCTTCCCCTCCCTAATAAACTGCCAGCAATATAGATGGCAATCAAGTCTGAACAGTATCAATGTCACAAAGCTGAAAGGTTAAACAAAAAATCCCAAAGGTTTTGCTTTCTCTTACTGCAATGGGAAATGACTAAAACTAACCATTACCTTCCAAAAATTCTCATCCTCCTAGCCTGCTCCACATACTACTTCTCATCATATAAACTCAACTCAAGCAAAAGCTAACAAGACAGGCCATTTTCTTAATGTCTGCCTCTTTATTCTGAAGGCTGTGATAAAACAGCATCAATTTCTAATCACCTATCTTAATACACACATGTGGTGCACACGGACACCACAGCCAAATATTCAGAGCAGGTCACAAACAAGCCGGTTCATGCTGTAGCTGCAAAGATCTGTCTACACAACAGCCCTTCTGCTATCAGGCACAACTGGTTTGCAGGCCAAGGCAAGTCACTGCATGCCTTAGCCCAGGCCAGTCAACATCAATATTGTTCCTAAAGTCCCCTAAGAACACGGAGCAAAATTCCTCCTGGTTCCTCTTCCCCTTACACTAGAGCAGTCTATCGGCCAAAGCAACATTTCATGTGATCCAAGCGCTCTGAAACTCCAAGGTGATTTAGGAATGCCATGTTCAACAACAGCATAACCACTTCTATCTCCAGCAGACAGCAGGAACACAGCCCTGAGCAAACACAACAATTTCAAATACACAGAGAATAGAGATAAGTAAAGCACCAAGACACCAGTTTTTCTTTGAAAACATATATTGCATATGTGATCTTTTCTTTGGCATCATGCAGACCAGACCATGCATTTTACTTTTCTTTTACAAAAACAACAAAACACATTGATTTCTTGGAGACAAGAGAAACAGGTCTTACCCACAGAGCTCCTATCAAGCTGGGGCATTTAAATCTATTCAAATCACAGTGAGGAGATGAGACCCTGGAGGTAAATTCAGCCATATACTTTCCACAGGAGGGTCTCTTCCTTCTGGTTTTACCTGCTAGGCTTTACCCTGGCTTAAAGCTGACTGCCCATCTCCTGAACATCACATAACTCTTCACAAACAAGCAAATGCCAGGACAATCCCAGCCTGCTCTCAGCTTCTCCCTTTCAATCATCATAAGAGTCTCCTGACTGCAGAGAGCAAGTTAGCTGCTACAGAAAACTTTATCTGAAATATTCCCTGTGCAAAAAATAACACCCAAAACAGACCTCTAACCTGAGAGATGCAGACTTCAACCCACCTGATGAATGGAAGAACTATTGCTTCACTACTAATTAAAGACTCTTCTGCAGCTTCAGCATGCCTGAATCTCTTGCCACCACCTATCCTTGTGATTCAGTTGTCTGTCTCTCTCCAGTATGCTAGCATTTTGTGGAAAACTTTCTCTTGTAACTCTGACCCAAAAATGAGCAATCATTTTGACAATTAAAATCTTCTCCTAGCAGCAAGCTATCTTCTATCTTTCCACAACTGGCAAAATGTCTCACCAATAGTGCATATTGCTGTTAAATCAGCAGCTACACTGAAGATTTTACCTGTGAAACCACAGATCAGATTTTACACATTTAAGGCATTTATTTAGCAACAACCAACAAAATTTCAATGGGAAAAATAATATACCCTTTGCATTGCTTCTCTTTATTCACGGTTTGGACAGAATTCATTAGATTCAAGAAAAAATTCTGTGGAAACAAGGCAAAGCCTCTAGAAAATGTTTTTGATTTAAAACCACTCCCACTCCCTTTAACCAAAAGATAAACCTTAAAATGTGGAATAGATGAGTGTGTTTGAAAGTTCATGGTGCAAAATAGAGGAGGATGGCAAAGCCTCCTCGATTTGTCAAAAAATACAGCTATCCCACTCTTTACATAAACACAGTCCTCTCCCTTCCCTTTTTTCTCTCTGCTTCTATCCACCCTGCAACAAAATCAATGTATACAAACATCAGCAGCAACTTTGATGATAGGCAATGATCCTTTTTGGCATCAGTCTGTGACAAGATTGTTGATTCTCTATCTTTAAATTGCATCATAGCTGTGTAAAATACGCAGTGATATCCCAGCCGTGAACTCTTCACATCCGCTGTCGATACCTCAGCAAGATCCAGACCGCTGTCGCAGCAAGCGCCAGGCCTGGCACAAGAATGGCTGCCAGAGGAAGCCCACCTGATTCTCCATCTCCTCCATGACCCACAGGGCCATTCTGTGGCTGCAACTACAAGGAAAAAAAAATTATTTATGTCAGAACTCATAACAAGAGAGCCCCCAGTTCTGTGTCTGGACCAGGTGGTTCTGTAAGAATGGTCAAAATAGTTTCCCCAGGTACCTGCAGACTCCACACATGGAGGATTAAAACAGCTTAGGATGGACTGAACTTAAATGCAGGGTACCCAGTCACTACCAGGCACCTTCATGTTTCTCTGCCACTTTCTAAACTAGGACTCAAGTGGAGCAGGACACACCTCATACAGCAGAAAAATGACACATACATACCCAGTCACCCCTTGATGCACTTGCCACCACACCATTTCCTGCTCTCTTTACCAGGAAAGAGACATCTCTGGTTTTCTTACCTGCCTTATCCAGCAGACTTATTCCTTTGTTAAGGGAGTAGAAAAGGGATCTCAAGCCACCTCTCCCCAGCATGCTTTGGGTAGATCAGTATTTCTTTTGTCAACTTCCATAATATCTGAGGATTAAGGGTTTATCTCTTTTTACATCTAAAATGGTGCCAGTATGCTATTAAAGCATAGCAGTCCATATCTCCTATTATTTTAAAATCATTTATGTTGGAAAGACCTCTAAGTCCAACCATTAACCCAGCATTGCCAAGTTTACCATTAAACTAAGCACCACATCTGCATGTTTTTTAAATGCCTTCAGGGATGGTGACTCAACCATTTCCTTCGGCAGCCTGTTCCACTGCTTGACAACCTTTTTTCAGTGAAGAAATTCCTAATACCCAATCTAAACTTGGGCTGATGCAACTTGAGGATGTCTCCATTTGTCATGTCACTTGCTGTCTGAGAGAAGAGACCAATCCCCCACCTGCATACAGCTTCCTTCCAGGCAGTTGTGGAGAGCAATAGGGTCTTCCTGAGCTAAACACCAGGCTAAACACCCCCAGCTGCTCCTCATCAGACCTGTGCTCCAGATCCTTCACCTGCTTTATCACCCTTCTCTGGACATGCTCCAGAACCTAAATGTCTGTCTTGTAGTGTTGGGCTGTACACACAGTTCAACACCAACTTGACTGGTGGCCTCTGAAACAAAAGGAGTTCTGTCTCCAGTAAGATTGTGGCCACTGAAACAAAACTGGGCAACTTGAGGTTCTGTCTTCATGCACAAAGCTTTACCTCTGCGAAAGGAGAACAGTGAGCAAACCTAACACATTCCAGCAAAACAAGACCTGGGGACATCTCCAAACTCACCTTTTCACTGATACAAAGGTTACAAAGTTTTACAGAGACAATTACAGCTGAGGCAATGAGAGAAGGTCATAGATCAAACAAAATTTTTATATGCACATATCATACTGAGCACCTCGACACCGTACTCTTCTTCCTCATGAAACAGCCACCAATCATAGAAACCAGTCTAAACTGAGCCAGAAATAACCCTAAGGAAGAGGTAAAACATACCCTGCGCTGAATTTTCAGAGACACGTAATAGCCTGCATTCCTGAACAGTTCCACAGCATCCTTGTGCCGCAAATCCTTCAAGTCTTTGCCATTGATCTAGCAAAAAGGGAAAAGGAGAGCCAGATGCTGAAGGTAAAGAAGCAAAATTTTAATGATGCAAGCTAACATATGAAGGATAAGACATAAAAAATCTTCATGTTTCACAAAATTCTGCATTTGAGGCATAATACTACACTCATAAAGATCCTAATTAATTAATTAATATTATGATGTATTTTTATACGTTGAGACAGAACATGAGAAACTCCAAGTGAAAACATAGAGGTACTGAAAAAAACTACCTAGAAGCAAAATAAGAATAAAAGACCACAGTTTTGTCAATAGCAGCTTCTGATGCTGTTGCTTTACTGGAAACAAATCAAAGGTGTGATTCTGACAGCTAATGAACATAAAAGAGCAGCTACAGCAAAATTATTATTTTAAGTCTCTTCCCTTGTTTCATCTACTGCTATACCTTTGAAATCCCTCTGTTTGAGAGAGTGTTGTAAACACACTTTTAAAAGCACACTGATGTAGCAAAACCAACCAAAACAAAAAAAAAATTACATACATACTTCTTGGCATCCACTTGATGCACTTGTGTGTTAAGATTTTCCTTAATTTAAAGTAATGTATCATGGCACAGAGTTTTATAACCCACCTGATTTCATTCAGTGAGTTGAATTCATCCTACCTTTTCATTTTCACCCCCATTATCCCTAACTGTATCCCCACTGATCATATCCAGTGCCACCCTTCTCTTCATATGCAGACATCCAAAACAGAAGTACATAAATATTAAACTGTCGGGAAAAATAGAATATTCTCTGTTTAACTTAATACCACTTTCTGGATCAATAATAGGCTCCAATTAGTGCAAGGTAGTCTATAGAGGATAAAAAGTCTAAAAAGATGACATGTGGAACAAAACATGCAAGTGTAAAATAAAATTAGGGAGTACAAAAAGGTTGTGTATCATACTAGGATAGGCTAGTTCTTCACCCATCACTTTGTAAAGCTTTCTTGCATGATTGCCAGCTATCTGAAGAACCAGCGGGTGTGAACATCAGACACTTGAAAACAATCTAAAAGGAGAAGCAGCCTATGTATTATTCTTGAGGAGCTTAAATGAAGAGAAGAATATTATGGCCTAGAAATTTTATCGTCTAAAAACCCCCTGTGCAAAAGGATTAGAAATCATGGATTACCAGTCAAAAAATGGAAATTTAAGAGGTGGAAAACCTTTATTTACATGTGTGTAAACGATACTCCATTGTGTGCAAGAGAGCATTTGATGGATTCTAAAATCTTAGGCAAGTCACAGAGGAAACACAAGCACAGCACCACAGAGCAGTTCTGTGGCAAATCAAGAAGGCAGAGGAGATAAGCCCATGTGTAGAGGCACTCACCTCCCCTGCGCTCAGAGCTCTCCCAAGACCCCCAAGGTGACTCCTCCATGGAGTTTGCTTGGGATCATCTAATTCATTCACCACATTCCTCCTCTCTATGCACTGTGAAGGAAAACCTGCCTCTCACATCACATCACTGATCAAGAACACAGGGGACAACAGAAGAAAGGGCTTACCGCTAAAATTTTATCTCCTTCTTGTAATCGGCCATCAAGGTAAGCTGCCCCATCCTTTTTGATCCAGCTGACATAGATGCTGCTGTCATTGGCAATGTACTGCTGATCTGTCCCACCAACAATGTTGAAGCCCAACCCTAAGGCAAGCCAAAAAGAAAGCTGATGAGAAAAAGCTCAAAGCTTCAAATGTTCTTGATGTTTTGCTTGTTGGGGACTGCACCCTCCCACATTGTCTTGCTTTTTCCACCATACAAAAACACATAGCACACAAATCTCCATTATCCTTTCCAACTATCTTTCCATTGTCTAGAAAAGTTATTCTCATAAAACTGCTCTTGAAAGCAGAGGAGAGACATTAAATGCCTGAGGACCCCATTTGTGTAATACTTCATTACACAAAACACCTGTGAGCTGTTTCAGGTGGGTGCTGGGGAATAGCGAGGGGCCTGCCATAATTTCTGAGATGCTGATTCAGCCCTCAGCAGGAATAAACTTCTTCAGCCCAAAATGAAAGAAAATGAAAGTATTCTGCATTTCACATGAGATTATAGTAAATCACTACCTCTGAGCTACAAGAAGTCATCTCTGACAAGCGTTTTGTGAGCTGGAAAACAGGGTAAGGAAAGGCAAGGAGCATTAGACCCTGTCTACAGATGAGGAAACAGGCAAGGAGAACTGTGCTACCAGCTTGAGGGCGCCTAGAGCTCAGAAGACTCCCCTTCCACATCCCAGGAGCTGGAAATGGTGTGCTTTGCCTCCAAGAAGATTAGGCTCCATGAAGCTACTTCAAGTTGTACACAATGACTTTGTTCTGTTTCATGAATTCAAACATCATAGGAAATAAAGACAAAACTGCAGATTTAATGCAAACAAAAAAGGAATACACATACGTTTATTAAAACTGATGCCCATATACATTTTTGCCATTTTGTATTATTCTTGAAAGAAAGCCTCAGTTACAGATATCTAGCTGGATCCACCTTCTGGATTAAAGTTAAGACTTCTTGTTTCATTGAAACCCAGAAGGACAAATTGAATTGAAAATCTGGAAACCCAAAGATTACAAGATTCCCCACTGTACATGCAGCTAAGTTTCTCTCTAAAAAGGGTTAGGAAAGACTCCCTAAGAGGCATGCAATGAAAAAAGAGAAAAGCCAAGGAAAAAAAATAAAAATCAAACATGCATTCAAAGTAAATGAAAAAAAACCCAACTTTTTTTCCTGACATGAACCAGTCATCCAAAAGCTATTGTCAAGAACAGCTAAGGGCAAGTTCTGCCCACGTTCAGCCAGACTGATTTATTTGTTTTCGTTTTCTTTCTTATTTTCTCTCGAACTTGGAACTGGAAACCTTGGGAAGCAGAGTTTCAAATGAAAGTAAAACCACCTTATGCCTGCTGGGAAGCAGCATTTTAAATTAGTCACAGAAGATCAAAGCATTTACAAAATGAGTCATGGTATATTAAGTGTGCATCTACAGCTGGGAAGTAAAGAAATATTAGCAGCAATTTTGCTACACCTTTCCTGGCAGGTTCAGACAAGTGAGGGGAAAAATGAAAGTGAGAGAAAACTGAAGAAATACTGACATTTCAACTAGAACAATATCTATTCCAAGAAGGGCCAGTTGTGCACAGTAATACACCATTCAACAGAAAATGAAAAGAAAAAATTTTTTAAATCCACACTCCTAAAAATTATTTGCCATAAAGCCAATAACTTAGGAAAGGGGAAAATCAATACTACAGAAAGTATAAGGTTTAATCAACATTTATTAAAAAGCCAGAAAAAAGGAATCAACATCTCAGAACACACTGATTTTCTCTCATATATAAAACCTCTAAAATAGGTGTGTGTGTGTATATATAATATATATGTATGAAAAAAGTATACATTTTGCAAAATTTTACCCACAACTGGAAAAATAATCAAGATCACAGCTTTCATCAGCAGAGGCAGATCTTCATGACAAAGAGGCAGCAGTTTGTGCTAGACCAAGTTAAGTATTCACAGGGCTCTTTCCTTTCCAGCACTCAGACTTGCACTCTGCCTAAAAATACCTTCTCTATCAATCCTCAAGCTCTTTGCTATTCTCTTCCTTCCAGTTCATGCAGCCACAGAAAGAGACACAGCACAGATGGAAGAAAAGGAGCAAGGGGAGAGAGCACATAGCACTAAATTTCTTGTCTATAAGGGATCAGAAGCAGAATGACAGAGCTTTAAAAGCAGGCTCTGGGCTAAACTACTGACCCTCCCTGAGGCTGCAGACCTCCCTATGCCTCACTTACCCTCTCTGAACTAAAAAAGTCCCTCGAAAATTAAGTCACTTAAAAAAAAACAAGGACTGAAGGATTAGGAAATGAGAGACTGAATACAAGAAAATTTGAAAAAGACAAATATACACTGTCCAATACATTCACAACCAATGCAAACTTTTGCCAGACATGTTTAGCATCAGACCTATTTTAAAAGTTGCAGTCAAAACTCCAATTCAAGATATTACAGTACCCAATTGTACTTCACAGGTGTTTTGTTCCTTCCACAGAAATGAGTAATAATTCACATGGCAAGTGCACCAAGGCCAGAAGGAGATGTAGGACCTTCAAATCAAATAACATAGTTAGAAACCTAAATCTAAAGATGCACAGCCCATCTCAATGACTGGACAAATGCTGCTCATGGTAATCGAGACTGCAATCACAGTGGTCATATTCAAGACCATTCTCAACTCTGCCCTTTAACAGTCCCTTACACCTTCCTAAAAATTTTAGCTCCCCAGATGTATGGAAACAGCATTCCCATCGGAACCAGCTTCATTTAGGATAGTTTTCCCTGACAAGCACAGCTTCATTAGCTGAAGCTCATGGCTATGCAGGTAGGGCTACACATCTTTCAGACCAGAGGCCAATCTGGCAAGCAGGGGAGGCAAAAGGCTACACTCACACCCTCTGGGTTCTGATCACCAGCATGAGGGCGAGGGCAGGACCAACCCCAGCCCTGCACAGGACCTACCTCCATCCCAGAGAAAGGAAACACACACACCAACAACGTGGGTGCTGGGGTCTCTGGGGAGCCCCTGGAGCCAAGGCTGGCCAGCAGCCGCACCCAGCAGCTGTGCGAAACAGAAGGGTTGCCACGTTTTCATTCCTACTCGTTTAAATTAAAGAGAAGGCCTCAAATGCCGAAGTACAACTCTAGCTCCAAAAGCCTTCCTGGAGCCTGCCATTCTCTATAGCCAGGATTTTGCTCCAGAGCAGTATATTTCATGCTTACTTGCCTCACTTCTGAAAGTGAGGTCATTTGAATGGCACCATAAATCCTATAAAAATGTACGGTTTCCATGAGCGCACCTGCTGCTGAGACATGAAAAGCAAAGCCAAAAAACGCCCCACGAACTGCCCTATTCCCTATTTCTTCCAGCCTATGCTCCTCTCTCTAGACACCCCAAAGCATCTCAAGGTACGCTGCACAATGAACGCCAAGCTGACTACACAGGGGACGGCCACTTCGGCCACTTGGGCACATGATTTTCAAATGGCCCCTGACTCAGGGCATCCGACGCGGCTGAGCGCTCAGCGGCTGCCGCCTCGCTTGGAAGCAACATCTCCACCGGAGATGGCAACTTCCAGGGAAAACCGGAGGCGAGTTGCCCGCAGGGACACCAGCCTCCACCGGAGCTGCCGCAGAGGACGGACTCTGACCCAGCCAGCTCTCCCTCACGCACGGCACGAGTTTTTCCCGCAGCAGCGTATCCGCCACGGCTATTTCCAGGGAAGACCCCTGAGCCCCGCACCTCTGAGCGCTGCGCTTCTATCCTGGCCGCCGGGACCCTTCCTCCGCCGCTCCGGTGCCCGCCACGGCCGTCCCGCCGGCCGCCGCCACCCCGGGCTTCCGCTCCGGCCTCGGCGGGGGCTGCGCAGGCCTCGGCGCGGCTGCCCCGGCCCGGGAGGGGCCGCGGACCCAGCGCGGAGAGGCCGCCCCTACCTTACCTGAGGGTCTGCGGGTGAGGCTGATGATCTCCTCGGCGTAGCCGCCGCCCGCCACGCTGCCGTTCATGCTGCGGCCTGAAGGAGAACTCGACTCCCGGGGCAGCCGCTCTCACGTCCTGGGCTGCCGCCGGGCCGCGCCGCGGAGCGCTGGGAGTTGTAGTCCCCGCGGGACGGGGCTGCTCCCACCGGCGCCCGGGACCGCCACCGGTGCTCACCGCAGAGGCGGAAGAGCAGCGGGCCCAGGGGAGCCCAGCACAGCGCGCCACAGCTGCTGCCCCCGCACCTTCCCAGGCCGCTGCGCGGCATCCGTGCCTGGCCCTGCCTTGCTCCCCAGGCTGGAGCTGGTTTCCTTAGGAAGGTTAAGGAGTAGGCCATAGTTGTCTGGGGTAGGCGTAGGAGAGAAGAAGAGCGATATATGACCTGTTCCCAGCCCTTTTAACTGTCCTCACAGCAAACTGAAAAGCAGATCAGACCGTCCTGGGCAGGAACAAAAGCCCAATACAGGCAAGCAGCACAGAGAGCATCCATGCCAACGCCGAGTTACCCTGCGGTGCAATAACGTGATCTAGATTCAGAAACACAAACGGTGCATAGAAACAGCGTGCTGCCACTGGGGCAAGAAATACTTAACTAGATCCTGTAGAAAGTGTTTGATTTGAGGATTTGAGAAATTTCCTCAGAACTCTACAGAACTCTAGATAATTACCCAGCAATAAAGGGCAAAGTAGTTTAACTTGCTGTGTAACAGAGGAGCCACTTGAGCCTGGGACTCTGCACCTCAGGGTTTATTGAACCAATAGATTATCGGGAAATAGCAAGGAAAAATTTATCCTTATCTATTTCAGCACATGCTACAAGTGTGTCAATAGAGACAATGACAACCAGGAACAATGTCAGTTGAACCACTTGACTGCTAGGCACTATGAGGACAGCCACATCTACATGCTGAAGGAACCTCTCTGATGAAAATGAGGACCAGCTTATCTGGCCCTCAATGCTACACTACCATTTTATTTATTTGGTATTGCAGTAAAAATAACAGATGTTTTTGCATGCATTTGTTCCAAGATTATCTGCACTTCTGGATTCCTGAATTTAATAGGGAGAAACAGCCTGGGCACTGGATCTCTGACTGCTACAAGCTTAGTGCTAAACTGAGTGTTAGAACACCCACCTCAGAGGTGAGAGACAGGCATTCAAGGTCCAATTACACTTGCAATGATGAGCAAAACCATGACTCGTGTGATAGACTTTGTTGTTGCTAAGTAGCATTCACCCTAAGTTGAGAACTTCCCAGTGTCTCATACTCTGCCAGTGAGGAGGTGCAGAAAAGGTGTGAGGGAACACAGCCAGGACAAACGGACAAAGGGATATTTCATACCACAGAATGTCCCATATATAAGCTAGGGAAGTTATTTGTAAGGGGGCCCAACACATTCTGGGACAGGCTGGGTATCAGGCAGCATGTGGTGAGCAACTGTACTGTGCTTCACTTGTTTCTCTTGAGTTCTGTTACTCTCAACTACTACTACTACTATTATTATTGTTGTTGTTGTTGTTGTTGTTATTATTATTATTATTATTATTATTATTATTATTATTATTATTATTTCAGTTATTTAACTGCTTTTATCTCAACCCACAAGGTTTACCTTTTCTTTCTGAATCTCCTTCCCACTGGGAGGGGTGGGAGGAGAATGAGCAAGCAGCTGCAAGATACTTTGCAAACTCCTCCAAGATACACAGTGTTCCTTAGCAGCAATTTAATGTATTTTAGAGATGACAGCCTTGGCTTAGAACAAAAACAATTTTATCTTGATCTGAGATAACTGCGATGTTGTGTTTTTAAAAGTTTTCTTTAGACAGGAAGAAATTTCAAACAGGAAACATGGGTATATTGTAACTTAGTCCTAAGCAGCTCCAGGCATCACCTATCACTGGCCTGCCACATATTAACAGCTACCTAAGCCTTACTACCCTTACTGCACTGGCACAGACCATTTCACAGAATCAGAGAATGCCTTGGTTTGGAAGGGACATTTAAGATCATCTAGTTCCAACCCCTGCAATGGGGTTCCACTAGTCCGGGTTGTGTCTTCTTATTTCCTGCAGCACCATTTCATGTACTACAGTGACCCACATTTCTTGGCAGACAGTGCAGCAACATTTGCAAATTGCCTCTTCATGTACAAGTGACTTACATATTAACCAAGTTCTCGCATCCATTTAAAGCATTTTAAAATGCAGTTAGAACCAGGAGGGGGAAAAAAGGGAAACCAGAAAGATTAGGACTGAACTTAGACCTGCACCTTCATAGCATCTTCAGAGTAGTGGGACATTTCTAACAAACCACCAGCAACATCAAGTTTTTCATTGCTGTGTTGAAATCAGAAACAACAATATTTTCAAGGAGAAAATCTCAGAAAGGGAGCTTACACATTTTATGAAACATAAACTAGGTTTCTTGAGATACATGTTTGTCTTGCTCATATGGCCCAAGAAGAAATGGGAGAGAAGTATACAGAAAGTCTCTTATCCAAAGCTCACTGAAAGCCTCCTCCCAATTAAGTCCTGGTTTTGCAGAACAATCTTCAAGCATAGAGAAAAACAGCATTTTACTAC
Source organism: Fringilla coelebs (assembly GCF_963513975.1). NCBI lineage: Eukaryota > Metazoa > Chordata > Aves > Passeriformes > Fringillidae > Fringilla > Fringilla coelebs. The sequence goes on from NC_140034.1 coordinate 34,666,527, forward strand.
TTTATTACAGCATTTTATTACTTTATCTTTTCCAAAACTGCATTTGCAAGTAAGCTTTCTGGGCTAAATTGTGCTTTCATTTACACCTCTGTCTCTTCAGTGTGCAGCTCTCTAAACAAGAACTCCCTGACTCCGGTGTTTCTCTCTCTCAACATAGATCTATACTTGGCAATTTATAGTATACTATTGATCAACAATGGCAGGCCATCAAGGTGGCAACCTGAAACTTCTGCCACTCTTTTTGTATTTAAAAAGCAAAATAAAAAAAAGTTTTAGTAGGTACTAGACGTGCATAGATAGTTGGAAGGTGCTGGGTGTAGTGCTTTTGTTACTTTTTATCTCCATCTTTCAATTAATTCACATCTCTCTTGTCCGTCTTCTAGCCCTTGTTTGCAACACCTGAATTACAATTGTTATTTCTCAGAGGACACACCTCCCAGTCACCAAACCCCCCAAAGGAGGTCTCTGGTTATGAGGAATAGATGTGGTGTTAGTCAAGGGGAGTTATCTTGCTTTTTGACATAAATGCAGGATCAAGTTTTCATCATCTAATCAAAACCATCCATGTTCTATCATGACAATAAGCACAGCCTAAACAATGTGTTACCACATTTCTGCAGACAGCATAGATAAATATTTAAGGACCCATTTGCTCTAGACAAAAAACTGGGAAAAACTGTGAATGACATGCTTTGTATTTCACATCCCATCATAATGTAATTGGCCCTTTTTGGATACAGGACACCAAAAAAATACACATAAAAAATTACAGGTAAATGCATATTCTAAAAACATATATATTAGGGACGCAGCAAGAGTTGACCATAATAATTTGTAGAGTCACCAATATCTTTCTTCCCAAATGTTCCCAAGTGTTGGGGTACTTATCCTGCCTTAACAGAATGTTTGCTAAAAGTGTGCTCTTTATTTTCTAAATACAAATAATTCTTTTGTTAGCAGACAAGTGCATTATAGCTCTTTATCATGAAACCTTTAAAAGAAGTTTTAACTGTGATCTGGACTACAGTCTCCTCTCCATGCTGATCTGATAGAATGGTCTAGTTACTACTGTAATAAAAATAATATCAATAAAACTAACTGAGTGGTATTTCCATGTTCCTAATATTTTTCAGAAGTTAGACATATTTTATGTTGTGTTAAAATAATTAAAATGACAATGCTTCTGTGTAGCACTCCATAGAGCTGCAAGGACACATTCTGTTATAGCTGAAGAAAGAATCAGAGAATAAGCCAAAAGAAACCCCCAAGATAGTCAGATAAAGTATCTATCAAATACTGCAGGTATTCTAGGTAGGGGACACTTGCAGAATATTTCCAAATACTTTAGAAATTCAATTAACTTGGGGAGCCCCACAGACAGCTCCTCTTAGAGACAATAAAATACACAGCACTTCTCAGAAGCAGTCAGCAGTCAAGACACTGGAAAATTTCCAGGAAATAAAAACAATTTGTTCGTGTGAAATGCCAGATTTGGTGTCACTACACTGCTGACATATATTTTACGGTTCAGAAATGCAATGCTTACTGGTTGCGATCTGGATAATCCTTCTCTACTCTTCCACAAAAGGAAGACCCTGTTCCCTATGGTCTACCTCCCTCCTGAAGGGCTGATCCCTGTAAACAGCTGTAAGCACTTGGGAAACAGACACCTGTATCTCACTGCAATACCTGTTCCTTACCTGTTTGTATGTCACAGATGTGAATTAAATCACAGAGACACAGAACCTTCCAGGTTTGCCTGGAAGGACCCAGTGGAGGCTGTAACTGAAATTTTTTCTCTTTGGCTGTTAACCAATGACAAAAGATGTTCATAAACATCTTTCTCGCTGAATTGAAGAAAACATTAGGTGAAGAAGGAAATTGAAGCAAGTAGAGTAGCAAGTAGAGTAGCAAGTAGTTTGACATCTGGTCTTGGCATCCCTACGTGATAGTCGAGACCCCAACAATTTTTATCTCGAACAGGAGTTTGGACTAGCATTACATGGTTCTGCCAGCAAGGTATTTTGACTATGTTTTCATACTGAATCCTACCACATAAGTCATCTATCTACTCCTGTTTTAAGAAGTTTGCATTTTTATACTGTTGATATGAAGTGTAAACACAATACCTGCAGTTTACTTAAGTACATCAGTTTAAGAGCTCAAGGTACAAAGAACAGCATGCCTTACTGCCTGCATTTATTAACTTAAAAGAAAATATACAGAGATAAGATTTACTCTGCATTTAATGATATCACATGAGATTAGAGCTGTTCAGAACCTGCTAAATTATTGTGATGAGTTATCAGATGGCTCTGCTAAAGGGATATTTCCTCAATGGAATCCAAAGGTACTGCTTTTTTATCTTTGGTGGATTTTTACTCACCAGCAGGTGAGTTTTCTTTAGGAACTTCTTTTTTTTTCCGTCTTTGAAACAACTGCAATATTCTATGGAATTGGGCTTTTATCTTTGCAAGACATCCTTCTACTTTCTGCCTATAACGGATGGAAAGGGCTACTCCAGTGACAAGCATAGAAACCAAACCAAATAGTACAAGTCTTACTATTGCTCTCTCAGTCTTCTTGGGTGGAGGGGGTCCACTATCAACACTACCTCCAAATCCTTCAGATTCACAATATGGAGGAGCCCAGCCAAACTCACAGTGACAGTTCTTGCGATTGTTACACACTCCTCTGCCATGACACTTTGTCATGTTGCAGTCGTAGTTCAGCACTGATACACTCATACAAGTCCTGTTGATACAAAGCATATCACTACCACATGGTGTGCCATCTTCCACAGCTCCTACATCTGCCGTTGGCATCCCTATGTGATAGTCGAATCCCCAACAATGTTTACCTCGAACAGGAGTTTGGACTAGCGTTACATGGTTCTGCAAGAAAGGTATTATGAATATGTTTTCACACTGAATCCTACCACATAAGACATTCTCAGTACTGCATTTTGTAAAATGGATATTGTCACGGATACCACAATTCCCAAACCGGTCACCTCGAGTATTCACTGCTTTGAAGCAATCTAAAGGGGCAACCTTGGCATGTCTGCCAAAGAGACGCTTGCACTTTTCATTGTGGGAAGAACATTTTCCTTGATAGCAATAAACACCATCATTGCAAGGAGTTCCATCTTGTAGGTATACATCCACTGGGCACTGAGAGGAAATCCCATTGCAATACTCTGGCAGGTCACAGCTGCCAGTACTTGCTCTGCAGAGTGTTCCTGCTGGAAGGAACTTACAGTTCTTGCAGCATTTTCCAGACGCACAGTTTGAACCAGCAGATAATGTACAGTTTGTGCGGCAACAAGGGTCCCTTCGGCAGCTTGCTGCTGAACCACAGTCACATTGCTCTCCCTTTTCTACTATCTTATTCCCACAGTATTCACTTATCCCGGTATAGAAAGTGCCAGGTGCTGGTGGCTGACGAAGGCACGTAGCACCATTTACAACCAGCTCAAAGTACTCTTTGTAACTACAGTCACTGAATGAATCCGTTTCAGCATTGTTTTCATACATAATGCACGTCTTGCGTTTGCAATTACATGTCGGTTTATCATGGACCATCCCAAGATTATGGCCCAGCTCATGGGCAAATGTGATAACAATTGAAGACAACTTTTTCTCAGTGAAGGAAATAACAGCTGCTCCCCAGTGGGTATCACACACGGTCCCTATATATGCCAATCCCAGGCTGCTTCCAAACCACTGATATGCAAATAAGTGAGCAACATCATGGTACATACGAGGTGACAGGTTTGACTTTCTCCAGGCGTTAAACTCACTAAGTACCTTGGCAATAGAGTTAGTAATATTTATAAAGTTCTTTTCAGTCCAGATCTCCAGTCCTATAAGAAACAGCCGGACAGAAAGCTGTTTGTACAAAATGTCCGCAGTATTGATGATTTGCATGATGTCCTTCAAGACTTGAGATTTGCTCCGCCCTGACTTTACAAACCGCACGCGGTCCACGACCGCTACCATCTTCAGATACCTGATGTGCGTCCACCAGTCCTTCAGCTTTTCGTTCTCCCCCGCTGCCTTGGGAGCCTTGAACCACGGCAGCACAGCCTTTTGTTGCTGCAGCACCTCCGGCGTCAGTCCGCAGCTGGTTCCCTCAGGGCTGGTGTCTTCCTCCATGCGGTAGAGAATGTGCCGAAAGGCCGGGTCATTGGGGACGGGCTCGATCTGGTAGGTATCATCCTCCACCCAGAGCACGCCGTGGAGGCCCCAGCCGCAGGTGCTGAGGGCCACAAGGGAGCCGGGGCTCCCCACCACATCGCCCTGGTAGAAGCAGTTGTCCCGCACGACGGGGTGCTCCTCCCGGCGGGCCCCGTCCCGGCCGTAGGTGACTAGGGTGAAGGGGCGGGAGACCAGGCCCCTCCTGGGCTGCAGGCGCAGCACCCGCGGCCGCCCGGCCACGTTCAGCCAGTAGGAAAGGGCCGGGGCGTCGTCGCCGCTGCGGGGGCTCAGCTGCCGCGGCACCGTCACCCAGGCGGCGCGCGGCTCCGCGGGCCGGGCCCCCCGGGCCCCGGGGCACCCCGCCACGCCCAGCAGCAGCAGCAGGAGCCCCGGCAGCGGCCCCATCGCGGCCGCCGGCACCGGCCGCCCCCGCCCGAGCGGGGATGGAACCTGGAAGGGCCCAGCCCGGGCGAAACCGCCCCGAGGCTCCAACTGCCGCCGTGCCGGCCGGGCCGGGCCCACTCCCCGGGAAACGGCACTTGCGGCATCGCCGAGCGCTGCCGACCCTGCTCTTTGAGCCAGAACAGAGACTCTTGTGAGAAGGAATCAGTAAATTTGCCTCTCACAAACACGTTCCCAGCTTTTAATAATCTTCATTTCAAATTAATGGGTATTTCTCCTCCTGAGCAGACATAGAGAGGACAACCCCCAGTTCAGCTTCACACTCCTTGTCACAGATGTTTGTGTTGAGGAAAGGGATCATTTGGGTAGGCCACAAGCAGGAAAATCTGTTTTAAAATCTCAAAAGGTTGGTTTTTGCTTTTTTTTGCTGTTTTTATAACAGGATAATTTGTGAGTGGACATCAGGAACAGGCCAAGGCTTAGAGTCAGAAATGAGTAACTACAGAAATACTCCCTGTGGTGACCTTAGCACATCCCTACTACAGCATACACACCCTCCAAGAAAAAAGGTAGAACCAGGGGAGAATTCACTTCCACTATGTTCTAGAATATAGATGTAAACTAATAGTACCAAGTACAAAATCCTCAACCCTATCTACACCACAGCTGCTATATACCTACAACAATGCACCTTAATTACAGACAGCACTTATGCGGCAGCCATTTTCCTTACGCAGCAGAGGACATCATGTCCTCTCTAAAGACTTGTGATTTCATAGCACTGGAAAGAGAACACTTACAGGTACATTTGTCACTGGCTACCATCCCCATTTTGGGTACAGCTCTGGCAAGACACAACCATAAGACAGTGATCTGGGTTGCGGTAAGACAGGATGTGACAGGATGCGTAAGAAGAAAGTGATGCACAAACCGATTTCAGAAGTGCTTGCTTTCCCTTTCATCTACAAGCTAGAAATACTGAACATCCTTTGGAAGGATTTTGGACTTCACAGTCAGACTCTATACCAAGAGAGAAAAGGTTTAGATTCTCATGCACTGAAAAACATTACTGACTACAAGATATGTTAACATTTCAACAGTAATATCTGACATAATGTCACTTCAGTAAATTAATATCTCAGCTCACTTAAGTGATGAAATTATTGTAGAATATCTGGTCAGCAAGTAACTGGATCAGAAGATCTTTCAGTTCCCCATACAGCAAACCTTCAGCACTGGACAGCTACTAGGAAATCAACACACTGATAACATCCCTTACTGTTTTAAAATGTAATTTGCTCAGGGAAAGATCGTTCCCCTGGAAAAGGTTTATCACGTTCAAATGCTTTTTTCATGAATGGAAGCCATTTGCTGTCCTCTCAATAGCTTAGATGCTGGCACTTCCATTCAGATGGGATCAGACCAGGAATCCAGCCCTTTTAATGCCCTTTGACACCAGCCGACACCAGGCATTTCTGCAGAAGACAGAAAGGCTGCTGAGAGATATAAATATGAGGACAGACTGCCTCTTCATGTTCCACCCTTATCTCTGGAAGCTCAAATTCTGAGCATGGAGTATAATGGTTCAGTCTAAATGTAACTCCAATTCACATTCACTGACATGTCCCTCTCTTCTTGTCCTACAAGATGGAAGAGTCCACTTTCCTATTTGTTTCACTACTCAGTTTTATAAATACTTAATATTTGTCTTCCCAGTGCCATCATAGGAGAAACTCTGTCCTACTCACTTTACTGCCCTTAATCAAACCCTTCTACTTTACGGAAATTCCTTTTCGGACATTGACTTGCACAACGCTGAAGTCCAACGACTGATAGAATATTTTGCTCATACTATATTGCAGCAAGCATTTTTTGCCACAGCTGTGTGTGCCTTCAGCTATAAGCAAGACTTTCTTCTGCTAGTAGTGTTAAGTATTTCCTTGGTGCATGAACAGATAATTTTCTCCATTAAAAAAACAAAACAAAACAAAACAAAACAAAAAAAAAAAACACCACAAAAACAAAACACCAAAAAACCCCCCACAAAACTGAAGCCCAAGATCTTCATTAAGTGCAGTTTGTCTGTCTTAGTAACTTTTCCCAAATTACATAAAGGTTCTCAGCTCATTTAATGGCCATCTCCAAGGACTTTATTCTGGCCATCAACAGAAAGGACTGCTGAGGTGCCTCACCATTCATGCCTTATTTCTGGAAATCCTGCATTTCCTTCATGGGGGTGGATGAGGGAATGGCTTTTGTGCTTCTTCCGACTACTTACTTTCAGAGGAATTTATATAATACAAAAAAGAACAAAACCCCTTTTGTTCTAAGTATATTCACATCACCTTGTCTGGTTTTGAGCATCCCAGAGTAACTGCTTTCTATATTTTCACTTGATCTGATAGTTCACACTGTTTTCTTATCTACTTTTATCAACATTTTGAGAAATGGCTGTTTAAACCTGATCCTGGTATGAAATAAACCTAAAACACACTCAAGTACATGAATATATGAATTTCAGATCTGTATCTGCATTAACTGAGAACAGCTATTGACATATCTGCATCTTTCAATATTTCAGCTTTGGATTATATGACAAAACTGGCATAGATCTTTCTATCATTCAGTAACAAATAGCCCTGACAGGTCTTTCTATCATTCAGTAATAAACAGATCTGACTGGATAGCTAAGTTACTGAAAAAGAGTGTCTTGTAACCTGAAGATAAATTTGACACAGCTATCTAAGCATACTTTAGTCTTTCTGCCTATCTACATTTTGGTTGCTGTGTACAAATCTTTTTCTTGCTAACTACAGTTTGCTGCATGAAAACGGGTAACAGTTGTGGAAAGAAAGCAAACTATTTCAAGGTTCACTCCATTACTTCAGTGAAAAACCAAAACCAAACTAATAGTAGTTTATTTTCAACAGATGATTTCTAATTTTTCTGAAGAAAAAAAAAGGTTATGTAAGCAGTGTGCTTAAATAAATGTATAGGTGTCAGTGATGTTTCTCTTCCACTGTCCCATTTCTGCAAGTCTGAAAGGCACGTGCCTAATGAAGGAACAAGGTAGTGCCAGGAGCACAGAGGAAGAGATGTGATTGATATATTTGAGTTACAGTGGAAAATTAGAAATATAAACAGCTTCACTGAGTGTGCAACATCAAGAAATCTTAGCCTGTTTTACACCATAAATCTCTCTCCCAAAACACTAACTTCTATAATAAACTATCAGCTTAACCATTAAGTAAAACCCTTGTCCAAGAATATTTAGAAACTGAGAGCATTCTGACATCTAACTACATGGACTTGAGGGTCCAGTTAACAAATCTTCTATTTTTATCCCAAGCACACTACAGGCACAGCAATTTATAGTGGGTAACCTAACTTTTCTTCCTCAAAACAGAAGACAATATCTTCCAATGTCCAAGCAAAAAAAAAAACCACACTGCCAGCATATATGACATATTTGCTACTAAAAAGGTATACCTTTAAGAAAGGCATTCCACCAGCCAGGAATTTTATTTGCCAAGAATTCCAATTCCTTTTTATATACAAAAGGTTTTCTTCTTTTTACATAGGAAACCTAGACACAAAGGATGCAGGAGTTTGTAAAGACTTCAGGAGGCTGCTGAACATGTCCATGTAAAAACCATTCTCAGAAGTCAGCATTCAAAATAAGATGAAGACCGTCTCATTTGAGGCGGCTCACATCCTGACATTAACATTTGCATGAGAGGTTTCTACAGAAAAAGCTGTTACAGGGATCTTAGTCCCTGAATTATCAGTCTCAGTGTAAGAGCTTAAATATAAAGAGAGCAAGAATCCTCTGTTTTCCAGGTTCTGACTAATCCAGATGTGCAATAGCTTCTCCCCTCACTGGAGTCTCATTCGTTTTTCAGGTGGTCCTTTAGCACCAGCACTCTGAGCATTCTTTACAGTCTCTTTTTCCTCTGTCTTGACAGCTTCAGGGACTGGTTCTGGTTCCTTCTTGATTTGATCCACTAAAGATGTAACAGCAAAAGAAAGTTAAACCTCTGATTTTCATTCCTAAAACACTTCTCAAAGTATTTAGAAAATATTGTTAATGCCACAAGGGCAAAAATAATTTCAAAGGTGTAAGAATAATAAGCAGAGAATAAATTCATACTTATATCAGTTAAAAGGTGGAAGAGATTGGAATGATACAGTTCATGCATTTCCTGTCTGGAGGTTGCATATGATCAACTCAAAGTCTCTACTCTTATCCATTACTTTGCACAATTTGGTAATGCCAGAATTCCAAGCCACCTCACAGCAGCAGCAGCAAGAGCTTACATGGCAACTGAAAGATACTGCATACAGAGTCTATTTTTTAAGTCTGGTGAAAATATTACAGTTTTACCTGGGACGGGCTTTTCTCCTGGCTTTTGCTGTGAGGGAAGAAAAAAAAAAACCAACACATCAGTGGAACCAAAGTTGTAATCCTCAACCCTTCCTGCCATTCATTTAGGAATTAAATGCAAGCAATGCACTCTTATATTTAAAAGGTGAGGGTAGAATGGGTCCCTAAATACACTTTAAACAAAATCCAGTTAATATTTTATAACATCCAGTTTTTCCTCTGACAACTGAAAAACATTTAAGACAAAAATATGCAGTTAGCCAGTCTTTCCCAGGACTGGCTGAGGAGCACTTTTGTGAGATGCTGTAAACATAATTTCCTTTGCTCCCAAGCAGAAGACTTGGTGGAACAAATGGCTACTGAAGACAATCAGAGGTAACCACAACAACTTCACAGAATGCCACGAATTTCCCTGCTAACAAATGATTCTCTAGAACAATGGAGTAACTAAAAATATTGTGATGGGGCTTGATTGAGTTCACAAAGGAGGAAACTGGAAGCATCAGCAACATCAGATAGCTGACAACCTTTGTGATCAGATAAGGAAGGTGTATAATAAAATTCACTCCCATAGTTTGCCAAGGTCTTAATGACTCCAGTGATTACAAACGAAGATCCTACACACTGTTATGAACCTTCCATGTCAAGTTGTGATCCAATCCATGTTACTATTGCAAAAATACACAAAATTCCCATTCAGTTTCTCCTCTTTAAATACCTATGACTGTCTTTTAAGTTCTAAGTTACAGTAAAACTGTGGTTTTTGAGTGTCATACCTGGACAAATCTGGGTGGAAACTTTTGTCTTAGGTCTAAAAGCAAAGCATCTACTCGTTGTCTTTGGAAAATAGAGCTTGGTTCTTCCTTCTTCTTGGCTTTTGGTTTAGTTTTCTCTGCAAGTCACAGAAATATTAGAGAAAGATGTATTAAAATTTATTTTCTCTTAGCAGCTCTTTGTTTTATGACAAGTTGGTATTTGTCTCTCCTCTGAACTTTTCCTCCATGTTCTTAGTGACATAGGTTTGTTTTTTTTTTGGTGGAAGACAGATTTAGGATGATTCTTACCTCCTGACAAACTGGTTTGGCTTCTGAAAATGAGTTTTGGTCTCCAGTGGGTTGAAGAGTTGCCCACTTTGTTGACACACAGTTCATTATTTTCATCTCCCATCCATGCCTCAATGTTAATTCCCACCAGCACAGAAGGGCAAAATTCCTTTCACCTGGTAGAGAGCCCTAACTTACCCTACAGAAACTTCATCTCACTTCTCCACCATCACTGTGCATTGCCTCAAGCTCTTCCCCACATTCCTTTCCTCTCCCAAAGTATGCAGGAGAAGCTAGCAATCATACCTCGCTCTTCTTCGTCTTTGAAATGCCACCAGTAGCCCTTGGATGGGTGATAGCGACAGTAGGACATAGCTTCTTCAAAAGCAGACTGAATTCCATGCACTGCAGTGAGCTTTCAGAACAAGAATGTAAGGCGTTCAGTTCACAACTCAAGGAGAAAACACAACGTAAATTTTTGAAGGCAGGTATTTTAAAATTAATATTCTATATTCATTTTTGTTCTGGGGAGGGAACTTGGAATATCCAGTTTTGGACTGAGAATGTAATTTCTTTAACAGGTTCTCACAAGGCTCTTCTGGAGTGCTTTTTTAAACTGACAGAGAAAAACTTGCAAAAAACCAAGAGTTTACAAGAACAGAAGGAATCAAAATAAACTTGACCATCCAATTTAAGAAGAAATACCACATCAATTAAAAACACAAGCCTCATTTAAAAATAAATATAATATTCGCTTAACATTAACTTTCAAAGCAAGCTTCACTGATTATGTATTTAATTACTATTACATACGTATGTCAAGTAATTTTACAATTTTGATCATTCAAGCTTCGTGCTGTTCTGCCAATTGCGTAGCTTCGCTTATTCAGATCTCTCATCCTTAAACAATGTATCCTAGTTTCTGGGCAATACTGCACTCTCACAAGAACTTGCATTTTCATGTGGGATACACACAATGTTAACCAGTGGGGTTTGTTTTAAGTTACTGCACCCTTACTACACAAGATCTTTCCTCAGAATAGTGAAGGAGATATTTAAACAACCTGTGGGACAGCCAAAGGTAAAAACTGATATAAACCAGTATGCATCAAATGCACAGAGCACTTACAACTCTGGAGTTAATGACAGATCCTAAGTCAGGTGCTTGATAAATCACTCCAGCAATAATGTAGTAGTCAGCCAATGGCAAAACTGTGGGAAGGGAAAGAAGAAAAATGTGGAATCAATTTAAAGCTCTGCCTGAAGACTGTGTATTTGTTGTTGAATTTCAGTCATAGCAGCAACTGAGAAATTGTAATATTTCTCTTATCACAAAATTTTCTCTTGTTAACCTTTTCCTTCAAGGTGCTTTATTTGCACCTTAGGCACAGACTGATAAGGAGAGAAAAACCAATGTCTGCTTTACAGATAGAAAAGCGTGCGTTGTAAAGTCCTGTCCTACTGCAAGCAAATGATTTGCTTCACAGAACTGGGATTTTCAGAGTACACTAGAGCTACTACTAGTCAAGTGAACTGCTCTGGAAGTAATTCCACTAGCCTTGGCTACCAATAGAAGCCCACTACAATGTAAGATATCATTGTTCTGGAATCAGTTTTCTCTAATTTCTACAGTCCTCTCAGCGAGATTTCCCAATGGAGTGAAGCACACACAGAGCATTCTTTTCTAAATTAGTGACATTCTGCCAATAAAAGACTACCTTCCAAAGGCGTTTGCTAAATCAGATTTGGAACCTCTACTGACCAATCAAAAATTCTTGTTCATTAGAGCTGCAGTGCAGAGGAACATTACAGTTGCCTCTGTAACTCTGCCATACGTTGTTCTATTGAGAAACCATGGCAATGCTCCCGGCTTCACATTCCTAAAGACATTACCTGTGCACACGTGTGTTCCAGTTCCTCCATCTCTGCTAACAATTCATCCAGTACTTGCATTTTGTGAAGCATGGACACCAACTTAAATTAGAAGTCCCAGACAGTTGAATGCATATTACAGCCAGTACCCACCTCTCCTCGAAAGAAGAGGGGTGCTTAGCACTTCTTTACAAATGGAGCAAGACACAGAACTGCAGTTTTATTGTCTCACAGCTCTATGCCAGGGCCTACTCTCCTAGACAGACAACTCTCCCTAATCATTGATCTAAAGATTTTTCTAATATCATTTCAAACAGTCTTTAAGAATTTAAAATATAAATACATCTGTTTTAAAAACACACAGAAGTCATAAGACAGGCCTGCATCAGTTGTATTTGAGTATTCTACACTAGCTATGAACTCATTAAATCTCAGTTTTACATCCCCATTCCCATGTCTCAAATACACTAGTTTTTGTACCCTGATGAAATAAAACACATGGTAACATCTCAGCTAGGGGACTATGCAACTCAGTTAAGGTACCCAGCACAAACTTTACAGTCACAGTCGGGTAAAAAGTCACAGTTAAGTTCCACCAAACATACATCTAGCATAAGTCTAAACACACATACTGTGGTAGCTCCAGCTCCAGTCTCAATCCGAAAGGTGTCAAAGCCAGAAATTAAGGGCTGTATGATAATTCTATACTCACTTTTAGAAGCTATGTTGAAAATCTCTAATAAAGAAATAAAACAACATACTGAAGAATCAATCATACATGTTTTCTCAATTTGGAACTGCAATGTAAACAGACTATTATCTGATATAAGCAAATAAGAAACATTACAAGACAAGGCAAAGCCCTGTAAAGGCCAAAATTCATATACAGAACCTAAACCCCTAACAAAAAGAAGAAATAATTAGCACTAACTCTGCCTTTCTTTCCTACAAAGCTTACTCTGAAATAACCTAAATTATGTTATATGAACATGTAGTAAACAGAAAAGACAATCCAATAACTATTGAAATGTGGCTACATGTTTGATTAATCACACATACACAAACAAATTCAAGGTTAAAAAGGAATAACAAAGCGAGTTGCATGCAGATGGGAAAAAAAAGCTAAGGTGTTTGATTTAAAAACTGGAAAATGACACTGTAGGAAGGAATGGGGCTGTTACCACAAGACTCCATCACAATAATTTATGGCCACTCTTGCATGGCCTAACAGATAAATAGAATGAATGCTATCAGCAATTTCCTGTAGAAAAATGTAACACAGGGCAGCACTCTCTCATTCGTTGTTCCCATTTCCCCACAAGATGGCACTCCCTGCTGCTGGCACACTGCAGGGAACTGCTGCAGAAAGGATCCCCCCACCACAAAGCCTCATACCCTCCCAGTTAGACTGGAGATAAGACAGAAAAGGGGAAGCAGAAATGCTTAAACACAATTTCGGAACTGCTAAAAACAACTGACTGATTGGGCTTCTCAACAGGGGCAAGAAGTGAGTGACAGTACCTTGTGTTGGAGATTGCCTTTGCTGCTTTCGGATAATGAAGAGAATGGGCTCTTGAGCATGGAGAAGAATGTACTCCACTCCAACCATCTGGCTGAGAAAGAAACAACCAGAGTAAGTATCTTCCTCCAAGTAAAATCTGTAGGATGTGAAGAGCGACCAAAGGGCCCCACAATAAAGCAACAAAGTTCTGATGCTTTGATAGCTCTTTGTAATGTGCAGTAAATAAAGGCAAAGCATTTTCCTGAGCTATCACACCCTAGGTGCATAGACAAAGGGAGTTATAACAATCTGACACAAAACAGGTACAATATATTAGCAACAGATAAATAGCAAGAAAGATAATCTGTCATGGAGATGTCATTTAAATACAGCAACAAAGAACTGGTGTATGATGTGACCATCTGTGTGTCTGATGTAAAGGCCTCTCTGCAACCACACTGAGCACAAGTGACTGAACCAATGGACTTCTAGCTCTGCTTGCAAAATCCCTATCATATTGTGGAGTCTTTAAATAGTTCTTGAACAACTCGCTTGTGATCAGCATAGCAGATGGGGAACTGAAAAGAAAGTTAACTTGCACATGCAATCTCAATACACAACCATATGCGATCAGTTTATTTACAACACTCACTACTCTTATTATCCATACTAAAAAGCCAGCTCTTTGGAGGAATTATGTACTAATTATGGCACACAGCCAGCAGTATATGGAAACACAAACTATTTATGAACTCAAAGTATCCCCTACCATAAACTCTATTCACCATAGAAAAAACATTCAACTACATTACAGTACTCAGGTGATGTTGAGCAGGGAGGATGAGAGAAGACAGCTTTTCTATGTCAGAGAAATATCTAAAGGGTGATTTACTGGACTCTCAAAAGATACACAGAATCCTTAAAGCTTAACACCTCCTTGAGATGGCATAAGAAGAAGTAGAAAGCATCCAAATACAGAAAAAGCTGGCCTTGCTGGAAAGTGGTGGGACTAAAAAGCACAGAACAGAATGAGCTTTCCAGCATAGTTCCATTCAGTCAGCAAAGCCTCTGAATGGAGGGACAAGGGATGCTGCACACCAACCAGATGCAAATTACAACTTACTTCAAATGGTCCAGGGTCATCCGCTGCATTTTGACGACTTCATTGTTACATGTTCGGTCATAGAAAGGGTTACTTCGCTCTGAGAAATAGTCCAACACACTCCCATTGTTTAATATTGGAATCCAGGAGCTGTCAACCCAGGAAATCCCCAACAGATTATCTGGGAAAATAAATCTACATTGAATATCAAAGCAGTCAAAACCACTACAAATACATCCACGAGTAAACTGACAGCAGTTAACAATTACAGCAGAGAAAGGAGATGGAACACAAACACACCAGTTAACAAGGAAGTATTTCATAGAGTTCAAATAATAATTGATAACCTTTAACCTTCTTCAGGTTTCTTAGCAGTACACAAAAAACAAGCAAACAAAACAAAAAGAACCCCAACCCAACCCAAAAAACAACAGTAAACACAAAGATGCTATCTTTGGGAAGATGCTTCACAGTAATCTTGAACAAGAGATTCTACTCCTGACTATAAAATTAATCTGCCAAATTGCCTGCAGCAAATTACTTGTTCCATAACTCAGTGGATATTACAGGTATCAAACTACTGAACACAAACAATTACATAAAAAAGCAAGCTCTTTAAATGAACATACTTTGTAAGCTACAAGTCATAATAGGCCAGTTAAATTCTTACAGATTTAGGGAAATATGAATTAAAGTCCCTGCATTTTGTTATCAAGCTGCAGCAAAATGTTCTTCAGGCACATCAAAGAAACCAGTGTCAACAACCAGTTCACAGGCAACAAACTCGCTAACACTGGAGATCCAGGAGGAACCTTGGAAAAAAGCCCTGAAATTCACTGATTTTAAATCACAGCAGCAGCAAACAAAATTTCCTAGACACAAGAAAGCAGGAAGAGACATGCATTGTTTAGATTTAAAAAAACCTAAGTGATGAGAAGTCACTGAAGACTGATTGAAGTTCTCAAATTCCTCCTCAAGGGAGCCACTCCCTAAAGTTCACACATTATATACCTACCCTGAACTCCCAGTTATCATTCCAGTGAGAATAATTTACTTCTGTGACAATTCAGCATGCTCACGGATCATCAGATCACTTCCAAAATTGTCAGCACATACACTACTAGCAGCTTTTCTGAGGAAGAGTTATAAAGCAACACTACCGGCTTAGCAAACCAGGGAAAATGGAACAGAAATAGCTACATGCAAAGCATTTTCCTTTGCTAATATCAGAATTTTTAGCCCAACTGTTTCATGTTGGGCAGGGAAAGGGATGGAGAAGTCTAGAGGCATTCAAGTTATTTCACAAAGACTATTCTCTCTCCTCACTACAGAAAAGGAAATCTCAGAAACATGGCACTAAGATCCATTATTAAGCACCCGAGTCATGGTAACGCTGTTTATTCCAAATGCCATTCAAACCCAAAAGAGCTCTCCTTTCAAAATTCTTAAGCACTTGCATTCTTCTTATAATAAGCTCTCACATTATACTTCAAATACAAACTTTCTTTGTTTGTATGATTAACAATACCTGCAATCCTCAGAGGATCGTCAGGTGAGCTTTAGAGAGAGATATATATATATATAGCTATCATGCTGTATATAGACTGATAAATGTATCATAAAACGGAATATAAAGTTGGACTCTAAGACTCAATTATCCACAGCTGCTTAGTGCCAGTATTTATAATTGCCTTTGTAACTAGCAAGATTGTTCGCTTAACTATTCTTGGGAAGAATAAAACAAACCATGAACCTGACATAGCTGTCATACTGAAGGGTGTACTGTTTATTTTGAGTATAAGAAAGGATGGTGTTCCTGCTTCCCTGTTCCTTTCAAAAATAGGACATCTTGTGCAAAGCACTTCTTGTGGAATTTGCATCACAGATACAAAAGTAAAATGCTTGTGACAATACTGCCAATCTGTCATGATTTTCAAGACAATTTGGAAGACAAGCCAGTAATCCATGGCAAAAAAAAAGAGTAATTCACACAATGTGCTGGACCTGGCCTTATTGGCCAGGTAGCCCAGCACTACACTTTGACAAAGCAAGAGGAACAGTAAAGTAGCCTGACAGGATATTGGGTTTGCCTGACCAGGTTTGGTAGGGGGAGTTACAGGGATGGCTTCAGTGAGAAGCTGCTGCAAGCTCCCTCATGTCCTACAGAGACAAGCACAGACCATAAGCTGGCTGTCCCCATCAGTGGAGCAGAGATCCAGCTGTGGAGCAGGTAGATGCCCAAGGGAGGATGTGACCCCATGGGAATCCATGCTGGTGCAGGCTCCTGACAGGACCTCTGGTCCCTTGGACAGAGGAGACCAAGCTGGAGCAGGTGTGCTGAGAGGACTTGCGACCCTCTGGGGGACCCATGCTGGAGCACTTTGTTCACATTTCTCCCAATGCTGAGTGCAATACCAGCCACGCTGAGCAGCCCCCACAAGTTGCCAGGCCCTGCAGAGCTGCCAGGTCATGTTCACCTGGGCAAAGTAGCCTCAAAGCTGGCCCAGAGGGTAAGGCAGGTCAGAGGCCATGGTCACTGTGACCATGGGCACTTGTCCATCCTGACTCAGCTCTGGGTGCTGCAGAAATCTTGGTAATTTTGGAAAAGTGAGGGATTGCCCGTGTAACCAAGATAACCATTCTGCACAGAAGGTACTTAAAAATTGTGAGCAGGCTGGTTTAAGCGCCGAATATTGATCGGCATTATTACTTCTGCCAATTTCAGAGAACAAGATGGATTAAACAAAATTTCTTGATGACCTGTATTTCACACCACACATGACCTGATTTCAAAAATTTGTGGAGATAAAATATTCTAATACTCTTGGATTGGTGAAAATGCAGTTGTTGTAGTTTCACTAATATCTATTTTGAATCTAAATTATAGCCCCACATGATAGTAGGCTCAAAGGGATACACAGTGAAATTACCCCATTTTTCAGAGCTGCAAAATTTTGGATTTTTCATTACTAGTTTTGATGTGTCATGCAGAGAACTCTGGGATGGTTTTTCTAGGTAGACCCATTGATGATCCAACACTCTACCTTAATTTCTAACCTTTCTGTTCCCCAAATTCAGGGAATATTATTATCAGCTTCACCCTTACCCAAGTCCCATTCATTTTTTAAATACTTAATCAAAGTGGCTAGGCTTAAATCTGTTTTACTGGAATGTATCAGCTTTTGGAAACTATCGTGTTGATTAATAACCCCAACTGGGGGAGTTATGCAGGCTACATTCAATACCTGTTTACAGTGAAGAAGAGAAGAATGATACTAAAGAAGGTGAAAGGAGAGCAATAGGCAGGGGGCACTGGGGTCAGAAAGGGCTCCCACCCTTTGGCCTGAAACAATGTACTCTTGGCAGGCAGGAAGGGACAATTAGATGTAAACATTATTTCTGACTATGAGAGGAGGGGACTGGTGGAAAATATCAAGGCATTCCTGGCAGACCTCATAGTTCCACTACAGCCAGAAAATGGAACAACAGACTTCTGATCAACAGCAGAGCCACACATTCAGTAATAAACAGAGGCAAGGTCCTGCTTTGTAAAGTTACAATATAGATTGCTGGGGCAATGGGAAAAAGGGTTTTATGGCCATTCTTACAGCTCATGGACCGCCCCAATTGGACATACTAAACTGACTCATGAGCTTCTATATGCCAGAATGTCCCCTTCCATTGTCAGGACAAGACTTACCATGCAAGCTGAGTGCTCAAGTAACTTTTTCTGAGAATTGTGTATAGGTATCCAACTCAAAGAAAAAGGCATGGAAAGCTCAAATCTGCTTACCAATGAACCAGACCTCAAAGGAACCTGAAAAGGACATCTTGGATGCAGTACTGATTGCTGCTCAGAGCAGCAATATGAACTTTACCTGTAAAGAAGCCTTGTTCCAGACATATAGGCTGGTACAGGATTTAAGAGCAGTAAATCAGATACCTCAACTCTGTTGTGTAGATGGGCTTTTTCACCTGGTAGAAGAAGCCCATTTCAGAACAACAATATTGAAGAAATTCATGAAGGACTGTCTCCTGTGGGAGGGATCCCACCATGGTGCAGTGAAGACTGTCAAGAGTCCTCCTGGTGAGGAGGACAGAGTGGCAGCGTCAGCATGCGTGAACTGATCACAACCCCATTCCCTGTTCACCTTTGCTGCTTGGGGGAGAGAAGTTAGAAAACTTCAGAGTGAAGTTAAGCCCAGGAAAAAGGGAGTGGTGGAGGTGTTTGCAAGATTTGGGTTTATTTCTCATTATCTTCCTCTGATCTAATTGGTAATAAATTCAAATAATTTCCCCAAAGTGAGACTGTTTTGCCCAGGACAGTAACTGATGAGCGATCTCTCCCTGCCCAGATCTCAATCCACAAGCCTTTCATTATAGTCTCTCTCCCCTGTTTGGTCAAGAAAGGGGGTGACACAGTGGCTTTAACCCAGCCAGGGTTAATCCACTGCAGATAGATTAAAAATAAAAGTATGCCTCAAAATCTACTTCATATATTGAACTACATTAGATAAAAGACTTCGAGGGAGCTTGAGTTAGCTGGAGTAAGACAGAATGTTCTCACATTGGCTCATAACTTAATACAGCGCTCCTCCATTAATTGTCTACATAGTTCCTTCGTGTAATCTCAAACAAGGCAGTCAGAAAAACACACAGAACTACACATAACCATTAAGAATTTGAAGACAAAAAAGGAGAAAATATCTGGGGCATTATCAAAACTGACCCTTCATGAGATTTCCCTAAATACCTGCTCTTGTTCATTCTCTGAGACTCTACCACACAGGCTTCTGATGTTATTCCATCCAGACTTATGGAGAAAAATAACTTCTTTTCCTATGGCCTCTGAACCCCCACTTCTCTCAAAGCTCAAATTCTTCACGACAATTTAACTTCTACTTTGTTTACAACATAAATATTCTTTAAAACTTCAGTCAAATATCACTTCTTCAAAACGTAATTTCTTTTTACCCATATCCCTGACTCCACACTCAAATCTTTTTTGTTACTTCAGCTTTCTTTCCGGCTTTCCTAACACCTGGCCTGCCTCACCACATCCACCTGAAGTGTTCTTAAGATTACCGGCCCCAGTCGCTGCTCTGGTCTTGTTCAAGTCCCACACACGCGCCAGGGCTTCCCACTTTCCCCCACACTTCAGAGCTGGAACTCTCTTCTTTAGCTGCTCCCTTACGTCCCCATCTCATTGCAGGCCCTCTTTATTCCCCCTGAAAAGGCAGAGACTACCAGAAGGAAGCTTGCTTTCCCCAGGCGGCCCCGAGCACACGCTCGCAGCCTGCCGCACATCCAAGAAAGCTGCTTTTCGGGCAGCTTTTCCGCCCGGCCGTTCCAGCTTCCGAGGACCGTCACACCACCACACCGCCCCACCCCTGCAGCCGCGGCCAGCGGGCAGAGCCCCGAAGCCGCGGGGAGCGAGCCGCGGGGAGGGAGCCCCAAGCGCCGCCCGAGCGCCGGGCCTACCTCGGATGTCCACAGCCGCCATGGCCGCGCCGCGCACGTCCGGAACGGGGCGGGGCGGGGCGCAGGAAGCGGCCTTGGAGCGGGGAGGCGGGGCGGGGCGGGGCAGGGCGGGGCAGGGAGGCGGGACGGCGGGGCGGGGCGGTTGCCATGTGCCCGGAGAACGCCCCTCGTCCCGACACTCGGTCGCTGGCCAGGGAAACACCTTCCTGAAGCGAAGGGTTGTGGTGCCCCAGCGTCCCAGCACAAGTAAAAGTGAGAGTAAAAAGCTTCGCCTGCGTGGTGCATAACCAGAACGACGGCGCCAGTGCCGAAAATTGACATGCTCGTTCGAAGCTGTTTGCTCAAAAGGGGAGATACCAGGGTTTTGCAGTCGTTTTCACCTGATCTTGGCCCGCCGGTATTTGCTGATCACTTTCAAAGTGAAAGAGACATGCGCCGCAGGTTGCTGCTCAGCATCACATCTATCCAGCTTGAGCTGGCTGGGGTAGCCCTAATTTAGTTAGCCATGTGGGAATAATAGATGTTATGGTTCCAGTCCTGAGGTATGGCCATTGGCATTTTGTCTCTAAAGTGAAATCATCAGTCATCGGTCATTTATAGAGTGAAGAACAACACTCAGTGGGGTGGAGAAATATACAAAAAAACTGAAGATTAATAAGGTCCTTATTTAGATTGACAACTACAGACTACAATCTGCTGTACAGAGTGTCCAATACTCCTATGCCAAGCTAGCTGTACCTCCAGGGACTCACCGTGCCTGAGCCTTTGCTGCCAAGATCAGGCATCCCCTTGCTGGCAGTAGCAGAGTCTAAGAGAGCCTGGAGTTCTCACCTTGCTGATGGCAGATGATCGTAATGGGTGATGGAATCTCTTGCCCTTCCATTAGAGGCCTGTGTGAAAAAAGTATAGGAAGTTCTTTACTGTGTATGTAAAAGTACACAGTACCTTACTGTGTATGAAGTACAGGAAAGGAATATTATTATTGTATGAGAGCAATCAAGAAGTCAGAGCAAAAGAGAGATCATGCTGCTTATTTGCTCTCTATTCAGTCCTCTCATACTAATGCACTAGGAGACAGACTGTAATTGCAAAACCACATACTCTTCTATTTTTTTCTTCCCATGATTCCTATCTCATTCAATATGTTAAAGTCACTGTATCATTTGTGAATATTTTGGGCTTGTTTTCTGTGAAGAAGGGGTGCCTGCAATACTGGCTTTACATGTTTCAGGTGTTGAAAGATTTGAAGTTACCAAGCAAAGGTTACAGAAAGTGACAAGATCAGACAGAAAAATGTTGGTTTGGAAAACTGGACTCTAGTGTTGCCAGTAATATAGTCATGCATTAGATTAATGAAGTTTTTTCAGACTCGGGAACCCTCAAAGCAAATAAAGTAATGCTGGTCATGCTTTGTGTATTTTGTAATTCTCTGCACACTGAGAAGTTACAGTCTCCAAAATCTCTCACAGTTTATTATTCAAAATAAGATTTTTGTAATCTCAGTGTCTCACAGCTACATCTCTACAAGGGAGGTGATAACAGGCCCCTTGGCTCTGAGTGGTTCATGAAAATAAATTTAATAATGTCTGCAAAAATATGAGGCTGGGATGGTAAGTGTTCTGAGAAAATTAATCTTTTCTTCAAAAGAAGATTTGCTTAATTGGCAAAATAAGTAAAAATAAATAAAAAAGATTGAACAATGGAAGAAAAAGTATTGAACAGAAGTGCGCTGTCTACCCATAGTACTGAATTCAGAAGAAAGCCATGAAAACACAGTACTTGGTATCATTTAATAGCACAACTAGATTAAAAATCACATCTGACCTTAATTTTTCAATTTCATGATTCCTGGGTCCTTGTCTTTGTCACTGAGATAATATTTTGTGTAATATGTGCTTTTCCATGGGGTAATTCTCATGTGTGCAAACTGCAGATCCCCATTCATTCGTTAGCTGCTACTGGTTAGCAGTTTCTGCCTTTGCCAAACACATTTCTCTAGCATTATCCACACCAGAATGTTTCAAAATAATACTATGATAGGTCGCCATTCTAAACCAAATATCTCTATGATCCTGTCATGAACAATCCTCCTGGAGGGAAAAATGCCACCAGACATAACAGCCATCCTTCTGGAGCATCTTTGATGCCCTGTTTCATTCTATTTTTGTGCAAACCATTTCTTTTCAGTAGCAAATGTAAACTCGACCTCTATTTTAATTATTCATGTTGCCCATCTTTCCTGCTGACTCTGCACCTCTCCTTAGCAAGTATGTCTTCAGATGAGCAAGGGGCTGAAAAGCAAAGATTCATGGGTGGGAAATAATGGGGCTTGATTGCTTACAATCAATTTTCAATTACATGGTGAGACTAGCCAAAGCACTGCTGGAAAGAATTGTTAATCTGGTAACATTTTCACCTTCTGCTATAGCATAAAAGATGAGGGCTTTTTCATCTGTCTTCCTCTAAAGGGAGAGTCCTAATGAGCATTGGAGTTCTGTCCCTCTTAGCAGGAGGTGTGGATTACAGATGGAGAGATAATGAAAGCTATCACATAAAATGAGGAATTTATGTACACAGCTTTTGATGTCAGAGAAAGGCACCTTAAGCAATGAATATTTAGACATATAAATTTCATTTGTGTGCTTTAAAAATGCATAAAACATTTGGATAAAAATTGACACCTTTTCAAGTCCTGGTGTTCAGGTGTCATTTAGTGCCACTCTCCCTGCAGTGGAATTATTTTTCTGTATTTCTGTATGGTCAGAGCTAATGAGGACTCTAATGCTACTATGCTCCCCTATGCATAACAGAAGAGACTGTCCCTAATTTACAATGCTTGCTATCTCCAGTGGATGCAGGATCGTTAGCAC
This sequence comes from Fringilla coelebs, assembly GCF_963513975.1. Classification (NCBI taxonomy): domain Eukaryota; kingdom Metazoa; phylum Chordata; class Aves; order Passeriformes; family Fringillidae; genus Fringilla; species Fringilla coelebs. Next base: position 34,689,381 of record NC_140034.1, read on the forward strand.
TGAGTGCTCCAAACCACATGATGGGTACAGCAGGGAGACTACCAAGGAGTCCCTTTATAGTTACAAATAAGCACAGCTAAACTGAGGACTACATCTAAAATAGGATGGAAAACCATCTCTGTGCACATTTCTAACCGTCTGCAGAGACTGAACAAATAAGCTAGCTATACGCCATCAGGTGAAAAGTATTGTTTATGAAGCCTTATCATTAAACTGTGTGGTTTCCAAAACACAGTAGAGGCTCCTGAACAAGGCTATCATCACAGCACTTCAGATTCTGCCCACCTGCATTTGAACTCACAGATTAATAGGAAATATCTCCAAGTCCCATTCTATGTTCTGTTAAATTTAGTTCTGCAATGAAGCACAAGGAAAATTTAAATTCTTATGCTAATGAAAAATTGCTGGCCTTGAATTACTTATGAAATGAGCAATTTGCTACTGGTTTATAATAAATAGGAATGGGAAAATATTCTTTTAAATCCTTTTCTCATGGTTTGAGGGAAAGACATGCAAACAAACCAAAGAGAGAAATGTATGGGCAATGCAAATAAAATGCTGAAATCACAAAATGTGTAAGGAGGGAAAGGAAATGTTTGAGGGGGGCTGTCATGAGTTCATCACCCATATTCTGTTTTAACATTTTTGCTTGTGAAGTTTCTCTCTTTCCACCCTGAAAACACTTATGTTGCTGGTATCTTCAGATGGCATTACACATGCAGTCATTTACAAAATAGCTTCCATAGGCCTCAAAAGCCATCTCTGAATTATGCTTTAGAAACCCACAGCACAGCCAAATTGCAAAATTCTGATTTTTAAATCCTTAATCAGGCACTTTTGCTGACTTCAGAGTCTGTTAATTTCTCCTTTCGCTCAGTGCATCTGCATGTTCTTTTCCTTTTCCTGAGATGCTGTTTTCTGCACCATTTTTATAAATACGGCTAATCACATGCATTGACTATAAAAAAAATAGCCAGGCTTGCAAGGGCTTTTTTTTTTCCCTGGAAAAATGCCACTGGGAAAATCTAACTAAAGTGGCTGCAATGATGGCTGCAGCCAGTGCCCTTCTCAAAACCGTGTTCCCCCCGATCCCTTGTTGCTCTCAGCTCTGGGCTGCAAAGAGCAGAGGAATTGGGACTAGGAGTCATGTTCCTGGCATCCTCAGAGCATTTAACTACATCTCATAGTGCTTTTTTAGAGTCTCCTGTTTGAAAGAATGGGGAAAGAAAAGATGAAACCCTGCTAACAGTCTAAAAGCTTCCTGAAAACAATTAATCTCCCAGTAAGCCCCAAAAGGCTATCTGTCAAGAAGTTAATAAAGATGAAATGTCAGGATGCCACATGGCTGCTAACAACTGCAGGCAGGAGGGGAAATGAGCTTCCAAGCAAAGGAGCACAAACTATGTCATCTTGCATATGATCATGTATTAAAACCAGCAACTGCAGATGCTGACTTTTGTGTCTCTGCAGACATCTCTGACCTTAGCCTCTCTGCTGCTGCATTGACTTTGCCAACGTAAAAGCCCATGACAAAGATGGATGCAGCAACTACAATCTACAGGTGCTGGATCACCCAGAGGGGACCGGTGGGAGAAGCAGAAACTGCCCCATGTCCCCAGAGCTTCACAGGTCACGTACAGGGCAATATCCAGCAAGAGGCAGATGAAGCTGTCAGGCAATTCTGGAGCATGGCCTCCATCCCATACAGCTCTACTTGTGTGCATGTTAGCTGGATTAGCAACCCGCCAATGTTTTAGTTTCCCCCAGTTTCCAAAGGGCAGAGCAGGGCCCTGGAGTACAGCTGTGGTCCAGTCACTGCCAAACAGTGTCTGCTGACAATGAAGGCCCAGGACAGGGAAGGGAAAAAAGGCAAAACAATCTTCTCACCATACATTCTGTTTATTGCACATGTCTAGCAATCTAATATTACCAATCTCTGGACTGCACCACAGCCTTGGCATTTGGTAAATACCTCTCAGTAAGCTTTGAATGCCATCATTTTACTGTGCATTGTAACCCCAAATATGGCCAAACTGCAAAGTCCTTGATTTTTATGCCTTTAAGTCAGGCACTTGGCTGATCTGAATGAGTTCCTTAATAAAACAAAGTCTCTCTAGCCTGATGAAGAAATCAAGATTTATTTTCCTGATTTACTGTATTTCTATTGAAAAACATAGGGCTTCAGTTTGGCAGTGAGCCCTGTGCTTCCCAGTGGGAGGATGCAAAGCATGGACAGGCTGACCAGATCAGGAAGTGAAAAGAAGCATTTAATTTCTATATTTCAAGATTGGAGAGAGCTATAAAATCCAGCAAGCAGCAATGGTGGCAGAACATTAATGAAACTGTCTAGCAATATCTCTGCTTCAACAACTGCAGGCCTCGTGATGCTAAAAGGGGTCTGTTTCACTTGAGTGAAGAATTTTCATTTCTGCTCTGTCCAATGAGTCACAAATGCTTTTTCTCTGCACCTTCCATCTATCTAAAACATATATCCTCACCTACCATTAAATCTTAGTGTGCACACTTCATCACTTGTCTCAGGTACCCAATGGGCCGGACAGGTCCTTAATTTGAGCTCTTTTTCCCTGCTCTTATTTTGCATTATTTTTTACTGCTGTTGGTTGCCTGTTAACTCTAATACCTTTTCTTCCTTCCACCTCAACAGGTACTGAAAAAACCATATTATTTCTATCCTGGCTGCATTGTTCTACTTCACCTGTGCTTCCACACTATCCAAAGTTGAACACAGGCAAGTGGCCCAAGTGCTGAGTCCAGGAAATGGCTGCACAGCCAGGGCTGCTCATCCCTGGGTCCAGAGTGAGCGGGAATTTTACACTAATGTCTAGGTTGGGCAACCTGACCTATTTGCTGGGCCTGTGAAAAATGATCTATAACAAAGTATTCCTTCCCTGCTGGATAATACTGCATATATCAAAGGTAATTGGACACTGTTTTGGAGAGAGGAAAGGCAACATACCCAGTTTGGTAGAGGTGGCATGAGTTTATGGGGGCGTTTCATCTCAACAGCTACATGGCCTTTTGACTGCTTAGTTTGATCAAGGTGCTTCCAGAGAGGGGATTTCCTTGGTCACTGCAAATGTGGCTGAGAAGGTCTGTGTTCCTTTTCCCTTGCCTTCAGAAGTGGCTGCAGAGAGCATCATTATAGGCTTCACTTTGTTGCCCTATAGCCTCTAACGTGCATGGTCCTCTATGGGGTAGGAAATGACTAGTGAATTGGTGATCAGCATGGGCTCTGATATCTACAATTTATAGAGAAATCCCACTCTCAGGAGGATCTATCCCTCCTTCTGCAGGAGGATAGCAAAATTCCTATCACAGGCTACATTTAAAAATTACAGATTTCCCTACCCAAATAGGTTATCTTATACTTTGCATCAGTAGGTCCCAAAGAAGCAAGGTAGATCCCTTGGGTATCAGAACAATATCAGCCCATCATGATGGTGCTGCACTGTCCATCATCAGAGACTGAGATCAGAGCTGCTATGCCACTTCACAGAAACTTACAGAGCCTGTATCTGAGACCCTGAGCTCAGGATGTACAAAGCTGGGACAAAGTAGCTTAGCAGGAGGGCACTGTCCAGTAAATTTTTGCACATGTGAGAATCCTCCATCTGGGATATTCTCTCAACCACATCAGCCAAGAGTGAGCCAGCTGTAAATACTTTACACCAGGCTTTGGTAGGAAAGAGTAAGTTAAATTAATTAAGCTCACATCACAGAAATTCAGCATCTGCTCCAAACAAGTGATGAACCCACACTGATACCAGAGTGTCATCTGTATAATGGAAAGAGCCATAGCACCCCTTTACTTTGCAGATCATACTGAAGTCAGCAGGTATGTGGCAACTTACAGAACATGGTATTTGCACATCCAGCAAAGAACTAGTCATATTTTTCTATCAGTGCAATAGAGAGTAGACCAAGGACACTTATGGATTAAAAATCAAATTATCTTATTTGCTCATTCCTCCCAGTCTCTTCTCCAGTGTTTTAAACATTCCTTTTGTTGAACAGGAAAAAATTAGAGTAGCAAGGCAGGAGATACATTAATACAGCTGATCTACTGGAGTGAAGCCAAACCAGCAAAGCCAGGAATGTGTTTCTATAGTACTTAGCACAGTGGGGCTGCACTGAGACTCAGAAGCTATCATAATGCAGTGATAAATAATGGTAATAGGAACATCAGGAGATGAATACAGACAAACTGTATGACCTACAAATCTGTCAAAAATTTACATTTGCCATCAGCATACACCACATGACTGCCCTTCACAGCTTGATTCAGTGCCATGAAGCATATACTATTGTCCAAGGGAAAAAAACAGAAGGCAGGGCAATGATCACCCTTCATCAATAGGGCTGTTTCTCCAGGATGGGCTTCCCCAGTATGGGACAAATCAGCAGCAAAGTGTTTTGTTCACATATAGAGTGCTGCATCTGTAAAAAATTGCATCTGTGGGAAATTGCATTTCTGCCCAGCAGGAAATGTCCTTACATAATCAGCTGGGGCTCTGTACTGAGACAGGACAGCTTAAGCCTTACCAAACTATGCAGTCTTATACAGCTGTACAGCCCCAAAATAATCCTTGTTTAGTGTCTGACACTTTACCAAGTGTCTCTCTATTTAGTTTTTTTTTATTCCAAGTCATAACAAGATTTGGATTTCAGGAAGGGTAGGTTAAATGAGTTTTCTTGCCTTTGTAAATCTACTATCAGACCTGTGGTGAAATCAATATCTTCCAGATTTTAGCTCCAGGATTACTGGAGTATATTTTCAATCCAAATTATCCATCTATTCAACTCACTGTTGTTTTTCCTTCCTAAAAAGGGAAGTTGAGTGGAGAGGAACATTATATGGCTAATGACTTACTAGCCTTTCAGATGAAACCTTGGACTCTCTTCTGGGCAGAATAATTGATCACTTCAAACTGATTCTTGGGTGAATATCAAGGACACAGAAGCAGTAGCCTGAATTTCTCTGTTGCTCTTGGGTTTTCTACTTTCTCATCCATACTGGCTTTTATGGCAGATCAAATGTCTCTTCTGTCTTTGAACATTTATAAAAGTAGACATAGAATGCTGCATTAATCCCATATTTCTCTTTCTATATTAATTTTATTTTTTAAATGCACGTTTGTCTCTTTCATAGTTCTCTTTAATCAAATTTATTCAGCGCAATTTACAAAATTTCTAAAGCCTCCCAGTACAGAATAAGCAATCTTGCTAATAAGGTCAAGCATAGCTTATTCTTCTAACTACTCTGCATTTTTTAGTACTGGTATTTTTAAGCCTAGAACTATGATGAAAACAGTCAAATAACTGTACAACTTTATGAAGGAAAGCAACAGCCCAATGAGAGATTAACCTAGGCTGATCCTCATAAGCAATCCATACTTACTTAAAAACCAATGGGTTAAGAATTAAATGAAGTGTGGATACTGCAATCATTGGGTAGTTAGTTGACAGGACATGCAATCAGAAAATCAAGTAGAGGCACATTCAATGAGTAATTCTAAAAAATTTATATTAATACAGATATTTTCATTTTGGAGGAAAATAGTCCATTTTGATCCTATTCAGTCTCCTCAACATAAGGAAATCTTTATTTCCTGAGCTGCCATGACACTCCTGCTCAGGGCTAAAAAATTATTGTGACAGGTGTGCATAGACAAGTGGGTCCATAAGGACTGCTCATCTCACTCTCCTCAGGGCAATATCATTAATGTAAGCTGTGCATGACAGCTTATGGGGAAAGAAATACCTTTCAAACAGCCTACCAATGCAATGACAGTGTGTTGCAGGAACCACTAAATAAATTTTCTGCAATGAACTCCTCAGTGAGCTTCGATTAAATAGGGATAGTACTAATCTCTACATGTCCACACTTGAGACCTTACATTGGCAATATTACGTGGACCAACTAAATGAGTTTGAAAATCTTTCACACATCAAGATCCATTAGAATTTCTCTTCTCTTTGTAGGATGAAGCAATGATGTTTCCTCACTCAACGTTCATTTAAGCTCTCAGTGTACACAAAGTTATACTGATGCCACACAATGCTGGCCACCTTCTATCACTGCAGTGTCCTGGAGGATGAGGCCTGGCCTGGAAAGCTGTCTGGATGGGGAACAGAACCATTTTTGTAACAAAATTTGAAAGATGAGAACCTCACGTAAACTGCAGGGCTGATGCTACTGGGATCGCACACAGATGGTAAGTCTGTGACCACACTGCCTGAGGCTTTGTGCTCACCAGACCTCACAAATTTGTTTGTAGGAAATCTGGGAATGCACATCCTCAGGAAAACCCCATATGCTGCAGAAAAATGTTGGAGATACAGCAAGAAGCATTCCTCTTTCGTAGTTTCTCTTCCTTTTTCTCATAAGCAAATCGCCCATATATGTGGTAAATGAGCTTAACCATCTCCGCACAGCTTTAACTCAAATGGTTTATTTGAGCACTTTAGATAGAAGTATCCTTGTGCTCAGAAATGGATGTGTCTCTAGGATGAAGTGAGCTGTGCATTGCAGAACCCTCAGCATATTAGGAGACAGAGAGAGAAAAGCAAGCAGAATAACTACATCCAACTGGAAAACAAGTACAAATGCATTTACACTGAAATTTGACCCAGGTCCTGCAGTTTACCCTTCAAACTCAATAACAGCACAGGCATGTTAAAGGTCAGGACCATAAAACGCCTTTGTCTCACCTCTCTTCCAAGGATAGCACAGCTATCTGAGCTGCAGGGCCTGCCAGTCTGCCGATAGAGTGGCTAAGTGCTCTCTTAGGGGACAGTACCATTTACTGTATCGTCAGCCACACTTTCTGAAATAGCCTGTTTCTCCTCAGAGGCCACTATAATCAGCATCAACAACTTGCAGGAACTTTTGAGACCAGACAGGAAAACAGCACAAACTCTCTCTTTGACATCAGCCCAATCACGTATGCCTAGCACAGCAAGAGCCTTCCAAGAGGCCAGGGTTTGGTACTCCTGAGGAATGACAAAGTTAGTAGGCATTGAACCATTACCTTACTGATGATTGTGTCATGACATAAGACAATGAAAATGGATGGGATATGCAAGACGATTCTTGTAAGCCCTGGTTTTCAAAGACATTGCCAAACTAGGAACTTTCCAGACAACTCTGATTGTTGTGAGATCTTAACTCCTTTGCACACTGCCAGACCAGATATTAAAAAAGCAGACATTTCTCTAGTAGGTCTGCTTGCTCTGTAAAATTACTGCCCATAATTTTCCTCTTGCAGTTCAGCTGAAGTTGGGAATAGCTGCGTCTCACACAAGTAAGCAATTAGAAGCACAGGCATTTCCATTTGCACCCTTGTGTCATTTTTAATCTCGTAACAAAAGACTAAGCCACAAAACTAAGAGAGAGATGGTTTTTCCAGCTTAGAGGTAGTTAGATGCACTTTTGATGTGTGCCTTTATGATACCATGGAAGAATTCAGCTGTATGTGCAAGTTAAACCCAAGGGTGCTGGTGCGAGCTCTTCAGGTAATGGCCAAGTAATGATAAATATGCACTTATCTTGGAATGCAGTTGCAATCACTCCTTGATCCTGAAGATGTAAGCATGGTGTAAAGATTAGGCAACAGTCCTAATGTGGAAACACAAACTGAGCATGCTTTACTACTTGTGACCATTGGACGGTGTTTCTCTTCAGAGTACCAGCAATTCAAAGTTCATGGGCAGTGAGTACATTTTAGGATTCTTTTTTGTGTTGATCAGTAATTCAGTTTCCAGTTACACTCACATACTGTCTCATTAGACTGAAACCCAAGTGACTTATTTTGTACAGATCTGTACACCAAATGTCACCTGGTCACTCTTGGAGTTAAGTGATCTTTACTAACATTGAACTATGTGCCATTTACCTGGGCAGTAGGAGGATGCCAGACATGAACAGACCTGCAGTAACTTCTTCTATGAAGTCTCTTACTCCCCACTAATGCTGCTCAATATGCAGTCTTTCAGCATTACGGGAATGAGTGCCTTCACCTCCATGGAGGGTTTGAACAGGCACCCTGCCAGGCTGGTGGAACAGCTGATGTGCAGTAACTTGAGCCCATAATGCTCTGGTGTAGCATTAGGCAGTTCTGTAGGTCTTTCTGGGGCAGTAGCAACTGACAGTGGAGCAAGGGTCTGCTTCCTTAGGGTCTCAGAAAAAGCATAGTTCTCAAGTCAGATCTAGGTCACTTCTAACTCAAAAACCTCACAGCACACCCCTTTGCCCAGTGTAGATGTGCCTCCAGAATCAGAACAGCTTTGGATGCTGGAAGATAAGATAGAGGAAGAATGAGGGCTGAAAGATATAGGAGTGCCTGTTTTGTGGTTCTCAATATCTGTCTGATAAGCAAGATCTGGATGTGATTTTTTCCAGATCTACTCTTTTTCACATACAACAGAGGAACCAACCTTGCTGCTGTTTTTTTTGTCCAGCCTGTGTAAAGTGCAAGAGCTACCCAGAACACTGGAGTTCACTTGAGAGATTATAACTGTAGCCTGTAGATGGGATGTCAACAGCTGATTTTAAGAGGCTAAAAGTGTTTTTCAAACTTTTTCTTTGTTGCAGCATTTCCTTCCAGTATGACTGTTCTACAAATCAGAGTACTCACTTTTAATTAAAGTACAAAAAGAAACACTGAGAATGATGTTAAATTTTTGTGATTTGACCTGTCCTGGGTTCATGGGTAAACCTCTTAGTAAGCAACTTGTTACTGTATTTATGAAAAAGAAGAAAATAATCCAGAATGCTAAAACCAGAATTTGGAACAGTAGTTTTAATTCTGAACAGCTGTTCTGTTTAACCATCCACTTCTTAGTATTGTCAGCAAGCATTTTTTGCGACAAAGATGGTGTTCATATACACACACGTGCAATGGCTTGTCACAGAGACTCTCTTATTTGCTTGCAAACATTTCTGTGGGCTATTCTTCCTTGATTGTATACTACTCCTGGGAGATTCATTGCAGTGCTGATTAACCATTCTCAACCAGGTGGTCAGCAGGCATCAAACAGCCTGCAGAATGAACTGACCCAACACAGAATGCAGACTGTAGAAGGAGATATGCACAATATTCTCTAAGTGTGTTGCATTTGATGGATACTTATACTATAAAGGATCTCATCTTTAAAAAGGAATTTTTGACTGCAACAAATGATATAGAGAGATCAAACAAATTTGTACCAAGGTGTTACCTTCTGTTAAATGTGATTTTATTTCCCTTTCCCCTTTTCCTTGGCTATAACTCCATAAGACAATTTCCCCAACAAAGGATTTCAGAGGCTTCTCTGTTTTTGTTCTCCTGGCCTTTCAGAAGTTCTTTCTCTTCTTTTCCCTGTATGTGGACATAAAAGGCTGCGCTGCAGAGCTTTACATACAGTTTGGAAATAAATAATGGATGATTGACTAAGCTGGTGACAGACTGTAGCAGCAGCAGCAGCTGCTGCATATCCTGGAAGCTTGCTGCAGTTTGGGAATTCTGCAGTTGAATTAAGGCAATGAGGGATCTCTTCTGTTCACAAGGGATTGACACCATTTCCATCACAATAGGAAACAGGTGAGGCTTGTGCTCCCGCAGGAAGGATTTGATGAAACAACTCTCACAGAGTCAGCAGTCCCATCAACATGAATGAATGCACAAGAATTGGACTGAGGCCTTACATGCTATACTACTTTCCAAATTAATACCCGGTTTTCAATATATATAAACTTGCAACCTTTATACTTCCAATTTATAAAAAGCTCACCTAATAGCATAAATGCTACAGTGGATTCCCATCCATCTAGAAGAATCATAGAATGGTTTGGGTTAGAAGGAACCTTAAAGATGACCGTGTTCCAATCTACCTGCCATGTGCATGGAAAACTTCCACTAGCCCAAGCTGCTCAAAGCTCCATGCAGCTTGGCCTTGAACACTCCCAGGAATGTGTTCTCTCTAGAAGCTTCTCTGGGCAACCTGATCTTGTGCCTCACCCCCTCATCAAAGAGAAATGTCTTCTTTATATCCAATAATATCCAATATCCAAATCTACGCTCTTTCAGTTTGAAGCCATCCCCCCATGTCATAACACTCCCTGCCCTTGTTAAAACTCCCTCTCCAACTCTCTTCCAGCCCCCTTTTGGTACTCAAAGGCTACAATAAGGTCCCCCTCTGCAAGCCTTCTTTTCTCCAGGCTGAACAACCCCAACTCCCTCAGCCTGTCTTCATAGGAAAGATTCTCCAGCCCTTCAGTGCCCCACCAGAGCCCAACTGCCCAGCCTCCTCAGCTGTCTCAGGAACCTTTCCAATTTCCTTACAGCAGTATCCTGAAATGCAGAGAATCTGTTCCATATGCCTATAAATTAATTGTCTTATGTGCAGGCAGAAACAATTGTACCTGAAGGAAGGCTGGGACAGCTCACAGATATATAAGATCCAGTATTTTTCACAATATTTACCGTTTCCCCCACATCCTCCAGCCAGGAATAGGACTCCAAAATGACAATTTTCTTCAGGTAACCTGTGAACAGGAAATTATGGTTTAGTGAGTCACAGATCCTAAAATATCCTATGAAGCATGTGACCTCTGCATAATACTACTATTAATAATAATTAAGCAATGCAAGTGTATGCTTTTGGAACATGCTAAGGAAAGCTCAGTGTGGAGGAGGAGAGACAGGCACACTCAGGCAGTTTGGGATACTCATAGCACCTGGGGGTATCCAGATAGACAGGTACACCCCATCTATTACAGAATGGGAGAGATAAGCATGTTCTGCTTCTATGGTCAGAAAATCTCTCACCATTGGGATAAAGACTGGCACAATAGCTAACACTGACCAATACCATGACCTCATCTCATAGCACACAGATAATGACTGCAAACCAGCTTAATTTTATCTGAAAGTATGTATGCTTTATTTCACAGTTCAGTGCATCAATATAATATATAAGCTTATTCTTTCTCATGCTTTCAGGCTCCTGTCATGTTTTCAAGCTGAATATCACTAAAGGTGTTGACCACTGGGCAAGACTGTATGGGGAGTCTAGTGGGCCTGAGACAGCTGAAATCTAGACCTGAACATCACGTCATATGTTAAATGAAATGTAAGGTATCTCTCAAGCAAAATCTTGTCTGACTTGGAAAGGTGACAGCTTCTCATGTTTTCCTCCAAGCACACATTCCTCTTGAAAAGCAAACAAACAAATAAAAATAGTCCCTTATACTGTGGTCAGTTTGGTGACCCTACGTCTGGTCTGATGTTTCCTAAATATTTTAGTACAGCCAACACTACTTAACTGCTCTCCAGGAAGAAGGATCTGGTGGACCAAACTGACCTTTGCTAGTCATCCTGCACATCTTATGGCACGTTTGAATTCTCTGGCTGAGAGATCCAGCTCTCAGCAGAGGGATACTCTTTGCTATCAACAAAGGGTCTAAGTTGGCCAATAAACAGCAACCATTCAGACATTTCTGTTATGGCCTGTTTTGGGATTTACAAGGTTGTGGCATTCATCCTTATAGGCACCAGCAATGTCAGGAAGAGAGTTTCGACATTTCTGCAAGAACTACAAGGTGGAAAACTCATTTGGGTGCTTAGGCAGAATTTGGGACTAAGACACAGTTTGGTATATTCAGTATAGTTCATAAGCAAGGACCACCCAGTTTTATCACTGTTTTGTGACCATTTCTGACCAGATCTGCACCCATAATGCCAGTGGCCACTGCCAAACTCTTCTGTAAGAAAACTTACATTTTTCATAGCTTGTTTCAGACTACCACTGTTGATCAGTAAAGGAAGAAATTGCAAAGATCCCTTAAGCAGAGGGGGTGGAAGAGGAGAAAAAGTCACTTATGTCTCAGTGCCCCCTATGCCATGTAACTCCATGGGCTCAGGCAAATGCTGAAAAAGGGAAGCAACTACTCCCAATGTCACTTTGCTTCATCGCCCTCCAAGAAAACAGTTCCTTCTTCGATAGCTTCTGCAGCTGCTCAGATCTCAGCAATTAATCCTCTGTGGCAATCTCCTTTCCTCTGGCAAAGTCAGCATTCCAGCACAAGAGATATATGTCCTTGTGAATTCTCCCAAGCAGCAATCAATAATGGTACAATGAAACCTCTGAAATTACTTAAACTTACTTTGTGTAATATGACTAGCAGACAGATTAAAACAATGTCCCAACAGGAATTTTCCTTCCTTAATATTTAGGTTCCACACATCAATTCCACTCTAGCTACTGTGACTAATATCCACCACCACCACACCCGCCCCCCAGGATTTCCTGATTTTAGATCACATGTACTTTGAGCAAGATTTGTAAGTAATTTATCTCACTCTTGGCTTGAGGTACCTGAAAATGCTGAGCATCCATTTTCATAAAGTAAGATTTCTTGAAGATGTAGCTAGTAGGGCACCTGGAAATGAAAGCACTTGAAATCATGTAATCACTGCTGAATGCCTTAGCTCTAATTTCGCTTGTGAAAGCATTTTCCCCCCTATCACAATCAGCGTGATGCTATTTGCTTCTCCTTGTGGCTCTGGCTTTTGGATTCAAGTGAGTGTCTGTCCCACACTGTGACCACAACCTCAACAAGGCCCAGAGACTTAGTAGCAGGGACTAACAAGGAATAACAAGGAACTAATTCCTGCTAACAAGGAGTTATCCGGGCACCAGTCCCAGACCTGTGTTAATAACTTTACATGGAGCTATGCCACAGGTATCCCAGTTTGCCCAGCACTGCAACACCATATGCCACCACAGCAGGCTGTACATATCCCAAAGAGAAACTCAAGTCTCCATTTTAAAATGTTCTCATAGTTGCAGAGAGAAACTTGAACACATGGCACTACAGTTGCAGCCTTACTATGTAAGAGTTGCATGGGTAATGGAAAGATGCATCCCAATATATAATTAAGAAAAAAAAATCCATTGTGTTTTTTTTTCATCCATCCTCTAGTTTTTAAGCATGTGGTAAGACCTACAAAATATCTTGGCACAACAATACACCTAAATACATCCAACTGTTCTAATGTTCAATGCAGACATGGTGTTAGGCCTAACAAAACAATGCCTCATGCTCCACACAGTTTTTCTGCTGTTGGTCTGCAACAGGAGAGTCACTCCCCACTGACACCCCCAAACCAGGACATGTTCTAGGCATCAGTGAGCATTGACCCATTTTTCAGCAGCACATAGGAAAATCTGTTTCAGGAAAATCAAAGTCCCTGAGTTACTGGTCCCAGGGCAGTTACTGGTCCTTGGCTTCTGCTGCCCTGATGCAGAGCACACAGATTTCATGGTCTGGCACTTCTTTGCCCAGTGATACGGAGTATACACACCGAAACACTTCGAGGTACCATGAACAGGTGTTGGTGGTGGACGGCCACTGGTGGGATCTGGGAGAGGAGACAGAGTCGGGAAACTGGGATGAGGAGGGGAATGGAAGATGTGGAGTCCCAGCCTGCCGACAGGGAGGCGATACCCTCAGGTACGGGACGGCAAGGCACAGGGGAGCAGAAGAGTCCCGGCTGTGGGGGCTGGAGTGAGCTCAGTCTCAGGGAGAGCAGGACGGCGGGCGGGGGTCTGTGAGGTCAGCCAGTCCTGGGGGCTGAGGGTCCCGACGTACGCTCGCCCCTTGCCGTGCCGGCGCGGTGAGCGGTGAGCGGTGAGCGGAGCCGGCGCATCCCCAGGCCCGGGGCTCCCCACCGCCGCCCCGCGCTGCGCAGGGCGGGGGTCGTAGCGGAGCGGGGGGCGGCGGTGCCCTCGGCGGGCGGCGGGGGCGGGCGGAGGCGGGCGCCCCGCGGGCGGCGGGGCGAGGGAGGAGGAGCGGCGGCCGCCGGAGGATGGGAGCGAGCGGCGGAGCCGCGGAGCGGCGCGGGGGCAAGGCCGGGAGCGCGGCAGCGGGCGCCGCGGCATCGCCCGCGTAGGGCGGCGCGGGAGCCGGGCGGCGCCGCGGCCATGGAGAGGGCGAGCCCGGCGGCGGGTAAGCTGAACGCCGGCGGCCGCGGGGCGGGCGATGGGCACGGCCCCACCGGCGGTGCCCAGCCGCGGGCGGCGGCGGCGGCGGGCATCGCCGAGCCGGGCGAGCTCATCGGACGGGCGCTGGATTTCAAGAGCGAAGGGGCGCAGTGCTACAAGGACAAGAAATTCCGGGAGGCCATCGGCAAGTACCACCGCGCCCTGCTGGAGCTGAAGGCGCTGCTGCTGCTGCTGAGCCAGGAGCCGGCCGGGCAGCGCCCTCCCGCCGCCGCCGCCGCGGCGGGGCTGAGCGAGGAGCAGCGGCAGGCGGTGGAGGCCATCGAGGTTGACTGCTACAACAGCCTGGCAGGTCAGCGGGGCCGCGGGCGGGGGGCGGCGGGTCCCCACCTGCGCCGCGCACACCTCCCTCCCCCTCCGCAGAGCAGCGCTGCCGCCCCGCTCCGCTCGCCGCATCTCCTTCCCTTCCGCTGGCTTCCATTTTCGCGTTCGCGCTCCCGCTGGGCACAGCCGTGTTGCTCCGGGCAGCGCTGGGGAGGGGGCTTACGGCCGCTTCTGGCGCTCGGGCTCTCCCGCCACCCCCAGCCCTTCTCCCGGGCGGCTCCATCTGCCCCCCATGAATCCGTGCCCTCCTCCCCCGGGAGACAGGTGGCAGGGCGGCGGTGCGTGCGTGGGGCGCTCCGGCTGACAGAAATCGTGGTTTGTGAAATGGCCAAGATTGCCTGCTGCGCTGTACCCTCAGCCCGCGATGTCCTTCAGTCCCTTCGCCACAGCTCCGTCCCTGGAGCCTGTAATTAATGGTATTACAGAGAGACGGACTCCAACCACATTTGATGTAAGGAAGCGGAAGGGTTTGGGCGCAACTGCAATACCTCCAAATAGTTCTACCAGATATAAAAAGAATTTTTTGGCTTCTTAGCACTGAAAGTTGAAAGCCAATACAGTCCTGGCTTTTCGCTAGCTTCCAGTCATCACTGTGGTCAGTAGACATTTGATCATGCCTCCCTTTGCTCCTTGCCATCTGTTTAGAAGTGCTGCAGGAAAATGGAGAGGAGTGGTGGGGGGTTTAACTACTTTGTAGTCTGATTCTGAAGTCCTTACAGAAACAGAACTCCTGTTGACTTCAAGAAGCTTTATCCAAACAAGTGCAGGATCAGATGTTATTTTTGGTCCCCAGCAGCACATGGTTTTTTTCTTTCCAAACCTGAAAGCATCTCTACAACAAAAACTTGTGCCTAGGTACAGACAGGGAAGAGACAATTCATAACTTGGACAAGATACACAGAATAACAGCATTAAAAAAGCTCTGCTGTTTTCCAGAAGGATGAAGGGTCACTCATCACCCTTTATATCCTTGGGGGTAAAAAATGGTGCAAATCAGGACAAAGCTTTTGGCTTTCTAGACAGAATTGGTTAGCTTTTTTTCCTGTTCTCTAGTGCTAGAAAAGATGCAGTATAAAGTGAATGGTTTGAAACACCAAGCCAGCATCCTCTCATCATAATGCATGCCAATCTCTTAGATTCAACATGCCTTTTGGGATGTAATGGGGAGCACAATTTAGCTCCTTTTCATCATGTTTCCAAATACTCTTCCTTTGAAAGCCTATTGAAATCTGTAGGTGGAGAGGCAAGTGAGATTTCAGAGCAATACCATAATTGCACAGAAGTAATTTTGTCTCTCTGCAAATTTCTGTTCACAGGTTTATTAAAATTCATTTATTGTATTTTGCAAGGATCATTTAGATGGGCAGGGTTACACAAAGAGCCCACAATACTCTGAACAATACGGCTTGGTGTGTTCCTGGGCTTGAAAAAAGGCTCAGAGGCACTATCTTTGTTAGATACAAATGAGACGTGGTAGGTAGACGGTAAATGAAGTGAGAGAGAAATGGAATTTGCTTCTGAGGCACTTTCTGCCAGTACACAAGTTGCACGTGGTAGAAATGTCTTGACTCCTGCTGATGGAGTTGTCCTGTGTCATTGTCATTGTCCAGCTCTTTTTTACAGTTTCATGTTTGTGCAAGGAATTTTTGTCACTGTTGGTTGTATCTGATCTTGTCAGCAGTAGCAATTGGTGTGAGAAACATTCTCCATCTTTATCCTAGATATGAACAGATTTTTTCCTAAATTTAACCAGTATGAACACAGGAGGAGGTGAATATAATTAACCCTGGACTTACAAGCAGTACTTTTCCTGGGATAACCTCACAGCAGGTCAAGCTGTCATTTTTCACAGGCGGTTGTCACATGTTTTCAGTAGATGGCATGCACAGAGAAGAGAACAGCATTTGTCTCAGAATGCACAGCTTCGTGTGTGTCTGCTGAGCTATCTGCAAGCAGTTTTAAAGAAATGCCCTGCATGCTGGAGAGGGGAGTGTGCAGTTAAACTGGAATTGCAGTGTTTTTATTCCTACCCAAGTCACAGAGCTCCCATTCTAGCAGGAGAATCAGTGAATTTACATTGAAAGAGAAAGGAAGAGAGGAGAGGGAGTTTCCCCAGAAATGTAACAATAATTAGTATATATTTCTAATAGCAGTTTCAAGGCGTGCAGCAGTGAGACTTCATTTTAAGTGTGATGCAGCAGAAGACACCAGTTTCTTTAGACTGTGGGCTCTAGCAGAGGCACCAGCGTGTACTGTTTCAGCTGAAATCAGTGTTACTTGACATAGGGAGCAGAGATGCAGGGAGTTTTGCTTCTGAGCACTGCTGGCTGCCTAGAGCTGTTTCTAAAATAAATAAATCTGTATAGTGCAGAAAGCATAACAGCAGTACATGTTAACTCTGGAGAAGGCAGCTTTTCACTTAGCTCTGAAGTATAGCCGGTAGCATTACCAGCTGTCATCTGAGTGTCCTTATTATCAAGTTCTTTTAGCACCTCCACTTGCTCTGTAAGCCTGGCATTTGAGAAGCCCACCTTGCTTTTGCACTGTCGTTTTTCATGTGGGCACCACACATCCACCTGTCAGAGATGCTTTGCATCACAGCTACAGATGCACACACACCTTGACTTGTTTAGATGCAGCATGAGAGTCAGAGGAGAGCATCAACATAGGTAAATATACACATAGGTGAGAAATAAACCCAGAGGGGATTTTGTGTGATCTCATGGGTAAAGGCTGGGGTTGTTTGGTTTTGGTTTTTTTTAAATCTGACCAAGTGCATGAGTGTGGGCAAATACTAAACGGTTTTCAGTGCCTGTCATTGCCTGCTGAAGGTAAATTTAGGCAGAGATGTGCACACAGATTCTTGTTTAGGTCCACTTGTTTTGTAGAGCACCTTCAACAGGCAATTCTACTGTAAGATGGAGGGGCCAGTTCACATATTTATTAAACCCCCCCAATATTTTGTCTGTTTTCCAAGGTCCGCTGTTGTAGAGCTGCATGGCACACCTACAGCCTAAACTATTTAGCCCATTTCAAAGGATCCCAGATCTGCTGGGTCTTAAGTTCTTGTGATTTTTTTTTTTTAAATTGCTATTTTAAATCAGCCAAGGAGTTTCAGAACTTGCCATTGGCAGAGCAGCTCATGTTTCTTTCGCTAAGCTGCTAGCTGGGCTTCATTTTAAGCTCCAAGAGTTTTGCCTTAAAGGGACTGCCCTTCGCAACTGTGCTGCTGCGTTCTTGCATGGGCCTGCCAATACCCCATCATTTTACCACACGTCATTCTGATGAATGTCATCAGAGGCAAGAGCAGCAGCATGGCCAAGGCTCCCAGAAATTGCTAGGGTAGGCAAAGACAAAAGCCTACCAGCAGCATAGAGCCTTGCGGAATGAATGCAGGGTTGTATAGCAAACAGTCCTTTCTTTATGACTCACTGGCGGTCTCTGACCTTGAGGAAGTCATTTGACCTCTTTTTGCCTCTCTCAGCCCTGTTGAAAAATAAAGAACAAGGACCACAATCTCATCCTGATGGTGCATTCAGCTGAGTTTTCTACAAGTTAGTGGTTTATGTTCTTTTAAAAAGATGGATGTACAAAGAATGCTTATGGAAAAGTAAACTGGCCAGATACACCTCAGGTCTTGATCTCCCACTCGTACAGCATATTTGATCTGGAAGAAGCTCAAATGCTTTATGTACTGCATGCAGATGGGGGTCATTTATCAACTACAAATGCAACCATTAAATGCAATCATTATTTTATGCCACCATTACTGCCTAAAAGTTTACAGGATTAGAAGCACTGTGTCTATTCTGCAGAGAGAAACAAGTCCTAGTCATTCCAAAGCAGCAAAATGCTAAGGGTAAGCACAGTTTTAAGCTTTTCTGGTGAGGGAATGTTGCACTGTGATAAGCAAACCTCTGTTGATTTTCCTAAGCATGCAGAAATTCTAGAGCTAATTCTGGCAGGAGAAATGGAACCAGAGAGAGGTCTGGGGATGACGAGTGGCACTGGGGGATCTGGTTGCTAATCCTCCCTCTCTGTGCTAACCAGCTGTATTATCTTCACCAAATCTTTTGTAAACTCCAGTTTATCCATCTGCATTTTTGATCTCCTGGGAGTACTGTAAAGCTGTTAATTACATGAATGTAAAGTGGATGTAGAGTGTTTATATTCCCATTCAGGTATCTGTAGTTTACTATAGGAGTCTTGGCAGAAGGGCACAAATGCCTGGACAGAGTATTAAAAATTTAGCTCTCCTAGATACTCAGATCTGGAAAATGATGTTTGGCTTCTTACACTGGCAGAAATTTGCACTGGTACCATTCCAATGGCTATGTGAAGGTCATAGTGACAGTCCCACAGAACATGACACTTCTAGCAGCATAGGAACCTTCTAGCCTCCTCAGGCTGGGGTGTAGGTACTACTTGCAATTACCGTTAGTTGCATGGTCTTCTGTGAGTAGTTCTGGTGAGAAATCCAAATACAAATACTTATAATAATGCAATCCAAGTAAAAATGTAACTAAACTTGAGAAAAGCTGGTAAAACTTTCCACTGACCACCCACTAGGAGACGTCAAAAGGAGTTTCTGCTAAAAGCCCATCCAAGTATATAGCCGTTAGCAAGTACAGACTCTACCAGGACACATGGTGCTGTGGGTGTTAAAGCAGTCTTGGATTGTTGCTTGATGTGATGGGTTTTTTTAATGTACTGCATCAACAAAAACACCCTCAAAAACATCCTTAGCCTCTATAAGGATGCCATAGAGTGGGAAAGAGGGGCAGCAGCAAACAGAGCAGCAGGATGTGGTCTGCATTTTCATTTCTTGGCAGAGGGTGTTTCCTGACAGTCTTGTTTTAGATACATCTGACCAGCCTGAAATGCTTGGAAGCTCCTTGTTTTACAGGACTGATGCAATTACTGCTCCAGGCAGGTGCTACTGCAGCAGAGAATAAACACCAATGACTGTGTGTGGTTTTTTAGTGATAGGCCCAAACTCTGACATGTATTTAAGAAAGATGTGGAATTTAAATCTATTGTCATGAATTGCTCTTTAGAAATACTCAGTATTCACTTATTCCTTTTTATTTAGGATAACAAAGATATCCCCTGTTCACAGAGTTTCTTGTGCATTGAAAGGGTGGGATGTAAATACATCCAGATGCCAGGGGGGTGTGAAGGAGGGAAGAGAAAGGATAGCAAGCTGCCACCAACCTTGGTTTAAGTGATACATGTCTGAGTCCATCTCTTGCTGAGGCAGAAGATGTGTTTTTCTCCATATATGTTACTATTTACCCCAAGCATTTTCAAAACTTAAGGCTCTGTGGGTTGCCGGTTTTTTTGCAGCCACTTCTACCACAAGTTTAATTCCCTTTGCATGAGGAAAAGCCTGTCCCAGCTGACCTTGTCAGCATTTGCCTGAAACAGAGAACTGAGAAGATCTAGATCCCCTGGCCAGACTGTCCAGAGGACAGGTCTCAGGTCTTGATGACCTGAGATCCATCAAAGTTTAGCTACGGCTTACTATGGGAGATGAAGCAGGAGATACCGAAAATCACAAAGCTCTCCAAGAACAGAGTGGTTAATTTGTTTACCTAAGAGTACTGCTTGTTTTCCACCAGGAGAACACTGCTGTTTTCTGAGTTCTGTAGTAGCACATCTTTCCAGCTTTACTCCATCCTCTTCTGAAATGTTGTCCTAGAGTTTCCTTCAGCAAGAGTTATGCAATGAGTCACAGCCTCTTACACCTCCACAGGTTTCCATCAGTGCTGTGCTGAAGATGGTTCAGCTGGTTCAGTAAAACCTAGTGTTAAAGATGGGTCCCAGTCAATTGGTAAATATACCCATGAGCTCCATAGTTACCACCTTTTCTGGGATCTGGGCAACTTCTGAATGGTTCAGCAGGTGGAACATCCTTCTCTTCTTGCTGTTCACTTGGGCTCGGGCCCAGAAATGCCTAACCCAGCTCCAGGCCTCTTTCTCCAGCCTTTCTCTTAGAACTGCTTATCAGTTCAGCAGCACATCCCAAGTTCCTTT
Organism: Fringilla coelebs; assembly: GCF_963513975.1. Taxonomy (NCBI): domain Eukaryota; kingdom Metazoa; phylum Chordata; class Aves; order Passeriformes; family Fringillidae; genus Fringilla; species Fringilla coelebs. The sequence goes on from NC_140034.1 coordinate 34,709,805, forward strand.
TCGCTGTCCTATGGCATTGCTACAGATATTCCAAGAATGGAGGATCATCAGGAATTCACACATTAGGATTTTAGGATGGTAAAGGAGCTGCTGTGAGGAAAGGAACAGTAAAAGTAAACCGTGTAAATAAAAAGGGAGGTCTAAATGTTGCCAGCTTCTTAACATTGTGTTGTGTCTCAGAAAGTAACAAAGTAAAAAAGACTGTGAAATGGAGGAAACAAAATGAAGAAGGGGAGAAAATACTTAATAAACTTTTAAGAAAAATTACTGGCTATTTTTTTGTTCTCTTGCTTCATGGATTGATAGAGAAGGAACACAACTGCTATTAATTCTGGTTTCAGCTTACTCAGATGACCATACCAGTGACTAATATTGAGGGTTAAAAATGCTTTGAAAAAAAGTCAGGATTAGCTATCATTAACTAGAAAGGTGTTACAAAGGGCTGCTCAGGAATCTCTCTCCTTTTGTTCATTTCTGCACTGCATCTTGGATGGGAAACAGTAGGCTCAGGACATTGATGGATGAATGCAGGTAAATCTTGTGGTGGCATGGAGTGCTACTATTCTGTTCTCTCTAACAAAGATCGTAGAGTCAGTGCAGTTAGTGGAAGCTTTGCTGGAATTGCTGAACATAACTCCAGCTGGGGCACACTTGCTTGAGTGAAGCTGAGAGTTGGTAGTAGCAGTTTTCTACACTTGCCTAGGCAGCTGAAAATGGTAACCATTGAATATGGGGCTGGAGCAGAAAAATCCATCTCATGATAGCCATTTGGAGTTTAGGACACTGCCAGAAACAGCACCAAGACAGTCCATGGAAATGGTTTAGGCACAGTCATGTTTTTTCTCTGATAACCTATGGCAAAAGTGGCAGCTGGGAGCAGTGGTCTTTAGCTGTCATAGCTTGACATGCCAGAACTCATCTATTACTATGCATAGACAATAATGGATGTCATGATCTTTACTTCAAAATCTGCTCCATTTTCCCCACTTTCCAAAATTCTTGACACACCATTGCCCTGAGGCTCATAGGCTGGATAGCACCATCTGCTTCTCCTTGTCTTTGTCCTGTGTACCCAGTTCTACCATCATATGTCTCAGCACAGAAGTCGGGGCTGCTTGCACAGGCCGTGCCTCTACCCTTTGAATTCCTTTACTTGCTGTCCCAGTTGCAACACAGCTATGTCAGACTTTTTGACCTCCCACACAAAGCTTTGTTCCTTCCCAGACACCCCCATCTCTGTTATGCCAGTGAGGTCATCTCATCCCCTCCATGGGTGATGTGACATTTACAGAAAGCCAGTCAGTTGGTGCTGGTTACCTGTTTTTGTGTGACTTCTCTACAACAGACTGTATGTGTGCAAGCATGAGACTCTATTCCCTATCTTTGCATGCTGTGTCATGCACTCACCTTGATAAAATGACCAACTCTTCGAATCAAGGCCATGAATTCTAACACATGCTTGTCCTGTGTGGCCATGACCACAACTCTGCCCATCACAGTAGCACATACTTAATTTGAAAGCCTTAGGCAGTGTAAGCTGCCATCACTGAATAGTTCTGCAATAGCCTCCCACCAGAAGTGTGGGGGAAAAAAGCAATCCCATGCTGTTTGCACCTTTAGTAGTTGTGGATGTTTTCCAGAAAAACATAATTGCCTGGCAAGTCTTGTGTCTCAGTGTCTTGACTATGGTGATATTGCAGTCCTTTTCACTCACATGTACCGTCAACAAGGCAGGAACTGCAACCCTTTACATGTCCCTGGGTGCAGAAAACAGCCACCCTTACATTGCTACACAAGCTTTTCAGGACCCAGGACACTGATTGTTGCTTGCAAGGCTACAGCATTTTTCCTTCTCCAGCACATCTGTGTTTAACAGATCAAATCTCTGCCTTACTGGAGCAACTACTTTTATAGCCAGGGCTCAGTATTCCCTTTCTTTCTTTAGTGGGAGCACTGCCCATTGCATTTACTTGCTGCCAGTTTAGGGGGCTGTCATGTAGATTGTTCTGCATCGATGGCAACAGCAACTCCTTTCATATCAGAGTGGCAGGCAGCAAAACTCTGATAATCTAGCTGTCGATCCAGTTGCCTGGGAGCTGCTGGAAAGAAACAGCTGGGTCAGCCAGCAAAGAGCCACCAAACTAGTGTTCCTCAAATTTTGATTCCAAAGCTCCTTTGATGCCCTGATTACACCTGTCATTTTCTACGCCCCTGGCATTGTTCTGGCCTGGTCACATCAGAGACATCTGACAAAAAGCTCATTTCCTACCTGATGAAACTCTGATTAGTTACCTTGAGTATAAGTCACCTTATTCTTGCTATAAGTCACCTTAGTCAGTAAAGCAAGAACATTCAGGGCTCTCTTGGTAGAACCCAGTCAGGCAATGGTGAAAATTTGCTGTCCATCTGATGAGTCTGTAAGGTTTAGCCTAACACATAAAGACTGCTTTCAGATCAGCTCAGTTGGATGCTGCTTATCTTCAGCCTTTTCCAGCTTGAAAGACTCCACTCCAGACAGCAAAGCTGTTTACTGCTACCTGAAGAAGAAGGAGACGAGAATACAAAACAAGCAGTGGGGTATCCTTTGCCCTGCACATTCCCTAGTGTATGGGAGAGGAAATTTACTCCTGAAGTAAATTAAAAGCCGAGGACATGTCTGGGACTTGAAAATTTATGTCAGACCTTTAGTGCTTCCTTTGTCTATTCCTGGACCAATGTGACTAACAAACATCTATCCCTGGTGTGCTGTGTTATCCCTGCAGTCACCATGAAATCCAGAAATGTACCATGATATGAAAAGCATCTTTATGATATAAAGGACAATCTAGGAATCTTTCAACCAGCTGAAGGGAAGAAGCTGTGAGAATTCATATTCCTCTGCTCACTCCTGCTTCCAGAGAGGAAGAGGGCAGAAAGATTTTATTTCATCCACACTTTCAGAGAATAAATCCAAGCGAATAGGAGCTGCCCAGGGAGAACATCACACCACCCAGCTGATCATGAAGAAGCAGAGCTGCAAGATCAGCTGAAAGAAGGAGAGGAGTGTCTTAGGGTGCTCTGGAAAACCATCCTAAGTCAGCCCTAGCTGTTGTTCTGCAAAGGCACCTTTTTTGTTGTCTAGTGATTCAAAAACTATCAAATCAGAATCTCTGTACCATACCTGAAGCAATCATTCTTTCATCAAACAATGTGGTGGAAACTTAAGCCTCAACTCCTTTAGTCACCATATATTTTTAATACTAACAAAATTCAAATCCTAGATTACTGTCCTCTTAAATGCTTTGCAATGATTAATTGTTTAAGACACAGTAGTGTGTTCATGTTGCAAGGAAACCAGAGCAGTGTAAGATCCTCGCCCATACTGGAAGTACAAAGCAAATGGATTGATTTTCCTTTTGTCATTCCCTAACTACTGTGATGGAGCTCAAACTGAGGCGGCTCATGGGGTGGGGTGGTAAATTAAATTAATAGATTAATACAAAATATTTTTTAAGCCCCAGGTCTGATTAACTTGGGAGTAAAGTGCCAGAAGGTATCATGGAGTTAAAGAACCTAATAAGGTTAGAAAAGAAGGCTTAGACATATAGCTAATCACAACATTCACTGCCCTATTAAATAGGATAAAAATTGAAAAGCAAATATTACATTTTCATACTTGAGAACCACTGCTAACTGGTTTGAATTTTTGAATAAACTTCTCCAAGATTTTAATTTCCCCATCTATGGCCATGTCATATAAATGACTCAGTCATTCTTTGATCATCTGGTGTATTCACATCCTTTTCCTCTTCATTTTTTTCCAACTCGTGAGCTCAAAAATTATAGCAAAAAAATCTTAGTATGGTCTTAAATTTTGTATCAGCAGATTCTACTGCAAATAAATTTACTTTTGTGTACCAGGTCATGTAGTTCTTTATATATGACATTGTCATCCTCATCCCTTTTGACAATATTTTTTAACTTGACAGTCAGTGGGTCACTCTGACTTTGGCTGTTAATAAAGCACTAAACAAGCTCCATTCTGAAATCATTCCTGAGATATTCTACTGGAGATGTCTTTTCAGACCAGTATCCTTGTCAGCAGAACCCATTCATCACATAATCGTTACACTGTATCTTCTGCTTTCTTAGCTAAATCCAAAAGGCACAGTCAAGACAGAGAATTGTATTGATTCAGTGCAATGATTTTGGTGTTCCTGGTGCCTGAACACAGCCACTATTGGGGTGGAAGTTACCCCCAATCAGAGATGCACGCCTGTCTCATTATTCCACTGCCAGCAATTCACTGCATATATGTGGTTTGTGAAGGCTTTGGGAGTGATCTGAGATTTTTACCTGAAGCACTTTGCCACAGCTTATATTAAAGAGCAAACATCTTATTACAGGACTGGCTTATGCTTTTGCATAGTTCAAACCCTGACTTTTTCAAGCAAATAATATCCTGAATCATCCCTCTGGTCTTTAGTTTATTTGTGTTCAGCCTGATTTCCAAAGGAAATGAGTCATAAGTACATATGTTTTCTGCTGTCTGCCTGTCAGTCCCCTCTCAGTAACTTTCAAACCTGTTGGCCAGCTCGATTTGAGAGGAAGAGAGATGCATCAATGATACTAAACTAATATGCTATAAATGGAAGATAGGGAAGAAGCAGGGACACTAGAGGCTCAACTGCATGACATGGTGATGCTTAAACTGCCTCTACATGGCCTGTCAAAGCTCAGGCAGGTGGCACAGGCAGGGTTAGTTCGCTGTTGCTGACAAATCATTCTTCTCAGTAAGTTTGTTCAATGCATTTTAAAGGAAAATAAGGTTGAGAACTTTGTTTTGTACCTCTCTTCAGTTAGAAAACAGTTAACTTTTGATTTGCCTCTTTGATTCTGTCAGTTGTTCTCTCCATCCCTCCCACAAAGGCATAAAGGTTTCTCTCTGTTTCAAAACATCATTAAAATGGAAAAGCTTTAGGCTACACTGGATCTGGATAAAACATATGAATGAGTAATTAATTTAATGAAGGAAATATTCCTCCTCATTTGACATCTCCATCTTGCCAGATGAATCTTTTCAGCTAGGGAGAGTTCAAGGAAAATCCAAAATCATTTCAGTCCCAATCAATTTTACATGGTAAGCCTGCTCTCCACCCCTCAGCAGATTCTGCAGTGGTCAGCTCTTTCATGTGTCCTGGGAGGTGAACTGTGAGCCACCACAGGGCACAGCACACAGATGTTATCCAGCCACATCGTCGTGCCTTGTTCATGGTACAGCATAAAGTGCTAGCTTTCATCCCAAACTGAGCATGCTGCAGTAAGCCAGGCTTGAGGCCATCATGGTATGCACAACTGTCTGTGACTTCATTGGAGAGCCTTCATGCTGTTCCAGCTGCATTTCACAGTACTGCTGTCCGTTGTTTGACCTACTATGAGCAAAGGATGCATTTCTCTTCAGCAGAGAAAGCATCTTGAAATCCCTCATGTCCTCCAAAGTGCTTCCCTATTTACAGAAGGCCCTCTCTCTTTGTCTTACATGGGTTTTGAAAAAATACCATCATTCCATTAAGACCTTAATTTCAGTGTTTAATATATTACAGTATGAATTATAAATATTTGATAGCAATTGTTGGAGTTGACTGCTGCTGAACACCAGACATTTACTAGATGGTTGTCTGCTGTTGCTGATCTCTGGTAAAATTCTGTGTACTTTTCCCTTGTGAAAACAAATCAAGAGACAAGATTCCTTCAGTGGGTGTCAGTAGCAACAGGAGGCCAGAGGAGGAAAGGGTACTGTGTAGAGAAGGTGCCACAGTGAGAAAGTAAAGCAACACAAGGTGAGCAAAAGCAAACAGCCACAAAGAGGCAGTGGAATAAATAGCAACTGAAGGCCAAGCATGTCTAGTTGACTGGACTAGACTGGATTAGATGAGCACTGATTCTAAAAGATAAAAACAGGTCCAAGATTACTAGATAGTCACAGAGGAGGAAACCTCCCGGGTGTTTAACCTGGCAGATCAACAATAACAATAACAGCCTTGGCAAAAACAAACAGAAGGAACTTCCATCTCTTCTAATGTGGCTGCAGTAGGAGCTATTATAGAATAGAATTTATTTATAGAATTTATCAAATTCTGTAATTTAGAGTTTTTGGAATCAAAATGTCATAGTAGTTAAAACCTGACTGATTCTCTTGCTCTATCAGTGGTTTGATAGGACTTTCCTCCTACCTCTTCTGGCTGAGAAAAACAAAGGTGCAATATTAAGATCATCTCCATGTGAAGCTCTTTATTTTGGTAAAATAAAGATTTGCTGGTACATAACTAGAGGCAGATTTTGGCTTCAAAAAGTTCTTGTTTGCCTGAAATCTAGATTTTAACTACTGCTTTAGTATTACCACTGCCAAGATTTTTCAGTAAGCCTCCGGTTTTGATTTGAATGACTACTAACTACAGGAAGTGGTAGGCCAAAATACTCTTACAAAACAGAAGCTATGGGGATCAGATGAAAAGTTGGCTGAAATTCCTTGCTTCTCAAAGCCTTGGCCCTTTGAAGGAAAACTGCAGTATTGCATCACTGAATTTGTGACAAAAAGGAAGCAAAAATCACACAAACTTATCTTAAAGTAGCATAAGAATAATCATACAGAAATAATGAATACTTTTAAATAGGCTCTTCAAACCTACAGAAGTATGAGATAGTGGAATATAATCACACAGCAAAGGCTAGCAGTCATGCCAGCTGTTCTTAAATGCTTACCTGTCCCCATGTCTGGACAGGATGTTGGGAGGATGTTGACATCCTCCAACAGGACCTTCTGATAGGAATTAGAACTAAATGGCAGCTGTCAAGGGCAACCCAGGATGTTCATGCTCTGAGTGTTCAGGACAATTAAGAATGGTACTGACAAGCTGACAAGAGTCTTCTATCCATACCCATGGGTCGTACAAGCGTACAGATAAGACATATCTCAAGTAACATTTGCTTAACCTGTTCTTAGGTATTTGCAAAGCTATGAACCTTCACAATTTTTCCAAGCAGTCTCTTTCAAAGGTTTACTCTTTTCACTGCTATAGAGTTTTTCCTAGCTGAAATGCAAGCCCTCTTCTTACTTTCTGAGTACAAGGAGAACAGATAGTTTCCTGGTTATAACCTTCTTTGCATTTGAGTTGCTTTTTTTCTTTTTATGTGGATGAGTAGGGTTAGCCTCTCTTCCCTTACTGTCTTGGTGAGGCCCTGTCCTCTCTGGACCACTTGTTATTGTCAGGGTCCTCCTGCAGATTTTCAGCAGAATTGCTTTCCAACTACCTGTTCCTCTGCTTGACTTACACACTTGGGTCTTTTCCTGCATATCTGTAGGACCTTTAAGTTGCCGCTGTCGAATTGCCTCCTGTTTTTATCTGAACATCACCACAAATTTGTGGGGATCCTTTGGAATTCTGTCCCTACCTTCCACCAGATACTAGATTCTCACATCTAGAAGTTATGGGCAAAATAACAAGACAGTCTGCAGTCTGTCATTTAGGTCTGTATTGACAATACCAAATGCCATGGGGCCTAGGACACATCAGTGCAAACTACTAAATGCTGCCTTTCATTTTGTTAACAGAATTAAGTCTATTCATTTATACTATGCTCTTTCAACTTGCTTAAGAAAATGTACTAAAATTTGTCATTTGACTAGCGTAAAAGCCAAGATATCTACTGTTTTTCCTTTATCTTCAAGATTGATCATCCTATCACAGGCTGAAGTTAAACTGATCTGTTCTGACAGCTCATATTAGTCCTAGGGTAGGCTGCCAGCCACAAAAAGCCTGACACACAGACTCAGCAGCTCCTTTGAGAACTCTAAATACCTTTTAATGTGTACCAGGGTGGAAGCACCAGCATACTTCAGTCACTGCTACTGCCTCTCTCTCTCCTAGAAGAGCTAATTGGAATGATGAAGTCAAGATCCTTCTTCTTGATGAGGTATGAAGGACTCAGGAGCAGCAGAGAACTGAAAGACACCATGCTATGTATTGGAAGGAAAGCATTGCCACAATGGCAGGAGGGGGAGGAACAGTTGGTATCTGTTCACAAATTGAGTCAGGCTAAGAAGAAGGGGAAGGCTGTTTGGAAGAGGTGGCTCACTATGGGCTCTACAAACATTTGTGGATCCACACTTCATTTAGCATTAATCCCTCCCTATGGAGAGAGGCAACCTGTGATACAGTTTGGATTTTAATTTTCCACCCATTTCCCTGCAAGCAGAAACATACGAGTATGTTTAGGCCTTTTTGGTACCTGGAGAGAAATAAATGAGAGCCACTGGCTGGAAAGTTGTACTGCCATTGTGATATTCCCTTTTCATCCCATTAAGATTGTCTGGGAACTAGGAGTCAGCTGATCAGATTATTGTCAGACATTATCAAGCTGTCTATAATTAGCTTTTTATTGGTGAGAAGCCAGAAAATTCTCTTTGTTTGCAAGCTTGGACTATGGAGAAAGAAGAGAAATATTTAATGGAAAAGATTGTTTGGAAACTGTAGATCCTAATTAGTATCTCAGTCTAGTAGGGAAACTGCATGCAGCATTTCTCTGAAAAAAAAAATATTTTAAGCATCCTCTTTTGAGGAATGCTGGTTTGCATTCTTGAAAGGCACAGCACACATGGAGCTCTGCGGAGATATGGGTGCTTTTCTCAGTTCCTCTACTACAGGCTTCTTACATTCACACATTATATGGCTTCTTTTAGTGCCAATCTATTGAAAATTTAACACAAGTTAAAACATAGGTTAAAGCTTGGGCTGTGCCTTCTACATGTAGCCTGTGCAGTTTACAAACTCAGGCTCAATAAATCCAGAGAAATTTGGATAAGCATTCAATAGCCAGCTCTTTTTATGCTGTATATTAAAGTTAAGTATTTAAGTCCAAGGTGACTTTAAAGGTAAAATAACCCTTTACATTTTCAGCATCATCTTGTGAGTCACATGTTACCTGATTTATTTTAGAAGTTAATTATATTCAAATTACTAACACATGACTGACATTTTCAGTCTCATGTAGTAATGGTATCCATTTCAATTCTTCCAGTGAACTTTGTAAACTCCATGTGCTTTTTGTCAACACCATTTACAGAGTCTGCAGCAAACAGAGATTATGATACATGCATTAGTGGCCTGGTTAGAAGGTTGCTGTCTAATCCAAGACAAATATTTTTTCTTTCCACATCCCCTGTTGCCCCACTGCCTCCTGTTTGATTTGGGTTTTGTTATTGTTATTATTGTTGTTATATTCCAATAATTTCTCTTCCCAAATGCTTAAACTAGAACTTATCACTGCCATGTTTTCTCTTTTCTGAGGGAGAGCATCACCAAGTCTTCTGAAATACAGGACTCTCTTAGTCTGCCCTGTTATTTTGAGCCTTAAAGAGATGTGAGAACAAAGCCTGTTCAATGATATATGAAGGTCTTAATCAAATGTCTGAATAAAACCCTGAAGGAATTATATTAAAGCATCAATCATGTTTCCCAAAGTAGAAGCCCAGAGCAAGAATAGGAACCATCTTCCTGCAATTAAATAGATTTTAAGTGAGCTGCTGGCTGCTATACCTAAGGTGAGATCATATCGGAAAGTGAAGTATTTTGCAGAGTTTAATTGCGGTTATTTCTGGGAATGACTCTGTCAATTTGTGAAATGCAGGTTGAGTTTGTAGTGGCTGGAGTACCTAGCACTTGCTAAAGAGGAACAATGCACATATGTTGTTAAACTCTAGTGGTGGAGTCAAGAATAAATACAGTAAAGAGGGAAGATTCACTTCAGGTTTAAGCAGTAATTAGTTAAGCTACTTCTCTTTGCATTGCAACTAAACAAATCAATACAGGCTGCTTTTTCCTTCTAAGGGTTGAAAAGAAAGGTTGTTTGGATTCAGACCTTTCTGCACATGTATATAAGAGTGGTTCAACCACATGACTTATCATTAACTCTTGTACAGGACACCTACTCCTTGCCCTGCTTGCAAGGGCAGCCTTTCAGCAGTGCCGGTTAGTGTCCCTTGGTGATATCCCAGCATAGGAAAAGGTGATTCAGAGCAGGGATGTGACTGTGGTTAAGTGGTGTGCTAGAGATGCTGCTGCCATACACAGCTAGGGAGACTGGTTTCTTCTGTCTGGATTGTACTGCTATAAATGCTCCTCTTGGTCTCCAGGCTGGGTGCACTGTGCACTATGTCCTTAGCAAATGCCCCAAACTCTTAACTTCACATCTCCACCCCGACTTACCTCCCCAATAGACCTCAGTTCTCACTTATGCACTGCTTTCACCAGAAACCCCTTTTTGTGCCTCTGCCCCTCCATCTTTCTGTAGTAACTGACGCAACGCCCCTTAGCTTGGTTTCCACTTTCTGCTCTTTATTCCTGTGACCAATGAGCCAAAAGGAGGATTTTTATGACCTCAGAGTTTTCAGATCACAACATTTTTCTGGATCAGACTGTGTCCAGGGTGGACTGAATATTCAAAGGATTTGGGTACCAGATTCTAGAGCATACCTCTACAGAGTACTATATGCAGTACCATACTGGTTTTATTTTCAGAAGGTTACCAGTTGGCCAGCTCAAGATTACCTTGGGGATAACAGAAGGCACTTGCTTGACACAAAGGATATCTGCCAGATTTCTGTTTGCAAAGCCAAACGATGAGGGCATGAGATGCATTCAAAGAGGCAGTGACCAGAGATCTTTAACAAGGGGAAAATAAGCTATGTTTCCCTAGCTTGTTTTTCAAAAATACCTGATCAGTCTTGTCCAACATTTTCCAAAAGCAGATATCAAAGCTGGGTATCACACATGGACCAGCAAAGTTATAAGCAGTTGACTCTCTTTTTCAGTGAAAGGCACAAGAAAATCCTAAAAATAGGCAATGCAACCAGCTTACCTGAGTGAAAGCAAACAAAACAGGAGTTTGTGAAACATGAGTTTGCAACACAAGATTTTCCCGTAAGGCAAAGGCATTTTCATCTCAGTGTGCTGAACCCAAGGAACATGCCACAGGGAAGGGATGCTTGCACAGCCCTAATGCTTCTTGCACAGCAATTCAGCCCACTCTCTTAAGTGTTCTGTAACATGGATAGGCCTTGAGCTTTACCTACAGTGGGAATTTAGCCACCGGTATAAAATATTTCTGGACAATTGTTCTGGAATGAAGATTTGCCCTTTGGTGATAATTCCCAGCTACTAAGCAAGTCTCTCGATGTTGTTGTTCAAAATCTCCATGTTAAAGCCTGGACATGCTACTCCCAGACTCAGGTTTTAGCTCAGCTAAAATTAGAAGCCAAAAGTTAGGGCCAAACTGAGTTTTTTACATAACCTGCAGAGGTATTCTCACAGAAGAGGTTTCTGTAGTAAGACGCTAACTGACAGCACTTTCAGTTGAACTTCATTTTGAGGGCTCAGGGAATAGCTATAGAAGAAAGGAAAGCTGAAAAAATAAGGTGGTTTTTTTTTTTTTTTTTAGTAAGAGATTCCAGATGCCACTTTATACAAGCTAATAAAGAGAAGATGAAGGACTTGATCAGAGTCTCAAAGTACCAACACATTGTTGGATACCTAGGCTTTTCAGGGTAATGTGTAGCTAGCAAATTGAAGCCAGACAAAAATCAGTATAGAAATGTAGTGATGTTTCCTAAACAATTAAAGTTATTGGCCTTTGGAACAAAAAAGCTGTCATGGATCCCTTGTCACTGGTACCTGTCAAGCCTAGATAGCATCCTGAAAGATACTGTGAAATTCAAAATTATTTCAGGGTGGAATAAAGCAGAATCCAAACCCCTCAACTGCCAGGATTTTAGTTACGACTTCCCATCATTGTTCGCCACAGCTGCTGGTAAATATTAAAGGTGTTGATTTTGGCTCCACAGGTGCTTTAATCTTTGTTTTGCTCAACCTTGTGCTGAACAGTGCTATACAAATTCGCTCACTTATCTACTGGTACCAGATCCATACTGCACCTCTAAAATGGAGCTGGCTGGCATAGATTTGAATCCAATAATTAAAATGTATAAATCTGGGCTTAACATTACTCTTGTGAAGAAAACAGCCACATTTTCTATTTCCTTGCTTAAACATCAGCAGTCAGTTGGGAAGCGTGATGGACAGGGCCCCTCCTCTGGAGCTAATAGCATTAACCTTCTGCCTGTTCCCAAGGCACATTACACCCAGTAGTTTCAAGATGGCTTTTATTTGATTTGATTTGATTTTACAGCAGATGGGGATTCTTCATCACTATGTGACGTACATAGGCTTAAAAGTTAAGAATTACTTATTGCTTAAGCTGAGACAATGAATTAGCTGCCAAACTGAGAATGATAACCAAATATGATGGATAACCGTCACATGCTGCTGGAAGCAGGGTAAGCAACCTTTCTGAGTGGGGGAGATGTAATCACCAGGTGCTGTATTACAGTGACAACAAGACCTGCGGGGAATGGGCAACTATACTTTGCCTCTGCAAGTAAAGAGCACCCTTCTAATCACCAGAGAGTTACTAGAGCTGGTTCTGTGTAGGATCAAGCCCATTCAGTTTCAAGAAAGCAGGAGGATGATCTGGATAAACCTCTAGATTTGATCTGAGTGAGCTCTGTTCCTCAGAGGGATTCACCGGGGGCCTAATATGGAATTAGGAGTGTGATAAGGTGTTTGATGTGGGAAAGAAACATTCCCAGCCAGAGTTACATGTCTGTTTAGGAAAACAACACATTTTCAAAACAATTCTCCCCTGACTGAATTAGGTAAGAAGTAGAAAGATTCCATGTCTCCTCCATTTCTGAAAGCTGAATTACTAACAGCCTTAGTATTTTCATTGGATCACAGTAGATGAAGATCATTTCAGGCCACCAAGAACTGGAAGCACGCATGTCCAAATATTTATAAGGGAGATACTCCCTTCAGGTTCATTTCCAACAGCCGCTTCCAACAGTGGCTCTCCAAGTGGCCAACTCTTCCAACAGAACTGCTTCCTGCACATCCATCTGCTCTGTTTGTTCAGATAAACACACGTCTCTCCTGCTGGCCATGTGGTGCTGACTTCTCCCTGCCACGTGCACAGTTAGCGGGGATGCCCTGCAGAAGCTTTACTGTGAGTATGAGTCACAGAAAGAACCCAGCTGGATATCTGGAAACCCATTTGGGTTTATGAAATAGCAGGATGTGGGAGAGTTTTTCTTCTGTTTTCAATGAATACATGAAGCAAGTACAGTATGGAATTACTGAGTTAATATACGTGAATAGACCACCTGTCATTTTTCCCAGAGTCATTTCTGTGACTCTCACTGGAAATACCAAGTAGCAAACGAACAGAGAAACTGAAATCCACCCCCTAGTTGCTCTGAAAGGCAGTTCCACAGGATGTGAAAAGCTGGCTCAGATTGACAGTGTGCAGAAAGCTACTGCTGCTGCTGCTGGTCAGCAGATAAACAAAGCAATCCTGTTTCCGGGGCAGTGAAGCCAGCAGTAAATTTACACAGCCATCTTTCCAATAGCTTTAAAAAATAAAGAAAAACAAGGCACAGTCATTTCAAGCTCCATTAGAAACACAGCGAGAAAAATCAATGTATGACAAATAGAAGGGGACAAACTCTGGATAAGGAAATGCCACTAAGGTTTTAGAAACATATGTGGTTTTTAACTGGCAATCAAATAACAAATCAGAATCTTTCAAAATACCTATGCACATAATGGCAGGAGCTGTTAGTATATATATTGACATTCCATTATTAAAGCAAATGGAACAAAGCTTTTGTTAGTAATGGTTCTGTCACTTAATGTACCTGCAGTGGGACTAGTTCTGCAGTCCTTGTTAAAACTGTCTCTAGCACCAGTGCTCTGGTGGTAGAAGCGTGTTTATGATTGTTCCCAGTAAGCTGTTTAAGTTTTGAAGGTGTATTTGGGTTAGAAATGTGTTTTGCCCACATTAAGTGATCATAGATTTGGACTAATTTAGGTTGGAAGGAATCTCAGGTCATCTATCCAGCCTCCTTCTCATGAAGTAAAGTGTGATACAAAAAGGGTTGTAGGGCTTACTCTTGGGGTATGGGGAAAGGGGATGAAGAAGTGCATCATATTTCTGACCCAGTACCATATCCTCTCAGCTGCAGTTACATGCAAGAAACGAAGTCTGGCTATTCATTGGTGACACCTGACCTGTGATGACTTGGATTTCCAGGAGCACTGAGTCTCCTCCTTGCCAGAGACACACTGAGTAACACCACCTGCGATGGGAAATTTCTCCCTATGCCCTGGCACTTGACACTGCCAGCCTCTGAACTGAACCTTGCAGTGGCATTCTGCCTTCCCTTCCCCAAATAGTGTCATTCTCGAAGTTGTCTTGGATTGCAGCACTAGATGGGCTTGTGTTGCAGCACAACTTTATTTCCCTAGAACTGTGACTGCACCATGTCCTATTCTTGTCAGTGTTCCCCAAGCCATTCATAATGCTTAGGTCACCTGTATGAGATTTAGCCCACTGGAGTGGGCACTACAGAAAGCCATGAGCACAGCTGTAAAATGTAGCTCAGGGATCTTCCCCTTTCCTCTTTATTTCACTCCTGGTTGTGGGAAACTCACAATGGGCACTTGCTTCAGCTCCTAGACATTTATGCAACAAACGTCCTTCAGCACACAGAACTCTCAACGTACTATTTACTGTTTGCTTTTTCCTTTAGGAAGTTGGCAGGACTCACCTCTGGGAATGAACTTGTGTTGTAGTGCTTAGCAGAAAGCAGGCAGCATAGCACATTTGTTCCCTGTACTACAACTTCAGGTGTTTATGGTTTGCTGACAGCACATTCCAGCCCCTTGTCATTGCCTATAGCAAAACTGTACAGGATCTCCTGGATAAGAGGCAATTACATATTATTTTTAAACCTAAGAGCCTTGGATTAAGCCAAATACGAAATCTGATCCAATTTATCCCCCTTTTCCTTGTCGGATAACTGTTAGTCCACCTTGTTGTACTTTTCAGAGCTCCAGCGCTCAGTCCAGGAAGCGATTTCACAACAAATAAAGCCAGCAACTTCCACGTAGCATTCCAGAGCTGTGGAGGGGTGTTTATGTTCTCCCTCTCTCCCCCAGTGTTTCATGTGCCTATGTGTCTCCCGGGAGTAAACACAATCCCTTTGCTTTGCAATGCCAAAAATAGAAGCATTGGTATTTAAATTGGGAACAATCGGGTTTGGCAAACAATCCCTTTCTGAATCACGAGGCTGAGTCATTTCCCTCACCTAAGCTGCTCTCCCCTGCACATTGCAAGAGCAGGGGAAACTCCAGCACTAATGTTTTCCCGTCTGTCTGTCTGTCATCCTCCCCATGCCCTGCAGCCTGCCTGCTCCAGGCCGAGCTGGTGAATTACGAGCGGGTCAAGGAGTACTGCCTCAAAGTGCTGCAGAAGGAAGGCGAGAACTTCAAGGCGCTCTATCGATCGGGAGTGGCATTTTACCACCTGGGTGACTTCAACAAGGCCCTCTACTACCTGAAAGAAGCAAGATCCCGCCAGCCGACAGGTATGGAGAAGGGAGCAGGGATGATGTGGCTTTGCACTGAGTGCTTTTGTGTTTCTTTCCATGAGATGTCATCTGTCCCTGACTTGATTGCACTGATTTCCACAGGGATGAGCATGCATGACTCACTGTATGTCCTTGCCTGGACTCCCCTTCAAGCACTCGTGGGTAGTGCAGCAAGGTCACAGTGCCCAAAGATTAACTGCTGCCAAGGCTGCAGCATGACCTGGAAGAAGACGCTGAGGGTGTGGAGAGGATCCTGCCTCTCTTTTCCTCACTAGCTTATTTTTGAAGAAGAAAGCAGGGCAGGGAAAAAGTGTACCTCAACCATTACATTTTCTGACTCTCTGAGAAAAAGCTTTTTCCCCTTAGCAATTGCCAGGAGACTATCTGTCATCCTCAGTAGCCTTCTGCCATCTCAGTAAAGGGTTAGTATTCTGCTTTGATCAAGGAGACAGACATTTACCCACAAAGCATTCATCAGGATGCTTCAGCTTCTGCCATGAAATCAGCCAATTCCTTGTTAAGTATCTGTCATCCATCTGTCAAAACCATACAGTTCATTTGGGGACAGCAATGAAATTATATATCCAAACAACTGAGCCTTGCCAGAGCAACCATCTCCATGCTAACCTGCCCAGCCTTAGAAGGTGGGTGAAAGGCCAGAGATGAGGGTGAGGCAGAGATGATGCTTTTATTTTTCAGAAATCATAGGGACATAAAACAATACTGTAGTTTTAAATAGAAAGGAATTTTGTAGAACTCAAAATTAAAGAATTTCAAGAAAGTAAAATGGAAGCCATGTGCAAAGAAAATCCTACAGAGCAGCTCTTCATATGAATCTGAGAAGAGTGAGAACTGGGTGGGAAAGAGGGGCAAGCCTGCGTCCCGGTGGAGCACAGTGAAACTGATATTCATTGAACTAGAGGAGGGAAGGGAGGCTGTTGGAGCTGGCTGTGCTTGATGCTCTACAGGCACTGGCCCTGCAGGGCTCCTGCAGTGGCTGTGCCCTGGAGGACCATCAGGGAGGATGTGCTTGGGAGTGTGCTGGGATCCCCTTCCTCTTCCATCTCCCCTAAGGGTGCTTGGTCCCATCTGCTGTGCTTGGCCATGGGCTCCGGGCAGTCTGACAGCACAGCTGTGCACCCCACACTCCCAGAGCAAATGTGTTTCAAAGCTCAGTTTAGCCTATTTTAGTTTACAGTGTGCCCTTCTGCTTTCAGCCCTTGCCAGAACCAGGAAATGGAGAAGCATATGCAAGAGAAAAGTAGTCAGTGGAAAATAAGTTATCCTAACCTTGAAGTTTTGACTAGATTCAGATGTGAAAAAAATTATTTTAGCTGAACAGCTTAGCTTCCATTTTTTAAATATGTTTCTGTGCTTCCTTACCACCCCCCTCCTTATGATACTATTTATTTGGTATTCCTCATTGCTTCTTGAAATAAATACTAATTTATTCAACAGCAACAACTTCAAATAGCACTTGCTACAAAAACATACCAGAAAGTGTCCCTAAAGGCCCTTAATGTATACAAAACCCAGTTCTGGCCTTCAGCTCTGCATCAGACTCTTTCCTGTTATTTGTAGACCATTCAAGGCTGTTGTTCCACTGTTTTATTTATGATTATGGAAAACTTGAAGGGCATTCAGGGAGAAAGAATTGAATATGTACAGTAAGAAAGGATGTGGCTGTTAAAATGCAGTAATAAGAATTTGGTAGCACTATCAAGAATTATTATGTGACCTGGAATAAGTCATTGTCTCCACTTCAAATGTCTCCATCTGCAAAGTGTGATTGTTTTCCTTTATCTGAGGTTTCACCAGGCTCACTGGTTATTATTGCAGTCATGTTCTGTGTGTTCTTTTTTTTTTCTAATAAGGAATGTTTTTGGCACAAATCACTGGCAGTTATTCTCTTTGATGGGAGAGCTTTTGAATGGTAAAGAGGAATTAGTTAGCAAAGGGGTTTAGTGTTCTAAAGGGCTGTCAGCACAGCCGATCCCTTATGGCTATTCACTATCTGCCCAGGGTGAAGGAAGGTTGGATTTGGCCTGATTTCTTGTGCCACCTCCATACAAAAATCACAAAAGCAGATTGAAATAACATGAGATAGTTGTATAACCCTCCTACTAAGGGAGAGGGAGGCCGCTGTTAAGTCATATAGAGCATGCAAGGACCCTCCATGAGCTCTGTGTACAGATGCTGAGGCAGCATATGCAGCCAAACATGCACCTTGCTGCAAGCCTTGTTCAGCCCTCTCCCACTGGGGCTGCATTGTCAGGGCAGGGACTGACTGGGATTGAGACCAGACCATCAGCTGGGAATGGCCTGGTAATGTCAAACAGGGGTCCCTGCTGTCCCTGTGCTGGGAGCCCACGTTCAGACATCCCACAGGCTACCCGGACCAGATTTTTTTTTTGTGCTGTGCAGCACGGGCTCACGGCTGCACTCAGGTGTTGCCTTCCTGCACCCCTGAGACTCAGAAATCCTGGGAACAAAACCCAGGCCATGGTGTCTGCACAGCAGATAAGCAACTGGGCTCTGAAGCTGCAGGGGAAGCAGAAATGACCTTTAAAATAGCATTAGGCCACTCTGCAGAGAGACACAGGCACAGTCCTAAGAGCCAGAAAACACATTCCCGTAGGAGCTCTAGCAGTATTTCTTTGCACAGGTGTGACCCCTTATCTGAGTTCTTCTTTCTTATTTCCACATCAGCCAATGGGGATCACCTTTTGAGAGATCAGTGGATCTGTCTTCTCATTAACATTTCCACATAACTTTGAAATGCTTCTGCAGGCAGAGCTAGTTCGGTGCAATACTATTTGGTAGAAAAAACTTGACAAAGACAGGGCTCCACTCCTATAAACAGAGTGCTGCTCTCATTATTCTTCCTTGGTAAAATAATGGCTCTCACAAAGGAAGTAAAACATGCCAAAACCAGCCTGAGAGATCTTTGAATAGCTTGCAATGGGAGCATATCCCACCCTCTGTCAGGCTACAAATTATTTTGCCCATGGCTTCCCAGGCATGTTGAAATCTCCCAGGTGAGTGAAGCTGTGCCGTCAGCAGTCACTAACTTTCCTGAACGCCAAAGGAGGCTGGAAGCTTTTCCCAATTATGAGCCCACTTCTACCCCCTCGGTGAGATGCTGAGTCTCTGTGGGCCCAGACAGGTGGGATTTCCTGACATGCCCACCGTTATCCCTTCTCACCTGCACCAGGCAAGCATTCCAAGCATGTACCTCCGTGGTGGGGATGTGTACCCAGAACACAGCCCATCAGAGCCTAGAAGGCACAGAGCAGAGGTCACAGTGAGATGCAGGCGGCACAGCAGGACCCTGCTTAGGCCGTGTGTCCCGCCCTCCACTCATTTCAATTTAAGTCAGCCAACTGCACTAATTTCATTTTAAGCCTAAAATTCAGGACTACCCCCTCAACTGAATTTCTTCATTCCAGGAGGCTGCAGAGCTGAAATAATTCAGTTGTTTTAAAAAGCTGCTTTAAAATTTTCTGGACTGGTAAGAAGTGCTAATGCATAAACAGCCCAGGATGCTGGTGCATCTTGTTTGACAGAAGCAACAGCAGAATTCTTAGCTCATTAAAAATGTTCCAAATAGGTCAAGGAGCTTAGTCACTGAATCCCACCCTCTGGAGTGCCTAGAATGATGTAGTTGAACCTGCAGAAAACTCAGCAGGGAGACCCATCTCACCAGAGACAACTTGAGAAGTCACAACAGCATGGCCATGGCCCATAGATGCCCCGTGGCATGTTTGTGGATAGCTCTGTGTGGCAGAAAACTAATCTGTCTGGCACTGATTCAGCACTGGCAGAGGGCACAACGGAGATGTCTTCATCTTTAAAGGAAGCTTTGCACCCACAACTGCTTTGGGGGGTGCAATACTCACCCTCACTAGTGCTGGACATGTTCCCAGTAATTTGTTCATCACTTCGAAAGCTGAAGCACTTCTCATTTCCCTACCTGCTGTGGAACACATTGCAGTTTGCATGAGGGGGAGACAAGATTGTCCTCTGATTGGACTGCATTGCACTTCTGATTGGTGTCTGAGGATCTAATAACTTCAGTGGGCAAAGCTGACCCTGGTTGGCTGTCAGAACAAGGCTCTGAGCAAAGAACCATTTTTTAATCAATACAGAAGTGAAAAGTGGCTGTGGTTTTACTTGCTTTCTTCTGGTACTACATGGCTTTTGCCACTTTGTGGGTGCCATGAGTGTGTGAAGTTTTCCTCATGATAGAAATCAGCTTGGTTTAAGAGAGGATTGACCATGACTGCAGAATCATTGGCTCTGTCTGGAGTCACATACTCATTTAGATCAACCTGTGATTCAGGGTGAATAAGGTTCCCTTAGGGCTGAGGCCAGGAGATAAGCCCAAACTCACATAGTCTCTGTGGTGTGTTGATGCTCTGAAATTCTGGAAGGAACAAGAAGGCTCAGTTTATCACCTGCACAGTGCTGGGATATCACAGCTTTCTACTAGGATGGATCAGTGGTTCTGTACCTCTAGGAACTTCATTAGACAAGACAGACACGGCAGTATGCAGCATATAGCATACGACAAAATTGCAGAAAGAGTGTAATGGTGGAAGGACATGCAAGCAGAAAATTTAAGAGAAGAAGGGGTATAAGACAATGTGAAGGACGCTCTTCCCAATTCTATTCATCATGGAAAAATGTGAAAAGAGTAGAATAGGCTGTTAACAGAGTGGGAGAGTGAAAAGGCAGAGCATAATCATACACAAAATGCTTTTAGGGACTTGCATGCAGGTACTGCAGGAAGAGAAGCCAACAGAGGTGTGTCATTCCACAAATACAGGCAAGGATGACCTGGATAGTTTCAGCTGTGCGAGTTCAGCTGTGCTGACCAAGCGTAATCAGAGAGAAAGTAAAAACTAGCTGAGGCAATACTGTGAGCAACAGGGATGGCGAGTGCAACTCAGACCACGCTTTCCAAAGCCAAAGGTTTCGGTTTGGTTCAGTGCCCCTTCCGACTGGTGCCATTCCAGCACACAGCGCTGGAGCCCTGCTCCCCTGTGATGTCCCAAGGATGAAGGTGCATTCTGTCTGTCTGCCACAGGGAGTTGTGTAACCACCATACCTCTGTGTGTTCTTTCCCTGCAGATACCAATGTCATACGATACATCCAGCTGACAGAGATGAAGCTCAGCAGATGTTCCCAGAGAGAGAAGGAAACCTTGTGAAAATGAAGCCACTTCAGCTGAAGTGTCCAAGGGGGAACATTTCCTTCCTAGAAGCTCATTTGGTGGATTTTCCCATTTGCTCTGCCTCATCCTCATCTCCTCATCCATCCACTCTCCCTTGCTCTTCATTGAATACCAGTTTTGAAATGAAAGAGACTTGGATGCTGGATATGGCTGCTTGCCAACCATGGTAATACCCTTTCCCCGTGGCAAAAGAGCACAACAACTACAGCCAGCCTTGTTCCCAGACAGTGTCACACACCTGGAGTAGGCAATGCTGGGGGACCTGCCTGGTCCTGAACTGACTGCCTATTACCTATTAGGGAAGCAACTCCCAGAACAACAATTTCCTGACCAGGCAAGTTGGAGACAGAGGGTTTCTGCTCTGAGTGATCACTGGAGCTTGGAAGAGCTAAGAAACCAAGAGAGCCACTGGTCATTCCACAGGGAACAGCAAATGCCTTTTTACCATCAGTTCCCTCTGCCTGCTTCTCCAGTGTGTGTTATTGGTCTCCAGTGAGAGCTCACATGCTCCCAGTCTAATGTCAATGAAAACTGTTTCTAAACATCCTCTTGATGAAAGCACAGAGCACCCTATGAACCCCCTGCAGAGCTGTCCCGGTGCCAGAGGAGAAGGCTGTGGGCCACCACAGAATGCTGAATGGACTGTGAAAGCATGGTGTACAGTGTGAGGGGAAAACTGTGAAATAATTCATTAAAGGCAAATAAAAATTATTCATAGGCAACGAGTCTGGGCATTGCTTTTCAAAGGAGCCTCTTCGGTTCCCCATGTCCAGACAGGCAACATTATCTAGGGAGGGGGCAGCATGGGGTGGGGAACAAGGGACATCTCCATTCTTACCTTGGCTCTACCAATGCCTTGCTGTGTGATCTTGGGCAAGTCACTTTTAGCCTCTTGGTGCCTCGGTTTCCCTATCTGTACACTAGGGATAATAATACTTCCCTACCTCGCAGGGGTGTTGTGAGGATGTATCAGTTCATGTTTGTAAGTAACAGTACAGTGATGTACAGTGCTAAGTATTATTAGTACATTGGATTGAGGTCTTGATTCTCCCACCTTGTGTTGGTTCTTCCTGTGTCCTGTTTTTTTTTTCTTTTGTAGGAGAATGTGGTGCTGACAACAGGGTAGGACCAACAGCTTTGGAGCCTATTTGGCAGCCCAGAGGGTCTATTTTGACCTTCTCCAGCAGTTTGATCCTCTCTGAGAGCTCTGTCTCCTTGGCTCACAGGTTCTTTTCTGAAAATGCCAATAATGGGGTCAGTAAGTGCCACAAAAATAATTCTCAGTGTGACTTGCCCCAGTAATGGCCGACAGGGACATGTTCCCAGTTGCAGGATACACATGAGTAGTTTCATCCCATGGCGGTCAGTGTCAAGTGAGTGTAGCCAGAGTTATTTCACTTGGCCCTCAGCTGAAACACAGAAACTGAAACAGAGCTAAACAGACAAAGTTCGGCCAAGTGCTGTGTGCTTTGGTTCCAGCAGACTTGGTATCTGCAGACAGTTGGCTATGGCATCTCACATTCCAGCTGTGGTATCTGGACACATTATTCTCCAACCAAAATTCAAGAGAATTGTTAGAGAAACATCAAGAGAAAAGGCAAATTGAATATAAGCCAACAGTGTGCCCTAGCAGCCAAGACAGCCAACTGTGTCCTGGGGGGCATTGGGCACAGCATTGCCAACTGGGCAAGGGAGGGGATTGTCCCACCCTGCTCTGCACTGGGGCAGCCTCACCTTGAGTGCTGGGGGCAGTTTTGGGCACCACAATATAAAAAAGGTACAAAGCTACTAGAGAGTGTCCAAAGGAGGGCTACAAAGATGGTCAAGGGCCTTGAGGGGAAGCTCTATAGGTAGTAGTTGAGATCACCTGGTCTGTTCAGCCTGGAGGAGACTGAGGGGGGACGTCATTGTTGCCTTTAACATCCTTGCAACACGAAGCAGAGAGGCAGGCACTGATCTCTTTTCTGTAGTAACCAATGACAGGACCCAAGGCAACAACATGAAGCTGTCAGGAAAGGTTTAAGTTGGATATAAGGAAAAGGTTCTTCACCCAGAGGGTGTGGGCACTGGAACAGGCACCCCAGGGAAGTGGTCACAGCACCAAGCCTGACGGAGTTTAAGAAGCATTTGGACAATGCTCTCAGGCTCATGGTGTGACTCTTGAAGTTGCCTTCTGTTGGGCCAGGAGTTGGACTTGATGATCTTTGTGGGTGCCTTCTAGCTCAGGATGTTTATGATTCTAGAATTTTATGAAATCTCTGTCATTGTCTCTGAAAAATCTTCAGTTGTATTATTTAGTACAGGAACACATCCAGCTCACATTGGGGGTGGGGAAGAGACCATCTAAAAGTCACATATAAGTCCTTGAAATAAGACAGACCTACCTCAGTTGTGTAGAACTTAAGATCAGCTAACATGGCCCCAGAAGTTCATGTTCCTCAGGTGGGCTATGGAGAGTAGCTGCTTCCCAAAATCGGGAACAGTGTGCAGCTACTGTAAAGGAAAGGGCTGCTGGAGGCAGCACAGTCACCTTCTTCAGATGGCCCTTGGTTCACACATCTGGGTCACAAATAGCAAGTACCCCTGCCCATCACTAGGTATCTAAGCAGTAAATGGAACTAAAGCTACTAGTAAGACTATATAAAGACAGAGAGGACAAATGAGGGAAATTCTGTTAAGTGGTTGTTAACCAGACCAGAAAATAAAGGTTAGGCAGAGATGTGCTTGGGTGCATGTAAGATGTACCTAGTACTGCATAAAAGACAGTAAGATTCTGGTTCTCAGGCACATGCAGTCTTCTATCTCCTAAATATATCACAGCACACCAAAAAATTCAAATAGAGGTGACTCTCCCCTACTTCATATTGCTGATGACAGTTCATCCTGCAGCCGCATGTGTCTCTTCACTAGGAGTGAAATGAGGATTCATCCTGCAGGCAATGCAGAAGAGGACACCACCTACGCAAACAGTCTCTGCCCCAGGAAAGCTCATGCAAGCAGAGACAAGCTTGTTACTCATGACCTCAATGTAAGAGAAAGGGCATTCTCCAGCCACTGGAGATGTAAGGCCATGACTGTCATTTTGCCTGGGAACAATTTTAGCCCTCACAATGGCTTCACTGACGTACTGTCACTGCATCAGTGCCATGTATATAGTAATATAAAAAGGGCACAGCAGGCTCCAGTCTCCTTAGTTTTAAGAATCTTTCCCTCCAGGAGCACTCTAAAGGGTAGAGGAAAGAAGGAAGTTTTTGAATGTGCATAAGAAAAATATTTCAGAGAGCCTTCAGGTGCTACACAACAACCTATTTTCTTTCAGAAAACTCTTGTCCTTACATACACTGACAGCAAGGGCACCTGTAAACAGTGACACTCGCACCAGAGACTGGAAGAAGGAAGTCACCAAAGAGGGAACAGAGTCAGGGACTGTTTCATGCAATGACACTAAGTTTGACAGAATTATGGACACACCTTTTCCAGTGAGCGGTCCTTAGCAGCCAGATGTGGAGGTGCAGGCAGAGGCCACCCAATTCCTCCCAAGTTACACAGACCTTGTTGTAGGGAATTGCAGACACACTGCTGGAGGTAGCCGTGTCCACTACAAGTTGATGGTATGTTTCTGCAGAGCAGTCAAGTAGGATGGGAAGATACATGTCCTGGAACCCCGAAAAAGTAAACAAAGCTTTAGCTCTGCCAGGCAGTGAATCTGCATGTCAACATGCAGTACATAGGGCCCTGCCTATACCCAGCAGGGCTAAAATGTCCTCAGTGCAATGAGAAGTGAGCCCATTCATCCATCTTATGGTAAAACAGCAGGAACAAAATGGCAGGTGCCAGGCAGAGCAGTAGGACAGCAAGCAGGAACTGAGGGTGAAAGGAGAAGGATGAGATGATCACGGGATGCAAAATATGAGCCAAACCCAGGTTCATGGGCAGAATGATAATTGAACTAGAAAAAAACTGACCAAAGGCTTAGACACACTATTTGCAGTTCATAACAGCACCCAGTTTTGGCAGGATACACAGCAGGGAAAAAAGACAGCAAGATTAGATGTGATTTTTTTCCACTTGGAGGGGGCAAAAGAGGGGGAGGCTTCCTTCCTGCTGCACAATCATTTTTGAAAGTGCAAGGAGAGGACAAACAGATGCTGGCTGTGGAAATTTTCCAAATATGTGTTAGCAGTTGCTGTTGGTAAAGCTGGCTTGAAAAGGGTGGAGAAATCTTTGTTTAAACTAGGGAGAGGGTAAGACTAGACTCTGGAACTGATGGGAAACAAAGGTCTGGATATTCTTGCTTACTAGTGAAATCCAGGAGCCTCTAAGATGAAAAGGTGGGTCTTGAGTGCAGAGCAACCCCTTTAGCTGTGCATCTCTATTTAGCTTCCCCAGAATTCCTCTGCAAACCTCATCTGTGTAAATGTTATCCCCAAAATACATTGAGTAGGCCCAGGAGTGGCTGTGTTCTCATGCTTCACATCACATCTCCATAGAGTTTATTTGCACAGTTTTCTTTATGCTCAGTCCCGTGATGATACACTTTTGATTTGCTTTTTTCCTAGGAGCAGGAGAAGGGAATGGGGAGGGTATACACTGGGTGAAGGTGAAATCACACTAAATTCACACAGGTCCTGCTGACTATCCAACTTCTCTGGTTGTTTATTCACCTTTCCTCCTGCACCCTGAATGATGGTGATGCTCTTCTCAAGTTTCTATGGTGAAATTTCTTGATCTGCACAGTATTTTATAGGCTTGGGCAGGAGTTACTTAAATAAGGAGGAACAGTGGTGAGCTAACATGCCCCCCAGGCGGGATGCTTGGGAGGGTCCAGTAAATGATCAAGTTTCTTAATACTATCCTTGTATTTTCATAACCAATTACTAAGATCACTGCAGCTGGTAAGAATTCAGAGATTCCAGAGATTCCAGAGATTGCTCTTGAGGAGTTCCTAGGTTACTAAGGTGTTGCACGTTGTACCACCCTCCCCCACCAACAACAGCTTCATGCTGCCTCAGTGAAGGTGATGAAAAGACAAGGCACTGTCCTGGCTCCTCCCACAGCTGCAACTGAAGGAAGGTAAATTCATGCATTCATGATAAGAACATAAGAAGAAACCTGTATGTAACTTTGAGGCAGTTAGCAGCTTGTGAGATGGAAGGGCATATAAGTGGTTCCACAGATGTAAGGAAGGGAAAACCTTCCCTCTCCTTTGCTTCCCAGAGACAGGTGCTCCCTCTGTCACAACACAGGCCAGCTCAAACTGTTCAGCCCAGAGAACTGTGCCTACAGAAACTCTTTCCAGTAGCAGTTGTGGTTGAAATCAGGAAGTAAATAGACTGTGTAGTGCCAAGGAAATTACCTTCTTACTCTACCTTCACGCTTACTCCTTGTCCCTTGGAAAGCACGTGTTGTGACATGACAGACAAGGGGGCATATATGACAATATTCAGCCATGGCCATGGTGAATGAGGCTGCTCTCCAAGAGAGGCTTCACAGGCCCTACCACAGCCTCCTTTTTTCCTTTAATGCCAGCCAAGTCTTATACACGGCAGCAGCTCTGCAAAACCTACTTCCACAGCTTTTCCTTCCACAGGGCTCCCCTTCACATTTTGCCTGGAGGGAACATGAGCCTGCGCCAGCTGGTAGCTACCTCTGGCGGCTCCCCATCACTGGTTAGGAAATAATTTGTAATGCAGCCAGGTGGAACTGGCAAGGGCATCAGGAAATAAGAGGAGGAATTTGGCTGGGGCTTTTGGGCCAACACAGATTCTCATACAAGTACTGGCACCAGATCATCAGTGATTCCATGTGCCCAGGTGCAGAATGCCGGGACCACTGTATATCCACCCGCAAGGCACACAGAGAGCTCCCTGTTGCGCTCCAGAGCCTACAGAGGAGATGGCAGATGAGCTCAGAGGAAGGGTGAATCACCCATGTACTCTGTACTATTTTCTCCTCAGAGCTGAGCTAACAGAAGCATATAAGCATATATTCTCTTGTCTATTGTCAGAGCTTCAAATCAAAACTGTGATTAATCCAAAACTGTACATTTTTGGTATTAGGCCCAGTTTACCTCAGTACTGCAAAGCTTTGGTGTTAGCTT
Organism: Fringilla coelebs; assembly: GCF_963513975.1. Lineage (NCBI taxonomy): Eukaryota > Metazoa > Chordata > Aves > Passeriformes > Fringillidae > Fringilla > Fringilla coelebs. The sequence goes on from NC_140034.1 coordinate 34,736,662, forward strand.
TGTGTAATTTTGATATCTAAAATGCAAAATATGAGCACTGAAGATGACAGAATAGCTTTCTATAAAGAATTCTCCCAAGAAAAGTAATTTCAAAACAAAAGGAAAAATACCTGGTTACTAATAACAGAAGTGATATTTAATATTCAATAATATCAACCAGTGATTTTTTTTTCCAATATTTATGGAGGCACTCCTCAGTCTCTGCATATGTGAATGTGCGTGTGGGTGGGTGCACAAGGGTGTCGTGGGGTGCAGCCCTAGGGGGAGAAATGTACAAGGAAAAGCTGAACCTGTCCACATCCTGCTGCCCAGTCCATCCCACAGCAGGACCTGCTCTACTACAACCAGTCCTGACATGTTCTTCCCAACTACTTGACTCTCTTGAAATGAGAGCAGGGCAAACGCTTGGTTGCCAATTATTGCTGTTACCAGTTACCAGCTCTGCAGGCTTTTCTCTGGCCATGAATGTGCCATGAACATAGTGGCTTACACATGCTCCCCATGGAGAGGAAGGAGAAGGTATTCCAAGGGAAGCAAGAGCTTCATTGAATGTGAAAGCCAGCCTGAGTGAAAACTCTCCTGACAAATCAATAAAAGCACATGCAATTTGGAGTCTGGGATCCTGTTTGAGCAAGAAAGCAGAATGAGAGTATCTCAAAGGACAGTTTAGGTGGGTAAAGGAACACAGAAGAAAGAGACACAGATACCCATACCTGAAAGTCTGAAGGACCAGGCAGAAGCTCTTGACTCCAGGCCAGAAGAGGTTTTTCAAATGGGAGACACGAGGAGTGAAATGGAAGAGGAAATAGAAAAACAGAAAGTGGTAGAAAAACTAAAAGACAGAGTTGACCCCAGTAGGATTTGGGCATCTGGGTAACCAGCCCCTACCACAGCTCTGACTCTGGAGGCAGAAGGAGGAAGAGTGAGGACAGTATCATCCTGAGGACACAAGGAGGAGACCTCAGAAGTGGCTGTCTGCTGGATCTTTAAATCCTGATCCCTTTCTTTTGCCTTTGTGTTGCTTTCAATATCATGAACCAAGAGACAGCCCAAATGGCTTATCCTGATGTATTCCTTAACACATGACAGCAACATCAGGGCTGGGGGAACAGGGATAACAGGGTCATCATTTTAAGACCTATATTAGCTGGAAATGGTAAGACACCTTCATTATGTTTTTGGGAAAGAGTTATTCTGACCCCTGAAACAAAGCAAATGGCAACTTTTTTCCAAGGCTGATATTTTCTTGATAACTTCAATTTCCAGCCCTTATACCAAAGTTGTCCATAAAAGCAGGCTGCTGTTCCAGTTTGGTAGGGGGAGCTATTGCTGTCAATGCTTCTGCTTCAGCTGTGATCCAAACTCAGATGTAGTTGCACCTGGTTCTTCCTGCACCAGCATCTTTGACTCATGTTCTAAATGTTGTTCAGCATGTGATACTAAAATTATAGTGTGTTTTAATGACCACAAGAAAAAAGTACATATTCAAAAAATCCAGGATGAAACAGATGGACTGTTTCTCTGATTTTGCTTAGCAAAGACAGGTGGGGAATTTACAGTTGGAAACAAAGGATTTTCACTTAACCAACAATGGATGGTTGGCAGCCAGTCCAGCTGCCAGTGCTATTTCATGACTGCAGCCCAAAGAAAGCAGCTTAGCATGGCCTGTAACAGCCTCAGGGGAAAGCCTTGTGCAGGATGGACTGTATTTTTTGGCTCCCTGAAAAGAGCAGGTGATAGAGCAACAGCCTCTGCAGGCTTCCTCCACTTCACACAGCAGCAGTACAGGGTTGCAGTGGAACTTTTGGCAGCAGACAAACCCCAAGCTGTTTCATATTACCTCCTACAAACTTCTGGTTAGAGAAATGGCCACATACAAATGGCATATTCCTCACTCAGAGGTGGTCTCCTGCATTTTTTGGGGGCTGAATTAGATCCAAACGAACAGTTGCTGAATTCAGTAGGTTGTCTTTGAGGCTCAGCTGCCTCTTGGCAGGCTCTGAGCATTGACTCAGGGAGAGCATATGAGCCCAAGGACACAAGCCAAAATGCCAGCCCTTTCATGGGGTCTTTTGGATGGCCTCTAGCTGAGCAAGATATGGGGGATGAGCCCGGGTGCTCACAAAAACAAGGTCTTGGCCTCAACTGAGCAGAACAGATGTGTGACCCTTTCATGGTCCAGAGGCCAGGCCCTCACATCAGCTCCCCAAGCTGCAGGGCGGTGTCACAAAGCCAGGGCTGACAGCTGACTGGCAGGCTCCACTGCTAACAACCCTCATGGGCTTGTTAGATGCACCAAAGGCTATCCCAGTCTTTGGTGCTTGGTCTACACTGTCACCCTGAGGTCTCTCTTTCTAAAACCCCTTTAAAACCTCAGTATTAAGGACTCTAAACATCAGCAAATAAACTGTAAAAGTCCATGAGGATTTTTTGGTGCTCAGAATGGCTCAGGTTATCACTTCTTAGTGTTTGCGGCAGGCAATCCTGCCTGCTGTTGTGTCACACAGGCCTGGGCTTCCATATAAACATAGAAAAATAGCTACTTCGTCAGTAAAATGGATGCTGAGCAAGAGCAGCAAAATGGAAGAGCTGAGCAAGAGAAAACCTTGCCTTGAGCATCACCAAACCAACATGTCACAGCAACCCAAACTCAAGTTATCAACCCAACCTGGCAAGCTCAAGTTGCTGTTCAACAGGCTGTCAGTCTGCGAGATTTGATTGATGTCTGGAAAATTATTTCAATATGACAGAAAAAAAAAAGCTGTACACAGGAATAGAGTCTGAATCTGCAGTTTACAGGTAACTGCATAGCTTGACTCTCAGATCAGGAGTTGGGAATACAACACTCTCAGTTTGGAAAATCCTGAAACTTCCAGCATACACAGTGTGCTGGTTTTAGCTGGGGTAGAGTTAATTTTCTTCATAGTGGCTGGTATGGGGATGTGTTTTGGATTTGTGCTGAACACAGGGTTGATGATATAGAGATGTTTTTGTTACTGCTGAGCAGGGATTACACAGAGCCAAGACCTTTCTTCTTTTTGTACGGCCCCACTGGCGAGGAAGTTTGGGGTGCATGGGAGCTTGGGAGGGGACACAGCCAAGGGCAGGTGACCCCAGCTGACCAAAGGGACATTCCAGACCATGTGACATCGTGCTCAGTATATAAAGTTGGGGGAAGAAGGAGGAAGAGGGAGACATTTGAAGTGATGGTGTTTGTCTTCCCAAGCCGCTGCATGTGATGGGGCTCAACAGAGCCCCATCCCTCCTGGAGATGGCTGAACACCTGCCTGCCCATGGGAAGCACTCAGTTAATTCCCTGTTATGCTCTGCTTGTGTGAACAGCTTCTGCTTTTCCTATTAAACTGTCTTTATCTTTTCTACCTTTTACCCTTCCAATTCTCTCCCTCATCCACTGGTGGGGGAGTGAGCAAGCAGCTGCATGGGGCTTGGCTGCTGGCTGGGGTTAAACCACAACACACAGTCAAAATTCAAATCAACAGAAAAATTAAGAACCCCACAGTAGCATCAGCACTGTTTCTGATTATAAAATGAGCCCCATTTTTCTTCTCAAGCAATGAACCTCCTTCTAAGACATATGCTGTTGTTGAGAGACATCCTTCTTATTTTCTGTATTCTGGGACAGCCATGTCCCACTTCACCTGTTATTAATCTACAGACTGATGTGGAGCTCTAGGGATCCCAGATGTTTACATCTTTGTGATGTCAGATGGACTCATTTCACTAATGAAAGATTGCTGTCTAATAAAACGTAAGATCTCTCCTTTTCACTCATCAGCAATATAAACACAAAGTCCCTGCAGGGACTTCACAGCTCCGTTCATGATGAGCAAGCCAAACCAAGCCATGTCATCTCACACTAGAAATCTGAGGAAGTACCAGCTCTGAAAATAGAACTTGAAAAGATCCTCAAGGAAACATGCACATCACCCCATTACCTTAAGGCAATTAGGTCAGATCAAGTCAAACTACTCCTGAGTTTAGTTTATCTAACCTGTTCTCAAAAGCCTCCTATGACAGAATATCACTGCCTTCATAGATGAAAAGTTAAGAGACTTCTTTCTACAGCTTTAATTGTCTCCTCTGCAGTGATTTAAATTAATTACTTCTTGTTTCAGCTACAGCAGCTATTATCAAAAAGTTAGTCTCTGTCTTTGCAGTAAGTCATTATGTTTGTAAAGGGCTCTTCTCTAGGACTGATCTTTCAGCTTCCATCAAGATTTCTTACACTCAGCAAGTTTTCTGGCTCCTTGCTTGTTCTACTCATTCTCCTCTGGACTTCTTCCAGGTGGTTTACATGTTTATTGGAGTGCAGTGCTGAAAGCAGGACTGTTCTCTAGCTATGGCCTTCCGGCACAAGACAGAGCAGAAGCATTATTTCAGATAATTATTTCTGATATATGATAGGCCAACTTACATATTTGCTCTACTAACAAGACATTATTGACTCACATTCAAGTCTCACCCCAGACTTCTTTGACTCACTCCAGTTTTTCTTCTATGCTGTCATCATGTCCTTTTGTATTTCTGCAGCCAACATTCCTTACTGAATTGCATCCCATGTGGCTGAGAAAGTCAGATTCCACAAAATCAGACATCACAATTCCTTTCCCATAGAAAGAAGAGATCTGCATCTCTGCTTTTTAAAGGATGCACGTGGTCAAATTTTAAGAAGAAGCAAAAGTAAGATTCAGCACAAAGTACCAGGTTTTGGGTGGGGAAAAATCAATATACTTGTTCCACTTCTGTGCTGTTGTTAACAAGTTCCACCGCACAAGCCCAGCAGTGCTTTTAGTAGCTACAAAAACCACTTAGAGTTGAGAGTCGCAGGCTGTTGGGATCATCACTCAACAGTGTCTTTCATCATGCAAAACAACTCATCACTCCTTTAAATTATGTTGCAGAGTCAGGCACATTCAGATCTTCCGAAATAAGCAGGATTAATAATGCCTGAGCAAGACTGGAACATTGAAGAACCAATGGCACAAAATCAAGTGTTATTCACCACACCTTGCAGGCCCTTTCCCCATCGTACCCCAGTCAGGTAGAAAATTCGTGTTTCTTTCAAAACCTTCTAAGCAAAGGCCACAGGAAGCGCAGCCCATAGATCTGAATTACCAAATCTCCTGTGTGTCTTGATTTTTTAGCAGCTCATGCACCTGACCATGAACAGAAAACCAGGTGCTCCTCAACAGAAATGAAAACTGAGGATGAAAGATGGAGGGAAAAAAAAGGAAAAAAAGAAAAAAAAGGAAGAAAATGCTAATTGAAGTTTGAAGATTATGGCTTAGCTTCTCTTCATAGATTTTTATTTGGTACTCACAGGTAGCGAGTAGCTCAGTGACATCCAGAAAGACATTCTGAATGTCTGACCTGCTGTTTGCTCTTTCCTAGCAAGAGAAAGTGTGTGCAGCGAAGGACTTGGCTTGGTAGGTCATGGGTTGGAATGCACACATTCCAGTGCTTCTGTCTTTAATCAACATGTAAGAAACAAATATCAATACCTCCCCAAAGCACTGAAGGAAATAATGCTAATTAGAGTAGCTGAGAATCTGACAGATTGGGTACAGTGCTGAAAGTGGATCAGAGGGGAAGAAAAATTGTGTAGGGTAGTAGAGGCTGGACTTGTCTCCTAGTTCTGCACTCTCACTTAGCCCATGTCAGAGAGCTGTTCTGAGCCCCAGTTCTCACTTCATTGAACAAGCCCCATCTTCTGTTGCAGAGTATGGAAGAACTCTACAAATAACATTTCCAGCACACTTTTGAAGGGACCCTATGAGCATGAAGTATTACTGCTGCTGTTGTTACAATTAAGAACAGAGTCTGCTGCTGAATAATTCATTTGATGTAAAAAACAGCCGGCAAGTTGTTGAACAAAAATGATGTACAATGAGACATAATTACAGAGTGGTTGCGGAGAGCAGGATGCAGATGGGACTCTCAGGTTGGTTGCTGGTGACATCAGAGCATGGACAAGCACAGATGCGTGTTGGCTTGCATGCTTCATTTTCTGAATTATTGTATCACTTTGTCTTTAACTTTTGAGATACTCAAGGACTCATTTAGACGGACCATTTCTGGTGGAGAAAGAAGATTCAGTATTCCCAGTTTTTTAGTACTTACCATTACTGATAGGGCTCTAGAAGTACTGCTGACTGGGAGGCACTATCTTGTCACATCATTACTGGTTTTCTTGATAGAAGGAATGGGCAGAGCTGCTAATTCCCCACAGATGTTGTGGACACCAAAACTTTCTGCAGCAAATTTTAAAAAATGGAAGGAGATTCTGTGCCTCAGATTGCTGCTTGCAAAAAGATACCAGCATTCCCAGAGCCCAGCCTGCAGTGTGTGAGCTTCAGAGCCATCTCTGTTTTTCATCAAATCACACAGGAAAAGCTTTCTCTGCCTAAGCTTGGGAAGAAAATGAATTCCTCTCTACTCTGCTTTCTTTATCCCCCACCTGGAGTACTGCATCCAGCTCTGGAGTCCCCAGTATAAGGACATGGATGCCTTGGAGCAGGTCCAGAGGAGGGCCATGAGGATGACCAGAAGGCTGGAGCATCAGCAAAAAAACAGTAACTAAATCAAAAACTAAACCAGAAACTGAGACCTACTTCAGCCAATTTGTCATCAGAATTAAACAGATACTTCCAGATACTACTGATAGATTCAAGCCTGGCTTAGGAGACTGAATGACAAAATCCCTCCTGTATCCCAGATCTCTGGCTATTTCTCATATGTGAGCCAGATTCAAGGGATGGGGAGCTTGGAAGATATGGATGGCCTGGAGCCAGGGAGAGAAAGTGGAACACCAGAAGAGGCTTTATCACTCATTTCCTATATAATAGCCAAAATACCCTTCTGTTCTTTCTCATATATCCTAGAGAGAGCACAACTGAAGTGTGAAGAACTGTTTAATGGATTTAGCAATAGTATTGATCTTCTGTCATTTAAAAAGGGTCTCAGGGCCTAATCAGATCCTTAGAAGGGTCTCATTATTTACTTTGCCAAGGGAAACGATTAGATATCAGAGAAAGAAAAGGCCCTTCTGCAGGCATGGGTTTACTCAGCAGGATACAAATCCATTCCATTTACTCTACCTGTATATGTGTTTAAATAGGAAAGAATCCAAACAACCTCAATGAGACTCTGCCTGGAGGAATCAGTACAGTAGCAATAAACAGAAGTAGACTCAGCGACACAGCAAATTGACTCTTAGATTTCCAACACCCTGATTTAGCTCCATTATTTGGTCACATAAGAAATGACAGCAGAAATTATATTGTTGATGATAGAGACAGATTGAAAAAGTTTTCACCTTCTGAGATACAAAGGTAGAATGAGTAAACCAGAAACCCTCTGATAGCATTTTTTTAGTCACCTTTGAGACAACAGAAAATTATCTTATCACACCATTGCCTGTAATGCCCCTGCCTGAGAAAACAGTGATGGTTTTATTTCCTTGACACTTGAACCCAAGTTAACTTCCCAATCTGTCTTTCAGGGTGGCTGCAGATGAGCCAGCCCATTTTGCACCTATGTTGTCGTACAACCGAAGCTATGCAGACATGGAGCAGCAGCTGTAGAACTGCCTACTCAGCCCATGTTGGGTCTATCAGCAGAGAGAAATATTTCCGGTTGAACACAAACACTGACTTTGCAGTGAGATTTCTTTTGCAATGATATTTTTTCATGTTAACATCCCAGGTATTATCAGTACGTTCTGAGATAGGCACACACACATACACATATACTTGCATGATAACAATAGTGAATAATCTGGTTTGATTTGGCTTGCAGGAGATACTTTGAACATCTTTTTATTTCAATTCCATGCAAACTCTACACCAGTTTCTACTGCTGAATTCCACAAACAATAGAGTCAATTCAAGAACCTTTGTATTTTCCTTTACTGGAAAGATTTTGCATTAGTTTTCTTTCAGGTAGTTATTTTTGAGAATTTTACTTAAAACACCTCACTGTTTACCACATGAACCTTGCAGGTGGCTTGCTTTCTTGGATCAACATTGATCTGCCTTGCTCAGCACTGTCATTGTACTCACTCATCCTGATGCCCACTTGCATTTAGTCATGGATTTGCCAAATCCCTGGCAGGTTTGTAGTCAAGTTAATGGACCATTTTATGGGACATGAAGGTTTTGGACATCCCCCATGTCTCAACCACATATTTGAAGGAAGGAAGGTGCACAAAACCGAATGACCAAGAAAAGGTTAATTCTTTCATTTTCTAACCATAGAAAACAGGGTTCTTCTTCCAGGGCAGAGGTGGGTTAAGTAAGTGAGCAGGGTATCCCCTTGGAGCAGCAGAGGCAGGCCATCCCAGTGTGACCTTCAAAGCACAGGGACATGGCTCCCTGAATCAGAGGCTTCAGCATGGCAAAAAGAGCCACTGCCAAATTTTAAGAGAAGCCTGAAAGTGACTGACAAGTGCACAGACTGTGTCAAAGTGTCGAGAGCAACAGAGGGTGTGCTGCTCTGCCATGGCAGCTGTAGCACTGGACAGAAGTCCCCAGGATGGTGGCTGCTCCCAGGGCAGAAAGCCCAGGGCTGGCAGTGGCAGCTGGAGAGGCAGAGGGCAAGAAGGAGGGGGTATTGGGAGTGTAAACTGTCACTCCTTGTATAACCAATAGATTTCACCTGGCAGTCACTGACGGACAATAAATTTAGAAAGAAAGGAACACCATTATTTTAGTGTTCCTCTTACATACTTTAGTATGACATTAGAGTCCAGTATCTCAGAGACACTTTAATAAACCTGTACCTCTGAAAGTTTGATGTAGATTCAAAAAGCCTGCAGAGGCAGGAGTAGCCAGCTGCTACAAATATGTTCTCTGATTACAGGAGTTCCAAGGCAAGAGTAGCTTTGCCTAAAAAAAGAACCTTCCTGTTACGCTCAACCATCTATTTTGTGCAATAATTGAATGTCTGCTGAAAAACCGTCTTGTGATCTGTTGCAATAAAAGGAGTGTGTTTGATCATAGCTTGGTTGTGCTCCCTGAAATGCTGCAGCCCACAGCCTTTAGTGCAGAAAGCCTGACATGCTCCTTCTCAGAGCACCCCTCATTCTACAGAAATGTTTTGGGCCCCTTGCACATTTTGTCTACAGTGCCAGAGCCCTTTCCTTCCTAAAGCAAAAGCCTTCAAGCTCTCCTTCCACTGCTGGAGTGTTTATTACAGAGGAGGGTACCTTGGGCTTTCTATCAGGTTTGTAACCTCCTTCCCAGATTTAATGCTCTGTATTATATCCACAGTTGATCACAAAAATAGACGGCAGTTTTTATTTCATGCTCAGCCTGAACCCTGCTGGCTTAGGAGGAGCAAGGGTGATGTGGTGAATTTGTCTTAGTTTATATCATATTCTCTCTGCATCTTTTTAGCTATAGGAGGACCTGCCATCTTATGAAAGCAATCTACTGCAGTATGATCCAGACAGCAGTAAATACTTTACTTCTATTTGTTCATTTGTCACCACATTTAATCTAAATCAAGTTTTACAGCCTAAAACCAGATATTCCTTAGAACTGCAGATAATTCAGCACAAGTAAAATGCCTTTTTTAGAACTATATTCAATAAAAAGCAAATGTTAGTAGGAGCGCTAATATCATTAGGAGTGAGGAGATGTTTTGGTTTTAAATTCCTGATTTCACTATGCTGAAAAGCCCATCACAGTTGTTCTGTGCTGTACTCCAGTGGCTACTGCAATGCCAGCTGTAACACCTTCTTGGAAACTACAAAGAATGGATGTCCTCTTCTGAGATGGGTTTGGGTGCCTCCCCCAGCTCACACATACTTGGGTGCATGTGTGAGAAAGGACATGAATGCACAGGCACATACACACTTTAGGGGTATTTTGTATTTCCCTCAACCGTATTCCACTTGCCAAAGGAGACTGTTGAATAATAGCCTCTGAGGCTCAGTGCGTAGCTATTCCAGCCTTTCCCTGGCTATTTTCTCCCTCACTGAAACAGATTTTAATTCTACATCAGACTTCCCCTCATGCAAAATAACTTCATGAATTTTTGTTTTGACATAGGTGACCCCATGACACCAAGTCACATGGCACCTGCTCTCCAGCTCAGAAAATCACATCCTTCCTTGGCTATTCTTCACCAGCTCGTCTATTGCCATCATGCCCTCAGTCTTACCCCAGGCAATATGACTTGCATGTGAAAGCTTAGACATTTTGTTGCTCTTTGGTAGAAAGAGGTTGTTTATTGGAGTGATGCCCAGAATATCATTCGTCTTTGTTGAGCACACATAGGTAGGAAAGGCCAGGAGCATAAGGAGAGAAGGAATTTAAAGTTGTGTCAAGGTCTTGACTTGATTCTTCTTACCTGTACAGGAGGGAGGTGAGACATTACTTTCCTTTCCTTGTCTGCCACCGGCACTAGAACAGCAGAGATTGGGTCTGAGAAAAATGTATTCAGCCCACAATGCAAATCAGAGGGTGATTAAATGGGACTAAGACTTAGAAATCAGTACCAAGTAGCTGTTAGGAACACCTGGTACTTCACAAAGTGAAATGAGTGGAAGGGCATCAAACTCCCAGGATAAGGGCAGTTCCAGGATAGTCTGTGCACAAAGGCAAAAGCACCTCTAGTTCCCTGGGCTCCTGTCCCCTCACTCATTTCCCCCTCAGTGGAGGACAGTAACATACAATGACAGCTTGGACTTCATGTCTCCTTTATCATTCACATCCTTTAGTTGCTATGCTGTCCTAAGGGGTAGAGAGAGCACCAGGAGTTTTCTTTCTTAGTTATGAGGAAAGCTCTGTTCCTTTCTCCACCAAAAGTTATTTTGCCATTTTTGTTTTTATGTTAGCATTTGATGTTAATCCACAGGCAACTCTATTTCCATCCTCAAATCCTTTTCTGAGATTCTGATTCTCAACCAGCATTTCCTTTCTCTCTTTCATGTAATGTGATATTTATTCCTTTTCTTTGAATCAATACAGCTTTATTTAGGATGGCATCTTTCATAGAAACTGTATTCTGAAATGCCTGTGAATAACTCCAGACCATGGCCTGGGACAAAGCACTGCAAGTGGTAAATATTGCATAGGGTCAAATCATTCAATCACACTTTGTTTCACCAAACCCCATCTCATCGATTCCTCAACTTTCCTGCATCTTAGAGATTTCACACCTGCATACTTTTCCCCTCCCCTCAAAGGCTGATGTTCCCCTACTTTGTCATTTATACAGCTCTGATCACAACCACATGAAATCCTCAGGAAGGAAGATGTTCTCAATTAAAGTATGCGCCCAGCCTATACTTGCAATGAGCATTTGAGATGCCCAGCTAGATAGCTCCTTACCTCCCAGAATATCCAATCCAATTAGTTCTACCTAAGTTATTGAAAGACTTGCTTATTCAGAAGAGGTTCTGAGTGCTGACTCCAGGACATCAGCACAACACACTACTGTAAGAAGTCCCCAGTAGCATACACTGAAGGACTTGTACCTGCCCTGAGAAGGACACTTTGAGCCCAGGCTTGTCAACATCTCATCAAACAAAAGGCTATCCTGTAGCAGGAAGAGGGTGAGAGGCATATAGGTGGCCTCCTGGAGAGCACTAAAAGGGAAAATGACAGTTCTTCCCCAGCAAAGCTTTAGACTTTCTATATTCTCTCCCTATGCATCCTATGGCAACCTCCCAACCCGTTTCACTGTCTCCATACCCACTGATGCAGGGGTACCAATACTAACTTCTGCAGAGGCATCTCCTGTAAGCTCAGGAGTGTCCCCCTGAAATATGAGCTAAATAAGGGGCAAAATGGGAGGGAAGAAGACTCTCATTAAGACTTATTTGGTTTTATATGACCAGAGTGAGAACGGGGATTAAAAAGTATTAGCACATACAGTGAAAAATAGAAGGAGCATCGACCCCATGTACTCTGATGCCCAAATCTGGTTCCCCTCAGGACTCACTGGTGTTAACCATGCTTGTCCTGCCCACTGGATTGTGTGGCAGATAACCACTGTCTGCCACTGATTGTCAGCACCTGCCTGCATCCCTGGACCTGGGGGACTCAGGAAGCCTAATACATTTATCAGAAGGGCTGGAAGACCCTGTCATCCCCAGCAGGTCAGGAGACAGCAAACACAGCTCAGGGATCATCTCTGGTGGTGTGTGTAAGGGGACCCATGGCTGGGACTGTGTGGGCTCAGCACTGCTGTTGAGCAACCCTCTGTGTAACATATACCACTGATGAGGCATGCTGACACTCACTGTGTGTTTTAAGTTTTGACCAAAAGAAATGCTTTAACATTCTGCATTCACACACCAGTAACCTTCCTTTATTAGCTAAAGCCTGCAAAACTCACAACAAAACATTTAACTGATCCTCTGCATAGAATGCAATATATTCTTAGGAAACAATTAGCAAAATGAAAAATTAGCCTCAACTTCTGTATGCCATTTTTCTTAATGGGCCATTAAAAGGCTTCTTCGTGTGCTGCATTTATCTCTTTCCTGTTAGTGCTGCTCTTATTAAAGCATCTTGTGCTTCCCTGTAGACCTCTACAGACATTCAGCCATTTTGTTTTAATATTATTATCCTGCTAACAGCTGAATGCAATTTTCCAAGAGAGCAAGCTAATGTACACCTATAGTGAAAAACACTTGCAGAAAATTGAAGAAGAGAGCTGTGGCCAGAGAAGGGAATTGAGAAGCAGGACTCCTAGGATCTACTTCCAGTTATGCTTAGAGCTTACACATCTGGAAAGATTTTTTTTAACCTCCTTTTGCCTCAGTTTCTAAACCGTTGAATGATCCATGAAGACCTGGATTTAAGGTATCAAATGCACTCAAAAAAAGGTGGTCCACACTTCCCGTACCCCTAATCACATCACTTTCAAACGTAAATTGGCAACTCTATCCATCTCCTTCCTCCCTTCTCCTCATCTCATCCCTCAACTCAACTCATCCTTCTTATAAATCTACCCTCCGTGGGATTAGGATTTCTCCCTTTTTTTTTTTTTTTTTTTAAATTTTTTTTAAGGGGGGAGTGGGTGGGGGGGAGAATTTTTGAATTTTCTCCCATTTCTTGCTAAGAGACTTTAACTATCAATATTTAAAGAAATAAAAGAAATGGCCAAGGTGAGGGAAGGGTGCAGCCGGCCACTCTCTTACCTGAAGTCTTCTCTTCAGAAGGGCAGAGATGCCATGAGATTTTGGCCGGGGGGTGTGGGGCTCACTCTCTCGCTGCCAGCATCGGAGAACAGTCGAGCTGTTGCTTAGTGTGGGGAGTGGGGAGATTTCCCTGCCACCGCTGGAGCCCAGCCCGGTACTGCTTCTTCCTTACTGTGCCTTTGCTCCTAAGAGTAGCCATTGAACTGCGACCTTATTAACACCCTACCTCACTGGAAAGGACCCTCACCCTCTGCTCGAGGGCCCTCAGGGGAAAAGCCTTCCGAGGAGCCTCTCCCGGCTGCTTTTGGGAGCCCGGCTGCCACCGCCCGGGCCTGACCTTTCTCTGCCGCTCCTCTGGGTTTTTTTCACTACAATGGAACCCTGCAGCCCCTGCCTGCCGGGACACCCCGCGGCTCCTGCCACAGCCGTGGAGTCTCTGGTACATTTCTCTTGCTACACCGGGGTCCGTTGGTCCCTGCCATTCCAGCCACTGCTCCGAGGTTCCTCCGACAGCCCGTTCCGCCATCCAGCCCGCCCGCCATTACCGCGTGAGGGAGACCCGGCTGGGCTCGCGCCACAGCGCCCCCTGCAGGCGCAGGTGAACCCTCGTGCCCGCGCTGCCCGGCCGGGAGTCAGCAGCGCCCCTGCCGGCCGTGAGCGGAACCGCAGCGAAGGGGAAGTGCCTGCGGCCGAGAGCAGGCTGGGACTGGGGTTCTGGTTCTGCCCGTTGTTTGTTTGCCTTGTCATGCATACTAACAAAGAACTGTTGTTCCTTTTCCCCTGTCATTGCCTAAAAGCCCTTTGATTTCAAAGTTATAATAATTTGGAGGGAAGGGGGTCATATTTTTTCCATTCCAAGGGAGGTTCCTGCCTTCCTTTGCAGACACCTGTCTCTGAAACCAAGACCCTCCTTTTTGGCTGTTATGTGCACTCATTAAAATTCCAGCCAGAGACATTTGTAGTGGATGTTAGGAAAGCAATTCTAACAGGAAATATAGCGAAGTGATGATCATTTCCCCTGTAATGTAGTTTAAGTGAAAGGGAACAAACATGTAGGCCGCACAATTACTGCCTACACAATCTGTGTAGCTGCAAAGTGTTCTTAGCCTCAGGCCACGTGGCAGAAAGGAGGTCACAGCCGTGCACTGCTGTGGTTTCCTGGCCTTACTGCTGCCTCTCAGCTGCCCTGCAGCACCTCAGTTACCTCTCATCCTTCAATATGTGGCTTTGCTTTGCTTCCACAAGGCTCCTGCACCCAAGGCCAGGAGTGAGGACATGCTGCACAGCCTTGTAGAGTCAGAGCCCTACCTTGTGCTGGTGTGTACTAGTACTTCACTTATCTGTCTCCCTCCTTGAATATAGAGAAAGTAAAAATTGTTGGTTTTTAGATGTGCTATAGCTCTGACCACCTACTAGATGTGGAAAACACAATTCACAGTTCACTGGAGTAATTTAGCCAGTGAACAACTTACAGAAACCAGAAGTGCCAGGAAGACGTTTTGGGGAGGTGGAAGCACATAATTTGCACTTCAATCATGATGTTCACTGCCAGATAAAATCAGCACAAGCCTTAGCCTGTACCTGGGACAAAAATGACAAACGGTTGATGAGCCTTGATAGACAGAAAATGGAGAAAAAAATCTGAGAAGCCATTACAGAATCAAATGCAAGGAGCTGCACGAGCTAAGCCCAGTTCTGTGATGGTCATACACTCACCTTGATTATTATTTTGTACCTTGTTACTAGCCTGTGGTTGGCATCTATAAAGGCAAAAAATCAGCTCTGCTAGAAATAGATGTGCTCTACACCAATCTGTATCTCATCCACTCGAAAATACAGGAAAAGGCACAGCTACATAAGCTGCAAAACTGAGTGCTGGCAGATGAGACTCTGGAAACGCATCCAAGAGGGGCAGGTGGGAACTGGGAAACAGAATGGCAGCAGGAGGAAAGGAAGGATATATGGGGGTCATTGCTCCCAGAGTTAGCAACAGGAGACAGGGTTTCATGGTGCTCAGTCAGCAGACCGGGAGAGGTGCAGGCATCCTTATATCTGACGACTCACTCCTGACTTATGTGTAAGGCTGCTTGGCAAAAAACACCAAAAGCCCAGGGGCTCCTGAGAAAGCTGTCATTTTGCAGCTTTTGAAGGCACTTACAACATGCTGTTAAGTCACTGAATGCCTGCTGTAAAATTTAAGCCCCCTGTGAAATGCAGTTTCTGCACAAGCAGTGTGTTGGACAAGGGGAGGGCAGCAAGGTGCAGGAACATACACACCTACTTCCCATAGACCCACAGCTCCACATCCAGCCTGACAAAGCTCAGCTAATCCATCCCACAGATCCTTTATAGCATCATCTCGTCTCTGCAGGGTTCTGCTTCAGTGTGGTTCAGGCTGCAGAACCCAGATGGGAGCTCTGGATGTTTTCCTTTCCACCCACAGAAGCCCTTTTATCTTTCAGCTGCCAAAGAGGCATGTGGATCCTGACAGGAAAACAATCAGCAAGTCTCTATCAGCCAGAGACATCAGGGACATAGGCATGTTTATATTCCAAGCCCTTATCTGCCTGGATGGAGACGTGTGCTCTCTGAAGAGCCCAAACTGCTCCCTCACCATGCACGGTGTCCAGAGTGATGATCCTTATCCTGCCCAGATCCTCCTCAGAGCTGCTTGGCCTAACACCCTGGGCACAGCCCTACTTTTTTTGCCAGCTATCTTGGATGAGTGACAAGGGGTGTTGAATAGAAAGGGAATTGTGACACCCCCATGGGGACTCTTGTGACTTGTCAGCACTGCTGTGGTTCTTCCCACTTCCCCTTCATCTGCTCTGAACTGGCACCAAGTGTGCCACATCACCACTGCTTCTTGCCTAGTAATCATGCAAGAAACCTGCAATCTATTTTTAAAAAAGGGCTGAGTACTCTTAAAGATGAGGGACTGGGGCAAGGAATATAACTAAAACAATAAAACAGGAAAGAAAGTACACATGTGTTCCCAGGTCTGCCAATACAGGCTCCAGAAAGGTTATATATGGTGCTGCTCACATCCACATTGTGCTGCTGTTTGGAGTTAATGCACAGTCTTGGAGACAAGAAGCTTTCAGCCCTGGAATAGGTGCCCTCAGTCTTTCTGGGCACTGTCCTCCTGTTCTGCCTGAGAGGCAACTAGCAGCAAAAAGAGCATCTAATCAGCTGTAATTGAAACCAACCAGCTCCAATCCATCTACCAGCAAAGGGAAGGGCTTCATAAAAAATGTCCTCTACTCCTGCAAGGAGGTGTCTGTCCTCATGAGCCTCCTGGGAGTGAGCAGGAGACCTTTTCTCACAAGAAGGAAAACTGAGGAGTGTATGTGCTAACCATGGACCTGGGAGCAGGTCTGTGCAATGCTCTTCTTGTAGTGCCAGAATTCCTTCAGGTGTAGAACAGGTCATGAGTGTGGTAGTGGCCTCTGTGTTGTGACTGATAAGGTGAATGAAAATCTCTGCAACATAGGACTTTTGGCTGCTGGCTAGCACAGGACCTGAAGCAAATCAAATCCGTTCACCTCTCTAAGCAAGGTTTCTTTGCCCTGTTGTCCAATGCTCATGCAATAAAAGAAACTTTTTTTTTTGGCCTGTCATGGCTTAGCACTGAGATGCAGATGTGGTAAACTTTCTCAGGCATTAAAGTGCTGAAATGAAACAGTCATTGCAGCAAGTTTTGTCCTTCAAGTTCTTAAGCAGGACACAGACCATCACATCCTGAGTCATCCAGCTTCACAGCAGCATGAACTTGCTGTCTATACCTTGAGTTGCTTTTTTTACGATAAATCCACTTCTCTACCACCCTGTCACAGCACAAAGCATTTAGCAATGAATAATATTTCTGCACCAGTAGGAACATCCCCTGCAGTTTGAGGATGCAAACAGTTTCTTCCTGGCAATACATAGTGCAGCTGCCAAAGGCTACCAATCTGAGCTGGAGCCTTGGTGTTATTTTAAGCACTGTTCCCAGCTGCAGCAGAACTGTGTTTGCCAAAACCCTTCCTTCTAGAAAGGAAGAAAACTAGCCAGGCCATATGGTGTCTTTCAGGAAGATGAAGTGTTGACTTTTCCCAGCATGTCATGAGCATAAAATTAATCCACACTTTAGCATAGCTGGTGAAGAATCTTGCACACCTTTCATGTTCCAACCCATGTGTTTTGTCTGTCCTTTTAACTCTGAATTTATATGTCCCTCAAACTCCAGTTTGATGCCAGGACCTAGATGAATACCTTGTTTGTGCCTGTCACTGAACAAATGTATGGAACATCCACTGACCTGCGTTAAAAGCCAAAGGTAGGGACCCAACTATAAGTGCAGATCAATTAAGTCTTTGAGGGTAGAAGACTGGTGTCAGACTGACACAGAGCAGAGTGCCAAGAATTTGCGTGCTTTTGACTCATCTCTGCCTACAGAAGGATGATTAAGATAAGGACTCTGCCCCGGGGTTACCAAATATTTCTGAACAAGTCCTGCTGCTTTTCTGCTCCTCTGCCAGAACTGAAAAGCTTAAACACGTCCACCAGGTACCTGGGTATAAAGGTAGACACAAGTAGTACCCACAGAACCTTCCCAGCTGCCAGCAGAGAGGTTTCCCTTCCCATTTGCACAGTCATCCCAGGACACAAACCCAAATAGCTGCTGTTTTAACTACCCAGCAAGAGACACACTCAACTATCATCTCGGTCAATTTAGCAAATGTTTGCCTTAGATAAAACAAAACTGAAAAAAGGTGAGAGCCTTGTGTAATCTAAATCACATTTACTCCTACACACAGAGTAAATAAAAAAAATCTTTTATATTGTGCACTGCAGCCTATGGAGATGTATGTATATAATAAACATCCCCATTCTAGAAGTAGTTAAAGAAGGAGTGTAATGAGCCATATAGGAAAGACATTGGGAAGATGAATCCAAGTGCTCAGTCAGCTCTAAGGTCTCCTAGCTTCAGTCTGCTTTCCTATGGCAGATCACAGCAGCCAGTATCAGCAAACTGAAGCAGATCCATTGGCAAAGAAAATGGCCATTTGAGTTACAAGATTAGACTCCTGGCACTTCAAGGAATGGCTGGCATAGTACTTCAGTCACAAGAGAGAGGCTGATGAGGATATTGCTCAGGGGCAATTCCTCTCAGCTGGTATTATTTAGATTATGTAGAGGCAACATCCCGATGCACACCAAAACCTTTGGAGAAGACTAAGTTTACAAAGGGTCTGACACAAGGTTAAGACTTCCTGTCTGAGATGGAGCCCAAGGTCAGAAGCACTGCATCAAAATAAGGCAGTCTGGATGTGCCATACAACCTGAGAGGAATCTTTTGTGGTATGAGACAAAACAGGAGTTGCACAGAGCTGGTCAGGCCCTCAGATTCCCATAGCCACGTGGTTCCAAAGCCCTGTTCTTAGCTTGTGTGCAAGCTTGCTGTTAACCACCCACTGCATAGTTTAGATGAGGAAAGGAAAACAGCTTCCAACACCCTCAACTGTGGCTTATGCAATACTTAACATTATTATTGCTCAAAGGCTCTCACAGAAGTTTCTGTCTGACCCTCCCTAGTCCCAAAAGCCCTTTAGTTCCTGAGAGATATTAGGTAGCACTTACATCTTCAAGACTGTGTAGATTCAAGTCCAGAAAGGATTTGCTTAAAGAGCAGGTTATTGCAGCAAATTCCTGCACTCCACCAGACATTTTCAGTTGTGTACTGTCCAACAGCAATTTTTAAAAAATCTATTCCATCTTTAGTTGGATGGGAAAGAATTTGCAATTGAGACTTAGACATCTGTTTTTCTCAGAGCTGTGTAAGTTGAGGAACCCTACAGACTAAGTGGCTGTGATGCCATTTCAGAATTAAGATCTGATAATATTGATTCCTTACTCATGTCTTTAGGCAGAAGGACAGTGAAGGACATTGCTTGAAATAGTACTGCTGAAAGGCTGTGTATAACTCATGAGAAAGTCCTATCATGCATGTAATTTGTAATAATCAATGCATATGAAGAGAAAAATACTTCAGGCTAACCCTGAAGGGGTGGATGCAAGAAGTGCGGTCCTAATGGATGCAAGAAGTGTGGTCCTAATGTCAGAATTGAATGCAGGTGAGGAACCAGTTGGCAAACATGGTTATGACAGATTGCTCCAGAGAAAGCTATGTGATTGCAGAAAAGGAGATTGGATTATAAAGGCAGAAAATTACATGGAGGAGAAGGCCAGCAGAGAATCTCAGCTGTTTGTATTGAAGATATGAAGCACTGAGGCTGCAGGAGCTGCTTCCTCCACTAGACTCAGCAAAAGCTGAGTTTCTGAAACCCCCAGTGGTGGTGAAATCTCCTGGCTTCTCCTCATTCTCTAACTGCACTTGATTACAATGCAGATCTGCAGAACTAGAAAAAGATAATAACGAACTTTAATGGATTCTGTCATTGAATAGGTGCCTGCCCCAATAAGTATCCAACAGCTTCTGTAACAATGGCCCCTTCGACAGTTTGGCTGCCTGGGCTCATGGTCAGCTCAGATACAGCTGTATGGCTGTGGTTGGGACAAGAGCTATGAGAAACCTCATCACAGCCTCCTGCCTTGACCAAGTAGCCACATTTTCTTGCCCATAATCCTTGCCTCAGCTAAATTATGATTATGGCTACACTTACCCAGTACCTTGCTCACCCAGGCCCCTTTCTGCCTACCAACTTCACCTTGGACCTGCCTTATTCCTACAGACTTGCCTGATGATCACTGGACTGTGACTAGCCCCAGGTACTGTCACTTAACCTGCTCTGCTTACCTTGATCAGGTACTCTGGGACTGTATCCATGAGGCCACTGCCCTATGGTCACCCTTTGCTCCAGTTCATCTTCCCTTACAGAGCAGCTTCAGTCACAAGTCATTATCAAGAAGTTCTCCTTTACAATGCACCAGCTTAGAATATTCTCTTACCTCTAAATAAGGCCTGCAAGATCTGGGGGTACCTGTAGCAAAAATGAATAACCAAATGCAATTGCAGGAAGATCACCAAAAGCAAAAATTCCAGACTGCTGCAGAAATAGTAAGCTCTTAGTACAATGAGTAGTTCTCCAACTACTGTCTCAGGGCCCCATCCCATCAGAGAACATGATGGTGTATGACGTTCACATCTATGAGAGCTGGTTCTTTTAATACTGGCTGCAATCTGTCATAATCTTTTCCTCAAAGCTTACTGCTGTACAGGTAACCCCATTCATGCTTTTTTTACAAACATTCAAGACCTGTGATTTGTTATAAAGTTAAGATAGCATAATCTGGGGAGAAAAGAATAAAACTGAAAGCAAATTTTGCAGGCATGAAGTGTACAGACTTTGGTTATATTTAGTAAAGCGATTATAGTTCTGTTCTACTTTGTGTCGGAGTGCTATCAGTTGATCCTGCCTCTTTTCATTCCACTCAGATTTGTTCATTGTTAAATTAATGAGGACTTAACAGCAAGTAAATCACATGTCATTTAATAAGATTTCAGATGAAGCAGCAAAGAGGGGCAAAGCATGCTGAAGTCTACTTGAAAACGCCAGAGCTTTGTTCATCCTTAGTTACAATTATTTTCATTCCCTGCCAAAGCAAACTGCAGTGTCCATTGTACCCAAGCATGAAGACAATGCTTGTTAATCCTTGTTAAAAGACTCTGACATTTGTTATTGTCATGTTCACTCCAGATTTTTTTCAAGAGCTTAGTCTGTTTGAGCCTGATAGCAATATGCCTACAAACTTTTCATGTTACATGTAATTAAGCTCTTGTTAAGCCTAGCTTTAGTAGGACATCTTCTCCATTTACTTCCATGTCAAAAGGACTAAGAATGTCAAGGACTAAGAAATAGCAGATTAATTAATCAAATTATATGAACTGTATGATAGAGGAAAGCCTGCTCTCTTCTCCCTTAATCTGCAGAGCCTTGGAAGTCTACTAGAAGTTTTATCAAGGTATGCTATGGACTTTCAGAGCACCACTTGCATTTACTATTTCAGCATGTGCCATCTCAATATAATGTAATACATGGTGATTTCTTCACCTGAGTACATTCAGAGCTAAAAGCTACCTATGATTTGCACTGCCACAGTAGAACTGTGGTACACCCAACCCTTGCCTACGCATCAAACAATGAAAAACTCAAGTTGCTCAGCCTAAAGCATCTGCTGGTGTGTTTGCTCTGCATCGATGCTGACTCTGCCAGTTTTCATTTAAGATAAGTTCCTTCTCTGTTAGAAGTTAAGATTTCCCTGTTTAGAAAACTGCTATTTTATTTTCCTCTTCTACCCCAGTGCTTTGTGCTCCTGCCATGTTCTGCAGAGGCTGCAGTTGCTGGCAGAAATTGATGTGCCATGATGCATGTAGATTTCTGTTGCTGATGAGGCCAGCTTGAACATTAGGGTAACCTTGTCATCAGGTGAATAAATTCAGCTAGAAAATCTGAATCTTTTAAGACATAATGCTACTTTGCAGAACATTACAGGAGGTAGAAATATTTGTTTCAGTTTGAGACACTCCAGATTTGGGGACGAGTGAAAAATAGCTTGAAAAACAAAACACTGTAAGAGACCTTCTGTTAAAGCAAGTGAAAAAGCAATTCTTCTTGCATGCTATTATCTCTAACTTAATTGACTGCCTGTTCACTGTCCTCCTACTTTATCACAAAACACAGCACTACAGCACTCTGAATGGAATATATGGCTAAAGGCAGCCTACCTATGCATTGTTCAGTCTCTGCATCTGTTGGAAGGGTGAAGGATTTCTTGCATGTACCTGCATTAGAAAAAAATCTTTTTTTAAAGGAAATTATGAAATGTAAGTGCTTGTAGTGCATAGTCCTTCATCAATACAGCTACATTTCTTAAAGCAGAGAAATGTGAAAGGATGGTTTTATGGCAGAGAAGAGCAAAAGTATAATCTAGGATTCAAATACATGACCTAGGAATCAAAACCATGTTGTTCTGGCTTTCACACCGACAGCAGATGAAAACAGCTTGGAAAGATCCTTGTTCATGTAACTTTGTCTCACTGAATGATGTGGCAGGGACAAAGGCACATCATCACAAGTGAATCTAAACCATCTGTTAAATGTCACTGTGCACAAAACATGTTACTGCATAAGCTCCACATCCAGCCATTTAGATTCATATTCTAGCTGGGATATTGAACAAAGAGTAGAAAAACCTTAAGCTAACATAACAGAAATATTAGCCTTAATAAAAATGGTATGCAATTAATTCTTTGGTTCAGAGAAAAGCCAGAAGGGGCTTAGCAGACAGGTACTATGTGCCAAGACCTGCACTAAACTGAGTTTTCACAAAAACATTTCAAAAGCCCTGTGGAGAACCCAGAGGTGGACTAGTTGATCAGGACTGAGGTATACCTAGTGAAGAAAAATAAACGTCTTGTTGTGCTGAGAAAAATTTTGAAATCCTCATAGCAAGGTAATGCCACTGTTATTCTAAATACCTGCTTGAAATTATTTGGAGCACAAACCCAAGAACTCAAGGCCTGAAGATAATCGCTTTTGTAACAGTTTTATTCAAGTCTGTGTGCTCTAGTGTTGAGACAAGGCCTAGATCAGCATTACACTGTAATACAATAATTTTAGCCATTGAACCAAGCCTGCTTGGCATCCTTGGTTTACAATTTACAGTACATCCAAAAAAAGAGCAAAGAGAAAAGAAATCCCAAAACATCAACAACTTCCATTAGCTCTTTGCTTCACTTAAATATTGTTCTATAACATAAAATAATTTAATACAAAAAGAACTGTAATCCAAATACACATAATACATTGACACAGAACAGAGGAAAGATACAGTAGATTATGCACAAGAGTATTCAGTTGATGTGTTACCTACAGTGAAACAAACTGGACATTAATATAATTTAACTATTTAAGCCCAAGAGGGTCAGAGGCAACAAGTCCAGGTCACAAATAAAGCTTTTTAAAAAATAATGCAATCTTCTTTTCCTCTAAGCTTACTGCTGTACAGAAGTTAAAGGAAGGCTCCAACAAATCACTTAATTTGACAACATTTCATCACACAAACAAGAAAAACTTGGTGGCCTCTGTTATTTTACTCAATTCTGGGGTACATTGCCATTTGGTAATGCAACTGCTTCATTGCAGGTTCTTCGGGCAAAACATACCTTCAGGTGCTAGTTCCATAGCAACAGACTTTTGAACACCATAAACAGAAGAGAAGACATACAGAGGTCTCCAAAACCAGACTGAAATACTTGAGCTGTAAGATGAATCCCAGTCCTACAGAGTTTGGAGTTCCTTTTGAAGTACCCAACACCTTCCACACAGTGATTTCAACACAAGCAGGAACTATTCCATATCTCAAAGGATCAGAAATGGGAGCATGATCTTACACTAGAGAAATCTACTCACCTGGTTATTCAGATTTACAACACTGTACCTAGGAAAGTCAGGTTACCAATTTTTGCATCTGGCTTGAAATAGAAGCAGGAGCAGATCCACAATTAATAAGGCAAAAGAAAGAAGTAGCTTATAAAAAGAAGGAGGAAATACATTCTCTGGCTGAGAAATTCTTGGACTTTCAAAGCCACAGAAGAGACATTGTTAAAAGCACAGGTATTTTCCCTGATTTTTCCACCACTGTTGCCTGCTCACTCCATATAAGCCTCTCAACTTAAGTCAGGCAAAATATCTCAGATATTTTCAGCTTGTCCTGAATTTATGACAAAGAAATCAAATATAGCAGCACAGTGTGCTGTGCTGACAGCTGACAGACAAGAATCCTAGAACTCTAGTAAAAGTGGCGGATGTTGATCACCGCTGAGCTTGTCAGGTCTGTCCACCAGCCTGGAGGGATGCATTTGTAAAATGAGAAGAAACACTTGAGAACAGGCCTCAGGTTAAACTGCCATTTGCACACACAGCCTCCAGTCACCACTTATTGCCCCTTTACAGCTAGCAATCTGCTAATGCAGAAGTTCTTCACCCCATGTCAGAAAACATTCTCAAAGCTTACCCTGCTTATGGTTAGAAGTAGCAGTCAAATAGGCATGGCATGTGAAGCCATGGAAAGGCCACAAGAGTCAGCAATCAAACCAGCATTTACTCAGGGGCTTGTTGAGGAGCTTGTTCCTCAGGTTAATTGACCTCTTACTCTGACAATCAAGGTAAGAAACCTGGTCCTTCACCATCAGTCTCTACACAACAATCCCCCAATTCAGATTAAAAGAACTTTGCTCAGCTGGGGTCTTGTGCATTTTGACTCAAAAATACATTCCACTGATTTCAGTGATATTTAAGTATGTGATGAAGAGCTTTCTGAATTGAGGCCTCTTCCCTTTTAACTTGAAAGTTAATTACCCTAAATACAAACTTTTATTACTAGCTGCTCTTGGGTTTATGCAGAATCTTCTTTTAACTGCCAAACATGATGGGCACCAGTGCCCATGGACTTTATGTGAATCTATTAATCTATAAATTCTGCAGTTCAAACCAAGCCATCCCCCAAACAGATCTATGTTGCAAAAGAATGGATCCTACTCTACCAAGAGCACTGGCCAAATTCAACCAGTTCAACTGGCAAACACTCCTAAATATGCTTTCTTTTTTACCTATTATTTTTTTTCTGTGGCTATATTCTTTACAGTCTGGATATTACAGTTGTCAAGATAACCTTGAAAATAGAGCAATGGCAGAACTGATTGAGTAACAACTGCTTGAGAAGCAGTGCGAAAAGTCAGCTCAGAGATATTAGCTGCTCTGCTCAGATACAAATGTTAACCCTGTTGACATTGTAAGAGCTGCTCACTAAAGCATGCAAGACAGAAGAACAAGCCTGCTATGAATATCTGGGCAATAAGTTGAGGGTGACAACTGATTTTGTGACATTGACTGGGCCTGGGAGAAAACAAATTACCCAAGCTGAGAAGTGGCCACATTCACAAATTCCAGCAGAATTCAAGGAAGAAGCTCTGTTTGCCTCCAGATATAGTCAGACTCAAGGAGCTCAGTGTGCAACTGAGCTACCCCAAACAGTAATCAGAGGCCAGGTTTGTTCTGGAACTTAACTGCTGCTAGCGGCAGTTTTATTAATGAAGCTTGGAACAACACCAGCATGTCCTCCTGCACCATTATAACCTCTCCAGCTAAGATCACAAGACACAAAAGATCAGGACATGGCTAGAGCCATGTTTCTTCTTCCTCATACCTATATGCCTCTCCAAGAGGAGAAGGCCAGTTTTATCCAACCTCAACATCTGCTCTTGAGAAAATGCTGAATTGAAACAATCAAGGTAGAATGGGAGACTGTGTTAATCAGTCTGAAATGGCATATATAAAACGAATTATTCTTGTCTTAATGTTGAGGTTTCAGCCACATTGAACACAATGTAGATTCTCACTAGCTATCCTGGCAAATAAAGTTTGAGCATGGACAACATCTGATAGATGTATTTCTGATTAATTAAGGGCCTCTCCCCTGCCTCTCTCCATGCTTATTTTTCAAATTGCTTATTTTAAGCAAATACAACTTCGGCATTGCTCCTGCTGATTTGTTCTAAGCCCCCTTTTCCTAGCTGTGCATCCATCTGACTCATCAGCAACAGACCTAACAGTAGCCCACTTCAAGCTGGGTTAATAAAACCACCATACTGCACACTAAAAATGTGTCATATTTCCTTAATATTAGTTCTATTGGGCTGCCTGCACATTTTTAGCATTCAGATACAGTAAGGACTGTATTAGGAGCCAATACACTAGGAAAACAATACTGCGAATACAAGAAGACAATCAGGATCATGCACAGCTCTACTTTAAGAGCACATTAAATTATTTTTTAAAAAAAATCTGTTTTGAAAAAAGAGACTATCACTTCTAAAAGCAGTAGTGACCAATATGAAATCTCCACTTTTTTGTCTCTGGACAGTCAACTCTTCCACAAGTTAGAAACTATCAAGAAAAATGCCCCACTTTGTCCTTTATTGTTTATTTTGAAGACAGAAATATCTAAAGCAAGTATAATCTTAACTTAATAAACTGAATAGCTGGTTTTACTTTTCCATCAGGAATTTGCATGTCAAAGAGCCAAATACAAGTTTGCCTCTGCCTTCCCATCTCATTGCAACCTTAACTGCATACTTAGAGCAATTTTTACCAAAACTTAGACTTTCTGCCCATTCTATCTCTACAGATGAGGTAGTTCAGGGTAAAGCAAAAACCAACCAGAAACTGGCTAAGTTGGATGGGGCTTTGAATGAACCCGATCTAGTGGAAAGCGTCCCCACCCATAGCAAGGGGACTGGAACTAGATGACATTTAAGGTGCCTTCCAACCCAAATCATTCTATCAAATTAAGTAGCTGTACATTCCTCAAATTATTCTTTAGGATCCAACTTAACTATGATGCCAACAGTTTACCAAGTAGCTAGTATTCCTCTGTCCTGTGACTTATATTAAGAAGGATAATTTCACTGTGTTATTTCCTGCCAACCTCCATTTCCACTTCCCTCAGTTGTATCTTATGCTTTTAGTGTGGAAATCTTTTAGGTCAAAGCACATCTGAAATGTTTATGGTTTTCTGCCTTACACTTGCTACTATGGCAACAAGAATAAATAACCAACAAAGACCCCATTGGGATGGGGCCAAAACCCCAATGGAGAAATAGGGACAGGCAGTGATAGCAAGTGGCTCAACACAGGAGGGTAAATGGGAGGACACAAAAGATTTCCAGTGATGCTATTTGGCCTGAAAGTTACAACTAGGAGGTCCCTCCAAAAAACCAACCTCAGACCCCAGCAAGGAGATATGTGAGATGGAAGGCACCTTGGCATACAAGGATGAACCTAACACATATATATATTTGAGAGGCTTAAAAACCAAACCAAAATAAACAATTTCCCCAAACAGAAAACTAACAAACAAAACCAGAGAGCTCAAGAAGCCATTCTCAGTAGGAAAATGTTCCTGATCAGAAAAAGGAAGATTTTTCACTATGTACAAAAGGAACTAAAATGTATTTCTTGTATACAAACATTGAGGAAGCGCTGAAGAGTTTCCAGTTGCAAAAAATGGGAGGTCCTTGTTAGAAAGGAACAATAATAATTCTAGTATCTACATCAGACCCACTACCCTGTCACCAGTGGCAAGCTACTTGTTAATCAAGTACATACTTCCTAGCCTGGGAGTGACTACTTCCAACGTAAAAAAAAAGGCTTATGTAGGTAATTTTAGAAGTTGTGTTCATCTATGACCAGTGGCAAAACTGTTTAAAAAAGCCAAGCATGGGAAAAAAACAAAAGCAAATGTACATTTTAATTGCAGCATGACTTTCTACTAATGCATTCAATAGGGGGAGCACCAGAATAAGCCACAGATTCATGTCCATAATGCCTAATAAAACTGTGAAAGTGAGATTAACAATAATAAGTTCTTCTTAAGACTGTATTGATTGTTAAACACCAAAAAAAAGACAAAAAATAAAATTTAAACCAAAACCAAAATAAGAGGGAAAAAAAAGGAGATTTGGTTAAAGATCCTTTCTGTCTGGGTAGCTACCATATTAGCTGGCTGTGCAAACCACTGTATTCTGGTATTAAAATAGTAAACTTAAGAAAATACATTTTTTCCTATAGATACCTTAATTATACCATCAACAAAAGATTCATAATGTCTGAAAGTTATGCTCTGTGACAGTGTATTTTGGTTCTTGTATTTGCTGTATTTATTGCTTGCTTGCAAATATGTTTTAACACGTCTATCCCCTCACTTTTAATGTCCAGTTTTATCCAAATTGTTGTCTTAAAAGAGTTCTAAACATGGAAGCTAAGAAACTGCGGTTTAGTGACAGGGTAAGGATCAGAAATCTTTCCAAATGTAAATGTCCTCTTTCAAAAAAAAAAAAAAAAAAAGAAAAAAGGAGAACTTAAGATACTGCAAGATACTGCAAGAACACTGCAAAATATAACCCTTCTCATTCACAGGTTGGTAAGAGTTCTTGAGAGTGTCTCCAAAGTGCATGTAAAAGGTTAGAAAGCAAGAAGCACGTTTTCCAAGGAGAAACATTTCAAAAAACCAAAAAGAAACAAACCTATTTACATTGGCTCATTAGCTTAAAATTACTTGTAAAAGTAATACGCTATAACTGAATTTTGGGACACAGGAGTAGGTTTGATTCCATACATCCAATGAGACTCCAGGTCCCATATTCATCCCACAGATATGAATTAGGTTTCAAATAAAAAGTAATCTCAAGATAGAAAGGCGACTCAAGGTCGGCCATTTCCTACATGTTTTATTGAACAAAACACGCCAAAGGCAAAGACCTTTCTTTACTTGACCATTACTGCCTCACCTTCAGCAGAATGAGAGGTATCCAGTTTTGTGACATATCGAAGTTACATCTGTATGCAGAATTGTCCACAATGTCTTAAGATAACAGCATGCTATGAAGAGGAAGGCAACTACTCCCATTCCTAGAGGTACAGAAAAATATTTCATCATAAAACCATGCCAAACCAGAACAGGTCTTTCCCCATCAATAACAAAAAAAAATCACTTTAAAAATACTCATTTTGTTAGAAAACTACTACAAAAAGAGTATTTTCACCAAGGTTCCCTGCCCCATACTGAATATCAACCCATTGCAACAATAAACTGGAGGGAAAGTATGTATAAAAAGTTACATTTGTACCTCTGAAAGTGTCTGAGAGGAGATTAAGACCTACTTGCAGGTAAAACAGACCACTGTGCAGTCTGTAAGAAGCAACCGTATCAGGAAAGAATCCATAACTAAATCACCTTAGTTTTGACACAAAAGCTTTTTTCTCCCTACTTGTCCCACACTCAATTTCTATGAAACCAGCAGAAATTTATCAAAAAATTTGTTCTTTTTTGCAGTGGTTGCTATGTCTGTGCCTTCCCCCCAATATCTATATTATATTCCAATTATAGGAAAACTAAACAGGCTACAAGGATAGCATACTTTGAAGGCCTGACAAACTTCTTTCTATTTCCTAAATCAGCACATCAATTACATAAATTAGTGATACACACTGCCAGCTGACTAAACAAAAATACAAATATATTTCTAAACCACAAACATTTCTCTCAGCTACAATCTCATTATTACTATCAGTTAAAAAACTGCCACTTCCTCTTTGTAAGGCTTGTATTCAAACATATTTTTCTCTATTCTTTTGTCATTGTTTTAGACTGCTTAGTGACTTTCATGTTTTCTTTTTCTCATTTTCTCAGACAAAACAGAAGTGCAACTTATTCAGACATTTAGGAAACAATACATTTATTATAATTTTTTAAGCAAGATTTTCACCATCTTCCTCAAGAATGCTACTATAAAGGTAGGTCAATGACCAATATTCTGACATTTTTTGTTTCCCTGACAAATGGAAATACCAGCAACCAGTAGGGAAAAAAAGCTTTCTGAGCTGGTGGGCTCATACCTTCTCACTGTCTGGCAGAATAGTGTCAATCACTTCTTTGGAAATTTGGAGCACCTCAGCTCCCACAGCTGGGAAGGAAAAACTCCAACAGATTAAGAAAGCAGAGAATTCAAGCCAGGAGAGGACAGATGGATACAGAGAGAGGTTTTGACCTAACTTAAACATGCACACAGCCTCTGGGCCTTAGGACACTGGCCGCAAAAGCTTCTGGAGTGCATAAGGTAAAATACCTGACAACTCTTGAGAACCCCCTCTCTGCCTGCCAGAGAATACCTACTGCAGTCAGGAGCCTTGTTTTCAGAACTGACTTCTCTTGCCTGATACCTCAGGTTGGCCACTGGAAGACAGTTATGGGTGGTTGCTGAAAGACTTCCTCAGGTTAATTCTAATGCTAGATTCAGTGATGATACTTGTATTGAAGAAAGGTTAAAAAAAAACCAAACAAACAAATAAAAACCACAAAGCAAACACATACCAACCAATATGCTTCTAACTAGTCTGTCTGGCAGCTTTGTAATGACAGTATCTAATTTGGTAACACTGACCTGAATCCTTGACTCTTGTCATCCGTCCTACCAAGTTTTTTGATGTAGCAATGTCCACGTGGGATATGGGAAGATACTCTTTGGAGCAAAGTACTTTTCAAAGTTCAGCTACATACCACCTTCACCAAGGTGGTATGTATATAAAAGGGGGAGAGGGGCAAGGGGGCATTAATTCTTCATCCTCAACTTTCCTAAGTAAAAGAGGTGACTGAACAATTTGTCTTTATGTTTATCTTTCCTGGGAACTTGACAGAAACCTTAAAAGTTCACTTGGTGAAATCAATTGGCC
The DNA here is from genome assembly GCF_963513975.1 of Fringilla coelebs. NCBI lineage: Eukaryota > Metazoa > Chordata > Aves > Passeriformes > Fringillidae > Fringilla > Fringilla coelebs. The sequence continues at coordinate 34,767,130 of NC_140034.1, forward strand.
AGATGTTACAAAGTTTAGCAGACTGAGTTATATAGTGTGACCTAGAAAGGTGTCCTCTCATTTCATGCAAGTAAATGGATTTGAAAGATTTCTGTTCAAATAGAGCTATTCCAGGTGATGCCTTTGCAGAGCAGATGATATTCCCTATGACACTTATAATGATACCCTTTGGATAGAAAACATAACATTCCATAGCAGCTGATCCAGTTTTGTTCCAGACTTTTTAAAATTATAAGGAAGACTATGAAAAATAAATTATTTTCATGTCCTTATTTCAAATCCCTCTGACACAGCCTCTTACTGAGATTACATTAAGGTTGATTTATAGCACAATCAAAATTAGCAATCTGTTGGATGAGTTTTGCCTTTTTGCTAGTGTCTGGGTCACAAACCGAGTTTTCAGAAATGGAAAGCAAAAGGATGCTTAAGAAATCAACAATGCCAAAGGTCTAAATTTAACAAAATAGTCGGAAATGTTTTCTCTAAGTATCTGAATCCCATCTTGCCTTAACATAATACCTTGTCTAAACAGTCAACAGTGTCTCCAGCTTCAACATCTAGTGTAGCACCATTAAGGCTAGCTCTGGAGCATTTAATAGGCAGCAGAAAGTAATTCTGCCATTAAGCATTTTCCATGGAATGCGAATAACAAGAAATATGTGACCTTTCAAAACAAAACATACTGTAATTCTTTGAAAAAAAAAGGTGCACTTGACTAATGGGAACATGCTGGTTTCAGTCCTCACACAGAACTAAAAAGCCTTACATACAGTTCTTCCTCAAACATGCTGGTTTTTAAAATCAGGTAACAAACATCTAAACACACAAGTTCACTGTGCTGACAGTTGCAGGAAGTATTCGGCTCTCCTGCCTTCACAGCAGGACTGGAGCGCCCCAACAGGCTGAACACTGCATTGGCAGCACTGTCAAATGACTTATTTGCAACCAAATATCAGCAGATTAGCAAAACAAGCACAGATCTGTACAAAACCAGTGAACAGACATGCTGTACCCTGCAATAAAGCAGACTACCCTATTACACTCACATAAAGGCCACATCCCTTATATATAATGCCAAATTTGGGGAACACTGAAGCTCTCATTACAGCCAGTAAGACATATCTGCAGTGGCACAGACACACTTGAAGTCTTTGTACAGAAAACTCTGAGCACAGGCACACCCTATTTGTGTGACTTCCTCCTCCAGACAGGGCTCTGTTCCTGCTCCAGATCTAGGAGTGGTTTACATAATTGAATAAGAATAAAGTTCTACATATCTATAGTGCCTTTCACTCAAAGATCTCAAAGGACTTTATACCTATTATATATGTCCCAACCCCTCCCCTTGTGAGGTAGGTATTATTCCTATTATTTACAGATGGGGAAATTCAGGCACAGAGGTTACATTATTTGCCCAGGGTCACACAGTGAGTCAGTGACAAAATAAAACAGAATCCAGATGCTCTGATTCGTGTTTGCACAATCCAACTACTAACAAGCCTCACTTTCAAAACAGCCTTAAACAACTACCTGTGTGCATAAGAACAGTCTTGGGTTTCATGGGTCACTCCTGAAAGGCATAAGAAAGGAGAAAAAAATAGAAAGGAAAATATTTGGAAACAAATAACTTACTTCCTTCTGCAAGCCAACACATCTTTAAAGGAAGTTTCTGCTAACTCCCCTCCCAAAGCTGAGGCAACTTGACTCTGAGCCTGAGAAACAGGGTGGGAAGAAAAAAGACTGATGGAACAAAAGTCTGAAAAAAAAATCCCAAGCTAAACAGCTATTCTATAAGCCTTCTTCTTGAAAGCACTGGGTCATAAAATAAATAGGGCTGAGAGGGACCTCAGGAGTTCACTGAAGTTCATCCAACCTACCCTGAAGCCAGGATCAACTACACCTACTTGCTTCCAACAGTCTGGTTCACCTGCTCTTAAAGACCTCCACCAGTGGAGACGCCATGCCCTTCCCCTGCCATCTGTTCCACCTTACACTATCACATGAGCAAAAGAGGACAAACAAGTCTTAAGATAGCTACTTCTGCTATTTCAGTGGGGGTATGATGATTCCCAGGCCTGTCTAATGATCTGAATGTTTTTCAGAGAAGGCAGTCTCCAGATTTTTTTTTTTTTTCTGTTCTGGATTCCTTGGGAAAATATCAAACACTGATGTCTGCTGTAGTGTAATATTTGACTATTATTTGAAAGTACTGATTAATACCAGGATACCAATATACTTACTGCCAAGTGCCAAATCCTACAAGGTCAGTAACAAAAGACTTTGATATCATAATTTTAGCTCATTGCAGATTCAAACTGCAATAAGAGGGCAGGGAAGACTACAGGAAAACCCCACAGCAAAAGTCAGCAGCTCAGAGTTATCAAGTTTCACTCAAATGCAGACAAAAATCAGGCAGCTGACAACACATCTTCAGCAGAGGCAGCACCATATGATCTCTGTAGCATCCCTCCATCTCATCTGTTTTCAAAGTGCATTCTCAGTGCAAAAAGTAGGATTGAATTTCGAGGGGCTCACTGCCCCCAGTGGTTTCATATTAAGACCAGAATTCTTGCTTGAGTTCGTATGCTGCAGCTTTGTGTGTGTTAAGTTCACTTCTGCATAGCGGAATGGTGCTGTCCTGGCTCTGCCCCTCAGCATCCATGTCCAACAGTGTCCGCTCCTCTGCAGGAGGACCCACCTGGAAAGGAAGCAGTGCAGGCAGTCCAGGTCTCTCTTCTACAGTGCTGCTGCTACTAGCAAAACAAGAGTCCAGATTGCTTGGAGTATCAGTACTTGAACTGTTGGCAGAAGATTCACCCTTGGCATTGCTGGGTGACACAAACCACCAGGGATCAAGCCGCTGCCGACTGGCTGCAGGACGTGGCCGGGGTAGGAACTCCAGTGTCTTGGGTCTTTCCAGTGTGGGATCCTGCTGTGCATTCCATCGTCTCGGGGTTGGAGGAAAAACAAGGTTGGGGTCTGGCAGGCGAGGGACTTCACTGGGATCTCTGCTTGGACTAGGTGTTTTTAATACACCTATCCAAAACAGACAGTGTAAGAGAAGAGGGAAAAACATGTTAGCTGTCACTGCTAAGTGGTTCCTACAGATCTTAGTTTATTGTATCTACAGTGCAAAAATATATTCAAAGCAGAAAGACTTCATTCAGAATCTACAAACTCAGTATCTTCAAGATTATGGCAATCTGAAGATGCTGGAACCAAAACCATTACTGCATTATTCTGTTTGCTACTTGTGTAAAGACAGCCTCCACAAGCAATTCGTGTGGGCAGGTCATCTCAACGAATGTATAAGCAACAAGTACTTATACTGCTTCTGTCTTTACTCTGAAGGGGAAAAGGAAGATGGCTGAAAACCTACCTGCTCCCAGTGCTCCAGTTAAACAGCTACTGGAAGGGCATCCACTGGTTGGGCACCCATTGACAACCAGTCCACCCCCTTTGATGGCTCCATCAGAAGGTGTGCGTCTGTGTCCGCTTTGCTGGGTGTGGGAAGAGACCGTCACGTGTGTGGGAGTCAGGGACTGGTTGGGGTCTTGTTTGAACCTCTCGATCTGGACATTGACCAGTGGGTTTGTAATGGCTGGCAAGGGAGCCTTGACTGTCACTGGGCTGACAGGCATCTCATAAACCACAATCTCATCACTGTCTGAGCGCAGCAGGGACCGGGTGGAATTACATTCGGAAATGGAAGACAGGGAAAGAAGGGTGAGGGATGTGGATGGCTCGCCTAGCAACAACAGGGGATCATCCTTCCTGAAGATCTTCCGGGAAGGTGGACTAGTGCTCCTACGCGGGCGTCCAGCTCGCTGAAAAATGCTGTCACGCTTCTTCTTCTCTTCCTTGGGCACCTCTGGGTCTTCCTCAATCAGCAGCTGACACTTCCCTGCTTCTAACAGATCAAAACCCAGGCCTGCAGCAGCCAGCACTGCTCCACAGCCAAGCAATGCAACCTCACATCGCTTGTGGTGGGAGCCGCTACGTTTGAGGCTGTTGGTGGGTGTCAGCTGCGGGGTACTGGTAGCAGAGTTTACAGGGGTGGACTCCTCATTGGCATCACTAGAAGGGCCATCCCATTCTTCATTCTTCTGAAATGGGATGCAGAGGTATGACTGATTGTGCACAGGTGAAGGGTGCACTTTGCCCTCTCCATTAAAACATTCACTGTCCTCATCATCTGGAAAGCAAATGAAAATAGACTTTGTGTCAATGTAGCATTTGCACTGGTAAATTTCATTCTCTCACAAATATACTTCAAAATAAGATTCTCCTCAGAAGATGCAACTGCTCTCCTCACAAACATCATTTATCAACTGCCAAATACAGTCTATTGTTTCCAAAGAAGACAGACTGGAAACACTATCAAAGTGAAAGAAATCAGTGTTCATCCACTTGAGATTAATTGCAGAACAGCATTTCAAAGGCAACTTAGAGCTCAGTTAACTTCTAGAGTAAATTTTTGTGGTTGTGAGTGAGAAGCAAAAGGTAGAAAAATTTTAAGGATTTTTCCTTGCAAGTGAAGGTGTAAGCATGCTGCACATGTAAATATCATTATTCAGGAAAGAAGCTGAGAGACAGCATGGAGCTAGAGGAGAATTAACAGAAGCTTGTTAGCTTGACAGAGGGAGAAGCACAAGTAGTGAGGTGAAAAAGAAGAAAATCCAGAAGGAGAAAGTGGATCCTTGACAAAGAATAAAAGAAAAACAGATACCAAACAAAATTAAAACATTGCTGTAAGGTACCAGCTGAAGGTCAGGAAAGAGGTTCATTGAAATGTGAATGGAAGTGGGGATGAGAGTACCAAGTTCAGGGAATTCCTTTACCCATCTCTGCTAAGCTGGTGAATCCTGGAAAAGCAGGTGCAGTTCTCTGGATCTTCCCAAGATTTGGTGCACTGGATGACCACTGCTTGCATCCTTCCACCAGAGCTTTCAGACTGAAAATAGTAGAAGGATGTAAGAAAATGTTCACAACTAGTTTCCATTCTCCCCTCCTCTTATATATTCTCTCTTGATTTACTTAGGGTATGCTTGTATCCATCTCAACTACATAGATCTGAAGTCCTCCCACAGCAAGAAATTTTCTGCCATCTTTAAAGAACTTTAAAAGGGAAAAAAAAAAGAAAAAACAAAAAAAGAAAAAAAGAAAAAATAAAAGGAAAAAAAAGTTCTGTTCCTCATTCATTACACTGTGGCAGTCAAAAGGCCTCTGCTGATAACTAGCAAGCTATGAATGCAGAATAATAGAAAGCACCATTACAGTATGTTAGCCATACTGCCCTCTCAGCAAAACTCTCATGTTTCAGACGCTCTGCAAAATGTGATATCCGCATCAAGTCTCCCTAGAAGAGACTCTGAGTACTGCAGACCATCTCAGTTGTAGAGAGAACAGGACAGTTTTATGAGCAACCACAGTTTGCATGTAACTCCATTCCAGCTGTCTGTGCCCAAAACCAATCAGTGCTTCAGACTGTACAGTAATGAACAGAAAATGGAAGAGGTCTATTGCCAGAATTGTAAGAATGTGATTTGAAGGTAGAAGTGGATTTTTACAGCTCAGTGATCTCCCCGCCTTTTACATAATTAATGATTGCAAAGTGTGACATCTGTTTTAATTCCTTAGAATGCTATCCTAGTCTCCTTTAGTCGAACAGGTAAAGCATAGGCAGCAAAGAAGCTTCCTCCATACTGTCCTGCCAACATGTCTTGAGTATCTCAGAGAGAGAACGTGTTTTAATAGATCCAGGTCCTCTTGCAGGGGGCTATAATACTGACGCACTATGCAAACATCAATTTTTCAGGCATTTCACACCTGACCACACAATAGTAAAGATAAAGATTACAACTGACTATTTTATTTGCCCTGCTAAAAAACATGCCAAGAGTCAAACCATCAATTTATCAGGGGGAAAACACTCAAACATTACTAAAAATTATCAAGCATTCAAATCTTTTAGAAGGCCAAAATAGCCCTATGTTTAAAGCAGCATTGATTCATTGGAGTCCTGGTATAAATAATTCACACACATAAAGATTAAAAAAAGTAGCCACAGAACAATAACCTATAGAATCAGAATCTGTATTTCTGCAAAAATCACCTTCAGGACTGATTCACTCAAAGTACATGTCTTTTTCAAAAGACTAAAGAGAAGATACTTGCTTGGCTTTACCAGATACTTCTTATGTACTAGCATTTAAGACAATGAAACTACAGAAAGCTGAGCCTTAAAACACAGAAGACTTACTACAGAGAGTTTTGTACACCTAAGAAGTTTGACAGCTTACAAATACACCTAACAACGTAATACCAGACAGTGAAACATCCGTTGCTAGATAAATAAACTGAATGCAATTTTTTAAACTTTTCTGAATCTCTAACATCTCTGGCAGAGGAAAGAAGTTTGGAAGCAGAAAGGCATTTGCAAGTGGATAGGCAAATATCCTGTAAGCCAGCTCATGACCACTTTTAGAACCTAGAAATGAGTCTTTCTCCAGACCCTTTCTTACCCCTCTTCTCCTGCACCTAGCTCCTTGTGACAAAGTGAGCTTGGTCCCCAAGTGCGTCCCTTTTTCTTCTGGCCTCTCTTCTCTTCTTCCTCTCCTTCCTCCTTTGGAAGGACTGAGCTTCGTCCCCATGTTTTACTGCTTTCAGCAGGTGTCACTTCACAGGTGGAAAGAACAGTGGAAAATGGGAAGGAAAAACAGATACAAAAAATAAAATAACTGGCTCCATGGCAACATAAAGAATAAAACATAGGCCAGAACAGGAATAGTAACAGAAGTGATTTTCCCATAACTCTGACCATTTATCAACACAAATCTAACAACCAAATGCCAAATTAAGCATTCCCTAATCCTTTCAAGTATAGGTAGCCTCTCCAGCTTTATTCCATCACCAGTTTCTCTTTAGATCCACCAGTTTGAAACCAAACACACAAGTGCTGTGATATCCAATACAAACACTATACATTAGTTAATATGACTTTCATAATTTTAGGACATCATGTCTGTATTATTATGGGAACATTATTTGCATGAAAAGTGCCCTTGTTTTTATTTCCTTAAAACAGTAAATTAATACACTACAGCAATGTTTTACAGATCAACTCTGCAAATTAGTATTTTTTAAAATTAACTTGTACACCTAAGGAATATATTTTCTATAGAAACAGCAGTATTTTATAAACTTGAGTGAGCATGGTTTTAGCTCCAAAGGCGGTGATACTCTCCCTCCACTAAGACACTGCATTTTTCTCTCCAAATGTATACATGCAAGGCACAAGGCAAACATTTTAGGTGCTTTGTTTAACAGCCCTCTCCTAGATATGGAATCTTGGCATCTTACCACGCTGACAGACTGCATATTTCCCAAATTCAATACTACATTGAGCCCCTTACACTGTATGGCCCTGAGTCTGGGAATAATGGTAGGACTTGCAGGAGGGCTGGAGCAGCTACTGATCAAGCTTTTCCTTTTGTCCATCGTTGGAGAAGCCTGCACAGTGAATTTATGCTGAAAATCTGTTTAGCAAAAAAAAAAAAAAAGGCAGAAAGACACAGTTAAAATTCTCTTTTTGTTAATATAAGAAAAAAAGAAATAATAATTTATGGTAACTTTCAAAGAATGCAATTTATGGGATCTATGTAGAAATGAAGTTTTACAGCTAATTGCTATTTCCCAATTGTACACAACAAGAATTTAGAACAAAGATGTGCACTCACAGTCCTGAAAATGTATCTTCTAGTGTATGTGTGAAACACATACACACACAGATGTTGTGTTGAGTGTCATGCCAAATTAGACCCTTGTATAAATCCTTGCACCTTACCTCTCAGTTTCTTAAGCACCACCAAAAATAGGTGTTTGCAGACCTAAAGAAAGGCATAGGTAACAAACACATTTTATCATAATTTCTCTTCTGAACAGCGAATGTCTCCAGAAAACAAAGAATATAATGTAAGTCATCATCCCTGATGCAACAATGAGCGCTAGGTGATTTACAAACCCCAGACTTTTGGTTTTTTGACACATTTAAATCTCCAAATAAAGAACAAATAAAGAATCTGAAGTAGAAATGCTAACATCACCATCTTCACTCTTAAGAGTGACTTTGCCAACACCTTACTAATATTTAACATTTCTTCCAGAAGTCGCTTCCCTGTTAATAGGAGTTCACATATGAACTCGCAATCTAGGGGTTTAGCCTCACAGCTATCAAGGTATTTTTGGTAATTTTTAGATTCCAAAATTTTAGATAATTTAAAAAATTTTAGGTAATTTTAGATACCAAAAAAATCCAGTAGATTGTAGCTTCTCCTGCAGCATTATGTAAAATATTCCCCAAGCACAAACCTCCATCATCTTCTACGTACATTCTTTAAAAAACTGATTATTTTGAGTATTAACATGTTAAACTGCAATACCACATTTTTACAATAAGCCATATACAGCCAACAGCTAACAAACATGTTACATTTCAAATTTACTTCTGGCCTTCATATTGGAACTTTGGGCGATGCTAGCCACAAGAGCATTAAATTTAGTTTATTGATCCCAAAGAGGCATGTTTTTCCTGAAGTACATCAAATCCTTTCTAGTGCATAAGGGTCAGTAGTAAGGAACTATCAAACCTACAGGTTGCTCACATTTCACCTGGCACAGCCTAACACATCACCAACCTGAAGGCAAGCTGATATGATTGCCATCCTTTAACTTGAGCCGGCTCCTCTTGAACTTCCCCATGCGTTTCTTGACCCGAGGCTTCTCCTGACACAGCTGGTGGATGATGATGTTGAGCTCCCTTTCCAGGATGTCAATCTCACGTTCTGCCAGCTCCTGTTCCCGCCTTCGTAGCAGCTCCTCATGGTTCTTCTGCTCAACAGCAGCACGAGTCAGCTCTTCTTCCCATGTGCGCAGCTCCTGCAGGGAGACAAGAAAGTAGAAACAAAAGGCTACCTTGCAACCTGTGGCTTAAGGCTAACATTACTGGTTCTGAAGGCACAGCTTCAATGGCTTGCACCCAAGAACCAGTATTAAAATTCAGACATAACCACTTGTGAGGCCACACCTGAAATCCTATGTCAAATTTTAGGCTCTCCAGTACAAGACAGATATGGACATACTGGAGAGAGTTAAATGCTTGTGTGGGGTGAAGGGATATCTTACCAGTGTATTAAAAAACCCGAGGGAAGGGTGGAAAAAAGATAAAGTCAGGCTCTCTTCAGTGCCCAGTGACAGAACAAGAGGCAAAGGGCACACACTGAAAACACAGGGGGCACTCTCTGAATATATTTTACTGCATTACTGAGCACTAGCACAGGTTACCCAGAAAGGTTGTGGAGTCTCCCTCCTTGGGGGTATTCAAAAGCCATCTTGACATGGTCCTGGCAATGGCACATAAGGCAAACCTTTCAATCTATCCCTTGCTGACAAAACAAATTAACTGAAACTGTCCTTGAAATCCCAAAATCCCACTGCGTTCCTCTCCTCCCACACAAGGACAAAAGAATTCAGCACTTCGAATAATTCTCTCCAAATGGCTAATTCCAGTGCAGGAAGCAAAAACTGAAGAATTCAAGTTAAACATCAGATAGATAATCAGACAGATTTTAGTTTATATGTTTTTAATAATGGCATTGTTACGTGGGTTATCACCAGGGAGATTTCAATAAAATCATTTAATATAAAATTATTTCCCCATTGCTCAAGAGGAATACAGTACCCAGCCTGAGGGCAGTGTAGTTAGTACTGTTTAGCTGTTTGTCTGCTGAAGTTTCTGGTTTTCAAAAACTGTTCCAACACAGATACGCCATGGGACAACAGTAACAAGGAAATGCCTATCAGCTAATTTATTTTTCCCAAAAGCTACTAAAATAGGTGAATAGAAAGGTTTTAAGTATTCTCGTAGAAGTTGACTTCTTTCCTCTGACCCAAGGTCTTCTCTGCCTTCTCTCTCTGCCTCCCAAACCCAACCTCTGAGCCCAAATCAAGACAGCGGCTTATGATGAGTTTACTTTCAGGCAAGAGACTGTGAACTTACAAATATATTATTACTCTAGTGTTTTTGGTTCTGCTGCAGTTTTTCTTAACAACTAAAGACAGTCTCTGTAAGGACCTTAAATTAGATGCAACAAGCTGTGCTTTCTGCAAGCATGCTTGAAGAAAACTTCAGCTTTTTCACATCTCCTCTTCAAGGCTGATGGTCACCAATCTTGTTATTCCTGCTGGCATTTTTGTTTCCTGCTATTTGCCCAGATGGCCTTCAGTTACAGCAGTTACTGGACCCTTCCCCTGGTAGCACTCATGTTTATTAATCCATGCATTTTGGTTGTGCTCAGAACCTTGCAAACGCAAATCCAGCAGAAAGAAAGCTGCAATGTTAACTAGAGTATAAATATATATATGCTGAAACTACCCTCCTACATCTCCTGTTAATAGTTTTCATTTGGTTTCTCAATTAAGATGCTAATAGTGAAACAGTTATCAAATGCAATAAACAATCAACTCATCACAGCAATTTGCACAGAGTATAATGGAAGCTCACTACAATATTAGAAAGAGTAGCAGCTGAGGATGTGAATATTTATTTTTCTCATGATTCTACCCTTGTGTGCATCATAACCTGCCATTGATTTGGGGACTTTAATATAAACTCCAACAAAACACAGACAAAATTAGCTCTGGGATGCACAAAACAGTGATCCTTGTTTGAACTATGAAATGGGAAAATTACAATCCAGAGAGCACAAGCAGGGAGCATTACTCTCTACTTACCTTTTCTTTGGCTCTAAGCTGATCAAACATCTCTTGGATCTCTTGTTTCCAGTCTTCCTGCAGGGAGTGGAAGGAATCTTTGGGCATTTCAAAAAAACCAGACTCTTCTATGGCAGTAAGATGGTCCAGGATAGTGGCAAAGGAAGGTCGTGAGTGTGGGTCAGGGTTCCAGCAATCTAGAACAGAATAAAGACAAACAACTGTCAAGCATCTCTAAGTATGGAGGTCTGAGAGGACAGGTAGTACTTTACTGATCCCCAGTGGCTAATAGTGGCATACACACTACCTGTGTTACCCCAGCTTTCCCACTGCCCACTTGCACTGACTATTGTCAAGTATGGAATTCATGCTTTCATGCTTGTACAATATCCAACAACATTTAAAACCTTGAACTACCTAACCACCTAGGTTCTATTGCAATAATATGTCAAGTAAAACACAGATTGATTAATTTTACAGAAGGGTACACCTTAAAGCATTTTTTAAAAATAACAAATAATTTCCTTTAATATTTTGCTTTAAGATGCATATATGTGTTCACGGAGTAGAAATACTATGCAAGGCTCTTGCAAATACTTCTTTTATAATAGTTACACTGCAGAGTTAACAGCCATACTGCAGGAGGATATCTATCAGGGTTTTTCCTGATGCCAAAATCTAATACTCAGCTGAGTCATTATGAATCTTTTCTCAGAATGGAAAACCTCTCCTGCAAAGCAAACTGGGCATAACTTGTGTGAAAATAGGAGATTCAAGTAAATAATGACATCAAATGGTGCATTTGGAATTCTTCTATTTTAACAGGTCATTTTTTATTATTTGAGAGAAAATTAATCAGTCATTTTTCTTTTGCTTTTAGGAGAAGCCACAGTTGTAAACGAGTGTTTTTCATTTACAATCCAATGCAATTATTCAGCCAATTACAGAGCTCTAAAACCACAGGACTGAAGGTAGCCATCTTAGCACATAAAGCAGCTCAACGAGCAACAGTACAAAAGGCAATGTCTTACAATGGTGGGAATTGAACACAGAAAACAGAAGCAGAATATAGTATGAAGTAACCCCCAATCCATTACAAACAATCTCCCAAACCATTACATCAAAACATTTGATATAACACTTTTGAATAGGAAATTTGCACTCATTTAGTCTTCTCTCTTCCCTCTCCCTCATTTCTACTCCAGCAGAAAAAAAATTACTTTCTCATTCCTGTACCAGCACTTAACAGGTTCTTGTTCAGCAAGTGTCCTTATTCTCTTTAGTACTGCTAGATGTCTGCATGCCAAAATTCCAGAGCAACCAAACACAAAAACTTCACATTCACACATATTTTTAAGGAATACAGCTTTTCTGCATGAATGGAAGTAACTAACACGTGGGTCTCTCTCATCATAAAGCACTGCTCCACATGGTCACTGGACTTAAGACAAGCATTACTGCAGCACAAAACATGAGTTATTAAAATGTTCTAAAAGTTTTCTAGACCTTGAAGTCAGAAAAAAGGGAACATTATTAAAAATATTAGGTGAACATTGTTAAAAATATGAAGTCCTAAAAAAAGTTCATTCATCAGTTTTGTGGACTGAAGTACACCAAGGGGCAGCTGTAATTAAAAATAAAAATCACTTCACAAAACCTGTGCAACAGCCAAGGCTTGGTTCTGCAGTTCTTTCCTTTTATTTTAGCCTTACTGAGATTTTGCATTTGGGAGTTCTGTTTTCAAAACTGTGGGTATCAACAGGTTCCACGCTGGAACACATTTGTATTTATGGCTTTTAATTTGTTTCTTTTATCAAAATAGAGAACTGAGGATGTTAAAGAGTGCTCTGATGATCCCCTGCTGCTGGCCAATTAGTAGCAATGGGTGTTACAGCAGGACTGTCAGTGCCATAATCCTTGTCTCTTTACCTCAGGTCTTAAGCATGGCAAAGCAAACACGACCAAACGTAAAACAAAATACTGCAGCCAGCCAAATGCATGAATGAGTGAACAGGATAACTAGCAGGTGGCCCGTGGCTTTTATTTTCCCAGGCCTAGATCAGCCACTATTTGCACTAATGAGGAGAGTTGTAACATATAACTTTTCTGTGAAGAGTGAAAGTTCAGCTTTGTTGTCTCAGTGAAGACCACCATGGCAGTAATTCAAAAGTGAAAGCAGCATTAGAGGAAGAAGAGTTCACCCGAGATGGGAAACAGCCTGTTTGAAACACAGCTTTGGTGAAGGGGCAGAAAGTAATTGGGTTCTTTTGTTCTCATCTTCGCCCTGCACACGGAGAAGCCAAGTGTCCCGAAGCCACGTGGGTGCTCTGTGCTGCTGGGTTCAGGCACTGGCCAAATGCCTCTACCTAACTTTCCCGATAGAGGGCATGATTTTTAAATCCTCACTCATAGTTAAGAAATCCAGGAAAGCATGTCAAAATAAACTACATGGCAAAACACTGAGCTGGCAGTTTCACCAAGTCTTTCAGACAATTTCTCACTTTACACTACCTTCAAGCTACTCTACCGGCAACTCTATTGTTTACTGTCCAGTAGGATATTTCTGTTTTAGCAGAACATACATGAAAATTTTCACTTTAAATTAAATTAACTGTAGCCTGTAACCTAAAGAAAACACCAGAAAAATGCAAAAGTATTCCAAAAGCAGGAAAAAAAAATCCATCAGAAACATTGTCTTCATGATTCCTATTCCTTTCCTGAGGCTAGAAGCACCACCAGAGGCCACAGAGTTCTATGTTGAGACTCATTCTTTGCTCACCAAGACTATAAACCAAGTTTGATTTCTCTTTATCTCTGTTTTCTTTCTGCCAGATAGGTATAAAAATGTTTACTACATATGAACACCTACAAATTTTTGGGAGTAGGGACACTGACAAAAATACTGAAGGTAAGGAAGAGGGAGAGGGCAGGAGAGAGGGAGGGAGAGAGGGAGGAACAACTGAAGCTCAGGAGGCATGAAAGTTTCAGTGGCCAGCAGACCAGTGACATAAATACACCCAAAAATTACCTGACACAACCCTTTATAATAACTACAGCACCTCTGATGACTAACTCCTGTATTTCTTTCACCTCTCTGTAGCCCACCTTGGGCATGAACTACCTCCACAGACAAAGCAAAAACTCACACCATTCTGACTAAAAATATGGGTTATTTTGGAATGTCAAAGCCACATTTAAAACCTCTCCCTGAAATGTCAGTAGGATCAAGTTTCATTTCAAACCAATCTGACACTATTAGCAAGATGTTTGAGCTATGAATTTTAAAACCAATTAGACTTCAAACAAGACCTAATTATCTATTATCACTACTAGAAAACAAGCTAAGAGAGAACAGCAATAGCCTCCCTTTTCCTACAAAGCCAGTTGATAAAAAAATCTTTCATTATTCTGGTAGTAGACTGATTGTCACAGCACACTTACAGCCACGTCTGGCTCCCACAATAACCTGCACCACCGGACAAAGCCACTGGAGAAATCTGTGCTCTTAGGTGACAAAAGCAACACAAAGAGGCCATGCTCAACAGCACTCTAGAAACAGCACGAACCACACACACCACAGCTGGCTTACCTTCCATGAGTTTGGCAAAAGGCTCAGGACATGTGGAAGGGATTGGAAGGGCAAGCTTATTCATAGCAACACCATATGCTACTGCAAGACCATCAATTCCTCGGAATGGTACTTCTCCTGTCAGCAGCTCCCAAAGCAGCACACCATAACTATCGGGAAGGAAACAAAAGAGAGCAGGTGTTTGACTTTAACACAGCCTTTGTTAAGCAACAAGGTACATGAATCTGGGAGTTCAGTCTACTAAAGAAATTGCAGTTTGCAGGACAAGCTTATGAATGCCAAGCTGGTGATCTGCCCTGTTCTACCTGCTTTTTTTAGTAAGTCTAAAATAAGATGACATTTTCACCTTTTAGGCAAAAGTAATTTTCTCTCTGAAACTGGGAACAATCTGAAAACCATAAATCTTCTAATTTAGTTTCAAAACAGAACCTCTCAAAACACCCAAAAATATGAAGAAAGTTGTTTGGTGGCTTGTGATTTCTAAAACTAAGTGAAAAATACTTCTTTAGAATTAAGTTGTCATCTTAAGATATTCTACAAAATACTACCTATGAAGTTGCAGAAATAGTTCCAGGACTGTTCTCCCCCAAAGTAAATGATGAAAAACATGACCTCAGAATATTTTTTCTGCTTCTAGGAAATCCAAAACAGAAACTGCTTCTTCATCCTTTGCAACTTGACAGTTTTTTCTTCCACTATCTCTTACTCTCTTCTGAACCCATTTACCATCCATTATATTCTGTGGTAGTGAACTCCACAGATTTAATAATACATTGCCAAAAAATACTTCCATGTATGTGTTTTGAGCTTGTCAGTTGGTAATTTCATTGGCTTCCCTGTAGTTCTTTCAGTAGAAGAAAGAGTAAACCTATGTTCCCTATTAGCTCCTTCCATGATTTCACAGGCTCCCATATATCCTGCCTAAATCATCATCTTTCCAGACCCCCAAATCCTAATCTAGCTAAATCCTAGTCTAGTTACTATCCTGAACAGAAGCTGTTTCATATCTTTCATTGACTTTGACATCTTCTGTTTGAATGAGCAAAATCACAAAGTTTTAAAAATATGGGGAGAGGCACAAATGGTATTATTTGTTTCTTTCTTTCCTACTAAATTTTCATTTGCCAGTTTGCTTTCTCACTCTTTACAAAATAAGCTAAATTATCCATAGTAGCTTCAATGTGTTTTTACTGAATCACAATAGTAAAATTTAGAGCCCATAAATTGTACATATTAAATTCCCCCATGGGTACTACTTTGAATTTATTACCATTATCATCTATTTTATCATTCATTGTAGTAAAACTTTTCCTCATCTCTCTGCAGAACATTAATTTTTCTTATCCTGAATAACTTGGTATCATCAACCATGCTACTTAACCATGTATTGTTTTTTCAAATCACTTATGATTGTATTGAACACAGAATTCCCCACCTACAAAACTGATTTATTCTTTTAGTAAATAAGTATTGATTAAATTAAGGGAAAAATACTTGCCCTCTTTTCCCACATCAATTTACTTTATTTAAAAGCTTATGATGAAGGATTTTGCCTAAAGTCTTTATAAATCCAAATACAGTATAAGCAACCTCACCACTTATCCACATATTCAGTATCTCCTTCAAGCATTTTGACTTTTCACAAGGTATTACATTTTCTTCTACAAAAGCTGTTTCCCAGATATGTTCACATGTCCACCAGCTCCCTGCTCTTTAGTGCTGTTTCTACCATTGAGAAGAACTGAAGATCATACTTGCTAATTCTCAGGAAGCTCTTTTTAGACCTGTCACCATGTCTGCTGCCTTCCATTTCTCTGGTACTACACCAGCTTTAAGCAAGAGATTGCACAGCACAGCTACTAACTCAGCTGACTCTCATGTTCTTGTAGAAATTTTGGGTGTTACTGTAAATCTCAGGAATTGTTACTGCTCATTTAATCAGTCAGTTTTAACACCTCTGTGAATTTTACTTCAGTAAGATATGTCCTCCAGGCTTGACTCGCTTAAAGAGAAATTTTCAGCTTAAAATGCCTCTGCTCTATTCTGGCAGACACATGTCACTGAGGTTTTTTTCTGGTATAGCCTTATCTTCCTTGCACTCCCACATTTTGCCCACCTCTGGGCTGTTATGTTCTCCTGCAGGGTTCTCACCTGAGCTGCATTTCAAAGCAAGGGATTTGGGTTTATGCTATAAGAAGACTCTCTTCAAAACCCTTTTATTATCTCTGTTTTATGTTCAACTTGAAAGAGCTCAAGTCAATGCATAATTTTCCTCATTTGGATACAGACAGAAATTTTAAAAAGATGTCTTTCAGTAGACTTTTCTACACTACCTTATTCATTCTTTTGAAGGATTTCCCATACATTCACTCAGAGTTTTAACAGTGTCCTGAAAAGATAGTCATGTTGTGTGTTCTGCTTTTGTTGTTTTTACAAAAAATTCCCACTGTTGTCGATAATCTTGAGATTAAACACTACTGTAATGGACTAATTTTTCTTAATTGTGCTTGCAAAGATACAAAATCTAAATATACATATATTTGGACCATGTCATACTATACCACCTTGTAGGCCTCCTAAGCACAACTGAAGACCAAATGAAAAACTGCTTCTCTTCCAACAAGCTCCTTATATAGCTGCTCCATGGAAGAGCTAAAATATAAACATTATATAAATATAATATAAAGCTAAAACATTGAGCTTTTCTTGTTTCAAAGCAACAGTTTCCCTACCCATTTGGGAGTATATTATCACAAACTGTACCCTTGAGATCTCCCTTCCACCCCATCACATCTTTAACATTCACTGTAACTGCTGCTACCTTAGTTGGACACCTTTAACAGTACTTTTCCTATTTAGATAAAGGATTTTAGTAACTAAAGATCCAACCTTTGCTGCTAACACAGCTATTTTACTTTATTAAGCAGAATACAATATTTTTTGACCAACAAAATATTTTGCTTTTTTCTTATGTAATTCACACTCCTGATATTATTATTTATCATTTCTTACTGTCTCAAGAGCATTATTTGAAAAAAAATAAACTAGAGTCTAAGGCAAATTTCTTCTTGGCCTTCTAGGATTCATAAAACACTAAAAGAAAATGAAAACTGAACTGAGTGTATATTTGGACTGTCTAAATCCGACTGATCATTCATGTTACTTTTCAGTTTGGATATCACCATTGATAGTAAAAGGTAATAAAATCTACCAAAGAGCTGTATTATTACTTTAACACTACTGTTGGGTAAAGCACTACTGATGTGCTCAAAGCACTTCTTCTGCAGGGTAATTTTTAAAGGAAAAAGGAATAGACAGATTGGTGTTTCTTCCAATGTGACACTAGAAGTGTATATTGCAGGAAAGGTCACTTTGCTTCTGACAAAACTCAATGCCACTGTACTTACACCTCATTGCTGAGAATGCTGCTTGCACAGAACTGGGGAATACTGTTTTGTGGCACTTGAACAATAATCCCAAGTGAATAAACACCAAGACAGGTGCTGAACACAGTGTTTTCCTATTAATTCTCAAGCAGAAGATTGGGAAGTACAAAGGAAAAAGCCAGATCAGAAAACTGACACAAAAAAAGGCATAGAAAGAAAGAAACAAGGGCCTCTACACATTCTCAGTGGGGAGAAAGAAAAAGTGATCAAGCTCATTTATTTTTCCAGAACCTAGTAGTAATTTTTGGACTTTAATTATGAAATGAACCATGTGACACAACCCATGCATCCAAGTCAACTGACACTTGTGTGAATAATTAACCACCTTTCAGTGATCCAGTAATCCCTTAAGCCATTTAACATCAGGTTCAATCCTACTCACTGGATTTTCAGGGCAAGGGAGGCTGGAGGTCTGCAGGATTTCACATGTGATTTTGCCACCTCCCTTGTTAGTCTGTGAACTTTTAAAAAACAAGTAATTGTTTCTCACTGTTGAGATTAAACACTCTTTAATCTCTGTTAATGTACTGTTTAATGTACTGTTCCATGGCATATGTACCATAAGCTTCTCTTATGCATTTCCCCAGGTTCAAAACTTTCCATGAGGAAGGAATTATCATCCCAACAAACAAAGAGATCCCAGCTCCAACAGCAACTAGAACATGACTTTTATTAAGGAAAAAAAAACCCCAAACTTCATTACACTTTTATAGCTGTTAATAGCTGGCATTTTGCCTGTTCCATAGATGACCTTTCCTGCCCATTTCACAACAATCAGTATCATGTGCTTCTCCCAGGTGAGTTTCTCCTAATATTGCTAGTCAGCATTTATCTGCCAGGTATTGAAGTCTTGACAGTGCTTCATTATGTACAGAAAACTACAGAAACCTACAAGTGGTCAGTTGGGCATGGAAGTGCTTGACCAACACTTGCTTAAAACAAAATATTCTAATGACTGAAGTTTCTACACCCAGCACTGAATGCCTGAAAGTTCCTCATCGGCTAACCTGATGGTTTTAGCTAGAGCTGGTATTCCATTCCTAAACGGAAATTAAATTCCCAATTATTTCACTGGTCTCAGAGCAGATATAGCTTAAAAATATCTAAATTGAGGAACACAGAGAATCCAGATGATGGTTGTATGGTGCCTTTATATTCCACACACCAATATTACTGACAATATGACTGTCTTTTAGGTAGTACAAGTAAAAATTAAAGTGTACAGCAAACAAGAAATATATTTAAACAGCCAAATGACAGAAAAATGTTATTTATATGTCTACTAACATTAGTGTACAGTATTGGATGAGCTGCAATATCCAAGCTTCAACTTTACCCCTGTAAATCCAAAGCAAATACAAACACATAACAGATTTACAGGAAGAGACTTATTTAAATAAAACTGTACTTTCACTATCCTCTGTACAATATAAGCACAAGGCTTCTACTGTATATCTAGAGTCTGTGGGTACAGCACAGCAAAATTCACAGCAACAAGTTTTCACTAGCAAGATTTACCAAGTCCTGGTATTATGAACAAGCCTCACAGTAGCCCAGACCCTGGTGATAAATACCACGTGTGGCCATTCCTCACTCTTTTTTTGAGTTCTTTGCCAACCCTACTCCAGAGTAAACAGAAGGAGCTTTTCAAATGGAGCTTGAAACATGCTTTGGAAAGATGAAGCAGTCAGTTATAATGACTGACTCAGGAAATTTCAGTCCAGCATGCATCTTCTTCAGCTGTTTGTGCAGCGAGAACACAAGGAGAACAAGATTCTTGTTCAAAGGCTGGGCAACAGTTCAGCCAGCAGTATTACTCTAATAAGCTTTAAAGAAAAGGTGTTGAAATAAAAGGGTTCACGAACATTAGAGACAATTCTGTGGGTGCTGCATACACTAACTGGAAGACTGTCAGGCAAAAAACCCCCTATGACTCCAATGATTAACCAAGTGGTTGAACTGGACAAGAGGAGGAGCAAGTCTAATAGGATAAAAAAGTTCATCCTGTTAAGAATTTCAGGTTGCATCCTTGGGTGGGGACAGGAATTATTACACAAGTCCATGACCGCTTTTGTAAAATCTAGGGCTTACAACCATTGAAGACTAGTAGTGATTGCACTGGTAAGCATTTGTGTTCTTTGCAGCTTGTTTAACTATGAATAGAGGTTTTAGCCACCAGAAAGAAAAAGCTTATTCAGAGACAGTATATAAGTTCCTTAATGGTGATGACTCTCTGTTTAAGAGAGAGCACTGTGAGGAACTCAACCTCCTTTCAAGGGAAGACTGGTAACTATAACAAGAGAAAGTGATGAAGGAATTTTAGAAGTAGAAATAAAGTATTCTGAAAAATAAACAAATCATTTCAGTTATTTACAGTCCTTGAGTCCTGAAGTGATTCATGGTCCTTAAATCACTGATCAAACTGGTACTTTTGCATGGGCATAGAGGCATGTCATGAAAATCACCAACCAACTGAATAATTCTTAACTTTTTAAAAATTAATTCATACTGGTATAGAAAATCTACTGATCTGTTCATAGCATGCCTGTATTACTAAAATTACAATTACAGGAAAACTGTTCCCTCTTTCCCTTAGGTTACCCTTAAAGGCCCTTCCTGACGCTGTTTCAGAGAGCAGCAAGTAAAGGTTTGAGGTTGACAAGCTGCGTACAAATCAGTACCATCATCACATGCACAGAAAAGGTGCACAGCCTTAACAATTTCATTTCTGCCAGACTTCACTCCAAATAAAAGCCTGATTCTTGCTCAATCTGTCTCACATTAGCTACAGAGGCTACCACATTTAATTACTCAGTCAGAATTTTATCCATACTATTAAAGTGCAAAATACAAGTTCACAGACTTATCGCAAAGCAATACATTATCTATTCAGCAAAACTGGACAAGGAAAATGAAAATCCCCACACCAAATAGTTGCTGTAACAGCCAGACATGTCTACCAGCTGGGCTGTTTCTTTATCCTGATGGGTTTTACAGCATGCACTCATTTGTGGAGCAGCATTAATGGCCAGAAACACAATCTTATTGACATGAAAACAAAGATCCTGACATTTCAACACATTTTTCTCCACCAGAAAAAAAAATTCTCTCTATTTTATCTGTTTCAGATGTTCAGTACTAATTCTAAGTCATCCAGCATCCAGAAAAGTCACTGTTCTGAAGCTATTTACTGAATTCTGTATTTACCAATCCACTTAACAGTGGATTCAAACTAAATTTCTGGAAGTATATGGGCCAACCCTTACACTCCTCCTCACCATATTAGCTCATTCACAAAAATTCCAGTGCACGAATGAACAAGACAATATATACATGCATGTTACTATTTCTGGGTTACATACTCATATGGACCCAGATAAGAGTTCTGTTATCCTATGTGAAAGACTAAAAGGGTGAAAATAATTAATAAAATTATTGTGAAAACAAAAAACATAGTATTGGGATTGAAACGGATGGAGAATTCAATTAAGTACAGTGTGTTTGTGTAGACATACATTAGTGATAGATTACTACCAAAACAAAATATTTAAAAATTATCTTGCATGTAAAACACTATAAAAATAAAGTACTTCTCAGATTGTATTAATGGCCTTTGATTATGTCAGTCAATAGCCAAATAAGCCCAAAATGTTTGGTTCAGATAAAGCAGAGGGGATTTGGATTATGAATCTCAAAATAATCTGAACAAAAGCTTACAGAACAACAAAAATTTAGAGTCATGCAGTAGCTGGTCCACCACTTATTTTCTACAGTAACAATAAGTCTGAGATAAGTCTGACAGATGGAAAGCTGGTGGATAAAGTTTTCTTAAGACCTGATTGGTTCACCATTACTCATTCTTACACATAAGAGACTTCCTGGCAGGTCTGGTTACTCTTTAGTATCCAATCACTTAATGCCAAATCAATACCTCCAAACATCGCTGCCTTTGGAGAACATGGAAGAGCGGATGACCTCAGGAGCCATCCAGGCATATGTCCCAGCTGCGCTCATTTTGGTAGTTTTATGCCACTCCCTGGCCAAGCCGAAATCCGTGATCTTCAACATCTTGTTGCTCAGATCTCCATTTTCCACCTTTTCGAGTATCAGTACTGGAGAAAAGAGGGGGGGTTGGGAATAAAACGTATGCAGAGTAAAGCTAGTATTTATGCAAAAAAAGATTTTCTTGGAGATCCCCCAAATTTCAAGATTTTCCCTGGCTTTTCATTATTCAAACATACCATATCCTATTACAGGTTATTTCAGGCTGATTCCTTCATCTGACAACTGAACAGGTCTCTAGCAAATAACTTCAAATTTAACCAAAGTACCAAGTCCCAGAGAAGAAATATGTAAGAACATAATTATTTAATATAGTGCCTAGTGTCATTCTGTATAATGCTCTGCTAAGAGGAAGTGAACCACTGTAACTTCTAGAAATCCAGATAAGGGAAGACATTTCCTAATTAATCCTCTCTCAGCAAGCCAGTAATAGCATCATTTTCTTGAACTGCTTAGAGGACTTTTTTTTGTAAATCCAGATACACACATAGGCTGGATACACCCTTCATGTAAATGTGTTAGGAGTAGAAGCTCTATGCACAATATTTTTTTTAAGTTGCTATTGAAAAAATTTATTTTTGATCAGTCATAACATGCTCAACTCCTAAAGGCATATAGACCCACAGATTCCCTCCCCCATCATTATTAGACAACTTTTTTCTGCCCTGTGGCAAAGGAGTCCACAACCAAGAACTTTAAAAACACCTTGAGAGAGAACTCAAAAATGCTGTGATATAAGACATATTCCTCTGTAGACGGAAAGTTGTACTGTTACACCACCCTGTTTAAACCAGAGTCTACAAGTATCCACTCTACTTTAGCAGCATCTCATTATCTTCTTTCTTTATCTTAGTGCAAAGTGACCCCACAAGTCACAGCAGCAATGCAACATAAAGCAACAGAATATAAGGGCACTAAACTTCCATAACTAATGGAACCATAAGGCCCTGAAATGTTTTTATGCCACTTTGTAAAGCATCAAAGAAAGAAATATTTGTATGGGTATATTCCAAAGACTTCACATCAAAAATCACCAAGCCGGTTACACACCATTGCTATACAGCTACTTTGTTTTTAATGTCATTACAGATATTACAGACAGAGGTTCTTAGAAAACATGAGGATGTTTTTTTCTTTTTCTATGGATGCATCAATTACAAAAAAAAAAAAAAAAAAAAAAAAAAAAAACAAAAAAAAAAAAAAAACCCAAAAAAACAAAACCCAAACAAACAAAAGAAACCCGATAACCTCCATAATCAAGCAATCGTGGATCATAACAAAACCTATAAAAGGCAAATGTGCTGCAAAAATTACAGAAAATAATCTTTAGGACTATTTTCAGCAGTCCAAGTGTCAAGCCTCAAGCTAATACAGCTTTATTTTTTTTTTTTGGGAGAGGGGGCAGAATCATTCCTTCCAATAATTAAAATGGGGGTTCCCACCAAATAAAACCCAATTATTTGAATCCTTCTACATGATAAGTAACACACATTTAAAATATTAAAATACTGCTTTTACTTCAATAATAGAATTCACAAAGTACTACTTCAAAGATTTTTGTGGGACAACTCAAGGTGTGAAGAAATTAGACCTATAGTTAAGCTCCTGGTTCTTGCTTCTTTTCCAAAATTTCCGACATGACCGAATGCTCCTCTATCCTAACCACAGAGAAAACAGACTGAGGCCTAGAGTTACTGTTCTCTTTGTGGTGACAAAACCATATGCATTTTTAGAGCAATACTTCAGTGCACAGTAGAACCAGCACAAGAAACCAAGGCAGAGAAGGTGCCTTCCTTTGGGCTTCTTCTTCAAATTAAATCTAACTTTTTACTTCTTTCCAGCAGATGAAGACGTGCTAAAAGGAATTGCTAGCAAGTCACTCATTGATTGCAAAGTGAAAAGCTTTCTAGAATGTACATGGTGTTTCTTTTTCTAGCTTGTACCCATTCTGCCTAAAGAACTGGCAGAATAACAAAATGTAATTTTAAATTTAAATGCAGTAATTTAGAGATGTACAGTGATGTTGTAAAGTTAAAGTAAAACTCTGAGACAAGAAAGTATGGGTTTAGGGGGCTTGGGGATTTTTTTTTGCTTCCCACCGTAATCACAATGAGGAACAAATAAATGTATTGTTTACAGATCATATTCTGTCTGAATGAGTTCAATAGCAGGACAGAGCACAATATATCAGAACTGATACATACTGTGTACATACCTTCCTGGTTAGAGGCTATTTAAATCTGATTACCTTGATTTGTATTAAGTTCTAACAAAATAATTAGTACTTCCATAGTTCTTTTGTATCCAGAATTTGTTCTTTTTTCAGATGCAGGGTAGTAAGAAAAATTACCATGACAAAAAGACCACAGAGAAGGACAAAAAAAAGAGACGGATTTTTTGAAAGTCTGATTCCTTAGTTATATCCTTGGCTCCTTTTCTATTTCCTTGTAATAACTGCTTGGAATAGTAATCTTGAAATCCAAATTGTTTTTAATTAATTTAAAGAATGGTATGCCTTTCCAGCATCTGTTTCAGTTCTCTTTACTGTATTATTCAGTATCAACAGGCTGACTTGCCAGGAGTCTCCCTTGCCCATCTGTCAGACTTTCAAACCAAAAGCCTTGACTGTCCCCTCTTGTTTTTGCCTGAATTTCAATGAAGAACTTGTGAATAGGTGAAATATTAATTTGTTTCAGTCCCCTCAAAAAAAAAAAAAAACCTTTTAGGGAGAACACACAGGAGGTTGCTAGGACACTGCATATGCATTTTGCTTAGGCTAATCAACATGGTCTCATTTGCTTCTGAGTTTTACCTACAATCAGTTATTCCTCCGTGTTTAATACTCTCAGTGCAAGTCTTCTGCAAGTACTACTTCTGCACTTGTATTAGTCCATGACAAAACAAAAAAGATACATGAAACATGAACAAGCAACATGCTCTCTACAGTTACAGAATTAGTGTACTTTCCCTATTTTAACAGATTCGATCACTCAGGACTGAGATAACAGCGGACAGATGATTAACATCTGGCATAACTGCATTGAGTTTGCATGGCCAGGTTTTGGTAGTGGGATGGGTAGAAGATGCTAGAAGCTTTCCCCATGTCCAGCACAGCCAATCCCTGGTGGCTCCAAGATGGATGCGCCACTGGCCAAGGGTCAGCCAACCAAAAGTGACGGTAACACCTTTGTGACAACGTATTTCAGAAGAAGAATAAAAAAACAGTTATTGTGCAGATGTAATTCCATCAAGAGAAGAGTGGAGAGAGAATATGTGAGAAGAACAAATCTGGAGACACCAATGTCAGTGCAGAAGGAAAGGGAGGAAGTGCTCCAGACACCAGAGCTGAGCTTTCTCTGCAGTCCATGGAGGACCACATGGATGCAGAGATCCACCGGTACCATGCGGAGGAGACCCACGCCACGCAGGTGGATGCCTGAGGAGGCTGTGATCCTGTGGGGGCTCATACTGGAACAGGCTCCTGGCAGGGACCTGCACATCTGGGGAAAGGTTGCCTGGCAAGACTTGTGACTGCATGTGGGACCTTTGTTGGAGCAGGCTGTGCCTGAAGGACTACACCCTGTGAGGGAAGAGTGCAGGAAGAGTGACCCATGTTGCAGCAGTTTGTGGAGCTGTTGCCTGTGGGATAGACTCACACTGGAGAAGTATCTCCGGTGGGAGGGACCCCACACCAGAGCAGTAGAAGGATTCCTCCCCCTGAGCACCAGCAGGAACAATGTGTGATGAACTGGGCATAACCCCCATCCCCTGTCTCCCTATGCTGATGGGGAGAGGAAATACAGCTGGGAAGGAGGGCAAGTTTGAAGTTTTTCTTAAGGTGTTCTTTTACTTCTCCTGCTCTGAGTTTTTTTACTAAGAAATTAAACTGATATTTCTAATTTGAGTCTCTTTTTGCCTGTAATGGTATTTGATGAGTGATCTCTCTTGGTCCTCATCACAACTCATGAACCCTTTGTTATATTTTTCTCTCCCCTGTGCAGTTGCAGAGGGGAGTGACAGAGGAGCTTTGGTGGATGCACTACCAAAACAAGTTCAGGTGCAGATATAGAGCACTCAGATCAAAACACAGCTAATATACCAAGGAACTAAATCTCAATCTTGTCTACTGATTTTGAAGATCTGCAAGTGATACAGAGGTTTAAAATACGTAGAAATTTTAATAGAAAATCTTTCACGATCCCAGCCTTCAAGAGAGAGACTGGCAGCAAAGACGCCAGACCTACTCTGCAAGCAAACAGGGAAGAATGAGATCCAAGCCAGCAGGAACAGGAAGAACATGTATCAGCTTGTTAGGGGTGAATCAGCTTTTCCCTGTTTCAGCAAGGCCCATGCAAGAAATCTCTTCCTGTGTGCAGGCATAGAGCCAGCCAAATTGTAGATTAAGGTCTGCTATGTACTACTGCTCCTCTTTTTCCTCTACGGCACAGGCTAAAAGCTGATCTTAAGTAACATGGTAGGAGCCAACTAGCAGTGTACAAGGGGGACTGGGGAAGCAAATCAGGTATTACAAGCACATTCAGACACCTTGCACCATCCAAATGCTGCAGCAAAACAACTTAATATAGGAAATCACCATGTTCTTTGCTTACTGTGCAAGTACAAAGGAAAACATGGTGGCCTAAAGTAACATTAAAATGGTTAGCAACCTCTGGTGAAGTGCACCATGCATGCATGTCCTTACAGGAGTAATAATCCATTCGTGCTCACATATGTTTTCACACAGTCCTGAAAGACTTGGAACTTGTCCTCAGGAAAATAAGCATTTGACAATGCAAATTAATGACAGCTCACAGAAATTCTGTTCAGCAAGACAGCTCTTCAATATCTCCATGTGTTCCAGTGTAGAATGAATATGATCAAATTTGCCTTAGTATCTCTTCACAAAACCTTCCTTAGATCAGGCAGTCATCCAGATACAGATGCATACAATTTAGCTGTGTAATTTCAACCACTAAGAGTGTACCAAGAACTTTATTACTACATGGACTTTCAAGAGTCATTACTGAAGCTTGATCTGACCCCACTGTTTTATCCCTTGAGAGCCAGGCAAACTGGAAGTGCTCAAAGACAACAGTCAATCAAGGCACAAGAGAGCTGAGACAGAAAGTTAGAATTAAATACTGAGCCTCCTCTTATCTAGGTTATGATGAGATAGTCCTTTTTCTTTGAAATTAAAATGTTTACTGAGCTTCCTCCATATTCTTCAAGAACATCTTTGGTGGCCTACAAGAAGCATCAAGTTATTTTCCTATCAGACTCTTGTGAAAAATTTTCTAACTTGTCATCGCTATATTTTTCATTACTTTTTGATAGAGGTTTCCATCTATGTGGTGCTTTGGCTTCTGCTTTGGCCAAAATAAGTTGAAATAACAAAGGGAAAAGGCAACACTGCATGACATGCCAGTTTCAATCCCTACAAAGAATGATGGGGTGTTAACTCTGTCAATTCTGGTACCATTTAAAGAGGGTTTCTTACTTAGTATCAAAGTGGAAGTATGATGTACTCAGAATCCTGTTATTCTTGTCTGTGATTTGGCCTAGCAGCTTTTCTAGCAGAGTTGAAAGTGATGGAAACCAACTTCTTGAGGTCAGGTGAAGCCAATTTAACTTCCTCAGTATTAGCCCCATTCTGTATGTACATTAATAGCTAGCAGATTTTCCACACATTCCAATGTCAGTCTTACTGAAAGTCATTAATCCTGTGGAAGCACCCAGATCCTAGCGATAACAAATCTCAAAGGTTTCGGTTCTCAGTTTTATGAGCTACAGCTGTATATCAGTGGCTTCAAGAAGAATGCGGGCTACTTTTCTAGAGCCAGGGCCAACTTTGATGCTTTTGTTGCTTAAACAAAGATTTGTACTGAAAACAAACATCACAGGAACTGATCCACTAAAGTACAACTGACACAATGTTATTTGACACAGAGTCAGCTCTTCCTCCTGTTCCAGCAAATTCCAAATTATTATGCTTTACTAGAAAGACAAAAAACATCTGCCTTAGTATTCAAAGCAATACAAAAACCAACTTGGTTAAGATTTCTAAAATGCCACCATATCATTGAGCCTTCATGTAGCTCCTACTGCAGGATCTTCAGTTCTGTCTCATCATCACAAGTCACTATGGAGATAGATGCCTTTCAGAAGGAGAAATCACTGCAGTGAAAATACTGACACCTGTGGCTTCAAAATTTTGTTATCAAGGACATCGTGCACGGTAACAAAACCACTGGTTAGTTCTAAGTGGCAAAACAGAGGACCAAAGGATGAAAAGAATTCTGAAGGAATACAAACTGAAGTCACAAAAATTAACCGTTTAAATGCTAGCTAAGTTACAACTCTGCCATAAATTAGCAGGTAAAACTAATTACCTAACTAAAGAAGGGTTGCCCTGGAGGCAAATAATAAACATTTCTATAAAGATGAAATTCTGTCTTGCATGTTTGCAACAGATGCACACCTGCCACAGCCTCACATGTTCAAAAGGTGAATGTCTTCTCCTTCCTGTTCTCCCTCCTCTGTAGCTGTGAAAACTGGCTTACATGAAACCAACTCACAGCATCTCAGAAGGCAGTCTTCCCAGGCTCCAAACAGTCAGAGAAAAGACAAAGCCTCTACAGAAGGGGATTCCAAGCATATATCTAATATACATGTCTGAATTACCCTCCACAGAAGCCTGTAATGACAAGAGGCACATCTGTCCTAAGTGCTTACTCAAGCCAAATAAATCTCTCTGGTCTGGTATAAGCAAGCTATTTCAATTACAGAAGTTCCCCTACACACAAGATGTTAGACAGACATCTGGTGAAAACCAATTTACTTACCAGTCCAAGATTACCTCAGTGGTGTACTGTAAGTAGTCAGAAATATATTGTTCTATTAGTAGGACAGCTAATGAAAGCAAAACTGGTATTCCTGTAAAATAAGTCTTAAGTAAAACTGTCCTTTTGTCCACAAAGGTACCTGAAGGTCATCTCTCATTGCATCTTGCACCATTCACCTTAATAATCACTGAATCAGTTGACAAGTCAATGGTGAACATCACTGAGAAACACCCAAAGCCTTAATGCAAGTAAGATGTCACTTCCAGATATCCAGCTGTGTTTTCACTACACATGGATCTACTAGAAAGACTTAAGAGCAGATATACAGATATACCAAAACAAAATAAAGATGGGGGGATAAAGATGTATAACCTTTGAGGGGCATAAAGCCATATATCCTTTGATCTACTTGTACCTATGTTTTAAAACACCTGAAGAGACTGGGTAAACCACATCTAATACATATCACTTCTTAGCCACTGCATTAGGAACTTTAAAACTGCTGAACAAATTTTGTTTTGGGAATATTTTGAACTTTGCTATAGTGTTGCAATGCAAATAACTGCATTGTTGATACACTCTTCTTTCTACTTAACACAGCTTATTTGTATTACCATGCTTTTCTTCTTTCCAATTATGCTAGAAGCTCTAAGTCTGTATCCCTTTCCTTTAATTTTCTTCTTCTTAAACCCATCTACTCTCCTTCTAAACATGCTCCTCTATCCTACACAAACAGAAAAACCATCTGCAGCAATTTTTTCAATCCAATCACTAAAACAAATATAATGAATCTTTACTGAAGGTTCAAGTTAGTCACTACAAAACCTCAGTCATGTACCTACTATTTTTAATCCTACACTATACTACCTCCTGTATGCAAAAAGATAGTTTAAAGAGGTAGATTGCTTTCACCAAGGGAAATTTTTCATGAGGTAAATTAAGAAAAATAGTTTGGCAATGAAATTAACAGCAGCTGTTTTAATTCTCTGTTCTGCTCACATTACACCAGCAAAACAAGAAGATGTATTATAACCTCCTTTCACAAACAGATACTCCCCCTGGAAGGTGGTAACACTATCAGATTTTTTCCTTGTTTCTCTTGAAACAGTTGCTTTAGTTTCCAGACACACTTCTGAACAGTTTGGACAGCATTCTTCATGTCCAGTGGGCCAAAGCACTGGGGAACAGATAGTAAGGAAAAATAAACACCTAAACATATTCTGATCCAGTTGATAGCAACATCAAAGAACTGGTAGAAAATGGCTCCTCAACTGTCAATATTGTGTCAAAGCAGCAAAATATGATCATAAATGCCTTTTTCTGGTTTCTGAGCCTAGAGAAAGGATTAGGTTAATCTGCATAGCTGAACAGAATACTCCTTGGCTTTGCTTGTGCTACAAGCTGACTCATCACTTCAGAAGTAGAACAACATTCAGGAAGGAACTACTACAGTATGACCTTCCACAGCAAAAATATCCCACTTTTATCTATCAAAGTAGAAGAAAGGGGTTGCTGGTCTACTGTACAAAATAGTATGAACAGCCAGGCATACCAAAAGCTGGCTTCAGCTTTTTCAACTATTCTGCAGTCGTATTCCCAGTTCATTTGGCACACAGTACACCAAGGAAATAAAGAAGTTCTTGACTTAAAAGGCAAAAGTTGGTAATAACAATACCAAGGAAATCAGGATTACCCTGCAATACCACCAAAAGAATTCACCACCAAACTGCCCATTGCCCCTGTACTTCATGATGACAGCTATATCAACAACTACATACTCCATTTCTCAGTCCAGAGAATGTGTGTGTGTATTAAGACAGGTGAAAAAATTGCAAATAAAAAATCTAAGACAGTCTCTTGTATGATCTAGCTCACACCAAGTCAATTATCTGTGCATGATGCTACTCAGTAAACCTGGAGCACAAGAATAGAAAGCTATTAGCTAATGAATGTCAGGCCTGATGGAAATGGTCACAATAATTAGGTGAAGGAGAAATAGATAAAGAAATAAGGCCAGGACTGAGTGTAACGAAAACTGAAAGCATACAGAAAGAAATATGTAAGGAAGAAGGTTAGAAGACAAGGAAAGCTGTGGGGGAAAAGAGCTGGATTTGTCATCTGTGGACACCAGGATATAATTCTAACTTGATGGATGATTGCTGGCTTCATACTTAACTTCCATATAACTTCTTCCCAGCAGAGACAATATAGTGAGATTTTAGTGCCAGAGTAACTACTACTCTTTTATTGAAATACAACAGGCAGACCATGAAAAAAATTACTACCTAGTGATAAAGCAACATTAACTTATGTATTTTACTGTAATATTTTTAAGTTTTATTGATTTTTCATAGAGACCTGTACGATTCCATAGTGTTTCTAGCTGGCCAGGGTGGATATCAATGCTTTGAAACAGGTTGGGAGAACAAAGTATCAGAAGCTCTTTTGCCACCATTGTAAGAAAAACTGACTTATATAGTCAGGGTTTTTTAATAGTCAAAATAAAGGTACTCCAAGCAAACCTGAACTTAAAGGGACCTCCTGCACCTGGAGACAAAGCAGGTGGTGGATGTCCCAGGTGAGGCCCTGACTGCTGGCTTACAGACACAGAACACAGCACCTGGATGACGCAGAGTTGAGAAGGCCTGAAACCCTCAAAGGTGCTGGCAATA
Organism: Fringilla coelebs; assembly: GCF_963513975.1. Classification (NCBI taxonomy): domain Eukaryota; kingdom Metazoa; phylum Chordata; class Aves; order Passeriformes; family Fringillidae; genus Fringilla; species Fringilla coelebs. The sequence continues at coordinate 34,798,511 of NC_140034.1, forward strand.
CCCAAACACCTATAAGTGTCAGTGCACTTGAGTAGTTCTAGTTCAGTCTCCACCAACATTAACACTGTTGCGGTCCAAGCGCTTTGCCCCCCAACATTCTACAAATGCAGAAAGCAGTCACATCAAAACAAGAGGAAAATCTCCAGCAAAAGCACGCAGCCTGTAAATGTATCCCACTCACACCCATTCCCAGGAGCCACTGCCCATTACTTTGTGTAGTAGAGCCACATCAGCTGCTGACATAGGCCGAGAAGAGCTAGACGGCAGCAACAGCGATAGGTGGGAGTGACAACAGAGGAAGGACTATAAATAAGAAAAATGTCACTGTTATTTTACTTGCTGTAGAAACATTCAATTCTAAGATTTAAATTATTAGCTAGATGCATGGACTCGGTGAAGTTTCTTCCTCAGTCTCCCTTTTTATCTGGACTCTAAACAAGCTTTCTGCTTTACTTCCAATGCTTCAGCATACCTATTCTCATTTTGTTAAGATTGACAAGAGGTGAAAAGACCACTTTTCAGGTTGTGACCTGAAAGGCTGAAAAATGGCAAGGGAAGTCAAACTCACATGAAATTACATTATTTCACCTGACTTTTCTCTCCCAGAATAATACCGCACCCTTTTGACACAGTTGGGTGTTTTTGCAGATCATTCCAGAACAACTGAAGCACCAATGGACACAACAGCCTAGTATCAGATTTGTTTTCCCACAGGCTTTTGCTCATCTGCTACTGCACAATCACTATTTCCAACATCACTAAGGTCAACTGTAAAGAAGGGAGCTAATGCTTACCCTGTTGTAGCTGGAATGTGAAAGACCACTGGCTGGTGTACCATTGTGGGTGAGAATACTGGACACATTTTATTTCTTCCTCCATTTTGAAAACAGAACAGCCTACTGTGGCTTTACTGACCAAAATGGAAAACACCAAAATGCAAACTACCAAAAGTGGTCAGATGGTAAATAAGCATCAGCCCATTTACTTCCTCCATTTAGATAATTCAGGTACTGTAAAGAGATAGATCAGATACTGAGTCCACCAAATCCCAGGTACAGGAACTTTAATAAAAGAACAAAGTGAAACCTTTATGAAAACCAAAGCTGTTTCACTCCAAGATCCTTAAATGCAAAACATGAGCAAGGTTTCAGTTCTAAATAATGCAAGTCATTTCTGTGGTATGATTTAAGAGGAATCCAGGCCCCTACAGGGAGGTGCTACCATTAAAACCTCTCTCTGCTGCCAATACAGTAGAAGCCTCAAGTGCAAGAGTTGAAGGAAACAGAAAATATTTTCATTTCCAAACAAATCCAAATTTATCCAAAAATTGCTTGACACAAATCTCCCAAGAAATCTAAAGGCTTACTGAAGTCAAAGGTTTGCCAGAGCATATAAAAGATTGAGTAATATCACAGGATCCAGACTCTGCCACCCACCCACAGCAGAACATGTCCAAAACTGAGCCAATCTGTTACAGGAAACTTTGTTTTGAACAAAGAATCTTTTCACTCAACCACATATGTTTTCTAAGGGATGTTTTTCAGACCACAGAATACTTATGCAAGCAAGGAGAGCTCTGAAGGAGGTTTATTTAATTTTAATTTCTTCTCTGACACACATAGACCCTGGAATTTCACAACTGGGACAGACAATTTCAGCCTACAGAATTTTTTCCCTAATCTCCCCAAAATATAAGTATAATTTGCACTTTGTACAAATCCCTTTCACTGTCTTCTAAATCTATTTCCAGACCAAATGCTTTCAACTACTGCAAGGCTGTGAAATTCATGCAAATGTAGATTAATACTTTTAAATTAAGACTAATTCAGAAAAATCAGATAGGCATCTTTTGCTTCTTGCATGGGACAATTACTACTTTTTCTACTTGTTTTTATCTGAAAAAAGAATTTAAAGTTCCACTGTACTCTGAAGAAATGCAATGCAGTATGAAATATTCACAGTTTTTATATATAAGGTGCTATAATAATACAAGTATTAGACACTCTCCATTAGCTTTTGAACAGTCCTTATTTCAAGACAAGTATTCACAGATGAAACAAAACTATTCTTGAATAGAAGGCTGCTCCAATCCTATTTTCCCCTCCTATAAATAAGCAAAACTTCCCAAGATACATGTCAGCTGAGATGCTGGAAGTGGTAAAACCTGGATGTTAGATAGAAAGATAGCCTTAATATACTGCTTCATGCTGCTGCATTGTCTCAGAGAGACAGGGGATAGCTATCAAGTCTGCAGTTAGCCTAACAAGTCAAAAAAACAGCGCTATTGCACAGGGAACAAGGGACTGAGGTTGCCAGGCAATCCTTTTTTTTAATTATTAAGTCCTTTTGGCAGTACACTGGCATTCTGTCTCGAGGACAGAACTAAGCATTTGGAAAAGGATTTCAAAAATTCGCTCCAAAATGAGACCTCATATTGTAGCAGATTGCCAAAATCTAATTTGCAATTTTAGCTCTACCTTCCATAGTCAGCCAGCACAGCTTTGCTTCACAAGTATCCAGATAATGAGCAATCTGCTCTTGATCCTGCATTCAGAGTACTTAAAGTGATTAACAGATCTGCACATGGAATAAGTCCAGGCTTTCTGCATGTAGCCTTTACCTACCTTCTGTTGGGTACTCTGCCATCCATTTCAGCAGGACTGCATCTTTAATATCTGTTTGAGGTACACAAGGCTAAGTGTTTCATGAGATGCTAGAGAGGACAGAATTTAAGACCCACTCAAAATTTCACATCTTAGAAGCAAAACTAAAACCCACAAATATTGCCTCTAGTAATAAGCAAATATTTTCCCTCTTATTACTAACCATTCAGCAACAGTACATTAAAAAAGTATATGTACACCTTGGAACCAATACCTTCTTAATTACTGGGTACGAGTCAGGGTTCAGCAAATCCATAAAGCTGCATGACTGTCCTCTTCTATCAACCTAGAGGAGGTGATGGATGTGACAGCACAGCAGTTCTTGGATTTTAAGCCATGCAGTACAGTAACTCTAAAGAGCTAATGCATAATGGGGGAGGGGAGAGGAAAGGCCTCCAAAGCCCCGATATATTTAGAATCTATCCTTTCGCCTAGCCAGGCTGTAAAAGTCTTATCACTTTAGTGATCTGTACAAAACACTCTGAATGCTCAGGTGAGTTTGTGGAAAAAAAAGAGCTGTTCAGTTCTGATTTCAGACTAAATCCTACCATACTGCTGACATTGCAACAACCTCTAGCTCGGGCATGGATTATTGTACTCTTCATAATCAGTTAAATGCTCCAAGGAAAAAATATAATTACATCTGTACTCAACACAGGGCATTGCCAAATTGTATCACTTTGAAAGCCTGCAACACTTCAAGAACTGTGTTAGGCAACAACAAAAAAAGGAAAGGAAAGAGTAAAATCACATTAATGGTATTCATCATTCATCACTCAAGAAACTATCTGAAAAGAGATTTAATAATATGCTGCTTCAGTGGGAGCTGTTTCCAGGCAAATATAAACATGAAATTCATGATGGAAAAAGGTAGCCCAAACTCTTTTGGTTTAGTTTCAATTAAGACATCTTTATGAAACAGTAAATAACACCAACACCAACTCATTCATGGAATAAGCTGGTACTCCAAAAATCTAGAAGGTAAGAAAGACATAATTTCACAGGCAGCAGCACAATCCACACCAGAAGCTGGGGTGTTTTATGGGTTTTTTTAAATCAAATTCAACTTAAAATATTTTTAAAAGGTAGAGAGGCATGTTGTCAAATTTTAACAAATGTTAAAAGGCTCTTAAATGTAAAATCAACACCAAGCTACATCTGACAACAGTAAAACTCAAGAGTTTCTTGGATACTGCCGAGTTTGGCCTTAAAGTGAGCAGAAAAGTTGTTAGCTGCTGAGAAAGAGTGGACTCCTGCACTATTGTACATGAAAGTTCACACAAGACAGCAACTCATTCAATAGAGCTATCAAAAAGCTGTTGACTTTTAGATGTGCTACACTTCTGTTAGATTTTTTTTGAGCCAGCTTACCCTGTGATTAAAGATTCTAACTACAAAATAACCTGATGAAGTATCAGGAATATTCTGTGGTTAGCAGATAACCATAATCATATCAAAACCATACATTATGTGACTGATTACATCAACAAAGAAAAAGCTAATCAATAAACCCAGGGCAAGACTGACAACACTTCAACAAGCAGAATTAGGCATATCAAGTTCTATTAATCAAAGTTATAGTATTTTTCTTATTCTCAGGATCCTTGAACAATGCAAAGTCAAAAGGAACTAAAGATTATTCTCTAACATCTTTCCATAGGCCCATACTCTTAAAGGAGAAACAACAGGAAATGCAATGCTTTTGTGGTAGGTAGACCACACGGCCTGGTCCACATGCATCCCACCACTCTTATATGTACCATCCTTAGACCAATTATTCATGCTAGCATTTTTTTATATTATACCAGGAACCTCCCAGGAATCCCCAATTTAAGCACAGACACTGTTGTGATAAAATCTTAGTGGTAAAAGTATTTACCTCTTACGAGTAAGTGAAGCTGCTGGCACACTGACTATCATTTGCTACACAACTCAACAATCAGTCTACACATAGGCAAGGAGGAAGCCAGGCTTGCATTTTAGATTTTTCCAGCTGTAATACAAACAGGAGATCCCAATATTTCTCAATGGCCAAAGCAAAATCCAGGAGCCTGTCTTACAACCCAGCAGAGATTGATGTACAGAAAACTGGGAACTCAGCTTGTAGCTTTAAAAATTATCCCAGACATAAGACATACAGTATTCAAAACACATACAGAATTTCAGAGACAATCTGGAATCCATATGTGCACAAGATAATGCTTTCTCTTTTGCGAGGGTATTTTTGTTTTTAATAAAAAATAGTGTTATAATAAATGTGTGAGCAATTCAACAGCACCTCTAGAAAGCTAAGTGGAAGGGTATGTGTGGCAGTAATACAAACACTTCATAGGAAGGCTGTGTGCCCTCTGGCTACTTCCTTCCCAAGAAGACCCCAAGTGATGCTGCACCAAGCTGCCGTTACCACCACAATGACATTCTACAGACTGGGACACAACAATTTACCGTTCTGTGGACAAAAGCTCTTCTTTCTGAATTTAAGAAACAGTGATGAAACCAAACAACATAATTCTGAATTGTTATGCTTTGGAATAGTTTCTTTTCTCAGTGCATGAGGTTCTGTTACTATTTCTTTTTCAAATCTGCAAAAAGCTCGGGCCTGAGGAAGACTTTGCATTAGCAGTGGGACAATTAACAAGCAATTAACAGACACTCCAGTCAACTTTGGCAACCTTCTGGCAAAGTCGACCAACATAACAAACTATTCTAGAATCAGAAAGCAAACACGTACCAAAAAGCAGCTACTTACAACCATGTGCTATGCCCCATATTCTTTCAAACAACTTAAGGTTTCCCTTGTCCTGTCATAAGGTAATGTACACAGTCATCAAGATGGGATGTAACTTAAAATTAAAGAATCATCTTGGTTGATGAATCATCACTTCAAAGAGCAAGACTGTGTTGTATGTCTGATGCTTCAAGAGCAAGTTTGTTTCAGGTATGTTGAAATTCTGAATGGAATTGTTTGATAAAAAAAAGCAAAAGTGAAGCTGCTGACAGAAGTCAGTCAAAATTAAAATTAAATTTATTGATGTAGAAGAAACACCCCCCCCCCCCCCAAAAAAAATAAAGTGGAGATCAAGGAATTATTCCAGCTTCCCATAAATACCACAAGGCTGTCCCCACACTTAACTGGCTCCTTAGAAATTCCAGAAGAACACAGATCTTTCCCAGCTCTGTTGCAGATGGTCAGATGGTGAATTCAGGGGATGCCTATGGACACCAGCTGCATGACCGTGCTTAGGTCTGTTCTACTCTTCCATATGCATAATTTGAATAAAGTGCTTAATACCACAACTCTAAGTTATTTTTTCTTAGGAGCAGAGAGAACCCTGCAAAAAATGTACGGAGTGGCTCAATTACATGAAAAGCTAGGGTTTCAAATGTAATAGACACAAATTAATTTCTTAAAAACAAGATGTATTCTTTCCATTCTTGTCTATGAAGGTAACAGATTCCATTGGTGAAGTTGCCTTTTTACTACTTAATGTGGGCAAGAGGACACCAAAGTATTCTTGTGGACATCAAACATTTCATAAAGAAGTCGTATTTTTTACTTGCACCTAACAGTGAAGATATCAATCCATATTCAACTAAAACTATTTACAGAAGATGTATGTCATTTTGGAATTCTCAAAAATCTACGAAGACATGAAAACAAGACTGCAGCATGAAAGCATCTGTCAAACCTCTCTGAGAGGAAAACAGCTGCACTAATTTACAAAAGCTAATGAAGAAAAAACACAGTAAAGTACCAAAGCACAACACAGAAACTGTCACCCTACTTCTGTGAATTCCTGGTATTTTAACATCTTTAAAATTAGCAACATTTTCAGGGATCATTTACATCTTTTGCACTAATAATACTTTTTTTTTTCATTTTTTTCAGTGAAAATGTGTAGCATTAATGCCATCAATTTCCTCATGATATTACCACAAGAAAAAATTACATCTACTTGGAACTTTTTTAAACTACAATACAAGTGACCATCGTCTCCCAGCTGCTGTCTTTCACACCACCCATCCCCCCACAAAACTTCACCTTTTTACCACTTTCCTCTTACAGGCCAAGGGACTACCCAACTAAGGCCAGACCAACTACTCACCCAGTGAAAAGCATTCAGATATCACTGAAATAGCTTCACGATTATCTGCATGAAGCATTACTCTGTCTTTTAATTGCATTTACAAAGGATATCCATTCTGACAGAAGGTACAACACTGGAGAGTTAGTCAGCAAATTACACTGGAGTACCAGAAGTAGCAATAACAACTGTGTGGAGTTCCAAACCGCTCTGCCAACATACATTCAGCAGACCCTGGAAGAGTTCTACTCTACACCTCTGTCAGACAGAGGAAGAGGCTTACAAGTACTTTTCCTTCTCTGAGAAGACCAACAGAAGAGTGTCAACTATGACTGGATTAAAATAAAAAACAAGGAATATTCTAAGTCCTATGAACAACTATCCGCAAACCAGGTGGAAAGTCAGCTCTACTGGCATCTTTACAAACAGATAAAGGCTTAACTACATTAAATAAGCAAAGCTATAGCAGAGTTTGGAATTCTTTCAGAAAGCTAGAGCTTTGAATCTCAGGACATCACAAGCTTACACTGGTGATCCAAAAAGTATGAGAGGTAAAGACTTCAAATAACTTGAAAGGAAAAACTACTGACTTGGCTGAATCAGAATTGTTGGGGTTTATTTCGACCTCTGTCCTTTCCTCTTTCTTTGACCTTGGCAACATCACTTGGCTGCTAATCTTCTGTGCCACTTTATGGAACACAACTATAGTGACTTTTTAAAAGCACTTTGCTAACCGGCATGACCATCCTCAGCAAAATCTTTCAATGTAGTGCAAATAACAAACATGTTTTGCTGAGACAGTCAAAGAAAAAATCAAATATGCTTTTGCTAGCTCTCCGCAGTATTAGTTAATTGGCTTTATTCCTATAGCAATGCTGGCATATCTAACACTGACAGACAAACAGGACCGACTTTGTTATTTACAATACTTCACTAAACCAAACAGGACTGTCTCTTTTTGATCCTAAGCATTGTATGCCAGGCACTTTTCTTTGGCCAGAAATAAGACCTGAATCACAGATGAGAGATAAAAGAAAAGGAAACTCTGAAGAGCTATCCTAAGTGCAGTGATGTTGATGTCAGTGGGCATTTCTAGTTGCTTTTTTTCCTACAGCTCAACATTTAGATTATTTAGGTGCTTTCACATTGGGAAAGGCCTACTAGGGATCCCATAGCATATCCTCAATGGCTCACCAATGCACAGCTGAAGAAGGAAAGAAGGAAATATCACCACATGAAAAGAAGCAGCAGCTGAGGATTCTGTCAGGTTAGTAAGATTAATTTTCATATGGAATAACTTGAATCCCTTAAATCAAATGCCCAGAATAAAAAGAAAAATACTTGTCTCCTCACACAGCAGAACCAAATAGTTTCATAAATTACCTTTTTTCTCTCATGTAGTTATATGACTGACATATGAGTTGGTAATGCCATAGGAACACTTGTCTACCAGACTTAATGCCGGGTGAACTCAGACTCAAGAAAATAATTTCAGCATCTCTAAAACTAAATTACAGGTGTACAATCCATTCTGTAAAGACCTCTCTGTACTCATTCCCTGATTGCATCCCCAAAGCAATAAAACAGGCAGCCCTCAGAACCTCCAAGATTTACAATAAATCTTCCTCAAACAAACATGGCATTAAACATACAGAGCACTTTTCCTACACTCTAAATGTATTAGCATTAAATGTAAAGTTACAAAAATGTAAAGAAGAAAAAAAATTTTAGAAAACTATAGAACAGAAAAAAATTCCTTCTTTTAACCAAAAAAGATGAATAACAGACAACTGATTTGGAGTGCCTTTTGACGAAGAGTATCTCAAGAAAGAGACACCTCCTAGAATCTTTAAATAATCATCTGAAGTTCAGTTTAGATGAACTAAAGTGAACTTATCTCCCAAAGTAATCAAAACCCTACGTTCTTTACTACGCTACCAGAAATCCTGACAACTATTCTGAGTGTTGTTTTGATACATACTGAGTCCACCAAGCTGCAATAGTTTAAATCAAAAAGGACGTTTTTTCCAAATCCTTATATAATGGGGTCATTTCTCAGACTTGCATTAGGGTGCCCACTTGATATGCTCAAAATGTAACGTGACCTGCTTAAAAGATTCATCATGAAGTACTGTCCTTATGCATTCTGTGTCTGCCTAAATATAAGCAGACATCTGACAACAAGGCATTCTCTGATTTTCTTTTATTCTTGTAGAAAAAATTCCTTTAAGTAAGGTAACTCTGCTCTTTCCCACTGCCCGGTCTTGTTCTCTACCGCCCAAATTAACTCATCCTGCAGTTTCAGAGGCACTGTCTGGTGCATCCCAGCTGGTGCTTGAAGGCAAGATGAGATGTACAAGAATCACAATCTATTACTTAACGTAGGCAGTACCAATCAATAGATCAATACAGCTGATGTTCCTATGACAGCTCTACAGCACTTGTAGATGTTTAGTACACGTAAGAAATGCATCCACAAGAATCCTTTCCAAGCTCTCGCCAGCAGAACGTCTTTCCTCACCACAGACACATCACTGCCTGTCACCTAGTGGGTGGTAACTTGTGCAAAGGAAATGCTACAAGCTTGTAATTCTACAAGCACAAAGCTAAAGAGATAACCTGCTTTCCATTATCCATGGTAATTAAGTAAACTAAGTTAATCAGAAAAACAAACAAAATGCAAGCTATATATTAATCAGTATGCAATTAAAAGATTACTCAGTCCAGTAATCTTTACAAAACTAGTAAAAAGCTTTCCACAGGAAACAGAGCAGAGAAATTTCTAAGATGCTAATTATATATGAGAAAAGGGATTTCAGCAATGCAGTGACAGAGTAATCAAGAAACACATTACTTGGCAGCTCAAAGTTGTTCATCCTACAATCTCTTATCCCCCAAAAAAATCTCCACCATTGTCATAATCTAATATTTATGATGCTTGCTCTGTAGATATACTCAGAAAATAACATGTATTTCAAATGTTTAAAATAGCATATATTTTGAATTTCTCTTCAACCACAGAGCACAGAATGAAGAACTTCATTTTGTTTGATAAGCAGCTGTTGCAATGCGTCAAGCCCATACCTGAGGCTACTAATTTATCTGATTTCAAAAGAGAAAAACAAACCAATAATTTTTCCTTAAAATATCTTAAGTCCTTTCTTCCAGTACCAGCTCCTACATTTATTTAGTTTCCCAAGTGTAATATTGCTTGCTCCAGTCTTATCTGGGATAGAATTTTCCAATACTCACCATTTCTCTACTAGATCTGATGCTATCTTGGTCACAACCACCATGTAAATTCTCTATCTTTCCCCTTCAAACACAGAACATCTCTGAATCCTTTCAGAGGCATTCTGACTCATTCTTCCCCTTTCTTTACTACTGCTTCCTCCCAAATGATGGAAATTATAGTAATACATGAAACCAGCTTCTCACTGACCATTTACAGTGCAGCACAATTACACTCTGCTGATTCATTCTGACAAGAAACATTTACTCTTACTGCTGACAATCCACATGTTTTCTAGCACCCCTATCTGTCTGGATGGCAACACTGTGCACTGGGTGTCCCTCTGGTTGGACTGGTTCTCTTGCTGAAGCTTTTCCCTTTTACAACTAGAAGTCTCTGGTCTGAATAAAGCAGTGAAGTACTAGAAGCTAACAGATTTTTATCTTAGAAATAACTTTCACTCTAAACCTGAAAAATGTTCAACTAGCACTTAGCAAGGAAATATTAATGGCCTGTTAGCAAAATAAGCAAGTAAATAGTTTCTTAGGTAAGGAGGAAAGGCACAACACTGAAAGGCAATTATTCATAGATGCAGCCAGTCATTCATTAAGTCATGCAGCAAATCATTCCTTAATTTTACAACACTTATTAACATGCCCATATATTTGCCATCTGTAAGGGAAGAGTTTAGATATCAGGAAATCTTTACTGACATTAAGATTGTCTTACTCTAACAAAATGGGAAACTTGTTACTACAATAAAAATACTGTAGAAACTAACTTGAATGCTCTCATAGTTCCTATTTTTCCACTAACAAAAATTAATAATATTTCTTTTACTCTTCCACAGCCAACTAAGTAAATTCACAGCCACAACATTTGAGGCCACAAAACCATAGGAAGATACTGGAAATTTACAGCACTGCGATGGTTAATGCTAGTGAATCTATTTAAGATATTAAAATTCCCATCTATCAGACCTCTTTGCTAATGTCCCTGCCCTCAAAGCAAAGGGGAACATATGCCTGCATCCCAGACACCCAGTTCATAGAGCTTCTTATCAACTCAAGCCATAAATGACAATGAGTTCATACTAACACACCAATCTAAACCACCACATCCAACATGCAGGTCTGTGTTTACTCTTGCCATCTAGACACAGACAAGCAGATAGAAAGGCTAAACAGCTGCATACAGGCATCGGGAAAGGAAATTATGATCTTTATACTACTGCAGCACTTTGCTCCCACACTCATAAATAATATTCAGTGTGCGTGTTTGACTTTGAGAAGTTAAAGTTTGTGAAAAGAGACACATTACAAGAACAGCACCCAAGCAATACACAGTAAAGCTGTATTACAGAGCAGCTGAAATCACCATTACTTCCAAAATCCTAACTACCGAAGTTCCTCTTGCTCTCTAATGGGTGAGCTGTATCATGTAAAGCAGCACAAATATCAGCTGAAGTCCTGGGTGTACAAGGACATTTTATTCACATGAATTAATGTTTCTGTCAACACCAGCTCTATGATGGATAAAGAGAAGATCCAATTCTGCTAGGATGGGCTAAATCTCACATAAGGAAAACAGGCTTGCATCTCATCTATACAGCAAAATCTAGCAAGTATAATGAAAGCCTAGGAGCATTTACCCTTACAAAGAAGCACTTATTCTTCCAAAAAGTGGAAGAATAATACACATTCTAAGTTGAAGTTCATTCAAAGGCTTTCTAACATACAGAAGTCTGCTGAAATGCCAATAAAACCTAGACACTATATGAATATAAGCTACTAGCAAAGCATGGTTCATTCACAGTTGCTTTTCCATCCGATCATTTAACTTGCTTCTACAGATTGAAAGCATTTACATGTTTCCTGTGATCTGTAGCACCATACTGTATAAAAATAAACCCTTCTGGGATTGAATTAGAGGATACAGTGGTTCACTAAATTAACACTACCCCCCTCTTTCCTTTGTATGATTTTTTTCCCCAAAACCATATCCCAGCACCCTGACTGTTCACTGCGTAGCACTTACTGTTGCTGGACTTGAGGTCCCGGTGAATTATGGGAACAATTGCTTCCTCGTGCAGGTAGTTCATTCCCCTGGCAATCTGCACTGCCCAGTTCACCAGTATGTCAGGAGGTATCCTTTTACCAGACAACACCCTATTGAGCGATCCTCCGCGGGCAAACTCCATGATCAGGCAAAGATTAGGTTCCTTCAAACACACGCCCCTGAGGGCAATGATGTTGGGATGTTTTAACATTGCAAAGAGCTTGGCCTCTTGGCGGACATTCTCAATGGTCTGGCTGATGTCCTCATCAGGGTCATAGCGAGCTGCCTTGACAGCAACCTCATCTCCTATCCATACAGCTCGATACACTTTTCCGAAGCCCCCTATGCCAATGATTTCTTCCAGAACAAGCTCTGAGAAGTCGATCTCTAGGACTAGGAAAAGAGACAAAAAAAGATGTAAGCATTTAGCAACTATGCAGTCTGTACATCAGCTGAAGGTCCATGCTGGCCAACCTCACCCCAGTCCTTGGAGGAAGGGCCAATTTTCACTCCAAAACAATACAAAGGAAAGCAGTGGGCCTTTCTGACAGCCTTTTAGTACTGAATAGTATGGTAAAACAGACCTTGCAGCGTCATAAAACTGGCATGAAGTACTCACTGTAAATGGTAAAATAATAGAATAGCCTTTCTTACCACAGTTAAACCCTTTTAATACTGATGCCCCTGCCCGTACCCCCCTTAAGGATAAACTCTCAGTGACAGTACCACATTCTGAAAATGAAAAATACACTCACCAACTAATCTTCGCTGTGTTCACAATACAGTGCTTAATGTAAAATAGCTAAAACTCAACACAAAACACATCTGCTTCTCCATTTGTCCCTTATTTGGATGTCTCTTGTTGAAGTGCCACAACAATCTTTTAGTCCTTCCCAAATCACACTTACTCTTCCACACCTCTCCAGGCTTTGCAGATTTGTTCCCCACAAGAGATCTGTTAACCAGCTCTGACATTACTGACAACAGTGTGACAAACAGATGGATCAAACCATATACTGAGTGTACAAAGCAAGCAACAAGAAAAACATTTCTTGATTAATGCATACTGTATTTGTTACAAAAACTTCCTATTCCCATACATTGACAGCTATACTTAACAGGCTGACACAAAAAATCTACAGATGCAGCTGTCTCAATTCAGCACACATATTGCACCTGAAACAAAAGCAATGAGAAAATGTATCCTGTACAACTGTACACTAAACACAGTTTATATGGGTGGCCAAAAGAACCCATCCAACACTGACTAAAGCAGAATGAAAATTCCACATACTGACCAACAAAAACATGTTGACACAGCCTAATTTACAGGAGTGGACTACCATTGATGCTACTCTGTATGACATTTGCATGATTACCAACTACATTTACAATGACATTTTAAGAAATTTTAAAGGAAGAGTACCATAATTTCAACAAAGTACCAAGATTTCAACAAAAAATCACCAAGTCTTTCAATACTTTCCTGCATTTGAAATGCTAGCTCTAATATGGTTCCCCTGCTTTGTCTAGCAGAAAGGAAATTAAGCATGTAAGGGAGCAGGTTAGATCCCACTTAAATAAACTAGTCTCTGTACTACAATTAAATGCCTTTCCTATGTATAAGCCTACAGTACAAGACTTTGTCGCAAAACTGTATGGAGTTAATACAAACTCTTCTATCCACAGCTGCAGGCTTTTATTTTGTCTGAGCTCTACCTTTCCTGAACATGATTTTTAGAAGTTGGCTTACTTTTTTAAGTTAGTCAAACCTACGAGTTAGTTTAATAAGGCTGCCTTTGCTGCCTTTCTTAGTGTTCCATGAAGAAAACACTAACAGGAAACAAGACAGAAAACTGACCAAGAAAGTCTGCCAGAAGGAGAAAAGGTCTCTTCCAGTTCAGAACACAAAGAGAATTGATTTTTCTGCTACTGTGAATACATATTTTGGGTAACATTCTGAGCTTCAAGGATTTGCACAACAAAGAAGATTTCAGTCGTACAGTAGCAACCTTGGTGTTCAAATGCTTGTGACAGAGAATACTAGAAAACATGTAAGAGTAGATTCTGATGGGAAACACTGTAATTTTAGAACAAGACTGTAATGACAGTAACTCCAGATGTGAGACCACCCTGGCACTGAGAATACACAAAGACTCACTCTTGTATTTCTCATTAGTAAAAGACCTAAAGAAAGAAGGTGTTGAGTCTTCTCTCTTCAGTAAATAGAATTTCAGCACTGCTAGAATCCTCACTTAACCTGGTCCTAGGGACAAGGTCAGTTAAAAAACTGGAAATGAACAAACATGCACCCCACACCACTAGGGCGCCAGCTCCGGACAGACAGCGTTCAGGTGCTGTTCACAGCGGGTGTTCTGCTCGGGCATTTCACGGATTAAGAGGACGTCAACTAGGCGCCGAGCGAGCGGCCCGCTGGCCCGCAGGTGCTGAAGGGACAGCTCCGGCGGCAGCGGGGACGGGACGGGGACAGGACGGGGACGGCGCCCCAGCCTTCCCCCTCCACGCCCCCTTCCCCCCATCCGCTCCGATGTTGGGGAGAAGCGCGACAGGAAGGTGGTAGGCAGGAGAACAAGACGGGCAAAGGAAACGGAAGGGCTGCAAAGTAGAACACTTCGTGTGCCGCCACCCATTTTTCATCAGAAAAAGCACATCCCTGCTGGAGGCACAAATTAATAGGGGTGGGATGTAAAACCGAGAGACTTCAGCTTCCACATGAATACCAATGTGTGACATTGAATGTTCCTTTATCTGGAAGTACGACCTTAGTTTAGTTTGAAAATGTATACTTCTATAAGGCAAACTGGCCCGCTTACCCTCTTGGGTAGCTTATTCATAAAAACGCCTGGTTTTTAAAAAATATTTTCTTTTGGGTTTTTAAAAGGTATTTTCTGCTGAATTAGTTTATTCATTTTCATAGTTTGAGTTATACAGGTACATTAGGGCAAAAATACTTGTTTTCCTTCACATTTCTAAACACACTAACTCCAGTGTCATTTGGCAGATGTGTTGTACAGGACTGCACAGAATTTGAGAACTGAAGTGCTCTCATTCCTCCGTGGGCCAGTAAGGAATTACAGAGCCTGTACACCATGAACCAGTGGCCATGCTGACAACTGCAAAGTAGGTGCTGTTTAATCAGCCTTTATTAGACCATACGATTAAACTGTTTAATTCAGTGTTAAGTGTTTAAGAACCCACAGCACAGATGAGAGTCCCTCAAGCTGGCCCACTCCAGATAGCTGCTACAGGCTACTTTTTATCATTCACGGTATCTTCACCAAGGCAAGATTCAAGCACACTACATGGACGGCTAAAATTACCAGCTAAACTAGGACACGTCTCAGTAGAAGCAGAATCTCTAGGAGTTATACTCCCAAATTTTCATTAAATACATAGATAAACTTTAGGAAAGCAAGTAAAAATAGGTTCTGTGCTAAGGTGCATGTCCAGAATGACACTTTGCATCACTCCTGCAACACTGGACTTGCTGGACTATGAAGTATTAAACAGTAGATGGCGATTCCTACTCCAAACAGCTATCAAACTAACATCATCAGCTCTAAAAGTGGATTGCATTCCTTGCAAAGGATTTCCAATACTCAACTTGAAAATCCAATTCAATGGCAACCAACTTCAATCCCTGTCCAAACTGCATTGTTTTTTTAAAAAAGCCCCATACTCCTTAAGCATTATAAAAACCTCTGGAGGGCAATAAATTCTACTTTGTCATGAATATATGGTTGGTGACTTGACAGAAGAGAAGTAGTGTAGTTATGTAGAGGCATGGGAAGAGGAAGGCAAAGACGAAGGGAGAAGGTACAACTCCACAACTGTTGGCAAGCTATCAGACCATAGAACAGGCAGCAAGACAGGAGAATCCACAAATCCTGAACTTGAACACTCAACACAGGATGGGACCTGAGGTTCAAAAAGTTCTATAGAAATGGCTCTCTTTAAGTGTCTCAAAAGCAAAACCTAATAAGCATTCATCCACAGCTTTTTCTGTGTGTGGGGAAAAAAATAACTTACCGGGGCTCTTGCAGCATGAAAGAAAGGAACAGCACCTAGTCCTTTCACAAGCCCAAGGGCAATGCTACAAATTACTGAGTTTTACCTAAATGCTTTCAAGAAGAATATAAAGTAAGAAAAAAAACTATTAGTTGTACTCCTTGCAGCCTTGGAGCCTACACAGGACAAAGCATCTTTTCACTCTTTTACTTTCTAGAAAAACCTACTAGTCTGAAGATCTTTCTCTGCCCCTCCAAAAAAAAAAAAGCATCCTTGCCTGAACTGTCAATGGTGCTAGATAAACAGGACCTAGAAAGTCATTCCACGTTGTTTCTCTTTCCACAATTGTACATAGTGACTAAAAAAAGTCGAGATGAAACAGCCCTATTCTCTGTCTCCAACAAAGGCTTCAAAACTGCACCGAAATTCAGGGAAACAAACCAATCCCTCAGTGCCTTCAGCATCACAACATAGTCAAGTGACCCTCAGACAAGCCCAGATATCCAAATGCAAATACAACTCATTCACAGGTATTTCAGGACAGAATTTGTAAGAGGACAGAGGAACCTGGTAACACAAGTCAACTTAGGAATTTTTCGGTCAGAAATAATAAGCTTTTGGTTAGTAAGTAGGATAATACTGAACAAGTATTAGCACAGAATCAATACTTCAGAAAACAACTGCTTCCCTCCCAGCAACCTTTCTTTAAGAATATTCTTAAAGGAAGAATGACCAGAGCCCTGGTGACTCCACCACTGCCCAGCCGCCAGGATTTTGTCGCTTGACAAAAATTTATCAGCCTCTGGAAACACAGGCCTTAACAATGGGAAACTGCTCCCGGCGTCGCCAAAACGCTAAAACACCGAGCCAAGGTCTGCCTTCCAGGGAGCGGCGCGCTAGCCTGGAAGACAGAAGGGCACCGGAGCAGCTGGAATACCTCCGCGGGTGGGCAAGGGAACACACCGGGGGCGTGGGGCGGCCCCAGGGCGGGGGGGCTGAGGGGCTGAGACCGTAGCCCCTCCGCTGGCCGCCGAAGGCCATCGCAGGTCCCCTCACCCCGTCGCCGGCTATGTCCGCGGCCTCCCAGGGCCGCTCGCCACCGGGATGGGCCTTCCCTTTCCCCTCAGCGGCGGCACCAGCTTCCAACAGGACCCACAGAAGGGCCGGGCCAGTCGGATCTGGCCAGGTCCCTCCCCAGGGACATCGGGAGGGCCGAGCCTCCCACCGAGGCCCGCGATAGGGGGCAGGACCGGGCCTGTCCCTGGCTCCCTCCCTCTCGGCGGAGGGGCCGCGCCGAGCCCCCCGCCCGGGCCCGGGCTCCCTTACGCTGTATGGCGGGGGGCGGCGGGTATCGGGCGCGCAGCTCCGGGCCGGCCCCCTGCACGCCGCTGCTCACGTAGTTGCTGGGGAAGATGCCGACGCGCTGGTCGATCTTGCCCGTCCACCAGCCCTCGTCGCCGGACACGTGCGAGTCCCGGGACAGCACCTGCACCACGTCCCCTGGCCGCAGGCTCAGCTCGTCCTCGCCGCACGCCTCGTATTCGAAGACAGCGGTCCAGAGCGGCCCGTCGCCCGGCGGCTCCCCGCCGCCCGCGCCCTCCTGGCTGAGCTCGGTGAGGGGCTCCATGGCGAGGCTGCTCCATAGGGGGAGGCGCCCACGGCAGCCGGGCGCTGCGGGGGGCGGCGGGGCCGGGACCGCCGCCTATTGTTCATGCGGCCCGGCGCCCGCCGGCACCAGGTGCCGCCGCCGCTGCCGGGACTTCCCGGCGCGGGGCTGTCTCAGCCCAGCGCGGGCAGGGGCGAGACCGGGCAGCGTGTACCGTGGAGGAGCCGCCGCATCCCCCCCATCCGCCGCCTCCTCCGTGCCCGCCTCCGCCTCCTGCCGCCGCCGCCGCCGCACATCCCGGAGCCACCTGACTCTCTGGCAGCTTCGGCGGCGCGAGGGGTGGGCAGGGCAGGCCCCGCCCCCGCGCCGCCATTGGCCGCCGCCGCCGCCCGTCAGCTCCGCCCTCACCTGATTGAGGGTCCGCGCCCCCTTGGCCACGCCCTCTCCCCGCCCTATCCTCGGCCCCGGAGTCGCGCACTCACCGGTGTGCCCACGATTGGCCCCCGCGCGGTCAGCTCTCGCTTCCCATTGGGTCGCGCGCTCCGAGCTCCGCCTTTCCCGCCGAGTCCCATTGGCTGGGGAAAGGGGCATGACACGGGCCAAGGGCGGGGTGGGGTGGCCCCGAGGGCGGAGCAGGCGGGCGCCACCTGCTGGCGGGCGAGGGCGGCGCACACCTAGGCCGGCCCCCGCCGCCCCCGGGCTCAGTGTCCCCCGCCCCGCGGGGACCGCCACTGCCCCCCGCCGGGACCGCCACTGCCCCCCGCGGGGACCGCCACTGTCCCCCGCGGGCCCGGAGAGCGGGATCGGTCCGGAAACCGGCAGAGTCTCTCTTTTCTCTTAGGCCATGGACTTGTATAACCCTTCCGAACTTAAGCACAGGTGTTAGATGGTTTCTGCACGAGATTATCGCGGGTGTATCCCTGCTGAATGCCTTTGTTAAAAATTAACAGAATTTACTTCTCACCATTGTAATCAGCATATAGCTGCTCGGTCTTGAACATCCAAATGCCTTCTCCCTGCTCCACAGCTTGTGGAGACACCAGATCTTGTCAATGGAATTTGTTTGCGCTTGGGGATATCACTGGGAGATTTTCTTTGTATTTCACTCCATTTTTTTTTTTTAATCTTCATTTGAATTCCAGTGGTAAAACTGGAAATGAAAATTCTCTGTTCATGCTTCATCGTAACAAAGCCCGCTGATGCCAAGTGACAAGCCCAAGTACCGTGACCACACCTGATGTCTTCACACATACATAAAATGCAGGCCTTCATAATTCTTTCGTATTTAGTAAATGCAATTACACAATTCTTATCTGCAAGAAGTATTTTTAAAAAATTCTCCATCCCCGAGTGAGGTCTTTGGTTTGGTTTATGTACGGAGTAGCTCCTAGTCATTCCTTAATTTTGTGCATAGTGGTTTTGTCTATTTAACTGTCCTTGCATTAGCACTATACTGTAGCACCTTTATAGGGAGCCACAGGGTTTAGGCTTTTAATAGAATTATGAAGATCTTAAGCATAGCATGCTCTGAATTCATTCAAAGTCAGTCTTATCATTGTTTGTAAAATAGTTGAAAATATTTGTAAATTTACTTAAATTTACTCTGGGACTAGACCTTCTCTCAACTTAGTAACAAGTATTGCAGAGAACACTACTGGGAACTAAAATTATTCTATTTTCTCTCTTTTTCCTCCAAACTTCAGAGCCTTTATTTCTCACAGAAGCCAAACAAACATGGTCTAGAAAGAGCAGGTATATTAGTATCCTTATTTTACAAGTAGGGACCAAAACATGTCCAGTTGAGGTGAGAACTAACATTTCACTGTGATGCATGCAAGATTTAGGCATGCTCCAGCACAAGTTTTCAATTGAATTTGTGTAAGAACTGAGCTTTAGGTTTTTCCCCTCTCTCCACTGCCTCTTGTCAGCGAGGGCAGAACTGAGGATGCATCCTCTCGGCTATTCCTTTGTTACTTAAGGGTGTGTTTTCACAATTAGGGTGAGCTTATCCAATACTAGTCTGTTGCTGAAAGGGACTTTCCTGCCCCTTGTCACATGCTTGACCTGCTTTCCTGATTGCAACTGTAGTGACTGTGTGGCTGTGGAGTCATTTCGGCCCATTTATCTAGCTGAAAGCTAAGCCTCTGAGTAAAAGCAGCTAGTTTTCAATCAGCTTTTTAGGTTGATCTGACCTGCATTAGGCCTGTACACACAGAAATTAAAGCCAGCACAAGGAAGTAGAGCAGGTGAAAGGGACAGCCACCTGGCTTTTTCAGGAACATCCCATCTTTTGGTTACCTTGTCTTGATCATAAAGACAAGTGTTAACAAATAGCTGTATTTGTGGTTTTGGAGTTCAAATAATAGATTACTGTGATGGAATGTGAAAGACTGTTGTTAATGTTCCTAGTTAAAGTAATAGCAGTTGCATACAATAATTTTCTGTCTAATTTTATGTAGGAAAAAAAATATTGATTTAATTCACACTGTGAGAAATTATAATGCTTTACATGAATACGGTGCTTTAAATATTGTAATATTAAAAAATGTGAGTGAGACATAAGAAAATAGAGGCCTCCTGCCTTTCAGCTGTTTGCCACTTATTTTGATCACTGCTATAGAGCACTGATAGATTTAAAGTAGAGAGCTATATAACTGATGGTGAAGACTATGATAGGAAAAAAAATGTTACTGTAGAGAGGCTCAGGTTGCCAGCTGTAGTGACCTGCCAAGACAGAACCCTGCCATCTTGTGGAACGCCTTGATATCAAAGTACACAGCTTTGCTTCTCAGAAGATGCCTTCTTTTTCTTTTTTTTTTTTTTTTCTTTTCTTTATTTTTTATTTCCCATAATTATATGTTTGTTTCTACAGAAGTGGTGTGACTGGCTCAGGAAGCCATTTGTGCCTGGAGTGCCCACGGAAATACTCTGAAGAGCCATCATAGGATTTTCCCACTCTCATAGACTTCTCTTGGCATCTTTTGCCAGCCATGTCAGAGACTGGTTTCTGCATTAAAAGATCTGGCCAGATTGGGTAGGCTGTTCTTAACATCAAGGTAAATAGAACTGTCAGTAAATTTTAAATTCACATGCCAGTAACTGGCAAAAGGTAGATGAAAAGAACATTAAAGACTGTCTGCATGCAGCCTTTGAAAGATGACATTTTAGCATTGGCAAGATACAGACAGATTTTTGAAACGGTGCATGCCTTTCTGATGAACATATAGACCAAATGCTACATTCAAAGTTTTTTCTTTTGCATTTTCTAATAAGACTGCATCTGTTCCCATTATTATTCTGCAGATCTGAATAATGAGAATTAGATTCTAGATATAACAGATCCAGTTCCTAAAGGCTCTGTTTGAATACTCACTCTGCTTCTTAAAGTTTGGATGTGGATTTTGCTATAATGTGTTTCAAAAGAAGACTCTAACCTGCAAAATGCTGATGATACTCTGAATTTAGTTCAAATTTTCTTCAAACTGAGAACTTTGAACCAAAACTTTTAATTCAGGCTCATTTTTGAATCTACATTTTAAAAGTTATATTAGATGGTAAACAAAAAGGCCAGTCTCTTCCCAGTCTTTTTTTAAGAAGCAATTGAAAGTATTCTGCTTATTCAGTATCATTATTAATACAAACTTGGGAATATGATCTCAGCTTTTGTCCTGTGTTTTCTAGAGGCTTGTGGCAGACAAGCCAGTGGCAGACTACCACTGGACTTCGCAGCTCTATAATGTATTAAAACTTGGCAGTCCATAGTTACAAATCTAACTGGATATCAAAATGTTGGCAGTCTAGGGTCCTAGTATCTGTGTTCTGTAAAGGAAAAAGACTAGAATGGTATTAAAAAATAAAAGGAAGAGGAATGTCCAGAAAAAAAGGAAAGACTGTGGGCACAGTCCAACTACACTGCAGTACTAGAAGCATACTGCAATTCCAACTATAGCTGCAATGACAGCACGTCTCTACCAGCACAGTAGGAAAGTATAAAAGATTAAGGAGGTGCCCCTTGGCACATCTTATTGCAGCTCACTCCTTTTACATCCTGTGGTAATTTATATGGCATATTAAATTAACACAGCACTCTCATTTCAGAGGAGATACCACAGATCTGCCCCATGCCTATATCCCCAGATATAGCCACATATACCACTCTGGAGATGAATCTCACTCCAGTAGCCAGATTTGTTCGATCAATTGCTGATAATTTCTACTCAAACAATGTAAGCTTTACCGACAAAAGGATTTTTCTATCATTAAAAATTGCCTCTCTACATGGCTGTAAAGCTGGACTGGGTTTTTCCCCCCACTTTAGAACAGTACTGCTTTTCTAACATCACTTTAGTGTAGGTTTGTTCTTGACTTGATGAGGGGGAGAGGGGTAAGCCACTGGCAACAGAAGCTTTATGAACTGTGCTGTGCTAGCTAGGAGGCAGGCTGCAAATCTGGGTCTTGAGCATCTGAGTCAGTAAAGAGAGAACTCTACTCTGCTTCATAAAATATATATGCTAATCTCCCAGATGGCTATATGTTCTTTCTCCACAAAACAGATGACCTGGAAAAATAAAAGATAAAAACACTGGAGAGTGGGAATTCTGGGCCAAAATCTGGAAGCTTGCAGTAGATTTTACAGACAGACTTGGATTTTAAATTTAGTTTGGATCTGGTTTCATAACAAAATAGAGCAATGGCTATTATTATAGGTCACAGCATAATTTCATATGCAACATGAATCATTCATACATTTGCATCCCTCTAAGAAAAATATAACAAAGGAACACTTTCAAGTGAGATTTCTGTCTGCACTAGAAGATACACACCTAACAGAAATAATGGTTAACTTTGGCTTAGTAATGATTAACATTTGCACACTGTGTATTACCTCAAATCAAGCCAAACATACAGCTCTTGTTTGATTAGTCATAGGCTGCGTTGCTGCTCCTGTAAGGGAATATCAGAACCATGCTGCCACACTGGCAACATTGTGCCACAGTTTCACAAATGTGTGGAACAAATATTTAACTTATTTGCAGAACTGTGATTAGCGCAATGCAAATGCTCTCACCAGAGTTCAGGAGAGATACTACCGAAAACTTTTCAGGTTTCTGAAATCTTTATAGGTGCTGGTAGCCTTGATCTTTGCTTTCATGTTTCACGTGAAAAATAAAGCAGCAGCAGACTACTCTGCAGTGTCATGGCCAGCATATGGTGCAGCACTCACCCAGAGCACTCTGCACTGCCTCCAGCACCTTGTCTCCCGCTCAAGGCCGTCTGCCCATGCAAGGACCAAGTCTTCTTGTTTGTGAGGGCAAATGAGATTTTTTGTTTGAAAATAACAAAACCAAGAAGGAAAACAAGGTCTTTTGTTTAGGTTTTAAGTTTGTCAAACAAAGCCTTTGGGACAGTTTTCAGATCACCAAAGCCACGCTTGAGCTTCAGAAAGACAACACAAAAAATGAGGCATCTGAGTTCAAACCATACAGATGCAAACTTCATTTCTAAACATACAGAAACACAACATTCATTAGATAACAGCATTCATATGCAAATCATAGCCTCATACCCAAATAATCATGCTGCTAAATTTGTCATTATAAAGTTATGGACATTGAATAGATAACCTTTTCATTTGAAGCAGCATAATCCTTTTGTTGATTGAGGCTGATGTCTTTTTTCCCCTAATTTGTATTTACTGAGTTAACTTACTATTCAGAATAATAAACCTCAATCTAAAATAAGACGAACTAGGTCAGTGCAGTAGTAATTATCATAGAATTATATAATGGCTTGGGTTGGACGAGACTTTAAAGATACTCTTGTTTCAACCCCCTGCCTTGTTCCAACCCCCCTGTCCTCTGTCCCAAGGGTAGGGACATCTTTCGCTAGACCAGATGACTCAGGCCCCATCCAACCTGGTGCTGAACACTTCCAGGGATGGAGCAGCCACAGCTTTCCTGAGCAATCTGTTCCAGTGTAAGAATCCATGCCTAGTGCAATACAACATTCCAGTGTCTTACCAACCTCACCTTCCTAGAAAATTCCCTCTAAATAATTTCTTCCTAATATCTAATCTAGACATACCCTTTGTCAGTTTAAAGCCATTACCCCTTGTCCTATCACTATTTGCCCTTGTCAATTGACCCTCTGCAGCTCTCCTGGAGCTCCCTTTATGTACTAGAAGGCTGCAATAAGGTCCACCCCTGCTCTTTCCTTTTATTTACAATATCAGTTTAAATCCTTAGCATAATTAGTTAGAGGAACCTCTTTTAAAAAGTGGATGACTACTGGAAAATTTTCAGTCTCGATTTCCCCTTACAGTGTCTACTTTATGCCTGGTGACTAAGCTCAGATATGATACTGTATCCATTCTATATTTCATAAGGCAACTAGAAGGAGATTTCCTCACACTTACATGAAAATAGACCTAAGTCTGTTTTGATCTTTTAGTTAAGTATGGGCAGAGAGACACATCATGTTTTTATTGTGATGCAATCTCTCAGTACTGGCAGCGCCAGATCCACAGACAGCTGGAGACATGCACTGAGCAGGGATTTCATCTTACAGGGTTGAAGCCATGTCAAGAAGTCTACCTTTGCAATCCAGAATTAATTTATATTATCTCTTAACATTTTTGAATCTACATTTTAAAAGTTATATTAGATGGTCTTTCTCACATTGGTGGTCTTAATTAGCAGGCTTGGTTATGTACTAGAAGGCTGCATCAAGGCACTGTACAGTTCACTGTACAGCTGAAGCTTTTGTAGGACAAGGGAAACGTGATTCATGGAGTGAGCCCGGACAGTTCAGTCCCGGACTACAGACTGGTCAGTGTCATTGACTCTAATTGGTACCTGAGCTGTTTTCAAAAGAGAACATAAACATAACTAACTTATGAAGGATACATGCCTTCTTCTTTCTCGTGGTGTCGGTATTTCCCCCTCTAATCATGCTGCTAAAAGAGCCGGTAAGAATGAGGTTGGTTAGCGTACGAATGACAGAATTTTTGCACGTATACATTGCTTGACCATAACTCTTCCTGCTCCGCTGCCGGTAGGACCTAAAATTTTGCCCGGTCCGGTGGTGGTGAAGCCCCCGGAGCCCTGCGGGGGGCGCCGGGAGCCCGCGGTCCCGCCCGCCGCCCGCAGCGTCTGCGGCCGCTCCGCGCTTAAAAACGGAGGGATTCTCGTCCGGGCTATTTTTGGCCCTGCTGGAGCCTTGCGCTGTTTCCTCAGTGCTCAGAGCTCATTGTTTTTGTTCACTTAGATGAACCAATTGTAGTCTACATAGGACGCATTTGTTTTCCAGTTCCTCAAACCATTATTACCTTTTTCCTGTTCCTCTTGAGAAAATGGACTTTTGACACCATGCCAGGCTGCATTACTGAATTCTCTTGCCTGTTTCAGGGTGAAATCATGATAAAGGCAGGCGCTTTTACTGAAAGGAAAAAAAAAATCGCAGAAAAAAATGTGGAAGAAAACCTTACTGTGGGAAAAAAGCAAGTTGCGTAATAGTGAAGAAATGCGGTAGTGTGAGTCATCCCGCTCATGAGCACTTCATCTGGTGAAGTTAGCACCATCCAGGAGGGAATTTGCCAGGCCCTACTTACATCCCACAACCAGTAAGCCTTGCCAGAGGTACAGCACTGAAAATAGAACTGTATCAAGTAATCCCCTAGCATATATGAGAAACCATATCACAGTTGTCTTCAGTAGAAGCATCAACTCTCCTTACCTTCATTTTATTACAAATAACACCACCAGGCCCATCTAGGTCCACAAGGTAGTCTGGAAGACTTAGGTTCACAGACTCCCCTAAACACCCATTTTGTCCTTGGAAGACCCCTTTTTATGGTCCATGCTTCATACTACTCTTATTACATTTTTCTCCAGCTTCACTCTCAAACAAGGTCTTTTATGCTCAGAATTAAGTTCAGTTCCCAGAACTGATTTCAGTTCTTTTCTGTTCTCCAGTTTATCCCTTTTAACCTTCTGTGGATTTTAGGGCTGCCTTTACAAATCCTAAGAGTGATGTAAGAGTGAGAGGAAAGAAAGAAACATGCATTTTGGATGTAATGTTGTTTCCTTTTCTTAAAAACTCTGCAGGAGGCAAGGCATGTTAACTAACTTTCACTTGAGCTTTGAATAGTCTTAATTCAATTGTAGCTGTACATGCACATCTAGGATTTCTATCTTTTTCCTCAGCTCTGCTACTGATGGATTCAGAGAATGTGACAGGCATTCAGATTTGTACACTCAAAGACTGACTAATTCTCGGCTCACTTCCATGCATTCTACTGTATAGAGAGTGTTAGAAAGAAAGATGGGTCACAAACACTATGGCCATTGCAATCTCATTGGAGGGGAAAAGATGAGGCGTTACTATAAAAAACAAAATTTCAGTAATGAAATCTCTCCTTTTCCTAAGACTATACAAGGCCACACATGCAGAGTGTGCAGCCACTTCCTACTGAATTTCTTTGAAGGTCATTCTAGCTAATTGAATTTGATGGATTTTCTGGAGACATCAGTCCTCTCCTTCAAACATTTCTAGCCTGGAGCTGATATTCATCCATCAGTCCATTAAACTCAGTCCCTCATAATTTCTCTGTTGTATTTATGAGCAAATCTGACAATTTAATCACTTGTCTCAAAATCTGTGATATGATGAGGTATACAGAACCAGGAGATGAAATTAGCTAGTGAGAATAGCATCTGACAGAAGCTCCTACCAGGCCTGCCAGTCACACAGAAGTATTTTTGAGAAAGTATGTGTTGTTTAGTTCTAAGAAGTAAGGCAGAAGGGAGGCCAGTGAAAAGCTGTATAATTATAAGTTCTGAACTCTTTACTGGTAAGATTCAGATCCTAGGCACTTTCTGCATCAAAAGAAAAGCAGAGATATGTACAGTTTCCTGATGTCAGTAGAAGTAAGAGTTGTGAATAAAGATGATTTTCAATCTAGAACTTTCAAAATTACACCTGAAGCTTTGACTTTAACAAATTCTAAAATGTTTTGCTTGTTTTCCATTATATGTCATTTAAAGATTTACAAGAAAGTATTTTGTTGCATTGCTACAAGCTAACTGTGAAAAAATTCAAAATGCAGTCCAAGAGTCAAATTACTTTAGCTACTTAATTCTCTTGTCACCACAGTGAAACTGTTTTCCTATGATTTATGTAATGCTCAATAGTGAA
Source organism: Fringilla coelebs (assembly GCF_963513975.1). Classification (NCBI taxonomy): domain Eukaryota; kingdom Metazoa; phylum Chordata; class Aves; order Passeriformes; family Fringillidae; genus Fringilla; species Fringilla coelebs. Next base: position 34,825,379 of record NC_140034.1, read on the forward strand.
TTAAATATTTGGAACATTTGTTCTACTGCAAAATATCTTTTTGTGGTTAAAATATTTTCTGCAACAAAACTTCCTCTTTTCATGTCACAGCACATGCTGAAACAATGGCAAAAAGATAAATTACTGCAAAACTAATTTTAGCTGCTGTAAATTTTATAATGGGTTGTAATAGGGATGCTGTAACGGGATCCCTAATGTCTATAACATTTAGAACACTGTACATAACAGCTATAGGCATATGGCTTACAGATTTCTGACACAACCTTCATTGACATTTCTGGGTTCTGTAAGCAGCACAAAACAGAGTATAAGTCTCTCCAAAAGGGTTGCTTACTCCACCCTTCCTTTGTTTCAAAGTGGTTTCTGATTTTTTTTTTTGCCTTTAGAGTTATTTTTAATGTTAGACCATTTCCATTGTTTATCTCCAGAAGAGTGTTTCCAGACCATTTTGCAGTCACCACTGTTCTGGAAAGGCCTATGAAAAACTGAAGGTTATATGTTTCCTTGGCAGATGTGGTCAGAAACATACATCATCAACATCCTACACTACAACTAATTCCATTGCTTTCTAATAGTGACTACCCCTGACTCTGCAGAAGCTGTGACAGTTTGTGTAGATATTATGTTCATGTAAAACCTAACTCTGTTTAATGGATCAGGAGATCTTCATGCTGGATTTGCCTATGATTTACATCATGACCCAGAGCAGATTACTCTATTTGTAACCATTTTAACATCTGCACAAAGCAGATGTTACTTTCTTTGCAGGTTACTTTCATCCAGATTAAAAAAATATAACCAACATGCATTAGTATCAGTGCCACTTAGCAGATAACTTTGAATTACAAAGAGTTAATCTATTTCTAAGCCCACTTTTCTTGGCTGCACGTAGTTCTCTAATCAATCTGGTGCTACCGTGACACTGCTCATGACGAGTGTCATCAGGCTTTACTTGTGTGGCAAAGTATTCTGATGTCAGACCTCACGGACACAAGGATAAATATAAAAAGTGAAAGCCAGTCTGATGTGAGAAGAGGCTGAAGACTATCAGGTCATGCAGCTGAAAGAAGACGTGCATGAAAAATTACACTGTCTCAGAACTGTGGTGTATCTACACCTGTGCATGAACACACGGGTCCATATATGCAGGTACACGTGCCTGTGTTCACAGGGATTGCCTTATTGGGTTACAGCAGAGAGCTGGCTGAAGGCAGAGCCTGCAAGGAGGGACAAGTCAAATGTGTGCAGGTGTTTCTCTATAGCTATGGGTTTCTTTCGCACTAAGAGCTTTCTCCCACATCAGTTTAACTTGGAAAACTGTTTCTGGAGGTCAGCCAAAACCAGTTGCCCATTGCATGGCTGTAAGAAATATATTCAGCCAGCACAAGAAGGAGAAGAGCTTTGTTGCTGCTGTTTCCTTGATGAATACTTGTGCCATCTCCAACTGGCTGCCAAAGACCCTTTCTTTAGAGGCCATATGTCCTCTCTAAGAAAGCTCTCATCACACCTCCTTCAGGCTTCCACCATTCTGCTGTACTGATGCTTAATTTCATTTAGTTCATGAAGCAATGCAACTGTAGGATGATGCTTTCTTCAGCTTGTGCTCAGAGAAAACATGGCCTAGGGAAGAAGAAACAATTGTCTAGGACAGCAAATGTTACTCACTGGGTAGCTCATATGGATTTTCTTTCTACATAGCTCTTTAAAGGGTTGCTGGAACATAAGTTATTTTATTTTAGTTCTGCCATAAAGTGGCAGTGTTTTGGGGCACCCTCCCCCCCCCCCCCATTAATAATTTTCACATTCTGAAATCTGTCAACTATACCTCCAGGCACTGTCAATTCAAGCAAATACAAAAAAGAGTATTCACAACACCTCAGGGCATGATTTAATCTGTTCTTCTACACTAAGCAGGTCTGACCTGCTCAGAATTTTTCTGGAAGACCTACAGAGAACAGAAAGAAGAGTACAGGAATGGACAGGTCTTGTGAAGCAGCTGAGATTTCTTGTCAATATAAACCCTGCAACATCTCTGGTAATTTAAACCTTGGTTGTTTAAAAAATAGCACCGCTTCTTCTGCGATCAACCTGTATTGGCACTGAAGCACTGTATGACTAGAGATGCTACCTTCCAAAAGGGATTTAAAACTGAGATTCTGCAGTTCTTTTCTCAAATTCAGGCTGTTAACTATGGCCACATTCCATCTCAAGGCAATGAATTACATACTGTTTCCAATAGTCTTGAATGTCAAAATTATTCTTCACACCTCCTACTAAAGCACACAGTCACTGCCATGTTCCACTTCAGACAAGGCTGTATTCAGTGAGGAGTCTTACATACACACTTAGCAAAGGAGTTGAAATCAGACAGAAATATGAAGTTAGTTTTCTAATTATTCAGAATGAACTTAAAAGCCAAGAAAGTTCTAGGGAAACTGCTAAGACTTGCAAGACCTCTCAAGTAATTTTCCCAAGCAAATGCTTGTAAGAAATGCAATTATATGAAATTGTGACTTATATTCACTTCCACACTCTCACTTAGCAGTGCCACTACTTGTTCCAGAGATTTCAACAGCTCCTTGTTGACAAGCCAGGTGTTTTAACACTATTCTCCAAATTCTGCCCACATTTCCTCCTCAGAGTTCCCAATTTTTGCCTCTTTTCAGTACCCTGAAATTGATAGGCATTCAGCATATGTTGTAATTCTGCCACTGGCAGTGTATTTTAAACAAGAACTGTGTCCTAGGCAGGGACTGACCAATACAAAAGGCTGAAGTTAGAAAAATGGCTAAGACAAGCCATAACAGAGAGAAAATCCTTCAAAACTCGGAAGATGCTCTGGGGGCTCATTATCATACTATGGGAGATTTGTACTTCAGACAGAGGGTTTTAACTGCAAAGGTCTTAAATTGCAATTTATCCCAGTGACATCATGAATCATTGTTTGGTAAAAATCTCTAACAGTGAGGCACCACTCTGCTGTACTTTAAAGAATGTGGTATAAATGCTGCTAAAATACTGTCAGCTGAGTGTTTGGATATTCTAATTTTAGCCTTGTTTATTATGCTTCATCTCCATGGCATTTTTAGGGAATTCATGTACCAGCAATGCTAGCAAATTCTTCTTTTTCAGAGAAACCTCACAGTCAGTAGGACATTGATGATGCTTCTTGTTGTGATTTCTGTATGGACACATTCACACAATTAGGTCCTTTAATGTAAAAGTGCATGATGCTTTTTGTAAGAAGCACTGACAGATCTATTTTTAGGAGAAAAATCCATGTTAAAACTCCACTCTTTCTCCAGCAATGGAACTATCAAGTCATTCTGATTGATTTTTCAACCAAGAAGTTGGTTAAAACAAGAAGTTAGGATAGGGAGACTGTGGCCTACATAGCTGTTAAAAGCGTGGAGCAGAAAGATGCATAAATATAAATTCTAACATTAAATAAAAGGAATGGAATTGAAGATATTGTTGTCTGAGTGGCAACTTACAGAAAGCTGCTATCAACACGTTGGTAAGAATTTGTTTTTATTAGCTGTCATGGGACTTTTTTGTCTGTGCGGATCTATTTTAAACAGTTTCCCCATTTCAGCACTCCCTGATAATAAGAAACTTATGTAAGTGCTCTTATTCGGAAAAACTCTCCCTTTGGTCTTCTTATTTTGTCTTGAGAAAACCAAAGGGCTCAGACAGCGAACAAACAGAGCTTACATACTCAAAAGGTGCAGCAGGCAGCTGACATAAACTGCAAAGGCAGGATTAGTGGGACCGTAGACTCCACTGTTCAGCTGTTTGCAGATGAGTAATTAGCATCCTCCACCCAGCAGCACCAGTATCTCCTCCTCAGTAGCACTCTGAGTTAATATGAAGAGTTGCATTAGTCATAGTGATAACTGAAAAAAAAAATTAAAAAAAAAAAGCAAAACCCCAAACCAAACCTAAACCTTTTTTCCTCTTTCTTCTATTGTGATGGTAAGAACAATGTCCTCCCACACTGAGAAGGAATAGTTTGGCCTTTCCTATAAGGTGCTGGGACAGCACAGGTGGATCTGGGAGTGTGATTGGTAGTGTGGATCTCTGCAATAAAGGTGGGTGTGGAGAGTAGCCTGCTGTATGGCTGGGGCTGCTCTATGTGATGTCTGTGGCAAGCCTGCTAGCACTGTATGGAGAGGATGTCTCCTACTATGGGATCTTCCTGTTAGTAAATCCCTTTCTGGTCTGTACTAAAACACTAAAGAATAGGCTTTTTTTTTTTTTTGTGTCATTTCTAAAAGTTGTAATCTAGTTGGGAGTCAGGGTAATATATGGGACTAGGTTTTGTGAAGTAATTTCATAGCAATCCGTTCAAGTGCAAGACTGAATTTGGTGTGACTTCTAGAAATGGTGTCTGTGAGAGGATCTGGTTCATGCTTGGAAGTTTGTTTAAACCTGTGCAAATAGCAGTCAGGCTGCTGATGTTGTGGCAACATGTTGTGTCCTGTAGTTGCTAAAAACCACTCTTCTGCAATTAAAAGTTAACCTAGGACAACTTCCTGATAGGCTTTATAAGAAAATTAGCTATCTTCCAGTGAAGGTAGGCTATCAAATATTATTGTAGAATGACTTTCTACCTTCTCTCACCCTTGGAAATCAGTTTGCTTCTTAACTCTCATAAAAGATCACAGAATAAAACACATCACTGCTCTTTATGGCAATGTTTCAAATTCAGCTAAAACATTTTCTGACTTTGTTGCAATTATACGGAATGGTAAGGGGAAAAAAAGTGAAGACATAAAATTAACCAAAAGTTTAATGTCTTAGTAGCAAGTATACATTTTACTACAGTTTCTTCAGAAAAGCAAAAAGTAGGTGCACTTTTCTCCTAGCCTAATCAATTAAATACAAAATTGACATCTGTCTTTTTCTTGTTGGGTTTTTTTTTTTTGGTTTGGTTTGGGTTTTTTTGAGCCAAAATTGTTGCTTTGGATTCTGTATGCAATTCACATAGAGTAGTCTTTGTCAGCAGGATGCAAAAATTGGGGTTGAAATGCTGCTGCCTCATTACAGATCCCAAGTCAAGAATCAATAGGAAGACATATATAAAAGTTGATAGTGAGCCACCAAGGCCTAGTTTGTCAGTCTTCATCTGAGAATAAATACTTGATCCAGCACAGAGACAAGTGCTAGCCCTTAAATCTGTAAAGAGAGTAAATCAGTGCTTTTCTTGTTTTCTGCTGACTATGTTATTAGCTGTTCACAGTTTGGTATCATACAGTGATGATTTACTGTAACAAAAATTTCCAAGTCATAAGCTTTTTTCCTGGATACTAGTAAGTTTTCTCCTATTTAGGCAAAATATTCTTTTTAATTTTCTGTTTCACCTCTTGTCCTAATTATAAGTTATGTTCTCATAAAACTTAGTGATTCTCTTGATAATTAATTTTAAAATGGTAACTTTGGGTATCCCATGAAAGATGTCTGGAGGGAAAGTGTAGAATCTCATTCCCCTGAATGAGAAGATGAGAGATTAATGTACTTCTAATGGTGCAAAGCACGCCGCAATATTACTCTTAGAAATAGCAATATGTTGAAGCATTTTTGTGACAAGTTTCAGTGGTTTATTACTGTTTTGGATAACTTCCTTTCTTGCAATACCACGTATTGGTTGGTCTCCAATCACTTGATTTAATGCCCACTCTCTGTTTTTTCTAGAGCAATCTATTTTTCCTGCACCCATCCTGAAGAAAAACTGTAAGGCTAAAGTACAGTGCAGATGATTAGCTCCTTATTCGTTGGCATGCACAGATTGTATCTACCGCTGTTACTTTCGATCTAGGTGTTGATTGTTTGTTTCCCTAATAATTTCTTTTTTCTTGCTTTGTTAATGATGCCTACAACTGGAGTAGTTATCAATTTAACCTTTGGGCATGGATAGATTCAAAAATATTTCCCCGCATTGTGTCCTATAATGTTTTAGGCTGTCTGTATTTAAATAGCTAAACAATGAAATCTCAATGTCTTCTCAAGGATGTGATAATTTCTTCCTTATTTTACTGGTTGCAGACTAGACTCTCTCATGATGATGAACATTTGAACATAGGTTTTGCTGTTTTGGATCAGGGTTGAGTCCATAATTTTACTTGTATTTGATGTAAATATATATCCATGTTTGAATTATGTTTTCTTTCCTCTGTTTAGCTTTTGCTTTTAACTTCCACATTCCTGTGTCGTCCAGCCCCCACCGTGCAATACCCCCCAAGCTTTTATAAGATCATGGCTGGCCCAATGGTCCAACACCTTCTTAGAGTGGGGCTGGGGAAATAGCTGGAAGCTTCCGCAGCATTCAGTCTCTTACACAGGGGCACTGTTTTATATGAATCATTACTAGGATGCTGAGGCTAATCTGTTTAGATTTAATCTAAGGCTCCTAAACAGGAGCATAAAGGTTTCTAAAGCATTTACTGTAGCCTTCAGACATGTTATTAATGAATGTTATCCCTCTTGCCTCCTTTTGTGAAGGTGAACAGCTTTTATGTAACATTGATACAACAGCTGCTGAAAGAACTAACACTTAATAATCCTGATCATCATAGTATCAAAGTATATGGATGGATAACACAATCTAACCAGTATATCTTTTAACAAATATATTTATAATTTTAGTTTTTAAATGGTATTTTGGCAAATATTACAGTTGACACAGTTTCATTTTTTTCTGAGAATACTATAACTGGTGAGGCTTGTCATGCTTGGCTTTAATGCAAAAGGATAAAGGGAATCTCCCCTCTTCATCCATGATAATCCTCTGTAGTTTTTCACTGTCCGTTTTTTTCCCTTCCCCCATCTTTATTTCCTTTAATATCTCAATCCTGTTTGACAGAATGAAAAAATGCTCTTTTGTAAAATACTGCTCCCAGTTTTGTATTTGAAAATGCACTATCCTAAAAGGTTTATTACTTTATACTGGGGAGAAAGCCTTTGTGTTTGAGACTTTGTGTCCATCCCTTCTCCCTACTTTCTCACTGGGAAAACAAAAAATAGATTAAATACATTTGCTTTGAGTAAGTAACTTCTGTCTTCTGGTTTTCCAAGAATAGCCAAATGCTGCCATTGGCTCACTAACTGTCAGGGAGACAGTGGAGACTAAGGAATTAATGCAGCCTCTTGAAAACACCAGCCCAAATGCATGCTCATCATGAGTCACAGCTGAGTGCTTGGGTTATTTCACTCCTGCAGTTTTTCTGCAGTAGAGACCCAGAGTCGCAGAATGGGTTAGGCTGGAAGAGACCCTCATAGTGGGTCATCTGGTCCAACCTCCCTGCTCAATCAGGGACCCCCTGAAGCATGTAGCAGAGGATTGCATCCAGACATATCTTGAATATTACCTAGCAGGGAGACTCTGCATCCTCTCTGGACAATGTGTTCCAGTGTGTGATGACCTGTGCAGCAAAGAAGTTCTTTCTCATGTTCCACTGGAACTTCCAGTGCATTGCTGCCTGTTGCCTCTTGTCCTATTGCTTGGCACCTTAGAGAAGAGCCTGGCTCTTTTCTCTGACACTCTCCCTTCAGGTACTGATGGACAATGATGAAGTCCTCTCTCAGTCATCTCTTCTTGAGGCTGAACAGGCCCAGTTCCCTCAGCCTTTCCTTGTGAGATGCTCCAGTCCCCTTGTTATCTTAGAAGCCATAGCATTTGTAGGAAGAGGACTCTTCTTGTGCCTTCTTGAGAGCACTGTCTGAACTCCTTCCCTAATCTGTCCCTTTCTAGTTAACATGTGACTTTTGGGATGTGCATGTCTCAGGGGAAAGCTTGAAAAGCAAGCACTTGATGAGAACTGATGACCTATAAAAATAGGTGAATGTGGAAGTCAAAATTTAAATCCATGAGAGTTTTGTGGTGCACCCATGGCCTGCTGTGTTGTTTCCTCTCTGTAAACCCTAATGGTTCTGGCTCTTCAAGTGTTGCAACCTACAACAAATCCTGCGGTGGGGATAGACATGCCAGGGGTTTGGTAGCACTATGTATTGAGAGTAAATGGGAGGTGGGGGCAGCTCAAAAAATGGTGAGGTTGTTATCTTGCTGTAGGTTTGAAGCCTTAAAAGTGTATGCTGTAGAAATTTTCTCCTGCCCTGCTGCAAGGAGAGGATGCAGCACTTTGCTAGGAGTCAGGCCCTGGGAGAAGGGAAGAAAGGAGGTTTGAAGGGGAAAGGACCTTGAAGCAGGCTCCTTAGAGGTGAGCCCTGAGATGGCATGCCTGAGTCAGGGGCAGTGTCCTAGCCCAGCTGAAGTGCCTCTCCACCAATGCCTGCAATTAGGTACAGGTTGGGCATCAGGAAGAGTTTCTTCACAGAAAGGGCGATTAGACATTGGAATGGTGGGCCCAGGGCAGTGGTGGAGTCACCACGCCTGGAGGCCTTCAAGGAAAGACGGGATGCGATAGTACCATGGTGTGGTTGATACGGCGGTGTTTGGTCATAGCTTGGACTCGATGATCTCGGGGTGTTTCCTCACCTAACTGAAGGACCCCTTTCCCAGAGCTGTGTCTCCACATCCCACAGCACCGCAGAGGCCGGAGCTCCCGCGGGCCGCCGGGGGCGGGACCTACGGGCAGGGCCGAGCCGGGCCGCCAGGGGGCGCTGCGCCGGCCGCGCCGTGCCGGCGGGGGCGGGGCCGCGGGCAGGTCGCGCGCAGGCGCAGCGCTGCCCCCCCGGCGGCGGCGGCGCGCGTCCCCTGCCGCAAGGGCCGCCGGTCCGTCGGCGGCGCGGGGGCGGGCGGGCGGCCCGGGCCCGGACATAAGATGGCGGCGGCGTTGCTGGGGCGGCGGCGGCGGTGGCGGTTGCGGCTGTCGCGGAGCGCGGGCGGTGCGCGGCTCTGCCCGGGCTCGCAGGGCGGATAGAGCGGGGCCGGCGCGGCGGAGCGGGGCCGCCATGGGCTCCCAGGTGCTGCAGATCCTGCGCCAGGGCGTGTGGGCGGCGCTGAGCGGCGGCTGGTACCAGGACCCGCACCAGGGCGCGGGGGTCAACGCGCTGCACCTCTACCTGTGGCTCTTCCTTCTCGGCTTCCCCTTCACCCTGTACATGGTGAGCGCAGCCCCGGCCTGTGCCGGGGGTCGGCCGGCCCTTGCGGGGCCCGGAGTGGGGGGGGAGGGCCGGGAGGGGCCGCCGCGCGCGCGCCCCCTGCCCGCGGCGCGGCCCCGGGAACGGCCCCGGGCCCCTGCGGCCGGGCCGCCTCCCTGGGAGCGGGCCCGGACCCCCCCATCGGGGCTGCGGCGTTTCGGGAGCATCGACCCGTTACTGGGAATCTGTGGGTGGGCGCTGTCGGGGCGCGGCGGGGCTATAGGCGCTGGCATTTTGCCTTCGTTTTTCTGTTTACTTTCCTTCGGCGTTGGAAATACCTCTAGCAGCTTCCTCTGTTGATTTCCTCGTAGGTCAGTAAAAAGCAGTTTCTGCAGGAACTGTCAGATTTAGCCAGTATTTCTGGCTGGCAGCCGTATCAGTTTCTGACTCTTGAGTCTGGTGGAGGGACGTGGTTCCATAACCTAAAAGTTTTATTTGGCTGTAGTGTGGTGTGTTGGCTGGCAGTGTATCTGGATTGTGTGTTATCGATAAGAAGTTCGTCTGGCTTTTTTGTTTGTGTCCAGATTTCAGTGTACTTGGTTTGTGACAATTCCTGTCCTATATATCTTTGTAACTCACACTTCAGTCAAAGCTGTTAAAATACTAACCGTTAAACCTAGAAACTTTATTGACATTTGGACTTGAGAGCACATAAAGGAGAGGTGTGATCAGATACAAGAAAAGGGGGCGGTTTCCTGTTGACCAGTAGTTTTTTTCCCTGTGTAAGCTGTGTTTAACTTATGAAATGCTAATAGTTTACTTTGGGTTTTTCAATAAAGAGTGTGATCATAATAGTGTGTTTTGACCAGTTTCGTGCATATGAGGTAGAACATCATTTGCAAGATTGCCAGATGCTGTAACAACCTAAAGAAGATGCTGCCTTGTGAAAATGTAGTTAGTGAATGAAATGTTGGAGATAAAATCATATGCAAGTGCAGTTGCAGAAATTGAGAGATCTGAGGTCAGGCATTTGCTTTGTTTAAAAGCAATTTGTAAAGTTGCAGTATGAGATGCTTCATACTTAGAAATAGCTTGAGTGGAAAAGTAGGTTACAACTTTAAGGTTTTTAATTCATATTACAGCGTCTTGAAAAAGGCAGCTCTCATGCTTTTTGTTTGAAAACTTCTGGTCTGCTGGCAGGGAGACTAAAGGCTGAGACAAATTGCATTTAAAATTGAAGTTACATGAGAACAGCTAGATAAAACTTTTAACTAAGCAGATACTTTGTATGAGAACTATGAATCTGTATCTATTGAAAGTTCTGCACAATATGGGAAGAGGAGACACCTTTTGGTTTCGAATATAGCTTTACAATTTTTTAAATAAATTGACAAATGGTAAATCTGGGCCAGCATTTCAGTCTCCTGCTGCTCTTAAAGCAGTAGATAAGCTTCAGTTACCCATGCAATGGGGTAAACTTCAGTGTTGCTTAAACACTTTTTCCTGTGTAAAGGGAAAAGACAGCAGCAAGCTGCTTTGAGTTTTGTTGAGGTCAGAGAAATTCTCTTGCTTCATAGCTCTGGACAAGTTAAAGATGCAACAAGTGCCAACTTCCCTGAGAATAAGTAGGGAGATTAGTCACAAGTTAAAGGAGATTGAATCATATTTGGCCGTTTTCCCTCTTTCCACCCTCTACAGTTTAAGTGTTGTCTAGACATAAACTAAACAGGCAGAACTGTTGGTCATCTTAGCTCTTTAGCATCTCGTAAGCTCTTTTTCAGAATAGAAAGCAATAAGCGTTGCATTGCTGTAGGACATACATAAATAAGCAGAACTCGCTTAAAAACTCTTAGGTAATTGTAATCTGAATTCTGAGCATGGCTCACTGGTGTGTAGGAGGGAGTTTCTAAGCTAGCTTCAAGTGACTTGTTGCTGGCAGACAACCCTGTGTGTTTAAAAAATCGAGGTATATAGAAAGACTGCTGACAGGTTTTATATTACTTATGAAACTTCCCCATGTAAAGAATTACAAGATCATAGCATTGCTTTTATGCATTGGATCAGCAATGACTGTAGTTATTTCCAAGTTGTTTTGTAGCAACAAAGACAAAAGATAAAAGTATCCCCTAAGAACTTTGCTTGTAGCTGGCTCTCAATGCATTTAACAGTAGGCTAATCACTTTTTCCCCCCAAATGTTGTTTAACCTCCAGCAGGAATAAAATTCACTAGGATATGGGAATTTAGGTGCACTTACTGCTATAAGACTTGGTTTAGTGCATCCAACATTGCTCTCTTTTTTTCTGTGCATTTGTTTTGTTGCTCTGATATTTTCAGAATGGAGTCTGGTAATGATTGTGGTCAGAAAGTAATGCCATAAATCTGTGTGTTCCTTTGTATGTGTATGCCCGTGCTGTTAGGGTTGATGGATTTAATGTGTGGTACAAACCTACTTAAAAAAACTAACATTAGCATTCAATAACCAACCTTTCTTCCTTGGTCCCTCATCTGCCTTCTGAGCTTAAGCATGTGCAAGTGAGTGTTGTGTCCTGTACAGTGTATACCTAAATGTACTTATTTTGCCAGTCTGGATACTTTTTCTTGTGTATACAGTTAAAGTGTGCTTGTTGGAAGTGTGGCAAAATAAATGTGTAAATAATAAAGGAACTGGGATCAAGAGTAAGATATGCCTGCTTTAGAGAAGCAGCTTGAATCTGTGTTCTCGCATTTGTGGCTTGGCAGTACACATACAAAAATTTTGCTTTCTAGACTGGTTAAGTCTATCCTGTTTGTGTAGCTGTATTAAGTAACAGACTCAACTGTACTTGTTGATGTGCCTTCCTATTGTAAGAGCTGATCCCTGCTTTTACTCTAATGCAAAGTTGAAATTGGGAGAAGAAAATGTGCTTTCTATATGGGGATGCTGTCCAATCACTTTGTAAAATCCAGTAGTATAGTTGAAAAAAATACCCTGAATGCAGAGGCCAATGTGATGCATCGGTGTTGCAGGGGGGAGGGGAAAGAGAGGAGGCTGCCAAAGCACTTCCCCTAGTCGGAATGCTGTTTCAGCCCCACCACGTGTGCATGAGGGGGTGAAGTCTTGGCTCTGGTACTTGTGGAATTTTGCCAGTGACTGAGGCGGAGCCAGGACTGTACCTTGCTTGGGGTGATGGGCTCGCATGTACCTACAGAACTTGTCTGTCAAAGTTGAGCTCGTTTAGTCAACAGTTCACTTAATTTCCTGACTTGTGTACATAGTTATAGAAGTAGGTCATATAAATGTAGCTTCACGTGGAAGTTTTTTCCTCTGAAGTTTTTGAAATATGTCCTGTTTCTTAAACTAAGTTGTTAAATAATTGAAATTCAATTTGTGATAGCAATTCCTCATATGCCATATTGTTCTAAGACACTTGTAGTCTTTTGGCTACTCAAGTTTTGGTTGTATGCTTTGAGGTTTTGGTCAAAAACTAGCAGTTCTTAAGGGCTCTGTCCATAAACAAGAATTAAGGACAAGACTATGTCTGTTGTTTCCTGATCCTTCCTCTTTTCTAGTAAACTGTTTCTATAAAACACTGCTTTCAAAATACTTGTACTTTCAAGTCTTTTTACTAGATGACTTACTTCTTAATGTTTAGGTGATAACACCTTTATGTAGGGATCTGCAATCTGGTTTGAGGACTTAGCTGTTAAAAACACTCATAGTAATGCATTTCTTTTTTGAAAATAATCTGGAATTTTTGTTACATCTGTGGGGCCTAGCTAAAGCTAGGTAATCAGATTAGGTAGGATCCATATAGTGTTCGTTTCTTCATAAGGATGTTGTACAGCCTGTGATCAATGAAGTTTCCTCTGGTTCCTGGCACATATGTGCTGGAAACATTCATTTGAGATACAGTGACCTTCTGTAGTTTGAATGGAAATATTTTAGTGCTGGAACTGATCATGGGATGTCACCTTGCTTTTTTTAAGATTTTCTAAACTTTCTGGTGTTTACATTCTTGTAGTAAACTTTTTTACACACTTTCTATAAATAACTTATTGTTTTGCATTCTTTTATAGAAGAAGAGAAGTTTAATAAACTGTTCGTTTGTCCAGTGTCATTGGAGAGGTGGCACTTTCACCCTCCAATCCACTGTCACTTTTAGAAAACTATAAATGTTAGTCAGAAAATAAGCTTTCGCTTTTCTTCACCTTGAGAGCAGTGGTGTGTGCACTCCTGTTGTCTCGTTTCCTATAGTAACAGTGGGAGGTTTCTATTCTATTTTGACCATTGGAATCTAGGAGTGCTTAAACCTTTTTCTGCCTACTCTTTTAGAAGAGGTGCGTTGTGATACAAGTGAGCTAATTTAAGAGCCAGGAGGTTTCAGAAGAGATAGTCCTCCTTAACTATGTATATCTTGCATTTGTCAAGTTGACTTGAAAGATTTAAATTTGGAAAGTAACTTGTGGGAAAGGTGGTAGAAAATCAGTGTCCTCCTCTCTGCCCCCCATACTTGAAAGAACTACTTAGATTCCCTTTAAGACTCAGAGAAATAATTTTGGGTAGGAGTTTATCTAATAGTAGGATTTGTTCAGTGATTAGATAACTGAAGTTTTCAACAGAACATAATTAAAAGCACATAGTTTTCATATGGTTCTGTGTAGGTCCTTATATTGTACAAGAGCTTCTGTTGTGATGACTGCTGTGGAGTATGTGTTCTTTTGGTGCTAATGCAAGTGAGTAGAAATGTGCAGTAAAAATGGGTGTTCTCTGAAATACTGTTGCAGCTGTAGCCTTGTGGCCAACTGGTGTCTAGTAACAGCTCTAGCCTGAGGGTTTTAGTGTGCTGGGCTCAATTAAAATGCTTTAGTATTGGAAATTATTTTGATTTTAAGATGTAATCTACTGGGAAATTTGTATTACTTAAATTTGTATTCCAGTCTTGAAGGTGGTATCACATGGGATGCTGGTGAGAAACATGTCTCTCCTCAAATGTGGTAAAATGCTAAGCACAGTTGGAAATGGTAATCTCACTTAAACTTCCTTTGTTTTGTGGGGAGAAGATCCCAAATTCATGTTAAATGCTTCTAAGTTTGGCTTAGAAAAACAGAAGTTGCAAGTGGTTGAGCTTAGGCTGCAGTAAATTTCCTCTTGGGGCTGTGCTGCAGACAAGTTGCTGGTACCATGGGTGGCAGTGCTGCGCCACAGCATGATACTTGATGTCAAGTGTGTTCATATGGCAGACTAAGCTAGCTAAAATGCCTTCTATTCCCGGAATATATACCCTATTCTGAGACGAGGACCTATTACAAATGGGAAGAAGGAAAGGTAGTCAGTTACCTTAGCTTTCTTAAAATTTTTCTGCAATCCTCTGAAATCAGGTTGTGAGGAAAAAGTTTGAATTCTCTGTTAGGTTTGCTGTAAGTTACATGAGGTGTTTTGCCTTTTTTTTTTGTGCTTATTCTTAAAGCTTTCCTTTGAAAAACCAGATGTGTAGATTTTGCAAGATGAACTGGCTATACTGTGACCTCACTGCTGACAGAGTAGAGGGGAGAAACTGAGGAGCTCTCTAGACAGAAAAGTATAGGCATGTCTTTTATGGAGTAACTCTAGCTTTTGTTATCTAGTGTTAGTCTGGCTCTTCTAGTAATGGTTTCTGAACACTGGGTATTTTAAAGGAGAGGAAAGTTGAAGCTGTGTGTGATGGGGTTGCAGACTGCCTAGCAGGTACAGGAAGTTCATGCATTTTTCCTAAGTTAACAGGGTGGCCCTTGACTGCAGGGAACTGACTCTGAAGTTTTTGAAAGTAGAGGCACCTCATTTCTTGAGGGAACCATTATAGCATGGCTTCAGGGGTAGTAGGGATGCCATATCATTATGTATCCTGTTTGCTTATTGATGCTGATTTTATGTAGCTTGGTTTCCTCTTTCTCCTCCTTAGCTGGTGTTCCTCCTTAGCTGGTGTTCCTCCTTAGCTGGTGTTCCTCCTTAGCTGGTGCTTGGTGAGTGAATCTCTGCTAATCATGATGATGTCCAGCTCAGCATACAAAATGAGACTTAGCAAACTTCAGCTTAGTTTGCTTGGCCTACTTCAAATGTTATATTCAGTGTTGACTTAACTTGTTTTGGAAGAAAAGGTAGGTGTTGATGATGGTAGTCAGATTTGACTTGTTTTGGAAGTATACCTTGCTAGGTTACAAAGAGTCATCATGGTAATCAGAGTTCCAGGGGCGTCTTGAAGAGTCAGAAGGGGAAAATGAGTAGAGAAAAGGAAAAGGAGGCCTCTCTGTTCAGCACATTATGTGACCATTTTGAGTCCTTTAAAATTGTTTGTCTGACTACTGTGGTAAATTATGCTGCTTAAAGTCCTTCTAAGATTCACGGGAATAGTTTTAGGTAGGAGATTGTTACATTGCATAATGTTACACTATGTTGTCAGCCAATCAATTTTAAATGGTTCAAAATGTTTCTATGCACTGGTTAGAGACGCATTCCTGTCTTCTACTCTGAGTATTGTTTTTACTCTGCAAGATGTTCCTGGGGCTTTTTTTATCAATGATGACTCTTCTCTTCCCATGGTCTCTCTAGGGAGGTACGAAAATAAGCTGGAATTGTCCTTCAGCCATGAGGTCTAAAAAGACAGCTCATTTGTTCTGCTCATTTACTACATTAATGTTCAAGCTGGATATCAGATGTTTAATTCTGATTGTCATATGTCTGTGTCTATTTTTCTTTTTTGGAGGTATATCTCAAATTACACCGTGAGCAGGGTGAAGGATAGTGATGCGGTGAAATACTTCACAACCTAAACTTTTGTTGCTTTTGTAAAGGAAATAGCCAATTTTTGGATGAATACTGTGACTTATCTCATTTTGTTTAATCACTGCCTAGGGAAATGGCAAAATTTAAAAACACAAATAAAGTGTGTTTTAGAAGGGTGAATGCATTAAAGTGAAATGTGAAGTTTAACCAGTACTTTGAAAGAACACTTCTCCTAAATAGCTGTCAGGCTGGACTTTGTCAATACCTATTGCTGAAGTGATTGATTTGTAAAAGCCTTATTAACCTACACAAGAGCTACATGCATTCCACTCTTAACTTTGAGTGGAATTTCAAATGTTGCATTCAGGACTGAGGGTTTTTTTTTAATGAGGCTTCTGGCTGCCTTTCATACAGTTTTCAGAACATGTGTTGGCTACCTTTCCATGGGCGTACAATGAAGTAGCACAAATCTTTGCTGCCTATGGTCTTGCAGGTTGGGTTCTGCTGTGCAGTGTGTGAGTCATACATGTGAGCAACCTCTTTATGTATGCAAGTAGGAAACAGTTTGGCTTTTGTGACTGATCAGTGTCTTGTCGTGCAGCAGTAGCTCTTGGAAGCTGACAAGTGAAGTCAAAACACCAATGTTTGGTATCTAAGCAGATTTTCTCCTATCCAGCCATGCTGTCAAACTCGCCTCAAGTTTTTCTGAAATGACTTGGTGCTGTGTACTAGCCCTGAAATAAGAACTCACCCCATGCTTGGTTGGTTTTTCGTGTGCTTAAAATCTTCCCTTTTTCTACTCATAACAATTAAAAATATTTGTCTCACACATGCTAACTCCTAAGTTTCCTAGTCTAGGTCTTCCATTGCAAAAGCATGGAAGGAGAGAGTGAGAGTTGAGCTTGAGCTTCAAACAAGTTTATTTAGTACAATGCTGTTGTGATTTAGTATCTTTGGTAGTGCAACGGTTTGTTTCTTCTGTGTTCTAGACTTCTAACATTTTTTTTTACATGAAGACTGGCTGTAGGTGGTGCAACTTTCAGAATTATCATATTTTCTCCATGAAACAAACAGTTAAAATCTAAGGAGTGTTCTTATGGATATCCAACCTTGTGTTCATTAACTTTTTTTTACTCTTTTTTTGAAAGGCTCTTCCTTCTTCCATGATGATAGTAGCTGTCTACTGCCCAGTGATAGCAGCTCTCTTTATCGTTTTGAAGATGGTGAATTACCGTTTGCACAGGGCGCTGGATGAGGGAGAAATTGTGGAGAGGAATGCCAGTGAGCATATGGACAGAGGTGCAAAAACAGAACAAAGCAGTGTTTCAGCCAAGAGGAAAGATAGCAATGGGCCCAGGTAAGTTGTCTGCTGAATTTTGCATACTGCTTCAAATGGCTAACAGTCTTGTCTTCATCAGCTTTGTAACTGGAATGGTGACTGAGATTAAACACTGGGGAATACAGATATGGACCTCTGTAGTTCTGAAAGATGGTTTTAAGTCTGGTCTTGAAAAGTAGACTTATTTATGTGTTAGGTTTGAAATTATGCATTCACAATAATTTCCTAGTTCCTTCCCCAGAGGAGTTCAAGAGCAGTATTGAACATGCTGGAAACAATAGCATGGGAAATGTGAGCTGATTAGGCCACTAAATGTTTAATGAACATAATTAGTACAAGTAATCTAATTTCAGTAGTAGATGTAGTATTAAAAATCTAGCTGTCAAAGACCACATACTGCATGGTAATTCTTTCCTCACCAGGAGGAGTGTCTGATTGGGTTTCAATTTTAGTGTTGCAAAACCAGGAGTTGGATACCATGCTCTACTCCACTCACAGTCCTTTCAAAGAGAATGCTGTCCTGTGAATTTGGAAATTCTGGAATTGCTCTGCTCAGTAATGACGCTAATGATTCTGAAGTACTGTCAATAGGAGGATGATTCCTTTCCAGAGATCTCCTTTGTAGCCAGCATAAAACAATGCCAGAGGTTTTCCTCCTCTGACCAGACTATTTGGAGAAAGAAGAGTAAAAGATGACTCATCAGCAAGGCCAGCTTAACCAGTTTGATCAGACCGTGGATGTTATGAGCTCTAATATCAAAGCCTCTGCCTGCCTTAGATAATTTGAGACCATCTTAAAAGTAAAACTGCGTGAAATAAATCAACCTTGAATTATTAGCTTTTAGAGTTGACCTTTCTCTTGTCTTTGAGTTTCCGGTACTAGTAGCTATGAGTAGTTTTGAAAGTGAGGTGATTTGTATGCTGTCCTGACTCTTAAAAGATTGTGTGTCTTACTGAGGAAATGTGGTTGAAAGAAGCCTCTTGAGTGTGTTTATTGTGATGCTTTTAAAGAAAGGAAGTGTTAAACTGCTGCTCTTTAAAATGATAGGCCTAGAGGTAAAAGGACATTCCCGTCTGTATATGGGGTAGCTTCTCATGGTCATAGGTTCTTGTGTGTCTTCTCCCAGCTCAGGTATTGTTGGCAAAAACAATGTCTTAGATTCCTCTAAAGCTGATATACAGTAACTTCTTGTATCAATCTTTTATAAACTTGACCCGTTTTCCATGATGTGTTTGGCAACTGAAGCTGCTGATTTTAATTGTGACTCCATTTAGATCACCCTATACCTTACCAACACTGTACTGAGGTGTTTTGGCAGACTGCTTCCCTAATTGTATCTTAATGCTTACTCTGTTTAATAAAATTCATGGAAATAAACTAGTGGTTTGTTCTTTCTCATGCAGCCTTGGTAATGCATGTTTTAGGTGTGACTTTTAGGTGTTTTGTCTGAGTTGGTTTTGGTGGGGTTTTTCTTTTTGTTTGGTGGTTTTGCTATGTAGCTTTTGCTTCCAAAACAGGGGCCCAAAGTTGGTAAGGGAATTTCTGCTAGTGTTGTGAATTACTTCTGGATGTTTCAGTTCTGTTTTGTCTAGGGAGCAGTTGACATGGGACGAGATACTGCATTATAAGCATTGTGAGCTCAGAAGTAGAGGTTAGTTTAATGCTGTGTGTCCTGCTTGCCAACTAAAGTTTCATTAACTTTTATATGATCCTTGTTCCCACTTTCAGGTCTCTTAACTAGAACTGGGAACAAGGTCAATGCAGAAATTACGGAGTTACTTTTTGGTAAGTGGGATGTACAGTATACACTAATCTTTGCCTGGAAGCTTACAAGAACTCTGGGGTAGCATTCAAACAAGTAGATGGGATGTAAAATGAGTGTTTAATATTGAGCTGTAACCTTCTTAGTAAGTTAAATTGGAACACTACTAAAAACCCAAACCAGTCTGGGAAGAGACTGTGTGTGTAGGGTTTTCTGATTTTTAAACTCTGCTCCCCTAATACAAGGTGGATATAGGGGAGATCTGAGCAGAGAGTCTACCTAAAATATTTGCATAGTCAGAATATTAGTTTTGATAGCTTAGGCCACAGCATGTGATACTGAACAAATATGCATATAGTATAGTTTGCAATGCCGTCCTTGATTTTTTACCCTGCCACATATACAGTCATGGAGAGTACTTTAGATACAAATCGTAGTATATTTATTTTCAGGATTAAGCAGTGGTTGTGTTCAGGATTTTGTTTAGCTTCTAAGATCTGCTGTTCTTTTTTCTGAAGATGTTTATCATCCAAGTGGTGCTTTCAGGTATCTAACAAATTATATGCTGTCGTTTGTGGGCTTGGTTGAACTGCTCATTTATCTTCAGTTAATAGTAGTTTGTGGATGGGGGTTTCTTTCCATGAAACTTTGGCATGTTTAAGCAAAGAACAACTTACCATTCCTTTAGAAATGCCTTATTTATTTTTTTGCTTTCCTCTTTCTAGAGCTGAAATTCTCTAGTTAATGTTTTTGAAAGAAAGTCTTAATTTGGAGAAAGGAATGTGGGTTGCTGTTTTCATACTTCAGGTGTTAGTATAGTAATGTGTGTGAGGTTTCATGAAAGCAAGTGGAGAGGGGAAACAGGCTCCTGGTCTCGTACAAATATAGAAGAAGCAGTGCAAGCATGATCTTTGTTGGGTATCAGTGGACTCACATAATTAATTTAAAACACTTAAGTCAATCTTTCTTTTGGATATATGAATATAGCTTCTTGTCAGTGGCTGTTATGGTTCAAAGTATCATAAAGTGTTCATCTGATGACATTGCTGTTCCTGATCCCCATCAGCATGGGGGAACTGTAATAATGATGCTACATAAATTTCATGTGTACTTCTACCAAGTAGAGCTAGTAGCTGGAGAATGTTGCATCTTTGAAATATTTACAGTCTACTTAAGTATGAGCAAATACAATTTAAAAAGCGTGATCTCTCTCAAAGACTGTTGCCCTTGCTATTTATTCTCTTTGCAGTTTTCTGTGGCTGGCAGACATGTTGAGTTGGGAGTTAGTTTTTATTTTTGACTATCATTAGTGACTCAAGCTTGGAAGAAAATTTCTCTTAATACTTGAATCTGTTGTGATCTAGCATTTGCAGTATATGCTGTGGTTCTCATGTATTTTGACAGCAGCCTTCTGACTAGTTACCTTACTCTTATTGGAAATTAAGGACAGACAATGATTTTCAAAAGAAGATAATAAAACTCTTCCTCTGCTTTGTCCAGAAATCAAAGTAACTTATTTCTGATTGCCCCTTGAAGTTCTGGTCTGCATGTCCGATTTCTGTAATCAATCAGCCTAAGTCAGATTTTAAACTTGAATTCATGAAGACTTATAGCCTCTTCATGCTTTAGGTTAATCTCTTACTTGCTGATGAGATATACCTGCAGATAGTAATTTTAATTCAGAGTTACTTATAATTAGAAATAGTAGTTTTAATTTGCTTTATGTCATCTTTGAGTGCCTCTTTCACAGCAGTCTCTATTGCTTGATGTAATTTTTTCAGTCTTCTTGATTTGTGTTGTAACTTCACTGCAGTTATTTTGTTTGCAAACTGTAATGTGTAACACTTGCCTAAGGAATGAAGACAGCAAACTGTAAGAAACAGATTGTAGAATTTGATATCAGGAAGTCCTGGCCACAGCACTAAGGTCAAGTAGCTCCTGAAGAACTCTGGACGTTGCAAAAGTCCAGGTACTCAGGCATACAGTGGTCAATCCTAGAAATCTCTCTTCCCTGCTTCTTCCTACAGACTTTAGTTGTTGATGTTTGTTAGTAGCTTTTGTTCATTCATTTGTGTGTGCTGTCACAGAATACAGGAGCTATGAGTAGAATGGTGGTGATGGATTTTGTTGTTGCTTATGCTGATATCTGATGGTTCAGTTTTAGACAAAATCGCTGCCTTCTTTGGCGAACTATCTGGTTCCATGCATGAAAACTTATTTGCAATGACTTATTTTTCTACTTCATGGGATGTACTTTAATCACATGCAGTGTTTCTCAATGAATTATTCAAACAGGAAAGGAATTTCATCTTTTTGTGCAAGGCATTCTTTATTATATCTTCAGTTGTAATGTATGCTGAACTTAAGCATTGTGAGAATTTTTCAGTTTAGTCTTTAAAATTCATGTTAAAATGCTTACAGAAGGAATGCTTTGGCTGAAGCTGGTGCTGATTCTTTTAAAATTAATTTTCCTTACCTGCCTTGGCATAATTGATAATACTAGGTCAGAGAAGGCTCTGTAAACAGGCATTTCCAAGAATTTGCCTGTCTCATTGTCGAGCTGTAGCAAAATGGTCTTCTCACTTCTTTTTTAATTTGCTGGAGTTGGACCCTAGTTCTGCTGCTAGCTAATGGCTGGTTGTCTTTTAAGTTAACTTATTTTTACTGAAGGAATATATACCTAACTTCAAACTGTCCTTTTTTTGGTCTCCTTTGATGTAGGAAGAATCATGTGCTTCTTTTATTATTTAGAGTGATTCCTGAGGTTGTGCCTTTACACCTCTCCATGATGACAACAACTTAACATGTCATGCTGCAGGATGAATCATGTGTCAGACAGTGTGCAGACAGTTTGTTTTCAATGTCCTTTATCGATGTCGATGTATTTCAGAAATTATTGGAATCACAGAATATGCTGAGATGAAAGAGACCCATTAGGATCATCAAATCCAATTCCTGGCCCTGTGCCGGCCACCCTATTTAAGTGTTGTTCTTATTGTGTAAGATTTTCCTATAAGACTAGTTGTCTATTAAGCCTTGTGTGCTTCTGTCCATTTCTGTTTCCTTCTTCAGAGGGCCTTTGTCTTTAGTGTATTTGGTCTGACTGGGCGAGCGTTGTGCATGTGTACTTTAAGCTAAATGCTGGAATTTGATTCTTGGGAAGCTGTTGTTCATATCTGGGAAGAGAGGATCGGTGTCAAATTACCCTGCAGATTCATCTGTTGAGGAGTCTTCCTGGATCAAGGTGCTTCAAGAGAAAAAGAGTGCCTCAGCTGCTGCCTCTTTGCAATTAACAGTCAGTGCTGGGTTGGATCCTTGTGTTAGTCCTCAAATGACTTCAGACCCCATTGTCCTAATGGATGAATCCAACTTGCTTTTGTTTCATAAAATATTTGCCTTTGACAAGCTGAATTCTGTAGAATTAGAATTTGATGGTGTTATTCTAGAAAATACTTTCAAACCAATAGTTATTAATCCTGAAAGGGTGAAATCACTAAGATGCAATGATATATATGTTGTATCTCAAAATATTTCTTGGTAGGGACTATAAAGTATCTGAAGGGAAGTTATTTTTGAGTAGAAAGATGTGGTTTGCATCCCTGGGAGAAATACTATGGCTCTGTATATCTCTGCTTGTTTAAAAGCTTTCACATGTGACTTTCTTCATTAGCCATCCTTGCTTTTGCTCCCAGATTCAGTCTAAGGAAAGGACCAGGAGTCCTTTCCATGCTCTGCGTTCTGTGTAGTATTTTTTCCTAGTGGTGAATTTCTGGGTGTTATAGTTGAACAGCTGATCCAAAAGTAACATGTGTGCACATAAAGACAAGGAGAATTTAATATGTCATCATTTTGGAATGTCTTATAGGGCCTAAGTCTTCACAGTTTGTGTTGGTTGGTGACAGCAAACTTGTGGCAGCAGTTTCTATGACAGTGTATGGAGTGCTCTGGCTCAGACTGAGCTTCCTGTGTCCAACAGCCAGTGTGCATCCAAGATATTGGGATATATTTGAGCCTCTGATTTTTGAGAAGGGAAAATTTGTTTTGAATATGCGCTCAACATAGACAAAATTTTGTTTAACTGGTGGGGATAATGTGCTGAATTTTTTTTAATGTTTCTCTCAGTGACCCTGGTGGAGGGATTGAGATGTCAGAGTTCATACGAGAAGCAACTCCCCCTGTTGGCTGTAGTTCACGCAATTCTTATGCTGGGATAGATCCAAACAACCAGGTAAGAATTAAAGCTACTACAGTTGTTGCTTTAGTATTGCTGGCTTTGCAGTCCCTAGATAACGTCTTCCTATTATTTTGCGGGGGTTTTGGGTAATTTACATTAGATAAAACAATTTTCTTTTCTGTATGTAACTGCTTTATTAGGAAGGCATTGCATTCTCCCAGCAGCATAGCTCTTAAAATTAGGAATGGCTGGATTTTGAAAGGGTCCCATCAGTAAGTATTCCCTTTTCCTCAGTTAACTTTCTTCTGATTTAAGAAATCAAAATGGCTCCTAGAGTATGGTGAGCTAAGAACCCACTGTGGTGGGATTCCCTTGTCCCTTTGGGTAGCTCAAGCCGTATCTTCATGTTGTTGTTCTAACTTTGTCTTCCTCCTTTACTTTTGTTTGTTCTTCTATTTAAAGCTTAATTGGTAAATTTAAATGCTGTATGTGAGGAGGCTTCTGTTAAAATATCTTAGAATATTTCCACTGCTGATTATCTCTTGCAGTTGTGGATGGCTTTCTGCAGGTTATTATTCCTGATAGGTCAGATTTTGGGGTCAGAAAAGTTAGTTTGCTAAAGCATAAAGAAAGAAAAACTGCTAGAAATGGAAAGACTAAAACTGTTCATTTTTTTGGATGTCCTCTGCAAAACCTTCACTTCCTTGATTGTTCAGCAGGTTTGGGAAGAAAGCAATAAATAGGGAGTCCTGCCAGATGGAAGTGCTGAAGAACATAGCTTTATTACATTTTAATGTAACTTCATTATGCTCTAGTTGCCTTGAATTTCACTGGGGAAGTTGCTCTGTTTCCATATTATGTCTACTAGGTTTATGTGTTCAAATTCCACAATGTTGGATGCGCTGTTCCTTCTGTTTGGCATGTGACATTTAGCTGTCATTGTGGCTGGTTTTTATCAACCCTTCCTGAGGACAAGTAGATGAACTGGTCAGGCTGTACAGCTATGTTGATAATGAACAATGCAGCATCATGGTAAAGACAGAACCTGTCTTAAAATGACATGGAAGTCCTTGGCGTGGTATTGCAATATCATATTCTAATTAACTCTCTGAGTGAGCAGTAGATAACAAAGTGCAGTGGTATGCTCATGTTGGTGTTTTATCTGAATCAGGCTCAGTTATGCACCACAGGTACTTTTAAGAGATTTTCCTTCAAGAGAGAAGGCATTTGCTGATGCAAAGGAATAGGAAGTGATGGTCCATGTAGGAAGATAGAAACATGATGCCCAAACTAGTTCTTTGACTAGTCTTTGGAAAAAATGTGTTCCAGACATAACAGTTTTCATGTTAAAGCATGTGAAGAAGTTCAAGCTACTGTGAAAGAAAGTATAGTGTTTAGAATGTATTTGTCCTAAGAAAATTAGTATTCATTGGTCCTCTGTGATTGAATGTGCAGTATCAAAAGGAAGCATGAACAGTAAGCATCTGAGATCTGTTCAGTTTTTCTGTGTGAAATGTGATGATGCATTTGTATTCAGTGACAGCCTTCATCAAAGCATATTATTGAATGGAAAATTGTTGAAACATGACAAAATGAGTAACTAAAAGTGTATGTGACAATGTTGTGAAGAAAATGTATTAAACAAGCTCTTAGCTGCTTTTTCAGATTATACATAAAGCCATTGTTCTTCTGTGCTATGGCTGAGTAGGATCTCCATGCATCTTCAGGTTACCTGAAATTGTTGTGCTTACAGAAAATAACTAGTAGAATTTTGCTCTTTTCCCCAGAGTAATTTTAACTAGGCACTTTTGGAAAGCATCCCAGTAAGTATACATCTATCAATCAAATGGCCATCATATTTATGTATTATAGATTCAGATTTCGCCTTTGAGTGCTCTTCCTCTGTCTTATTTCTGAGTGATTTAATTATCTGACACCTGTATTGTTGTATGCTATTTATAGTTGAGAGGTTGTATTGAGTGTTATTGAAGGTAAGACCAAATTCTCTTTAGCATTTCTGCAAAGTAATCTCCACTGGATTACAGGATATATTTAGAAAGGTAGATTGCAAACCTAAATGGGGAAATTTTTTGTATGAGCAGGTACCATGCCTGCTGGTTTGCCATTAAATGTGAAATTAACTGCAAAAGTATGTATCTTTTCACATGGGAGCAGTTTTGGGATTTAGCTTGGTGTTTACTGTGAACAGATAAGTTTTATACTAAGATTGTGTTTTCTTTAAGCATTTTAGACAACCAGAATCATGCCATTAAATGTTAAGTTTCACAACAGCAGTTATTACTGTAGCACTGCACTTGTACTTTGTTGCCACGTTAGGTAAGGAGAATTCCTAGATTAAAAACTTGTTAAAATCAGCACAGTAAAGTCACTATGAACACTGGCTTTTGAATGGAATAGTGCTGTGATGTAGTTGAATGCTTAATTATGTGACTTTTCATCTCTTTGCAGTGGGAACATAGTCAGAATTTTACAGCACTGTGCTGCTGGATTCTTTTGTGCCTTTAAAAACCTCTCCTAGGTGTATAGGCAAATGCATGTGTTAGAGTAATAGAAAATAACAGTTGTTCATTTCCTCAAAGTGTACAGCTTTTTACATAATTTCCTGTTTCTAGGTTGGATCTGGGTTATCTCGTCTGGGAACAGCAGCAACCATCAAAGGTGAGATTTTTAGCTACTTAAATTACCTTCCAGAAGCACTTCAAATCACTATAGTTTGCTGTGTTGTTTCCAAATACTGTCTACCTTAGTCATCTTGACTTTTTTTTTTCTTTTTTGAGTGAAATGCAGCATTTACTAGTTGGGGGAGGTCTTCTTTGAACATGTAAATGACCAAAACATGAGGAGAGAATATTCTGGGGCCCATATTCTACTTCCCATGTAATCACAGATTTTCCCTTTTCCTATAAGATGCAGAGCCAAGGGGTTGGTTGGGGTAGACTTCACTCTATTTTGAGTTCAGTGCAACCAATTACCCTTCTGGTATTGCATATCAAGGACTTGATTACTTCTTGTTGTTCGACATTTAGCTGAAGTAATTTCCAGCCCTAGTGAACTCCTCTAAGATGAAAAGATAACAAGCATATTATGAGTATTTTCTTTTAAATTTATCCAGCCAATAATAAGGCAAAAAAAAAGAATACGAATTTTGTCACCTTGATTTTCTCCTTGTTTTCCTGACTATTACAAGTATTTTCTTAGTCTACCCCTCTTTTTTTTATGGATGACCATGCAAAAAGAAATATTCCAATAGATACACCTTTAAGGGAAAAAAACCCAATCTTGATTGCCACTGAGTTCTGTGGAAGATAATAGAAATAGAGTAGACAATACTTGTATCTAAAAGAAATCTTGTGTTATTCTAATTATGTAACTGTTGTTACTTACCTATAAATGAAGAAATACAAGCAACAGTCTTTCATGACAATTAAGAATGTAGGTGTATGTGTTAATACTTTGAGCACTAGTACTCTTTTTTCTTAAAACTTGCAGGTGATACTGACACTGCCAAGACTTCTGATGATATCAGTTTGAGTCTTGGCCAGAGTTCTAGCCTATGTAAAGAAGGGAGTGAAGAACAAGGTAAAATTTCTTCTTCTCCATATTTAAACATGGTATTTTGTTACCAAAGACCCTTTGCTTAATATGCTAAATAAATTAATGCAGTTTATTGATACCCTTTCTTAGAGTCTATCTTGAAGTTCCTTGTTTCCTTTCTTAATTACTCAAGCTTCTGAGAAGTGTAATTTGAATGCTTATAACTTTATTCTTTGTGTGTTCCTTCTTCTGACATCTTCCATCAAGTAATAAGTATTTACTGTCACCTTACTGCTGAAAGATAGCTAACTTAGATTTCTTTAGACAGTATCTCTTAGATTACAGGTGGCCTGTGGTTAATGGACTTCACTGTAGATTAATTTGCTTTCCTTACAGGTACAGACAAATGTAAATGTGGTGGGCTTTTCTGTGAAGTAAATAACCCCATCCGGAGCTCTATATTCTTAGAGCTATAGGCCTCTTCCAAGATGCAAGTTATTTGAAATTTTTTTTTTTCTGCTGTGTAAAGAAACTGTTAGCTTGTGTTCTGAAACAAAACAGGACAATTTTTTGTTTAGCTTCATCGTCAGGAAGAGACCTGCTCAGTCTAAAACAGCATAAAACCAAAGGGAAATCTTTGTTTGCTGATTTTGCCGGTGATAAGGAGAAAGTTAACTTTGAGAAATACCATCTTTCATTTTTACCAGTCTAATCACTAATGGGTGATTAGAGCCATTAGATGGATAATTCAATCATTACTGTGCAGTTGAGTAATGTAACTGTGAAGTCTCTTAAGTTACATGCATTCAGATATACTCTACAGGAATTTAACAAGAGTAGAAACTTAACTTGGCCTCCAGACCTGCTATTTTTAGTGACAATAGCAAAAGGGAAAGTAGCCTGACTTTTAGTACTGCCTGCAGATGGACACTTCTATGGGAGACTGCTTGTGATGGGTAACATGAATGATTACTTTAACCATGAGCTAACAGTAAATCTTCATTATTTGCTTTGGCAGCAAGAGCCCCCTTTTTTTTTTTTTTTTTTTTTTTTTTTTTTTTTTTTTTTAAGAGGCAGTAAAACTCAGTGACTTCATAGGGAGTTTGATTATAGTACAAAAAGACCTGTGACAGTGATTGCATCCTTGCTAACTGAACTTATTCAGTAATTCAGTATCTGGTAGGAAGGTGATTTTTGCTGGGTTTTTGGTGACTTTAGAGTTAATGGGCTTTACTGTGTTTTCATTAATAACTTTAAAGTTTGTTTAATGCATGTAGGAGCCAAAAAGAAAGGCAGGGTACTCTTTTATAATTTAGAAACTTTGGGATATGTAAAAATATTCAGTCTGAGACATATAAGCAATAGAGGTTGGGGACTTGTCAGAATTGCTTTGTTTTATCAGTTCCTAGGGATAAGCTGGTATTGATGGTTTCTTTTTTTTAATTAAAAAAGGCCTGTCAGGTTTGCTCAAATGTTATAAAATATTTTTAAGTGGTAATGTGACGAATTCATAGTACTTGCAATTGGATTTTTTGGTTCATTTCCTTTGTCTGATATAAACAAACAGTTTTAAAGCAAGTTATATGACTTACATGAACATCTACATGACTATTTTTAAATATGTACTCAAACAGATTTGGCAACTGATCGGAAGCTTTTTCGTCTGGTGTCAAACGACTCGTTTGTCTCCATCCAACCTTCGTTGTCCTCTGGACAGGATTTGCCAAGGGACAGTGGTGACAAAGCGTGCCTCTCGAACAGCCAGCTTGTGGACCAGTCTAAAAACAGTGCATGTGATGCAGAAGTAGCTTCGCTGGTAACTCTGCATTCTCACTCCTATAGGAAGGATCATAGACCTCGAGGTGTACCAAGGACTTCTAGCTCTGCTGTTGCTTTTCCAGATGCTTCACTAAATGACTTCCCCCTCTATCAGCAAAAACGAGGACTAGATCCTGTCAGTGAGTTAGAAGCTTCCAAACCCCCTTCTGGATCCCGAGAGTCTTTGGGTGAGAACTCTTGCATTTCAGGAGTTTTTCAATTAGATGACATTCTGAAAAGTAGCAGCCCTCAACCATTGACTAAGAGTGGGAAGAGCAAATCCTTGAAAGCAGACAAAAGTATGGACAGTCTGAGAAGCCTGAGTACTAGAAGCAGTGGTTCAACAGAAAGCTACTGCAGCGGGACTGATCGTGACACCAACAGTACCATCAGTAGCTATAAAAGTGAGCATACTAGCTCAACGCATATAGAAAGTGTATTGTCAGAGCACGAGGAGGAGTCTCCTAGAGAAGAGAAAAAGGATGGTAAGAAAAAAGACTGTGGTGTCGACTCAGAGGATGACAGTAGTTCTACTACTGACAAAAGGACTAGTAGCGAAAGGACTGCTGTGGAAGTGAGTCCTCTGGGTGGTGTTCAAGAGGTAAAGGCTTCTAATGCATCTGATGAGATGCACAACCAGAAAGGTCTTGGTGCCTCTGCTTCAGAAGAGGCCAATAAGAACCCTCATGCCAATGAACTGACTACACAAGCTGACAGGCCGCATGGGAAGGCTGCTGAACAAAGAGATGAGCAGAGTGAGAAACTAGCTGTGTTAGTAGATTCAAGAGCTGCTAAAGAAACTAGTGGAAAACAAAAAGAAGGAGATGTCCGACCAAAATCTTCTAGTTTGATACATCGAACAGCCTCTACCCACAAGTCGAGTCGGAGAAGGACAGGAAAAAAGCGGGCTAGTAGTTTTGATTCAAGTCGGCACAGGGAATATGTTTCCTTCCGAGGTGTATCTGGTACTAAACCTCACAGTGCTGTGTTTTGTCACGATGAGGACTCCAGTGATCAAAGTGACTTGAGCAGGACATCAAGTATGCAGTCAGCTCACCAGTTCAGCAGTGATAGCTCTTCCAGCACCACCTCCCATTCATGCCAGTCTCCTGAGGGAAAATACAGTGCTTTAAAGACCAAA
This sequence comes from Fringilla coelebs, assembly GCF_963513975.1. Taxonomy (NCBI): domain Eukaryota; kingdom Metazoa; phylum Chordata; class Aves; order Passeriformes; family Fringillidae; genus Fringilla; species Fringilla coelebs. Next base: position 34,854,948 of record NC_140034.1, read on the forward strand.
TACGTTTCTAAAGACCGTGGGGGCACAGACTCTGAAAATGCTCACAAAACCCACGTAAGCTCTGAAGGAATTAGCAAAAAAAGATCTACGCGACGGACTTCTAGCACAAACAGTGCCAAGAATCGTGCCAGAGTGTTAAGTCTGGACAGTGGTACTGTAGCTTGTTTAAATGACCCAAATAGTTTAATGGCACCAGGTAACATAAAACAGTTAACCACTTCAAAATCTGATTTGGAAGCCAAAGAAGGAGAGGTGCTAGATGAGCTATCTCTGTTGGGAAGGGCTTCACACTTAGAGTCAGTCACTCGTTCTAGGAATAGCTTACCAAGCCAGGCTACATTTCCTGAAGGGGAAGAGCAAGAATCAGCAAGTGGAGGTAAGTAAATGACCTACCAGAAGTACCTTGTCATATTTTATAAATGAGTCGAGTACCTATGACTTAAATTAAAACTATACTTAAGCATCTTCCCTGTTTCTCCACTCTTGCCCAGGAAAACTGAAAAAGTGTTTCCTTTGTAATATCTTGAAAGATCTGCTGAAATGGGTGTTGAATCCAAACAGGTTTTATAAAATCTAAAGTAGAGGCATTAGGAGCTTGTTACCAGCAGTCTCATTGATTAGAGCTGTATCTTAAAACTATTATTTGTGATCAAATCAAACCTGCTCCATTATACTGAGTAACTGCAACCTCTCTGCCATGCCTTGAGGTGGTATCAGGAAATAAAACCAATCCCAAACTCTTACAATGCTGCCTTTAATTGTGGATTCTTACAATGGTTTAGTTACTAAGTTGAATTCTCGTAGGGATTTAATTTTTGCTTAGCCTGGCTGCTGCTGGCTAGACAGTCTTGTTTACTTTGGGTTTTTAGGGTTTTTTTTGTCTTCTTTATGTGAACACAATAACCTTCCAGTGCTGGAGAGGAGTGTAGTTTCCTCTTATTTTCCCTAATTATTGTTTTGCTTGGTGTAATGTGAACAATAAGCTACCTGGAGTAGCTGTTATTAATACAGACCTAGTAGTGGCATTTGAAACAAAATTTGGAGCTCTTAATATTTTTTTGTTTATTGCTTATAATAATATTTGTTTCTTTTCTTGGTTAATATTTTTGCTGTCTTAACTGTAAGGCTTTTTGTGCCAAGGTAGATAAGTGTCTTACATCTTCAGGACAGTATGAGGTTGCTAATTAACTCAGTCTGATGTCTGGAATTTTCAAAGGCCAATACCTACCAGATAATCTGAACCTTTACATCTAGGTGGACAAACCCTTCATAAAATTGTGTTTTACATCAAGACAGGTATTTTTAACAAACTATAGCAAATTTGACTGTTCTTATTATGTAGACTGCCTAAACGAAATATAGTGATTCATCTTAAAAAGAGATTTCCAGCCCACAGTGAGATAAGATGTATGACCAATAGTGGGGTTTTTGTTTTGGTTTTGTTTGGAGTTTTTCATGGAGTTGTTTTTGTGGTGTGTCCCCCAGTATTAACAAAACAGCTATAAAAATCAGTGCAATTAATTTCTGGGGAGTAAAAGAAAGCATGCCACACTGAAGTTCAGCTGTGTATTGATTATTGATGAATTTTGACTGGTTTACAATTAGTTCAGACCTATTTATATGCCTTCACTTTACCAATGTAGGCAGATTTATTCTTTTTTTTTTTTTTTTTTTTACTTTCTCTGTTATTCCTAGTAGCAGATTTTTGCAGTAGCTTTAATAAAAGAGTCAGTTACTCTTCTAGCACTAACCATAGGAGCTAAACACTTAACACACATTCTTTCTAAGGCCTTGTTAAAGTGACAGCTCCTCACATCTGCTGAGAGTAATATGACTGATAAAAGGTCTCCCTTATGTATTTACCATTTTGACTCTATGCTTTCCTTAGCACAAATTTGATTTCATTCTGTTTTGTGTTATTACTGCTTAAAGCTATTAAGATTCTCCCTTTATTTGCAAAAGAGGATTAACATGGCTTATGTTTTAGAACATGTCAGACTTTGTATGTGCTTACTACTTGTCAGTAGTCTGAAAGAATTAATAGAAGACAGATGCTAAATATTATGAAATACTTTGATTGCTCTTTCGAAAAAGCTTGTCTTCCCCATTTCACTCAACACATTTCAAAGCAATCTTAAAGGTACAAATCTGTAGCAGTTTAAGCAGGAAAGACTTGCTGTCATTCTTGCTGGCCTGATCCATTTCCATTTTAAAATTTTAGTCATTTGAAGTTGTTAGTATTTTTAATAAGTGGCAAATACCCAGGCTTTATTTCTCAATGGATAACAGGCTGTCTTTGAGAAGCAATCTGGAATCGAGTTCTCCGCATCTGCTGACATGATATGGTTAATAACACTAGCTGTATATTACTTTTTCCTACCAAGAGAAAAGGAAGTATTTGCTTTATGATTGTCAGAAATGAGTGTCATTCTGTCTTTTTTTTTTTCTTGAAAGCATAACAAAATTATGACTTAATTTTTCTTTAGCACTGCTGAAACGTTTAGTCTTGCCTAGCACCAAGGCAGTAATTACATTGCATTTATCTGTTCATGATCAATCTGACTAATTCTTTCATAGTATCCGTCTTTACTGGTTTTTCTCTTCTGTGGGTTTGTTGGGTAGTTTTCCCAACAATTTATAGTTTATATTGCAAGTTTTGTAACCTCTGTATCTTTAATTGTGGGTTTCTTCTTTAGGCTTACCCATAATTAATAGTAATGAGAGAAAATGTTTTAATTGTTTAGAATCTAAGTGCTTTATAGCCAGTATTTCTTATTACTGAGATGTATTCACCTTTTGGGAGGTTTTTAAAGACATACATGTGCAATATAAATTATATATATACATTATATACATACATGTCATGTGTATATATGTATAGCTTTTTTTTTTGAGAAAAGGAAGAAATTATTTTATCCACTTGTTTTAAGTGGATTACAGAATCAACTTCATTTGGATTTTCGTGAGATCAGGAGATGTTGGTTAGGTGTGATTTTTAGAAGTAGTCTGGCCCAACCTCTTGCTGAAGGATTATATTATAGTTTTATATAAATATTTTTAAATGTCTATGATGACTTTCTGAAACAAATAATTAACAGATGCACACAGGATACCTAAAAGACTGATATTAATACCACCTCCTCTTTTCCAGTCAGCAACTTTCCTGTTTTTCAAATATTATTTAAATCAGTAATTATAACTTGATTTTTATCCTTTAATCTTTAGAGACTAGAACTGCATTCTTGTTTGTGTAACTGCTAAAATGTGTATCTTAATGGATATGGTCTTTACTAATCTTTGACTAAGCAGGATGTTGTACAAACTTGTACATATTTCACTTCTGCAGATACAACTTAGTTTCGTTTCTGTATTATTATGCCAGGAAGTGGTGAATGACTCACTTGCTGGGAGACAGTATGTGCATTTGAATAAAAATTGCAATTCATTAAAATGCAGAGAAACAGCATCTGAAAATTCTGAAATTAAGTGTATGTGGTGAATGTTTAATAAAAAAATGGAAGACATCTTATGGTAGTTGTTATCCTTGTTCAGCTATTCAGATTCCAAAAGTAGCTAGTGAATTGATGAGTTGGGTTAGTTGCAGTTGCTCCACTGTATGGTGATATTCTGGAAATACCCTCTGCACTGTCCTGTGCCCGGTTTCTGTCAGATGTGTGCTGTTTCTGGATTGCTGTTTGTAACCATTTAAAGAACCACCATAATGCTGTATGTAACACAGTGATGTTTTGTAAAACTTGAGCTGGCCTGAAAAGTCAAGTGTTCTCTCCAGTTCTATATTAATTGTAAAAGATGTGCTCTTTAAGTTGCTGCTCTGTTTTACAGCTTGCTGCAATTTAAGGCTTATTTTCTTTAAGTTTTTGAGATACATACCCTTTTGTAAATAAAACTGCATGTAGTGTGACACATTTTTCCTTCTGTACGTTGCATAGCAATATTAAAGTAACAGCTCATACTGTTTTCTGTCTTTTGAGGTCTGCAGTACGTCTCTACAGGCAGGCAAAATAGGGCTTTGTGACTTTGGATTAGTCTTGTGTTTCATATGACACATGGAAACCTGTTCACTTCTTCAGTCTGTATGTATTTGTACGTATATGCTTAGCGTGTCTGCCCACAATTATTACAGTTCAGTTCTCTGTTGCTCAGCCAATGGTCATGGCAGCTGCTGGCAACATATTATTCTTCCCTTCTATGCTGATGTTGTACATTGCCTATGTCATTGATTTGCCTGTTTTGCAGAGCTGTTCCATGCTTCTGATGGCTTTAGTTTTTGCTACATTTTCCTGTAGATAGAATGACTATAACTACAGAGGATGGGGCTTCTGATCTTGTTTTCTGTGTGTCTGCCACTTCAAGCTCAAACTACTAAATCCAACAGTTCTGCATGAGAAACTGGAGTTTAGAAATGATAGAAACTGAAAAATGTGCAAAGTTCCTGTGATCGGGTTGTGTGTATGTTGGCTGTCTTTATTTGTGTATTCAGCAGAACCGTGCTGTTACTGACCAAGGTAAGCAGATCAGCAGTAGAAAGGGCTCTCTTCTTATAAGCATTTTACTGTACAGTCACAGCTTTTGTGTGTAAAGGTTGAGTTTTACAGAATTCCCTCTGATGTAGTCAGTGTTAGAAATTATATATGAGCCTACCATAGAATTTCTGCAGTTTTGGAACTTACCAATGCAATAACACTTGGAATGTGTCTTGCATCTATTAATTGTTAACCACTTCCTAGTAAAGCCGAATTTTAGTGTGTTTTGTGGGGACTCAATCCTGTGGTTTTTTCTCCTATGAATAATACAGAGGCTTTCATTAGATGACTTTTGCCTGATTTGGGAAGAGTGGTTCCATTTTATTGACATGTGTTGTTCATGTATTTGCTAAGTATTCATCTCAAACAGGAGTTAAATAGGAATTTTTGGTATTAGATAAAAATGAAGCTGCATCTTCATGCTGGCTTGTAGAGAGGTACCTGGATTTCTTGGTATACATATAAGCAATAAAGTTCTAAAAGCTCTATCAGCTGTGATAGAATTGCTCACATTGCTGCAAAATGTAGCTGTGAGATAAAACTCATTCATTTATTGAAGTTGGCCACTAATTAATATTTGGGGTTTGAGTTAAGGCTATGTAATGCAAACATGACTTTCTGTGTATAATATGCTCACATTGTATGCTACATATGCTGGTAGCACTGTGTTTCAAAGATTTACAGCATCTTTTCCTTAAGGTGAATAAATCTAAACACAGTCAGAACTAACTTTATTAAAGATTAATGTCAATTGTGAACATTTGTCTGCTACATTAATGTAATACTAGATATGGATACCTGAACCCTGGGATATAGGGTCTGTATTGGGCAGGGGGTCAGATGGGGTTTAGCTTTAGTTCTTCGACCTAAACTACGTCAACATTATATTCAAGAGGTCTGTGTGAGTAGCCCAATGTTTTTAAAAGTGGAATAATTCAAGTAGGAAGTTCAATGAAGTAGGATATTAAGACTCCTAGTTTTATCTTTGGCCTTAGTATAAAAATTTTACTGTCAAGCTGGTCTGTAAAAATGTTTGGTTCAGAATTCAAACCAGATGGTTTTATTGTCCTGCTTTGTTCCCTCCTTGATAGTGTTTTGTTTTTCAGGTTGTGGTAGTGACTGTTTTGACATAATTGTAAATATTTCTTCAGACTAGTTTCAGACTTAGTTTTTTCTTTTTTATATATGCAACCACAAAATTTAAGTCCTAGGCTTTACTTTTTTTCTGAATTGTGTATTGTTTTCTTCTGGACTATTTTCTAGCAAAAGTTTGTAACTTGGAGATACCATGCTGTTCTTCATTGTTTCTCCTTTGCTGCACACGTCTCTGTTCTTCAGAAATAGTAATTAGTGATATTTTTCACTAAATATCCACAGTAAGTTATAATACTCTGAGCCAATATTTTGATTTTTTTATCAGAGAAGTACAAGTAATCCCTGCGGCTGTAGGTTTTATTAAGGTGCATAATAATATGGTGATTAACACCTGCATACTGAAGATATGGACTGAACAGACCGCTTCTTTCTACTTGGGTGTCTTTCTAGTGTGGTCTTTAATATAGTGTTAGGGCATGTGAAAATAAACTATAAATGCCTCAACCATGAGGAGAACAGGAGTGCTAACCCATAAATGCATGTGAAGTACATCTCAGGTTTCGAACACAAATGAGATATAGATGCTCAGTAGAGAAAAACAGCATTTCAGCTCTTTGGTTTGGCAAAATACATTCTGTCTTCGAAGAATTTCATTGCTTATGTGAGTACATGAGCCATAAACTATTCATTCCAGCTCTTGCTGAGAACATGTAGGCTTAGTAATTAGTGATTGAAAATAGATTTGTTTCCCATTTAATAGGGTGAGAAAGGGCATATCCACACATCATTCAGGCTCTGTACTCATCTTTAACCATGCTTAACCTGACTAATGTTCAAAACCATTTAGGCTTTAAATGATGGGGAGGGATCTTGGGATTTTTAGCTGTGGGTCTTTTTTCCTGAGAAGAGTGAGGGAGACTTTCTGCTGGAGTAGGTTTTTTCCTTGCTTCCTTTCTAGTTAGAATGACTGCAGTTTTTATCTTAAGAACTTTATGGTTTTCCACCATGGAGAGTTCACACTTGTATTAATTTCATACCACATCTTTCCAGGAATCTTTCTATGAAAAACTTTTCTGTATTTCAGAATTGATCTAAGGCACTGGGTTCAGCATTTGTTCGTAGCAAAATTAAATGATCTTATTGATGCAATAAAATTTTGGCAGTTCTGTTTTTTCATGTTGTGCTTCTTAAGCTTCTGTGCTTCTAAGTTTTGGTTAAAAGTAGTGTTAAGTAGATGCAGGGAGATGTTGCAAATGTTTTGGCTTATTTTTATATAAATGTTCCTGTTCAAAGAAAAATATCTGGACTTTGTTTCTTAAAGCTAGGTGTCTTATACAACAGTTGCATAGTTGTAGAGTAAAACTGTGAGTCGACAGGTTCTGTTTAAAACTTAGTAAAACTTCAGAAGTGAGCATATAAAGTTTCAATATATAGCATCTTTCCAAGTGTCTGATGACAAAATTATATCCTCACAATGTTTTAAGCGTGTAACTGTTTCCAGTCAGAAGTGTTAGACAAGTTAATTGTAATGCAACTGTGCATGCAAACACATATTCATTAACAGATAAGTGTAATTTTTTTCTTCTTTGAAAAGAGTTGTATTATATTTAGAAATAGGCATGTGAGGGGTTAAGTGTGCTACAAGGTTGTTACTAGGTCTCCACTTCTTATTTTATTCCAGCTCTTTTTATTGATCTCTGGGGTGTAGGTTTGTATTTTTAATTTGTGTACCTTGAACTTCAAACATGAGTTTTGTGTTCTTGAGGGTAGATAGTGCTGGGGACTCATATTCAAATGACAGCATGTGGAGGAAGTGCTTGAATTTCTTGATATTAAGTGCAGTGATTCTGCACAGATGCGTAGAACAAAAAAAACAGGGCACCTTTTAACAAACTTTCTGTAAGCTGAAAAGCTTGTCTTCCTCTACTGATGAAACTGAAGTAAGCGTGAACTTAAGAAGTATTACCTGTGTTATCGCTTCCTGTTATATCTAGTTTTTGTACATGACTACATGTTGGATCTTACATTTCTGGAGTCTAGGATAAGTTGTAAGCAGTATTGGAGAAGTGTATGTGACATCATAAATATTGAAACTGATTTATATTGAAATGTGATATAACTGCTCTCAGATAATGGTAGAGGGTAAGTTAGGAACTTCGTCTTACTTCCTACTGGTGAACTCACAAGCAGTTGCACTGCTCCTTCTCATTAAAGGCAAGTAGAAATGCAAGTAATACAAATTAACATAAATAGCTTTCCATACTGGTATGCATACATTTTAAATTTTATGTCTTCTGTCAAATTATATTAAAAACAAAAACTTGCTAAAAAAGTCTTGGGGAAGATTGAGCAAACCTAAGGGGCCATACAATAAACAAAACCAAACCACAGTCCCTCTGGTTTTCTTTTCAACCAAAAGCAAACTTTGAGCAGTTTAGCTTTCCACACTTTATGCTAATCCTCTCTGCTCAGCTAGCTTTTTTTTAAACTTCTTTGGGCATGTTTTCTACATATAGCTTCTTGCAGTGTTGTGTAATGTTAGCAGACTTGGAGCTTGTTGGTCTGAACAGGCCTGCAGTCTTTTCAAAAGAACTTGTAGACTTGTGCAGTGACCCTGAATGGCACCACCTGCATTCAGGAAGAATGTGTATAAAAGATGTGCATTGAACAAAAGTTTCAAGATGATAAATCAAGAATCTCGTGGTAAAACAGGTAGAAAGCTACACCAAAATCTACTTTGACTTATAAAAGTTAAAATGAAATAATGAACAGTTAGGAAATGCCAAAGCTCTCCGCCTCACAGCTTTGAATTTAATCCCCAAGTGTATATTAGTTTTTTTAATTTTCTTTTTTTCCTATCTACAAGCATGTTTGTATATCTACTTTTCCTCACAGGATACTGCCTCTGTTAGTTCTTGAGACTTGCTTTAGTGTCAAATTGTAGCTATACAGGGAGGACCTAGCATGTTTTCATAGTCTCTGTTTCAGTTATTGCAGAACATGACAGGTATCTGTCAGTGTTAAGTATGCTACCTTAAAGAATTGCACTTGAATGCTGCTTTTGCTAAGTAGTTGCAAGTGGTAATTAAGATATAATGCTGATGTTTACCATCTTAATGGTAATTCAGATATTTACATTTCAGTTTACTGTTCCTTATTTTGTGGTGCTTTACTATGGTAAAGCATTGCTTTACAATGGTCTGGTTACCAGAATTGCTTTTGTATCTGAACTCAGTGGAAGCTGTGTTGTAAATATGCATATTTGTATGCTGATGTATATTCTAGAAAAAATGAACTTTATAAATTGTAATACAAAATTAATGGGCAGTTTTGACCTTGTGTGTCAGGATTCAGTCTGTCTTATTTAGTGTGGTTCACTTGCTTTGTAGTTCAAGTGTGAGACCTGCAAAGAAATGCTTTAAGAAATTAGGCAGTGTATTAAAATAAAGCTGTATATTGAACCACAGGAGAAACTTACTGGATTCTTGCTGAAATACCCTGAAAAGGTAGTATAATCTATTGATGCTTAAAATTGTAAAAACACTTGTGGAGGAATGGGGAGAGAATGAGCAAACCCCTGTTTTTTCTGAAAGTACAGGAAAGGTCTGAATTAGCGTTGCCCTTAACATCTGTAGTTTTGATAATGAAATGCTTGTAACTTGAATATTGGTGTTAAAGCAAATCTCTTTATGTAGCTTCTTTGTTTTAAAGCAGGCTGTAAAGGGAAGCTTCAGACAGAGAATTCATTTGGTAACCTGTGGTTCATGCATGAATTAAACTCTTGGTTCAGCCTTTATTACTTGAGCTATGGCAGTAGCACACAACAGTAGTAGGTTGCTGTAGGTTGTTGTTCCCTGTAGACCAGCATCAGAGTCTTTGTTGCTGGTAAGTGTTGAAAGCTTAATGGCAGTAGCGTTTTAACTTGAAGTGTGCTTAAGTGAATATGGGCTGCTCTGCCTGTAGTATTCCTGCCATTGCTCTCTGTGGGTTTGTTGTTTGTTTTTTTTTTTTTTGTAGGGGGGAGAAGAGGTGTTTGTTTTTTGTTTGTTTGACACAATTCTTGGTTTTCTCACTCTAGTAACAGGCTTCTTGGCCACCAAGTTTTGACTTCCCTTTCAAGATTGTGATTTTCCTCTTGCACTGACTTCATGTCAGTTTTTTTCCTCCTCCACTTGCCTGCCAAACCCTATTTTCTCTGTGGCCCATTCATTTGAGCTCTTTAGTGCTCTGCATTCAAATTGACTGGGAGCTTCTTTGGCTCAGGAGGAAGACTTCTCAGATTGCAGACACACCATGAAGCAGTCCAAATCTGAAATTGTTCAGATTGTAGAGCTGAAGGAGCGCAGGGGGATTTTGGAGGATAATGGGTGGATAAATATTTTAATCTCTTGAGTACATACAAACTGGTTTTTTATGATGTTGCTTTATAAATTTGAACCAAACCTTTTGTTTGGGAACCTGAAATAACAAAACCATCAGTCCTTAAAAATTAACTTATTCTCTTACTTATTCTCAACCTCCTGCCTCTGTAAATTATATTGTAATAGGTCTAGAAGGAGCAACATGTATCCCTTGATGTTTACGAGAAAAAAAGCTACTTTTGTTTTGTCCCCTGAAAGAGTTGTGATGATGTTAACCTCAACCCTGCCTATTTGGCAGAAGTTAAAAAGTTGAGAAGATTATGGTGAGAAGTGGTAGACAACTTTGCTAGGTAGTTCTTCAGCCTTCTCCTGAATTATCTGTTCAGAGAGATGAAGGGGGAGATCAGGCGTGTCTTCCTGCCATGCGTACATGGAAAAGATTTGGAGTATCCAACCTCTTTCGCAACCCGGCTATTTGGATCTGGGGGTAAAAAAACATAAGCTGTATATTCAAGAACACTCCCCCAACCACCCAGGTTTTTGCTAATAACTGTGTGTTGTGATCCTGTCATGAGGCAGCTTGTTTGAACAGTTAGGACGTAAGCTACTTTTGTTGTTGCGAGTCAAGTTCGTTAACTTGGGGAGGGTCAGAGGGAAGAAAGGAGTCTTAAGTTACTGTTGACGTAACTAGGATGGGTTCGTATTTGACCTAAAGTCTGTCTTGATGCAGCAGCACAAGCCAGCGAGGAGACTGTCACATTTCGCCGTGAACGCAGCACATTTAGGCGTCAGGCAGTACGACGCCGGCACAATGCAGGGAGTAACCCTACCCCTCCTACATTGCTCATCGGATCACCCCTCAGGTAGGGTATCTAAATGTTCCACCATATTTAGCATGCATGCAGCAGACCACTTCCCCACACCCACCAGTGTTGCCAAAAAAGCACTTTTTACTTCCTTCCCCACCATAACCTCCTTGAGCTGTCACTGCATGTCACTGTGGGCTTGTTGAATTGTGCATGTATATGTGGCACTATTTTAAAAATGGTCAGGATAGTCAGTCTCTAACATGTTATAGCTGTTTTCAGATTGATATAAAATAACTAATGCTAACAAACTTAGCCTCAGTGGTTTTTATCAAAAAACTTTTGAAACTTTTAGAAAACTTTTCCTTTCAATCAAGAAGAGAAACCCAAGAAAATAGTATTAGCACTCCCCATTTTGGTTTTCATCTCTTGAAGAATGTAAGCATTAGGGACTAGTACTGTGATCACATTTGTAGATTCTGAGAGACAAGCAAAATGGCAGAACTTTTATAAAGACCTAAATACATACTCCAAAAGAGACTCCAAATCTAAAATACAGGTAAATTTTATGAAGTTCTTGCATCTTTTTACAGCAAAAGAGAAATGTTGAAGTGAATAGAATGCCCAGTATTGCTTAGTATGAAATCTAATTGTGTGGCACTTGCATGCCTTGGCAATGTTTAAAATGTACTGTGTACATATGTCTCAGGAGTCCCCCAACCTTTATTGGCCCTTTTGTTTACAAGGCTGAGCCTAGTGAATTGTTACATCCAGCAACTGTTTCATCAATCAGCCTGAACAGTAGAAACAGCAACCACAATAAGTTTTTAAACATGTGTTTTAAGTCTTTCAATTTCTTGGTTGCTTATGGAATTGGACAATCTGGTGAGGAGAACATGGCCTGTAGAAGAAGGAACAGTCCCCTATAAGTATTTAAGTTATTCTTCCTTCAGTTACATGATAAATATGTAGGAGTAATTGCATATTTTGCATATTCTTAATGATCTTCCTTCGCATGCTAAAGTGTTGTGTTTTGGGAATATTTGTGTAATTTTTTGAACTAGGAAAACCTGTAGAAATGGAACAAATAAAAAGAAGATACCTTACTATAGAGGATGGCAGAGGAATTGTGCCATCTTTGTCACATCACTAAAATATTTGAGGATTACTTTTGCAGATTTTTCTCAGGCAGGGGGAGTTCAAGAATGGTACATAGAAATATAAGAGATGAAGGATTGACTTCTGTCATATCAAGGACTGAAACTAGTTAGGCATGGTTTTAGTGGCTAGTGCAGTATGAAGTAGTAATCATGTAATTTTAGATTTTTCTTTCTTAAGCTTTTGATCTTGCTGAATGTAGGGTGTTCTTCAAGCTAGTGATTTACTTCATAGTGAAGGATGATAAAACTTTGTCTTCTTTCAGATCACTTTTGCTTTACCTGGTTGCTTTCACTCAGCTCTGAGTTTGTTTTCCTTTTTTTTTTAATTTTGTAAAGAAGGGTAGTGCAGCTTTGTGTATTGCAACTTAAGAGGCTGCACAGACTGAGTGCTCCTTAACTGTGTATTAGTTAGAAAACAGGGTTTTCTTTCTAGGTGTAGAGTAGATATAGAGTAAGGAAAAGAAAAGGCTGTTTTAAACTGTGGTTGACAGCGGCCTCATTTCCACATACTAGTGCAGTCATTAAAGTTCCCATGGCTTAAGCTTGACTTCAGTGAGCAACTATGAAGTAACTTTGTGTATCATGAATTTCACATTGTGAAGTGGGAGTAACTCTTTAGTCAGACAAGATGTTCAAGGGTAAAAAAGCAGATTAAACATTCTGGCCTTGTATTTCCTCTAAACATCTTTATTATCTAAATTTGTTCTATTTTAAATTGAAAACCACTCAAAACTGCTCACTGTACTTTCTCTAACATAATGACATACATTATCAAAAATGCTTTATAATATAAACATAGTCAGAATTGAACACTTATTGAGGGTAATTTTCTCTAAGTACTTTTCATGATGCTAAATGACTGTCCCTTGGAGTGGAGTTAAAGTGCCAGCCAAACACCAAAGTGCTTTCATATTTGTTTGACACAAATTCCATTTTAGCTATCAACTGTGGAATGTATCTGGAAAAAAAAATTAATCTTTTAATTTCTAGGTGAACAGTCTAAAAATAACTTTCCTTTACATGGGTAGCTTAATTTTAGTGTAAATTCTGTGTTACTGGAAAGAAGAAACCCTTAAGAAAGATTTAAAGAAATCATGCCTAAGGAGCAAATGCGAAGAAATATAGAGACATTTTTAGCCAGTTACCACTAAGAAGTTTTCAAGTTATCACTGCAGTTGTACTGACATCATGCCTGTATGCTGTTGGTGAGCTGCCCCAGTCTAGTTTCTGATATTGCTAATCCATGACTTCAGATAATAAACTTCTAAGAATGTTAGATTTACTAATCTTGCCCTGATGTTATGTGTTTCGTATTCTTGCCAGCAAAATTTTAATCTCAAATCTTCTAACTGTCATAAAATTGGACATTGGGGGAAAGTTCCCTAGGACCTGTTGAGTTGAACCAGATTTCTTTTTTCATTTCCTGTCCATGACTGCAATTACTTTTCCTTTCCTCTGGTAAATATTTAGTAAAAGAGACAATGGCGTTATGTATGTGTGTCTTTGGCAATGGTAGGCAAGTCAAACCTGGTCTAGTAAAGTGTATTGGTTTGATGCTAAATAATCTAATTTTGCCTGGTAACCTAAAAAAACAAACTCAAAATGCACCATAAAACACCATCCACCCCGCTTTTGTCCTGTCTAAATGTCAGTAGTGCTTTGGGCACTTCAAAAGTAAGTGTTCATTGGTGTCCCATGTAGTCAATGGTGTATGCATGTGTGTGACTGTATGAAGCAGAATTTTACTCTTGTAATAATCAGGGAGAGAATAAGCTGGGTTTTTTTGGAATTGGTTGGCATCGATACTTTGGTAGGATTTTTTAATTATGACAGATGTGGATAACTATTCAAAGGGCAGTTGTGTACACACCTCTTGAGATGTACCTGCTGTTTATGGGAAAGCAGTGTTGTTTAGCATTAGTTTGGTGTTGTTTAAGGAAGGCAGTGAAGGTTGGCACATCCATGAACTTCCTTAGAGCTTTTGTTGCTGCCCAGCTCACTGAAAGCCTTGTGTCCTGCAGCAAGACACTGAGTTTAAATTTCAGAATAAAGTGTTAGAACACAGTAAATAATTAATTGCAGTTCTTTTCTTCCTGAGCTGTGTGCATGTCTGCATTATTTTGCATGAGCTTTTCTTAACACCTATTCTTATATCCATATTTTGTTTTCCAGTGATGCTCTAACAAAAGAACTGAAAAGTAGATGATGTAGAAAATACTGTTAAAAGCAAGTACATCAGATATAACCCTTCAACTCTTAGTAAGATCTTGTCTTTTTAGTTGCCTCATTTGCCAAATCTAGCATCATGCTGTAAACAGTGAAGTGCTAAAACCAACAGGTGATACATATTGTTTTTCAAGAGAGTGTTTAAGCTATTTTCCAGTCTTTAAAATACAAAATCTAAGATAATGCTTCAGCTAATGACTGTGTAATGTAACTTCTTTAAATCCAAAAAATGAAGGATAATAAAACCAATGCTCTTGTAAAGATGGTGTGATTTCAACTGTAAATATAATGTACTTTGACACTGTCATACCTAATATTAAACAAGCTATGAAAACAATTTTAACTTCTGTAAATAGTTTTATAAAGTTAATTTTGCAATTGAAGTCTGTGAAGAGGAGAATTAACATTTTTAAACATTGTCTGCTCATGGCTATGAGAAATGTACAAATTTCTCTGAAAGCCAGGTTGACTTTTAAAACCTGTGTTTTGGTGAGTAATAAAGCTTTTTCTGTAACTTCAAAATAACTTCAGAGTCAACTTTACTTTTGCCAATTGATAACTTTGTATAGAGAGTCTTAATATGTTCAAAATAATTCTGAATCCAAATGTATTACTTCAGTTATTTGCTAGGTCTGTGGTATCCTGTGGCTATTAACAAATCTTAAAGGCGTTTTCTGGTTAGTGGGAATTAATAATAAGAAAGGCAATGTGACTAAGAAAAAAGCCCTAAACAGCTGATCAGGTCATACTTGAATAAGCAAAAATGATTGTGAGAAGACTGGAATAGTCAGTAGTAAATATAGGTGATACCTCCAGTTAGTCAGTAGTTAAACTAACTGGCAGTAATTTGCCTTTGCACCCACAATTTGAGATGCGGAAGAAATACACCTGTTGGGTGACTTGGGAAGATATTAGAAAGCAGTACGACTTCTAAGAAGTTGACAGGAACACTATCTCTATATTACTGCTGTAACTAGGGCCTAAATACTCTGTAACATAGAATGTAGGGGTTACTTTAACCCTAACTGTTGGCTGCTTAATGCTACTATTTAAAAAATGTTTTCCTCTTTAAACTGAAAATTCTTGTTTTGCTTCACTTCTGGCTCTTTTTCACTTCTTCCTGGTAATGTGTCCCCAATGCGTGTTTTCT
Organism: Fringilla coelebs; assembly: GCF_963513975.1. NCBI lineage: Eukaryota > Metazoa > Chordata > Aves > Passeriformes > Fringillidae > Fringilla > Fringilla coelebs. Next base: position 34,870,290 of record NC_140034.1, read on the forward strand.
CGTAGCCTTCAAGATGGTCAGCAAGGCCAGCAGTGCTCCTCCCAGGTCAGAGTGCAGTCCTGCCCCCCTTCCCAGGCAGCTGTGCCCGGCGCTAGCGCCTCCTTGCTGGTGAGAAATGGGAGTGTCCACTTAGAAGCATCACATGCCACTGCATCTGCTGTAGGCGGTAGCAGTTTGCACGATGAACTTGGTATGCAGGCCTTATGTAACCTTGGTGACATGGAAGTTTTAATACAGCAGATTTATTGGTAATAATGCACTGATAATCAGCTAACCTGAGCGTTGTTTCTGAATCTTTTAGGTGTGTTTCTAGGAAGGCTATATTGCTCAATCACCTTTCCAGGAAGTTTTTCTAACCAATGTGTGATGGGAAGTAGGGAGGCATAGATACAAGTAATGATTGTGTGAGCGCTTTCTTGGTTTGAGCAATGTAACACAAGTAATAAATCTTTCCTATCGTCCTGCAGGCAGTTGAGTTGAGACTTTGGGGATCTTCTGGTTCCTGAAAAAAACCAGCTTGTTATGGTTCCTAAGAATTCTTGATCTTACCTTTTCTAGATGAGTTGTTTAGCTGCTGTTCAAAAAAGAAATACTTACATAAATGAATGCCTTGTTTTGAACGTACACCTTAATTTAGGAGCTTGGTATTGGAAGTAAATCTGGACTCTTTCATATATCAAATGTGATCATTTTATGGAGCTTTATAGAGTCTTCTTAGTTCTTCATGGTCCATTTTATGTGGTATTCTTGATTATTAGCTTCTTAATTAACTTCTATGCAGCTAATAAAATTGCTAGGAAGAAGTTAAGATGGTCTTAATAATTGACTGATCTGCCACATAGTGCAGGGGCCGGTTTGGAAAAATTCCCAGCAGGGATCTTTGCAGCTATCTATACATGGCCTGAATTACTTATGACTTCATCATTAATATGTAGCTCTTCCTTGAATTATTAAAATGGGCATCTTGAGCACTGACAATTATTAGTGATGGAATTTTGAGCAGCTGTTAGCTCTTATACCCTGAAAGTACAGGTTTGATCAGAACACTGACCAAACGTGTGTTTCAGACCTTTGTGTAATCCAGGACTAAAAGATAAGTGAGTCGTCTCTTACCCCACTAGAGGGGAGGACTCCATGAATTGAGACTCTGTGGTAATCCTTTAAATATGAGTTTGACTGAGTCTTCATTCTTCTGCATCATCTAGTGCAGTATAAGGAAAAATGGAATATAAGCAAAACTGAAAACTGCCTTTACCTACTCTAAGATGTTATATAGGACTTAACTACAAATGTAATAAATACACGTGATCTAGTTATCTAATAATTTTTGTTGAAGATTCTGTTGCTTTACTGTTTTCTAGAAAGAAGTGTTATTGTTTCAGTCTTAGTGCTTGTGTCTCTCAACTATGAAAGCTTGTTACATGAAACCCATTTTTTAATTTAATTTGGACTCTTATTTCATATTTGAAAAGAAGATATTTCAAATATAACTCTGAAATTGGTCTACTGGTTGTTTCTGTCCAAGTCTAATGTAGAGCTGTATTCTTGAGGTCACCATTATTTATTTGAAGGATTTGGTTCATGTTACAATACGGTTGAATTTTGTAGAATTTGTCATTTAATATCCAATCTAATGTTATTTAAGAGGTTGTATGATTTGCTCTAGCAGAAAACAAAGTAGGTCATGTATAAAATTCAACATGGCATACAGACTCTCTAAAAAGGCATATTCATTTTAGTTTTTGTGCATTGGAGTCTTCAGAAATTCATGAGATGCAGTTCTTCTGAAACCTTACCTGTACTGTGCTTACAATTATATGGGACATCGCGTTCTCTTTGGGAGACACAAAACTTATGGGATCTGCTAGATAGAAATCTGATGTATAACAGGGATTTGTTTCTTGTTTTGAGACTCTGAGCATCTAGTTTAGAATCCTTTGGGAGAAAGGAGCTATTAAAGGCAGGATCTTGTGTTATTTTAGGAAAATAAAATTTTCTAGTTTGTGTAGCAGGTTTTGTGGAACCAATGCTATCTTTTGTTAAGAGTAAAATAGTTGGCAAAATGGTGCAAGCTTTTGTGTGTGTGATTCCTTTATCAGGCCTGACAAAGTATCTTTCCTTATAAGTGGTATGTGGTTAGCTTGTTTGGGGTTTTTTGTAGGATTTTTTTTTTTTTTTTACCCTCAGTCAGGGATGAAGTAACACTGTTTTTCTCTTACCATTGAGTCTAAGGCACTTGGTTTCGCTATGTTATCCCAAAATACCTTACAATGAAAGATGACTCCATAGTTTGTCTGTGGTTTGGATTGGGAGAAGATTGTAGTTTATTTTTCCCTTGATCAACATCAGAATAAAAATAAAAGCAATGAAGGAGCTATGACCAATTCTTTGTTGCTGTGGAAATCATTGTGACTTCCCAGGGCAAAAAAACCCCCATAGTGGCTGTGGAAATACATGGAAACAAAACCTGGTTTACTCCAACTGGAAATATCAGTGACAAACATAGATGGGGTTATATGTCTCTGTACAGTGCATAGAAGAGTTTCTTTTCTTCATTCAAATCCTCTTGGAAAGGCAAACAAGGCACGTATTCATTTACTGTAAAAGCCCTCACGTATAGGGCTCATGTTTTCCTTTACCAGTGCACTATCTACTTCTACATTTTTTCTATTTGTGTTGATGTCCAGCTGCAGCAATTAAAAAGACAGACAATTTTTGGTTTTGTTTACTGTAAAGTTTCTTGTCTGTTAATTTGATTCTGGTGGCTTGTTTTACCTAGGATGAGCCTCATTGTACTATACCTGACCCACACCCGGTCTGGTGATTATGCAGTTGTCTTTAGCTGGGCATTGCTCTGGGAGTAAGGCAAGAGATGCTTTGAGGCATTATCTTCAGTCTTCCAGGTTCAAAGTAGGAAGATTTTTATCAGTTATACTGTTGGAAGGTTGAGGGGGGAGGAACTTGAAAGGATGGAAAAGGAGCTTGATATGGAGCAGTAAACATGAAGTAAATCATAGAAGGAATGCAGGATGGAAAGGAAAGGTAGCAACCTAAATGTCATGATTATAGGCAGGATTAATATACTACAAATCCCAAAAGCAACAAAACATATGCCATGACTTAAGTGAATGACAGTTTTCAGAGCAGAGTGTGGCAGTACTGATTTTTTTTGTTCTGATACCTGATTGTTTAGACAGGTAGGTGGGATTTTTCAGCCCTTGCAGTGAAGTTTGATTAAATTCAAATTAGAATTTGTCAAGTAGTTAGGAATCTAAGTACTGAGTTAGTAGAACAGATGCCCAGTGTCTGAAGCTGTGGTGAAATAACAGACTCTTGTCCTTGGTTAGATGATTTTTTAAAATTGCTTTTGTGCTTAAAGAGAACTGGTCATCTAAGAGCTTTACAAGACAATTATGGTGGTATGGTGTATCTCTGGTTGTATTGTTTATATAACAAGCAATAATCTTTCAGATTTAAGTATTTTAATTTATGAAGGCAGTTGGATGGTTTTGAACATCAAAACTTCTATGTAAAGATAGACATATACACTGGTTACTTATTAGATTAAAACCAATTTAGAAGCAGTCATTAAAACCAATTTGGAAGCAGTCACTCAGTACCTTTTGATAATTAATTAGATGTAATTTATGTGGGATGGATGTGGGAGCATGTTCAAAGGTCCATATGGAAAATAAGTATTCACTTCTCATTATCCTATGGAGAATATCCATCTTGTAGTCTGAAGTTTGGGGTAATAGGTAAGTTACTCTTTTGACAAACTTCATATAGGAACAAAAATTACCTACTTTGAAGTGTTCAAACTGAAAGCATGTACACCTTCATACCATAGCTAACGGTAAAATTTTGACTTTTGGAAATCAAGCTCCTAGCAGTCTACCAAGTAGTCAAATTCTGATGACTTTGGTTTTGCTTACTAGGATTTTAAAAAATACTGACTGAAGCAGTAGACAACTATATCTTGATCTAATGATGGTGTAATTTCATCATGTCAGTAAGCCTTTGCATGTGAACTGGTCTGAGCAGTTTGAAAAAAAGGTAGTATGAATTGGATGTGAAACTGGGAAGCACACTGAAGATGACTTAGCTGAGAAAACCATCAGAGCAACATTTTAGTTAAATCATGAGCCACTCAAGTCTTCCAGGTTTTGTCTGTGTAAGCTCATCAGCCTGTTGCTGTTGTCTGTTGATGCCTTTATCTGTGGGAATATGAGTTTGTACAGTGTGAACTGTTACTTGGCTGTCTCTGGATGTGGTGATGGGTTGTTTTGGTCTTTTGGAACAAGGAAACTTGCTTCAAAGAGCACACATTTATCTTCTCTCCATGTCAGAATGAAGATGTATTTTGGATTTGTGTGCTTGGATATCACAGTGTTTTGGTTTATTATTGTAACCTGGTCCACATAGAATATTTTTGGGTTACTTTAATTTGCTAAGAACTTACAGATCTCCATTTTTTTTTGTGTTTGTGTGCAGAGAAGTTAAGCATTTATGTTGACTGGGCAAACATGCTATTGATCATATTTCTTGATTTGCAACATATTATTTGGAGTCTTCCATTTGTTCGCAGCTTGATAAAACTACAGGCTTTAGAGAGAGAAAATACATTCTTAAGCTTATTCAATGTGGTGCTGTTCCAAGTAGCCCACAGAGAATGCTGTGGGAAATAGGAATGGGAAAGAGTCACTAGAGTAAATAAAAATTGTAAATAAAAAATGCTAGGTATATCCATATGTATTGAATCTTGAGTATTGAAATTCTTCGTTTGCATTTATGTACTGTGAGGAAGCTGTTCCTATCTCACAGAGTTTAAAAATTAAGGATTTTGGAGCTCTTTTTATTCTCTTCAGTCAGACTTTGGAGTTTGTGTCACCAATGGCAATGAACAGTGCTGTCAAGTTTTCTACTGAGATGAGTTGAGGCTTTTCTTTTTATTTAAAAATCTTTTTTATTTAAAAATCTTTTTATTTAAACCAACCAACCAAAAAACCCCAGCAGAAAGACAACAGCAAAACCAAACCAAATCAAAAACAGCAAAAGAAAAACAAAAAAAGGGGGCAGAAAAAGATTGTATTAATGAGAAGCTGTGCTGTGCTTGCCAGGGAGCTAACTTTCAATGGAAAGCCTCTTTGAATAGGTGGGTGAATTGCAAGCATGACATATTCTGAGTCCATTTTGTAGTTTGTGTATAAACAATGGGAATTAAGTGTTCTGATTGTTTGCAGCCTTTAATAATTGGTTTGTTATATCCCACTGCATCAGTGCAGTACTTAGAGCAGCAACATAAATGCAGTAAATTTTGATAGATTCAAAGATAGGTTGGATGACAGGGAACTGTAGATACCAAAAAGTGTAATAGTTCAGTAAACTTCCTCTGGAATAAATACCTGATGTGTTTTCCTCAGCCCAAGGGAAGGGGAAGTTGTATGTCCAAGCAGTATATTCTAACTTCTGTGACTAGAAGTTCATTAAGTTAAAAGTTAAATTTCCAGGATCTCTATTCAGTAATGCAAAACCATGAAGAATTTAGGCCAGGAGATTTTTCCATAATAATGAATGCACATTTTGATCCTGAATAGACCCTGAAGTGTAATTGTATTGTCTAGTATCTCCATGTTTGCTCTTGAAGTTTTTTTATTGACGTAGTTAATAGATATACCTTTGTAACCAAGGGTTTTTATTAGTTTTGGGAAGATTCCCCATGTTATCTACTAGTTTAAATTTTAAGCTTCAGTGTTAACTGTGTACTACACACTGCATTGAAAAACCAAAAGTTAATCAGCTAAAGCATTTCATTAAAATCTTATCCAATGAAGAAAAAGCCCTAGCAAGTGAGTTTTGTACTTATGCCTGTGGCAGATGTAATTGAATATCAAGAGAGCGCTGCTGTCCATGCTGTTTGTGCCTCCTGAGCTATGTAGGGGACTGCCTTGTCACAATGGTGGCTCTGAGCACAGCTGTGCTCTTTCCCTGGTTGGTCTGAAGTGTTCCCTCTGAGGCTAGAAAGCTTTATGAAGATATTTTCAATATACCTATTCTTTTTCTTCATTTCACTGGTTTTAAGCATCTAGTTTGAAGGATTTAACCTGCTAAGATTCAAATGCTTCGGAATCCAACTTAAATGTCTGTGGGTCTGAAGAGAAGCTGCTGCAGGATTATATTGTGTTTTTAAAAAAAATCAAAATCCATGGTATTAGCAGGTTGTGGTCTCTCAGAAATGGGAAAGATAGGAGGTTCTGATTTTGTTAGGTATTTTTGGAGGGACTGCTTGGTATCTTGTATCAGCAGAAGGAAAAGCTGCAAGACATACAGATGAGAGGTCTATACAGTTTTTCTTCACAGGCTCCCAAGTGGGATTTTTTCTTTTGTTTATATAAGCTAATATTGGAATATTGCATGGTTTGCATCATGACTTAATAGAGGTTTTAAGTTAGAAGAGGTGGAGAAGTTGGCCGATCATTTCATATGAGATCAGGTTCCCTGCATTCAGAGCTGAAATATATTGAACCTGGCCTTCTAGGAAAATTGCAATGCTTATCTCTCTGATCAGGCCAGTGTTGGGAGGAGGGTGCTCTGAAAACATCATATATCAGTAAGGTAATTTATCTTTTGAGTTATAATCTTTGGCTACTTTTTAAAATGATGTATTTTGGAAGTCAGTCCAAGTGGACTAAGAAGTTTAAGTAAGAAGTTAGTTTGCAGTCTGTTGTTCTTACACTGAAGCATTTGTTTCTAGCTTGTGGAATAAATCTCTGCCACACATTCCTTTTTTGAGTTTCCTAAGTTAACTTATGAAGCATCTCTTGCCACTTCTTTCAGGCTCTGTTTCTTTTCAAATAGATGTTTGTCTCAAAAGAATTTTATTCAGGATACTTGGGTTATCACTGCTGTAGCTAAATGTTCTTAGATGCTGATAGTGAATGATTTACTGATGGTTCTTTTGGGGGTGGGAAAGAACTGATGAAACTGGTCACTGCAAATTTTTCATGTGGTTATTCTCTAAGGGGAAAAAAAGGCTTTCACTGTCCTTCTGTTGTGTTAGTGGTGGCATCTTATAAATACAAACTCTTTAATTCAGTACTGCAGTTACAGTATATATGTTACGTAAAATGGTACAAAAGACAGCTGTGTAGCTAATGTCTGCACTGGTGACACATTCATGAGTAATTTTGTATTTTGACACTGATGTAAATTCACATGTCTGAACTGATATCTTTAATAAGTTAATGAATTGAAGCTGCTGCCAAAGGGATGAAACATGAGGAAATTTTGACCTGCTTTTGACCTTTTCTTTAATAGGTAAGTTCAGTTCTACGCTCTACGAGACAGGGGGCTGCGACATGTCGCTTGTGAACTTTGAGCCAGCTGCAAGAAGAGCATCCAACATCTGGTGTGTGTGAAGGCCAGTCAAGAGTGATGATTCTTGTCTTACTGCAATCCAGTATTTTATTTTAATTTTAAAAGGTTATTTAAAATGGACTACCAAAAAAAATCAATTCAATCTGTTAACCATATACTTTTACTTTTGTGACCCAAGTGATTTTTACTAGAAGATGATATTAAGTTAAATATCTCAGAAAATGAGTACTACTATTAGCTTTAAGCAATACACTTACAAACTGAGAACTTGACAAATGCTTTTTTTTTTGGCTTATAGAAAGTCTTTGTTAAAGAATTTAACCCATTTTTGAGAAACTTAGGTGGCTGTTGACCATAATGGCTATTGAACTTCAGTTGTGAAGCCGTTGTAAACTGATAAATTTATTCTCAAGTTCATAGATGGCATCAAACAGTAAATGGAAGTGTTAACATGCCTGAGATTAAAATTTGACTTGCAGCTGAAATAGCCAGCTACATACTGGAAAGTTCATCTGCTGTTGGAAAGATGCCCTTTCTTTCTCTGAAGGGATAGGCGGCAGAAGAAGGAAAAGCAGCCCAAAACCTCCTCTGGCTTCCCACCTGCCCCAAATCTACTTCACTATGTAGAATTGCTCTGAAGCTATTGCGCCATGCTGAATGCTATAATTCCTACCACATGTATAGCTCTTGGAATTATGGAGTAATGAATATAAAACATCCCATCTTCAAATCTTTCTTGTGGGAGTATGCAAGTGCCTTTTGTAGACTTGAACTTTGACAAAAAGTTCTGGATTCCTTCCACAAAGCTGCCAATCCCTGCCTCTGTTGCTTGCATGTTCCAGATGCAATGGCTTTGCTGATGGCTGCTGTTATGAAGTTGAATGTGCTAATGGAAGGAACAAACTGGCCACTTCAGATAATCAGATCTCGGCTATAGAGAGTACTTGAGTTTGAGTGAAGTAAAGTTGATAACAAAGAATGTTTTTATCTTAAGGCAAGGAACTGAAGGAAAGTTGCATAAATTTGATACAAGTCTTACAACCATGTGATTTACATGGAAAACAAACATCCAAAAGCTATCCAAAATTGGGGAAAAATGCAATGGTTGGATATGGACTCTCATACAGTAAGAGAAATTTCTCTTCATCTCTAATGAATGGAAATTGCAAAGTAATTTTGCTCTTCTTACCAGAGGTGTAACTTTAGGTTTTTCAAAAGCAGTTTAAGTAGCTCACTTTACTTGTGCTATGTACTATTTTTGGCAGTTTTGGGATCTTGATAAAAACAATATAGAATAATGAGAAACTGCATGTGAACACCTAGTGGCCTCTGCACTTCTTTAGAGATGTGATGTATCTTTACCGATTAGTAGCTAACAGGTTATAAAATTTTTGTTTTTCAAGTGGAATGATGGCTATCATTGTAGTTCTTTTTAGATGATTTAGGGACTGGGTGCTGAGAATATGTTAAGTGTAAGATTAAAGAGTCTCTTGGCTTTTACTATAGCTGTGGAATGTACCACATTACATGAGACTAAGTAGCTACTTGCATTTATAATAAGTGACTGAAGGAAAAACTTAAAGATATTTAGATAAAATACATAAGGTATCACAATTAATTTGGGACACTAGAAAATTAGAGTGACCTGCTGAAATAAAATGTAGTTTATAATCTAAAGTATTTTCCCTGTTCTTATAGTGACACGGACTCTCACGTATCGAGTTCTACCTCAGTTCGCTTTTATCCACATGATCTAGTAAGTTTTTCTTACTTATTTTTAAAGCATGCAAAGAATCAGAAGACTATCCAACTTTATAGCACTGATTAATCATTCTGTATGGTAGTTTTCTGCCCTTATGAAAGAATTTTGTCTGGATTAATGAAGAGAAAGTATTTAGTATTGTAGTGTCTTCATATATACATAGAAATTAATCTTCTTGCATAGCGCTTTAAAACTTAGTTGGTTTCCTCTGATGTAAAACCTAGTGATTTAAAAACACTCATAGAAATTGTTCTAAGATACCTTGTAAAAGTTTCCAAAGATAATGTGTACAATTTGGACAGTTTTCCTTCTGTGTGTTAATGAGGTTAGCAGGCAGCAGAAAGACTGAATATTGTGTTCTGACCAAAAGAAACTTCAGTTGATGATTTCCCTGGAAGGAATTTAGAAATCTGTCATTGGAATCTGCTGTACAAAATTTAAATTTATATGCAAGAAGTGGCTGGCAAAACAAGGCAGAAGCTTACAGTGTTTCATACTTCCAATAGCTTTATAATTCCTTCGTTTTATGATCTGGAAGCTTTTGCGCTATTGTCAAGTCCAGGCATACCTGTACTCTTAATTCTGAAGTCATATATTATCTTCTGAAAACAGTGCAAATGGGCATGATTCTTAAGCTAGCAAACCAAAGAGAACTATGTGGAAATACCTAATGATATAATAAAGAGGGAAAATGAAATACAGCTTTAGGATTTGGCAGAGGAGCAAGACACCTCAATTTGCCTGACCATGCTTTTGATCAAGAACATGCTTTTTAAACTTGGTGTCTGCTAGAGGAACTTGCTTTGATTTTCACAGTCCCCCTCAAACATGTAGCCTTTAGAAAAGAGGCTGCATTACCTCTTCTGTGCTTTTGGTTTGCCAGTGTAGTCCCATTGGAGGGAATGATTCTGTTTTAAGCACATATATGACTGTACAAGCTCAGCCCACACACCTAAATGGAAATTTCCACTGAAATTTATTATTAGTGCCATGAATGTTATGCTGATTCTACCTTTTAAGAAACTGCAATTTTTAAAAAATTGTCAAAAAGGGATCTGTTTTCTGACACAGCTTACCTTAAATAGTATGTTTTTTGTGTTTTTAAAATGCCTTTACAAAAGGGAGTGTTCCTGCTTGTTTTTTCATTAGTATTTTTCTAGGAAGGAGAAGCTGGCTAAGCATAGTTAAGTACACTGATGATTTAAGGAGTGATGACAAAAATGTTATAAATCAAGAAATTCAATGTTTAACTTAGATTATTGTAGAGGAAAAGCCCATCTAAACACTAAACCTGTAGTTTTGACATTTGAAGGTGGCATGAGTATTGAAGTTTTACTCTTTGCCTTAAACATTTGTGAAGCTTTTTCATTAAAGAACATTTTAACAATTATATTGCCTAAGAATGAAGGGGAGTACATCAAGATGTTTCTCGGCCTGTTAGAAACTGGATTAGACTATACAATATGTACTATAGTATCTTACTAGCATTGAGTACTCTCCTTAGGTATCTTTCATGGTTGTTAGTATTACTGTGATTTTCATGAAAACTCTAAATAAACAACAAAATAAGTAACAGTCATAAACAGTACTTGACCATTTAGGACAGAGCTTTTCCTTTGGTACATTTCTGAGTGTATTCTGGATTGAGTGAGTTTGAATTTGACTGCTGGTGCATGATTATGTTGCTTTGTCATGCAAAAAGAACCATTCAGCATGGGTTTGCATGCAGATTAGCTGACTATAAGAAAAGTGTTGTAATTTATTTAAATTAATAATTGGATTATTTTTGTAGTGTATGTTGCCCGTGTATCAGTTTACTTGTCTTCAAATTTGAAGTTTTCAGAGTAAATGGGATAATGTGCTTGGAAGATGCATTCATTTGAAATAAGGCATATGCTGAAATGCCAAAGAGTTGTTGTATGCGAACTGTTATTGCTGCTAGTCCTATTCATGTGCTGTGATAAGGACAGAAACAGTAAGTAGAAGCCTGTGACAGTGCTTAACATGTAATTCCTCAAAAGTGACACTAAAGAGTTCTAGCAATTTTCTTCAAAGCAATTTTCAGTATATATATACAGTGATTTGATATAAAGGAGTTTTTGTTAATACTAACTTTCTTTTAGCTTTCTCTTCCTCAGATCAGGTTGAACAGGCTGCTAACAATGGATACTGATCTGTTGGAGCAGCAAGATATTGACCTGAGCCCTGACCTTCAGGACCACATGCAGCCTCAAGAGGAAGCAGCTCAAAAAGTCAAGCAGTACTATCGCTTTTGGATCCTGCCTAAACTTTGGATTAGCATCAATTTTGATAGATTAACTCTTCTGGCTTTATTTGATAGGTGAGATCCTTGTATGTTGCCAGACCTCAGAAAGCAAAGATGAAAACAGTTACTAAACTGTAATATAGATAAAACTATCCTTAGAGAATTGTACTTATTTACTGTAATCTGAAAAATGAGAGAATAATACTGAATGTAGTTTTTCTAAAATAATGGAGGCTACTCTCATTTTCTTCTGTAGCAGTCAAAAAAGGAAAAAGGAAAGCAACCTCCACTTTGCCTGCGTGGAGCAATAACATATTTGAATGATTAAATAGAAAGATTCATTGCCAATCCTTAAAGCTAGAATAGAGCCTTCCCCAAAAATTAATTAAAGGGTCTACAACCTGGCATGCACATAAGTCTTTTGGTAAACAGAAAGAACTGGCCTGCTGTTCCAGAGCATTTTTTCGAAGAGTCGTTTAATACTTTGACTTCTTGTCCCTGTACATTTACGTAGAGGAATAAAATGTTACCTTCAGTTACCAGGTTTTGGAATATGTAGAGTAATTATATTTTGGTAATGAACGTCCTTGAAATAAACAGGATAGTAGTAATTCTGTCCAGGGAGGAATACTAGTAACTCTGTTCTGAAGCACTAGCAATATCATAAGGAATTATCTGTATTCCACTTGGCATATCTTACTCAAGCAAGAGTATTTTTAGTTTCTTCATTAGAAAATCATGAATGACAGATTATATACACAGGTAAGTTGTCATACTTGTGTGTTTTCTCAGGCTTATGATCATCTTGGATGGGCTTTGAATATAGATTTATGTTACAGACCGTGCTTCTGGTGGAACATTTGATTTATTTCTAAAATTATCTTCTGAAGTTATCTTCTGCTGTTTAAAGTAAATTTCCATAAGATACTAAGATACTGACTGCTTTCAGCTGTCATTGAAATCCTGGTAGCTCCTAGCTTTGCTTAAGACCGGTGTCCAAGTAGACTATGGAAGTTCAAGTTTATTCTTAACTACTTTGCTACCAGTATCATAATCCCTGATAATTTTTGACCCTGACTGCTCCTTTGCAGCTTTTTCTAGACATGGTTAGCTTTAAATTCCTTTTTTTTTTCTTTTTTTTTTCTCTCCCTTTAAAACAGGAATCGTGAGATCCTTGAAAACGTATTAGCTGTCATCCTAGCTATTCTAGTTGCGTTTCTGGGCTCTGTACTTCTTATAGAGGGCTTTTTCAAGGATATTTGGGTCTTCCAGTTTTGCCTGGTAATAGCCAGTTGCCAGTACTCACTGTTGAAGGTACTTTAATTTCTCTTTACTTTCTGCAAAGAATAGAAATAAATCCAGTTGGGTGTTGCAGGTTAAGGAGGCCTTTAAGGAAAAATGTGCATGCTTATCATTTATAAAGTAATGGGTAAAATTGTACTCATGAGAAGCTTGATAGACGGTAATACAAGGTCACATCACTAGAATGGTTCTGCATGTGCTTGTTAAACAATCCTTTATTTACTGTTCTCATGCATTTTTTTGGTGCGTGAAGCAGAGCACATTCTTACTGAAAACCATGTACAAACTGGACTTGAAGTTTTATTGGTTTGGGTTTTAATTTTCTGCAGTGTCTACACCTCAGACCATTCATAGGAAGCAGTTATATCTAAACATATTTTTAATCAGATAATTCATTTTTTTTAGACTGATAATGGTTTATTGTAATCTAAGAATGATTATTTTTTGATTTGACTATTAGGATGGAAATTAGATTTAAAATTAAAGTTCCTCATGCTGTTGAAAAACAGTAAAATTCCTGAAAATAAGGGACTTAGGGATTTTTTACTTCAGAATTTTTATAGACATGTACTCTTTAGGTAGATTTAATGGTTTACAATATTGTGCTATTTAAAGGCTGTGATGTGGCTTGACAACGTACAATTGTACAATTAATTGTAGATATTGTTAAAAGAACTTCAACCAAGATGATGTGTGTAGGGACATGAACACATTTGTCTGTAGTTTGGGTAACTTTCCTCTTATTTTGGTTTCAGAGCGTTCAGCCAGATTCTTCTTCCCCCCGACATGTAAGTCATGGGCATGTGCCACTGTACTAACCCTGTAGATGCAGAACTCCCAGAGAGAATTGATCATTTTGGTTTGATTTTTCTGGCATTTCTCCTATGTTCCTTCTTACAAGGCACAAAAAGCTTGTAGTTGTCTTAGTGTGTGAGAAGGGACCTGCTTTACTCTTTGTATTTAGCAAATCATGTCCTGTTCTGAGCCTAGCTTTCGCTAGGGAGCCATGTCACGATAAGCTTTTTGAAGAGTCTATTCTAGCAATTATACTGAGAAGTATTATTAATATTGTAATTTCGCCTGCTGGTATGATCTGAAACAGCTTTGATGTTCTGTTTTAGCTGTGTAGATCATGCAGTTGTTCTAGTGTGCACACTGCTTTGTTTTTTCACTCTAATAAGCTGAGTTTGCAATGCTCTAGTGAACGTTAATGTTTGAGCATGGAAATTTTAATGTTCTAGTATTGTACAATATGTTTATATTCTGTTGTGCATCTGCTAGATTGCCAAGACAAAATATTACCTTTATGTCCTAGATAAGATGTTTAAAAGCATTATTCCTCTGCAGAAAGTCATTAATTTTGTGTAAGAAGTTGTATTTTGATAAACACCAATAGAGATTCTGTCCCCCCATGCAGCAGAAGCAGTGTCTAAGTAATAAACTTTAATCCCTTTTTCCTTAAAATTGATTTCTTCTCAGTTGCTTACAAAACCTTGTCAGAGCTTCTCTAGCATTTAGTACTGCAAGCAACATAGCATAAAATATAGCTGAGACTAAGGGTATATATAGCTTAGTCTAACTTAATCTAGCTGTTGTGTCTTTGTTTTATCAAAGGCACAAAAAGCACAGACTGGTATCACTGCAGGGCAGTGCTTTAAGGATTTTATGAAGAAAACATTAGGATAGGGTAAAGTCACAGTATATTAGTTGATGACCAGTGATTAATTTTGATTCTGAAGGTATCTGTAGCAGAAGAGTAAAAGTTACTTTATCCACTACTAATGAAGAAATGTTCATGTTTTTGTGGTTTCTTTTTAAACAGGGTCACAATCGTATCATAGCCTATAGTAGGCCTGTATATTTCTGTTTGTGTTGTGGTCTGATTTGGCTGTTGGACTATGGCAGCAGAAACATATCTACAACAAGATTCAGGTTGTATGGAATGGCTTTCACCAACCCATTGCTGCTGCTGTCAGCCAGGGACTTAGTTATAGGTGAGTGGCTTTTTCATGGATTTTAATTGTTTGCTTTACAACAATAGAACTTTAGGGGAACATTTTCCCCTTCTGCAGCTTTGCTGCAACAAATGGCAGAGATGCCCTTTACTAAAATTTTTCATTATGCAAAGTCTTAGCCCTTATCCCTGAACTTGCTTATCTAGCTTGGATGTGCATACACTACCCTTTGCCAGGACCTAGCTGCTCGGTAGTTAAAAAACCATTTTGGTTTGGACTCTTTCACACTCCCTGGAGGGGCTTGTGCCAAATGAGTAGGAGTTCTCTTAAGTCAGGTTACTTGTATTTAGCAATTGGGCAGAACAGTACAGACGCAATTTTAAAAAACATTATATACAGGTTAGATCTTATTTAATGTGCTTCTTCTTAGAACAGGCCTATCAGCATTACCAAAAATACAATTTTTGAGCTGCATTTCCATTTTGAGGTAATCTCATTGTTTTCTGAGCATCACAGTGCATTCAGAATACTAATAACATTTAACTCTATTACCCACCTAAACCTAATGCAAAAAAAACAAAAAATAAACAATGTAGACCCCAAAACAACAATCCTTTCCCCTGTTAGGAAAATAATAACAACCCTGTAGTCTCAAACAGAGCCCGTAGAAAGGAGAGAGATACATAAACATTTGAAGACCATCTTATCATGGGAACTTTGTGCATTGCTTTAATGGAGCAAAGTTGTTTGGGTGATCTTCAATGGATCCTTCCTTCAGGTGGGGTAAGAAAATTTGTAAGAATTCATCTAAACTGAATGCAGTTGCTTTTCAGTTATATCAAAATACCTCTTTGTGAAAGACTACAACAGTTAAATGTTACATCTACATGCCCCCAGACTATCTTCTGTCCAAGAAAAATGAAAACTTGGTCTCGGTGTGGTTTTTTAAAAATTTTAAGTTATTAATTACTGACTCAAGCATATTGGGTATTAGTTTTTATTGCTTGATTTTAGGAACGTCCTGTATTTTATGCCCCATACTGCTTCCCCCTTCAACTTTCTCTGCTAATAACTCTGGATTTAAATGCCCAGAGGGAAAATGTCTAAGCTGCATATTCATGAACAGAAATTGTCCAGTCATTTTCAAAGGTGCTTTTTGAACAAATTCTTTGGTTCCCTTCATGTAGTGGCATACTTGATTCTGTATCAGTAATAAAAAGAGAAGATAGGAGATACTTCTGACTTATTCATGGTACAAAACTAGCTTCAATTCTCTTGATAGTGCTTGGTCAGTTTTGGAAGTATTTTCTTCCTTTTCATGTGGAGTCATTGCTATAATATGCACCCATATCCCCATAAGATAATACATAAATATACATATAGGTGGTGTGTCCTCCTGTGAAAGTGAGCTGCTTCTGAAAAGCACTGAAGAGTGAGTCTTTACCAGTTTTAAAAGATAGGGTGGCATTTTCACCAGGTCATGTCCATCTTGTCATTAGCTTTTAAAACTTCTTAGTTCAAGAGTTGTAAGTGGGTTTTGATCCTTATATTTTACTGTTCTTCTGGGGTGTCTTGCAGCAGTGTATGTGGTTAATATTTCTTAGCAGTTCTTCCAATTAAAAAATCAGATTACTAGAATAGCTTATTCTATTTTTAAAAAACCCCAAAAGAACAAAACAACTCACCCAACAGTAAGAAACCCAAATCATAACCCCAAAAACCAACATGATAAAACACCAAACAAAAAAAACGCCACCCCACTAACCTGCACTGCACATCCAACCCCACCCCCCACATGATACACTTGCCCTTGGAGCCGCTCTTAATGTTGCTGAAGCACTGTTTCAAAATGCTTTGTGTGTACTGCCGACCAGGCTGGCTGCTAGCAAACATACTTTGTTAGGTAAAAATCTCAGCTGCCTTTTTTCCTGCTCCCAGGCAAAGCTACGGGAAGAAACATGTACAGAGCAAGGTGAAGTTTGTATTTAGGTAATGTAAATGTTGTCTCCTTGCCAACAGACAAGTGAGGACTAGCAGAAATGCTTTATTTTGATCAATTGCTCTAAATCTGCTCCACATTTATAATAATTTTATCTTTTCACATAGTTGGTCGCTGTTAGAAAACAAGGTTGTTACAGATTGTAAAAGCATCATAAATATTGGCCTTTTGTTGGACTAGTCTTTAAAAATTGTGTATTCCCAGATCTGTGTAGTAATTTTGTTTCCAATGGGCCCAAGGTAGTTTCACTTACAGACTTTTGGGAAACAACTTTTTAACCTGTCAGTGACAGAACATGGTATTTGCCTTCTATGTTGGCTTTCTTGAGTAACAATTTGAAATAAAGGTTTGACTTGAGAAGTCTGGTAAAGTATTTTCTTCAGGTATTGAAGAGCTGGTCTGTAGTCCTATATTTCCTAATTAGTGTCAGTAAAAATAACAGGATGAAGTGTTTTTCCCCAGCTTGCAACCTACATGTTTTGAATTATATTGTTGTTTAGCATTGCTATGGAGTAGGGAAAAAAATCAGATTCTCATTATCTCTCTCATTATAGATATTTCTCATGTGATGTCCTTCAGTGTCCAACTGTTCTGTGCATTTAAAATTAGAAAATTGAGATTTGTGGTGCTTTACAAGATACTTTAAAGTCTGTTTCTTCTTTTGGTCACTGAAGCTACAATTCAATAAGATGGTAGAAAATCCTCCCTAAACTGCCAGATTGTGTCTGCTAGGGTTATTTTTGTTATTTGATCCTTCTATCCTTCAGAACTTAGAACTTAAAACTTTTAATGTGCTGTTACATGTGACTTAGATCTGAACTGCTGTATCTGAACATGCGTAGAAGATCATTTCTGCATCTTTTCTTCTTTAGGATGGAAAGCAAATTATACGTACAGATGGAGACATAACCCTTTTCTGTATTCAAATTGGATGCCATACATTATCTTTGTGTTCTGAAATCCTGTAATTTGCAGGTGTTTTCATGATTCATACAGTTGTCTGCTCTCATTAAAAAACCCAAAGAAACAGAAAACCCAGTCATTTAGGATTAGAATGTTCGGAAGTGGTGTGGGAAAATGAGTAAAATTGTCAGATACTGTTAGTAGCAGAAAACCTGGAGGTAGGGTGCTTGGCCTCCCTTATGTCAGAGTGGCTGGTGTTAGGTTGCTCCTGCAACTCCAGACAGGCAGCTAGGCTCGGATAAGTCTCACAATGAGTGAAAACTTACAAGTCTACTAATCTGTAAATACTCCTGGCTGGTCTTTGCTAAATGAAAATGGAATGCCTGAATTGGCTTGTGTCCATTTCTACAGCAATTAAAAGGAAAGTACTATTGATTTGTATGACCTCTGTATTCAGTCAGTTCTGAGCCATTGAAGTAGGACTTTACATAATGTATATTTTCCTTAGAAATTTTTATTAGAAGTACTTCAGTGATGTTGAGTTAAAATGGGGTGTGTGATACTATAGAACTTAAACTGAAAAATATCTTACTATGCTGGTTTTTTCATATTCACCACTTCTTTAACTTTTCTTTTTCTGTAGTGTTTACACTATGTTTCCCTATAGTATTCTTCATTGGTCTCCTGCCTCAGGTGAATACATTTGTGATGTATCTCTGTGAACAGCTGGACATTCATGTCTTTGGTGGCAATGGTGAGTGTTGGTTTTTTTAAGTGGCAAAAGTATGAGATGTGAAGCAGCCAAGATCAGTATGTTAGTTTAAAAATTTAGTGGTTACACTATTTTTATTCCTACCCTCTAAACATGTAATACTTTAATTATGTTTTTAAAAAGCCTAAAAGTGTTCTGATTGATTACTGAGAAATAGAATTACTGTCCTAGTAAGTCTGTCATTTCTTCCTCAACTGGTTTCTATTGCAGTTAACTATTCCCATGATAAAGCTGTTCAATAATAAGGAGATTTAAAAAGCCACATAAAATGCTCTTAATAAAAATTACTTGTAGGGGAAAATACAAGTAGCTGCTCTAGTTTGAATTGCCTTTTTTTTCCATCAGAAGAAACTAGGGAGCTGATAAGTTAAACAAACTGAAGTATTTGTATTCTAACTTCAGACAGTAACAATGTTTTTTTTTTCTTTTCATTTCTGTGATATTCAGCTACCACAAGCCTGCTTGCAGCACTTTACAGTTTTATCTGTAGTATTGTGGCAGTAGCATTGTTGTATGGACTGTGCTATGGTGCCCTGAAGGTGAGAAAAACTTTATGCATAGTAAACATGTTTTGGGGTTTGTTCTCTGTTTTCCTTCTGTAATAAGTAACTAAAGTATGCAACTACTTAACTAGAAATATTAGTTTGATTTACTAGTTTTATTCTTGCTCAGCTGTGATGTCAACAGAGGAGATGTAATGCAGGAACAAAGCAGATTTTTTTGCTTTTAAAAGGTGTGCCTGCTCTGATGGGCTTTTTTTTTGATTGAAAACACATCACATTTACTGTCATTTCCGTTCTACATCAATTGTTGAAAATAACATACAAGTGACTTGTTTCTAGCAGAGTCTGCATGTTGTTGTATGTTAACCTCTCAAAGTAGCACGTGTAAGTATTTTTTTCTGGTGGTGCAAAAGTGAAATAGTGTTTTCTAATTCATATTTATTTGAGAAGAAACCAAGAAATAGTTTGTAGTGTCAAAGTGAAGATATGTGCCAAGTGAAGATGTAGTGTCATAGTGAAGATATATCTGAAGGGGAGAGTTAGAGTTAGCTGGCTAAGGAACACACATACACGCCCCCATACCCACCCTGTTTTCCTTGCTTGAAATGTTGTTTGAAAACAATATGGAGTGTGATGCTGGTTCTGTTTATTAATTTCAGGTGTTTGTCAATAATCAGACCTGCTCAGTTTACAATGAATTGTTGCATGTGTGGGTCCAACTCAGAGTTTCTACTTTATCACAGAGAGTAGAAAGCTCCTAGAGGGGTTACTCCGATGATACTATCACCTGCAGGACATCATTAGCTTTCTGTGAATTTGCGTACTTGTCTCATTAGCCTTTGGTAAACACATCCATCTAAGACAAACAAGCTTTAGCAAGGAATAACTTTCATCTTTGTAGATCCAGTGCAGATCAGGAAAACACAAATAAAGCCACTGTTTAATCTGCATTCTTCACATTAGGAAAACTAAATCTTGAGTCGAATACATGTAACATTCAAAATGAAGAAGTGACTAAATACAGGTCTTAATAGCCTGTGGTCTCAAGGAATGCAGGAAATCCTTTATAAGGGTTATGAGAAATAATGACTGTTTAGTGATTAAGATAGTGTAGACTTGAGGGATGTACACTGTGCTAGAGTTTCTGATCTATAGTTAGACATAGGTAGAGATGGAACAATATTTTTGTACAAAAAGCCCTGGCTTATGTTCGTGGAATTGTAGTTAATTCCGCCATTCTCTGTGATATACGTAATTCTTGTATGTCAGGTAAAGTGGCGTGTACTTTGTCTCCTTTTTATTAACATTTTGTTTCTCTGTCCAGGATTCCTGGGATGGGCAGCATATTCCAGTTCTCTTCTCCATATTTTGTGGTTTGTTAGTGGCAATATCGTATCATCTCAGCAGACAAAGCAGTGACCCTTCTGTACTTTTGTAAGTGACTCCGTTTGTATCTCTTCCCCAGGGAAGAAGCAAGTTGCAAGGATAAACTGTGAATAATGTTACTGCTTTGTAGTGCTTGAACTTCTACTCACCAGCACTAATCAAAAATAGTATATTCTTGGTTCAATAGTTAGAAATTCTCACATTTTGCATCTAGTTCCTTTTCTAACAATGACCTTTTTTGTGACTTCTGGCAAATCACTTACATGCCAAAATCTGATTTAATTGCCTGCTGATGTTCTCCAAAATGTCAGTCAGGTGCCATCTTTCTGCTGCTGGGTTTGTTGGGAATAACACGTACCCTTTTTGTGTTTAAAGTGGTGCTCAAGGCACTGGTTTAAGCTGAAGTTCACAGGGGGACTTCTTGAATACTTCCACTTCATTTGTTGATATATTCTTATATTGAATGTGTGCTCCAAGCACGTGTTCAAATAAATATGCTAAATTATAAAGATATGTTTTCATGATGAGTATTCCCATATAGCATGGAGAAACAGATATTTGTGTTATTCTATGCTGGAGTAGAGATCTGATGCTGAGGGTGTTTGAGTCAGTTAATAATCATGCATGTAAAACAGAATAGTTCCAGTAGGAGAAACACCCCCACAGAATAGCCAATAAAAGCTCAGCCACATACCTAGGTGAGGCAGAGCTTGAACTTGGATTTAAATGTAGCCATAATGTTGGATTAATTTGATAAATATTGGCTTGGGGTAGATAGTGAAGGACCTCCTCTGTGAACAACAGAACTAATGATTCATGAGTGTTTACACCAGAGGAAATTTCTTATCTGTGGGTTGACCACTAAACCTTGTCCAATTACTCTTAGCTCAGTTGATATGAGGTTCTTTTCCCCAGATACTTCTCTTTTGTTCAATTCCAAAAACTAAAGCCTGTATGGTCATGTTTGACTGTGGAACAGTTTAAGCATTGTAATACATTGCAATATGTAATTTCCTTTGAAGATCTCGGGCTCATTCTGTAGTGATCTTCCTGTCCATAAAATGAAATAGTGTTTCTGCACTATGTAGGGTGTTGTAAGAAAAATCACACTGAGAGGTTGTGAGACAGCTTGTTGAGACTAGTAACATTGCACGTGGGCTTCTAAAAGCTTAGGTGTAGGGTTTTGGAGCTTCAGTATCAGCAAGACCTGCTAAGAATTTGGAAGTTTGGTCAGTGAGGCTAATTCATTAATTAAACAGGCTAGAATAAGTTTTTTTTGTTGTTGCTGTTGAATTAAACCAGAGAATTCATGTTTTTTTTTAAATGGCATTGCCAAATAGACTACTTCCAAATTTTGCACGTTTCTGTTCAGTTATTTATGAATTGAAGTTTTGTTTCATGACTGCTAAATCTCTCTTAAAATTCAGTTTTTGTTAAATTATTCCTATGTTGCTACTAGAGAAACTAGTGTTTGAACATCTGGCTGCTGTTCTTTAATAGTCACTGTTCTGTATACAACAGAGAACTAATTATGTTATAAAGTTTAAATATCTGTAAATTCACTCATCTATGTGAAAGCACTGATGTGCCAAAATTAATTTTTTGTGGTCAATTTGTAATAGAACTTCTGACTGTTGTTATTATAAAACCACATAGAGCAATACATGCTTTTCAGTGGGATTTTTTTGTCTGTCTTTTAAGCTCTTTAGTGCAATCAAAATTTTTTCCTAATTCTGAAGACAAAAACCCTGAAGATCCTCTGTCTGAAGTAAAAGATCCTTTACCTGAGAAGCTTAGAAATTCGGTGGTAAGTAGGCTTTTTTATTATTTTAAAATTCCATTTAACATTTGTTTTGTGTTGGTTTATATAGCATCCGTCCAGATCTTGCTTAGATCACACTTGTCACCTAGCATGGTTCTAGTCAGAATGGATATCACAGCATTTCCTTTCAATCTGCAGCTGAAGCATGTGCTACACCTAGGATGGTAATGCTGATATTGCAATTTTAAGTTATTTAAAAGCAGAGAGAGTTGGAATTCCCTAGTGTGGATTCAGTGAAGTATCACTGAATCTTCTTTTATCTCATGGATAATAATAGATGATGCTTGCTTTTGTGTAGAAGTTAGTGGGAAAGAGTTAATGGTGGCAAAACTATATTAACTCAGTGTTTCTAATGATTGTGAGGAAGAGCTTTGTCCTTGCTGGTCCAGAAGGGGAAATTAAAAATTGAAAGTATTTGGGGGCTTTTTGTGGTTTGTGTGGGTGGTCTAAGTTGATTTGTTGTTCATTTTCTTTGGAAGCAGATGTAACCTTTCCATTTACTTAAACACTACTTTGAATTTTTAGTACAAATGCACTCTAAATATTTATGGAAGTAGTAATATTTAAACATTATTCTTTTTGACACAATGTAGCAATAAGAGACTTAAGAAGCTTAGTATGTTTAACTTGTACAAAAGAAGGTTGAATATTCATTTAGCTTTGTGTAGGGCTCAGCTTTAGGCTGAACTGTATAGCTGGGTTTTTCATGACACAGCAGTTAGAAGCATGATGAGGTGCAGTGTGTGGAAACTGCAAATAAACATTTAGAGCAGAGAAACTGCAATTCTTTTAAAATTTAGCAGGAAAGAGTTACCGTAGGAGCTGCAAGCTCCTCTTTAGCTCTCAAACTGTGGTGTTAATCTCCAAAGGGGCAGAGGAGCTGAGGATTTTGATGGTCTTCCTTACTGTGGTTTTTAAAATCAGGACAACTGATTAAAAAAAAGTAAGTTGTAGCCCAAGAAGTTAAGACTTTGCAGCAATAATTTCTGTGTGTAATTGTTTGGCCAATTTTGGAGTAGATAATCCTTTAATGATTTTCTGGGCTGTAAATATTGACGCTGTTTTTACAGAGTGGGAACAAGTCTACCCTTGAGGCTTGGAGTTTCAGCGGCCCTAAGTACGCATTGCCCCCTTGTGGCTGAGTCTGGCATTACTGGTCTTGAGGCAGAGCTTGCCTGTTACCAGGGGCTTGTTTTCATTGTTTGGGAGTAATGGCAAATTCAGACTCGTTCCTCGGTGTCATTCCAAAGCTATCCTGTACCCTTCTGCAAAGAAGGCAGAAAAGGGTTAAAGAGCCTGGTTGTTTCACCTGGTTGGTAGCTCTGCCTCGGCAGCCCTCTTCCAGGGTTCTTAATTGCCCTGTAGTTTAAGCACTTCTTAGATCATAAAGGGGAAATCTGATTGTCCCTTCCAGTGCTTTCATCAGGGGACCCTTACACCACCTCACAGTCCAGGATTAGAGAATATATTTGATACATTGATTATTCCTGTCCCACTATGAGTCTTTCCCTTTCACTTAGCTGAACTGATGGCCTTAGCTGTAAGATTTTTCTTGTGAAATTTCAAATAACTTCAGTGGAAGTAGTTAACACTGGCATAATTAAAAAATCTTTAATCAGTTTCAGTGTTACTGCATTTGTATATTAATGAGTTATTGAAAGGTTGTACTCTATCTTGGGGATATTTTCCAACTTTAATGATTTTAAGAGGTCAGTCAAAACTGGTGTTTTCTAAAATTATTTTATTTTGACTCCACAGAGTGAACGATTGCAGTCTGACCTGATAGTGTGTATAGTCATTGGTGTCCTCTATTTTGCAATTCATGTCAGTACAGTATTTACAGTTTTACAGGTAAGTTGTTACCTATTGTCTTTAATTCGCCTTCTGTATGCAAATACTGTGGTGTGATATAAAGTGTATTCTGGTAGTTCACTGAGTCTTCTGGCTAATTTTAGATGGTATTTAAACATATAGCATGATAAGTACATGACTGACTGAAGGATTTCACTTTTATGTGCTCAAAAGATCATCTTCCTTTGTTCTTTCCTAGTTTCTTCCTATGTTTTAGATTTTTATTATAGCCTCTGTCACAAAACACTCTTTTGAGTCATCGATCTCAAATAGTGTCAGAATTGTTTTGAAATAAGGAAAAATGACACTTTTTACAAAAATGTTTAAAATGTTTGGTACTTAAAGTATGAGGGCCTGAACCTTGACTCAGTTCCATGCTGGCATTGCTCTTTGTAGACTAGAGTATAGGGCAGTACCTCTTTACTGGAATGATTATTTACTTCAAACAGTTTCAAGTTTTTAACTTGTCAGTGTAGCTAGTGCTTTGGGTACTTTTATTGTGTATATGTGGCTCTTGATGGTAATGGCATGGGACTAGATCCTGTGCTTCAATTCAAGTGAAGCGTTTCCCTCAAGAGCTGCAGTTACTGAGTTTCTTATTTTGGTATTCCTATTATGGAACCATTGACTAGCTGATGAATAGCTGATGTAAGGCAAATGAAAATTTCTGGCATGTATTTTAGAATACATGCTGCTTAAAGTAAGAAACTAATTTTAAAAAGCATATGCATTTAGGTAATTTCATGTGTTCATGGTGAAGTGCATTACTTAAGCACGTGTACTTGTGCTTTCTGAGGAAAATATCCCTTCTATTATTGTATGGCTGGATTTCAGCGCTTCATCTGAATGTTGCTTTTCCCCCATGTTTGAAACACTTGGCTGTATGCTCTTCACCAGTTGTATATTTCAATAGGCTTGTGCTTCACGGAATTCACCAAAAGCTTGTGACAAGATAATGCAATCCTAGTTTTGCAGTTATCTAGACTTATTTAGAAATTTAGAGAAAATTTTAATGTGTAGAAAGCATGATTGTGAAATCTAACCATCATCCCTTGTTAATTTTACAGTATTTTGTGACTTCTGTGGAAGCGATTGGTCTTGTGGGAGGCTTCTTACCTTCTCAAGTGAATGTCAAAACTACTGATTTGCTTATACCTCCTTTTATCTAGCAGATGGAAATGTAAATTGGGTTCAGCCTTTAGAGAATAATACCTTTATAAAATGCATATGGGTCAGAAGCAATGGACTGTGAAAAAAGATTGATGTACTATTTTTACTTGAAAGTACATTTTAGCTTAGTGAAAATTTGTAAGATATGAAGGGGTCTTTTTCTCACAGGGTTTCTTGCTTTATCTTAAAATTGGTAGTACAGTTTCTCATGAAGAGATACATTAGTATTGCAGGAGCATCTGCTCATATACTGGAAAATACACTAGCAAAGTAATATTTTGTGTTTTTTTATAAAACACATATCTTAATTTCTTCAATTCTTCTTTTTAGCCTATTTTAAGTTATGTTCTCTATGCATTGGTGGGTACGGTGGGCTTTGTGACCCATTATGTTCTGCCTCAACTCCGAAAGCAGCTTCCTTGGCATTGCTTTTCTCACCCGCTGCTGAAAACCAAGGAATACCATCAGTTTGAAGTCCGGAGTAAGTATTGTCTGTAACATTTTCTTGAACTTGCTGTAGCTGCTGACCAACTTGTGCTACCTATTGGTATACTTGATCTCTTTACTCTTCTCACCACTGGAATTTCATTACATCTGATCTATAAATGTATTTGTTTCTCAGTTCCTCATGCTTTGATTCCATGACATTTTATGTATCTCTTAACTGATGATACTAATATAAGTGTTAACATTATCTCAGAGCAGTTCCATTAAAACTTAGTCTTCAAAATCTTGAGTGGCCAAGTTTATGCTTGTGATTGCCTCAATAATTTTTCATAAAGATCGAGTGTGTTTCACTATGTATTTCTTCAACATAGCAAGTTTTCAGATGTTTTAGAGGATTAGCTGTGGCAAGTGCTGGTGGAGACTTCATCCTGGCACTGATTGGTTTTTAATAGTATTGTTGACATGTTTAACAACAGAAAATAGTGCGAGCGGTCAGCTGATAGATGAAGACACCTAGGGACCAGTCTTAAAACTTGATCTGCATAGATATGTGCTTGCAGCTTGTGCTAAAGCCTATGTTTTCATGGAGTCTTTCCCCAGAGATACAAAAAAGATGAAATTACACTGCTTATTAGTTTTCCAGAATGGATAAATGTTGTGGTTGATTGTGGGGACTTCACTGTTGGAATATTTTTGTTGACAGCAGACTTAAGAAGCTGTCTAAACTACCTTGGAAACAACTGAAACTATTTTGGTTTTTCTTTTCAAATAGTTGTCAAAACAAGACAGCATTCTGCTGCTTCCAGGAGCAGAGAATTATCAGAATTGATTTGCAAACTTTCTACCTTTGTAGCAGCCATTCAGTGTGGTCTTTTCATTGATGTCTAACTTGTGGGATTTTTTTCCCAGTGACTGCATGTAAAGATGGATAAATATGAATAGCAATTGTAGTATGATGTCAGGCTTTATCTGGAAGAAGTGAAAAGTGCAACTCTATGCCTTAAGTCTTTAATCTCTAAAACTAGAAAAGCTACAGTTGGTGCCCTTTATGTATGCATCAATGTTTACCACAACTTTTGACATTGAATCTTCTAGCCTATATTGTAGAACAATTTTTTTAATCTTAATTTGCAGTAATTTGAAACACACCTTACAATTCTCTTGGAAGTTTAAAAGCAGTTGCTCAAGTGACAGACATTTGTGTTGGCAGGTTACATAGGCTCTTCTGTATTGCAGAATTGTAAACCAGGAGTCTTTCAGATTAAATAAGATTGAAAAACATCCTTTTGTGTGAGATAAAAGGCATCATTTCAAACAGCTTCATCAATAGCAATGTTGAAATTATTGAAGAGGTGGAACCCAGTTTGTTTCCTTCTGTATACAGTAAGCAAGTAGCTTGCCAAATGTTCTGTTCTTGTGTCAACAGTGCAAAAACTCTACTGGGGCTACTGACAGGAACTTCTCTTTTTTTTTGCTTAAATAAAACTACCAAAGTCCATTGTAAGAAAACAGTTATTCCACGTTGATTGAGTGAAGAGTCTTTATTTTGTAACCAGATGTTTTTGATTCGACAGTGCCATCTGATTTCTTCTTTTTAATATATCTTGACAGATGCTGCACATGTTATGTGGTTTGAGAAACTTCAC
Organism: Fringilla coelebs; assembly: GCF_963513975.1. NCBI lineage: Eukaryota > Metazoa > Chordata > Aves > Passeriformes > Fringillidae > Fringilla > Fringilla coelebs. Next base: position 34,897,451 of record NC_140034.1, read on the forward strand.
ATTTGGCTCCTTTTTGTAGAGAAGAATGTTATCTATCCACTGATAGTCCTCAATGAGCTTAGTAGCAGCGCTAAGAATATTGCTAGTCCAAAGAAACTGGATACTGAGTAAGTATGATCTTGATTATGTCTGCTGTGGTGGGAAATTCAATAGTGATTTCTGGTGTCAGTGGGAAGACAGAACACCTTAATGGTATTGTCTTAAGAGTAAGGCAAGGAATAAATAAAGGGGTTTTTTTTAATTGAAAGCCTGTATAAAGCTGACTTAAACTGTTTTGAGTATTACACTGTTAAACCAGACACTCCTGCAAAGATAAATCATTCAACTCCTAGCATATACTGTGAAGATGGCATGTTGTGGAATTTCCTAGTACTGTGATAAGTTTGCTTGTTGAGCTACAGAGTCTATATTATGATTATCCAGATGGCAAGTTCAAGATAGTGTTGATATGTTCTGGTAGTTTATCAGGTGTAAATTTCAGACTTGTTCTCTGAGTTGGTGTGCTAGCGTGCTGCCCCTCTGCCCCTTTCTTCTCTCATCAAGGAATTCCCCAGGCTTCCTAGCCCCTAAGTATAATCCATATCCAGATGGAATTGCACACTGCTTCTTAAATTGAGTCTTAGTTATAATCCCTTGAGCAGTGTATCTGACTGTCTCAGCAAATGATAGCTCAATAATAAGCCCTGCATTTTTTGCCTCCAAGCAACAGTAACCAGGTGTCTTTTCTGGATTTGAAATTCTATTTATTTAGAATAAGAGTATAAATATTGAAACTAAATAAAATATTTTGGGAGGCAAGTTGCTAGATTAGTTTTATGGGATGGTGTGTGGCTTTTTTGGCTTTCTTAATTTTAATCCTAGTAAGTTCTTGCTTTGGGCTCATTATCACAGCCACTATGAGACCTTTGGGAGGAATGTTGCCATTATGTTACTTTAGTTTCTTTTTTTAATAACCCTTTGATATGTCAGTTGCTATGTCTGAAAAAAATTGCTGTTCCCTCAATAGAAATTAGAGCAGTATAGTCATGCAGGAAATGATAATCCAGTGTTCATTAACATCCTCTTGATGATTAATCTAGTATTTTTGCATTTTAGTATTCATAACCTAAATTAAAGACCAGGTTTCTCTTCAGACCATAAGGATATTTCATCTCCTATTTTTTTTTCTTTTTTAGTGGCATGCTTAGAAATAATCTTGAACATTGGTTGGCTTGAAAGTACTGATGAAAACATTTAGATAGTAACCTTTTTAAAAAAAAAAATGAGAAGTTACCTTTAAAAATACAACAAATCATTAACACCCTTTGCCACCACTTCCAAAAGCAAACCCAAATCAAAGTTTGAAGAGATTGATGTTGCATGACAGCACAGCTTAAGTGGTCTTTAAACCCCTTTCAGGTAACAGGTAATAACTGTTTTGTGTGACTTCCTTACACAGGTTGGGTGCTTTAATGATCACAATAGCTGGCTTGAAGTTACTGCGTTCATCATTCAGTAGCCCAACGTGCCAGTATGTCACTGTTATTTTCACAGTGCTCTTCTTTACTTTTGATTACAAAAGTTTTACTGAGACCATGCTGCTAGATCTCTTCTTCATGTCCATACTCTTCAGCAAGGTAACTTTTGACTCTGTTTTTAGGTGTTTCAGTTCATCCAAAGGGGAAAACAGATGGATAGTCCTATCTGATAGGTAATCTTGCAGATTCTCAGTCTTTTGTACTGTAATAGATGTGCTGTAAGGCAGCTAAGACTTCTCTTTCCCAAAGTATTTCTGTTGGTTTGAGAAATCATATGTAAGTTTCTAAACAGCTCCTGAGTTTGTATGTAGAGCAATGAAGTGCATCTTATGTTACTTGCTTTTATAATGACATCCTTTTTCAAAGTCTCAAAACTTCTGGTAGATCAGTAAGAACACTAGGATGACCAGTAAATTCCTCAGGATGCAAGGCATGTTGATTGTTAGTGAAAATACTGAATTGTTTTTCTTTTTTTTTTCCCCTGTAGCTTTGGGAACTCTTTTATAAATTGAGATTTGTATATACCTACATTGCTCCCTGGCAGATCACATGGGGGTCTGCGTTCCATGCTTTTGCCCAGCCCTTTGCTGTGCCACGTATCCTTTGAAAATGCAAGCCTTCTTCTGAAGTCATATATTTATAACTTCTGAGTACTTCATTGTAATAAATTCTGTGTTATGGGGTAAAACTGCTGAAGGAGCAGGTTTGTCTAGTGAGTATTTACAAAGAAGCTGTGCACACTTTCTGCCTTGTTACAATGTTATGAATTATATGGTAATAGTAGGAATAGCATCCTGATGTAAAAAAAACATGGACCAGAACTAATTCTGAAAATCACATGATTTTTCTTTTGATAGTCATTCCCTTTTGCAGGAGTCACTCATTAAGGTTTTAGTCCTTGAGTTTTGCATTTTAAACTTCTGTAGGCTGGTTTGAATGGAGTGTTGAGTTAGTATTTTCAGCTGAATTTCTGGGAATGACTGTCATGTCTAGTGCCATATTTCTATCTATTTCTGTTTTTAAAAACAAAAAAGAATCCCCTTAATGTTGGAAATCCTACAGACATCTTTGCTGCATAGAAATTCATTGAGATCTTGTTTTGCTCTTCATTAGTGCTGCTGTCTGTATTGAGCACAATCACAGAAGCTAAAAAAAAGTAGTTGTTGCTTTGCTTTCCTTAATTCTCTTATCCTACAGATTCTGCCATGTTGTTTGTCCAAGCAGTTGTGTCAGCTTTCTTCTCTACTCCACTGAATCCTTTTCTGGGAAGTGCAATATTCATCACTTCATATGCCAGACCTGTCAAATTCTGGGAAAGAGACTACAAGTAGGTGAAACAATAAAGTTTTAAATAACTTGTGTTTGATAGACTAGGTATGACTGAAATGTTGGTTTGGGGCATTTGTTTGGTCGGTTTTTTTAACTTGTGAATTTCTGTTATTGTTTTCCCCCAGAGAAAACTAGTATAAAGCACTGAAAGTTTTCACTGAACTTGTTTCTGAAATACTGTAGCAGCTGTGTATTACACTAGGATCATTTGCTTCAGCTGCTTAAGTAATTTCTGCATAGTGGTATGCCAACCTCGTGTTTTTAAACATTAAATTTATGGTATTGTGAAGTGCAATTTTAATCAAAAAGTGAGTTTATGTATAAAAAGGTTTTGGTTCATAGGTGTATTTTACTGTGTTAGTTATTGTTCTGCTCTCAGTAAAACTGGCTGGACTTAATACAAAAACATTTCAAAGTAATTGGGTTTTTTTGTTCAAGGTAGGATCAGTAGTAAAAGAATCTTCAGGTTAGAATATGTTTCTTTTTGTTTTATTTCTCTTAAGCTCTCTATTGCTGATAGTGTATCAGACCAATAAAATATTATATAAACAGCATAGGGCAAGTTGAATGGATATTTCTGGTATTTCTTATTTCCCTTCTAACATTAGAACAGTTTAAATGCAATGTTTCAAATCTTAGATTAAAGCATTTTAGTTGTAATTTCAGATAATGAAAGAACTGTCTAAAACTTAATCTTTCACTAAAGTCTACTGAAATGTAGCTGGGCTGATTTAGTTGGTCTTAATTTATTCTCACATCTAAAACTTTGATACCTAAGAAAATGTATGCACTTTCATCTAAAGTGCAAGATTATTCTATGGCTATTTACTGTGGACAGACTTTATTAGGCATTATAATGCTATCATACACAAAAAATACTGTTGCATATGAGTCGAGCAGAAAATATGCATCTAAAATTATTTAAAAATAACTTTTTGAAACTATTTCACTGGGAATATTGAAAAACTATATTATTAGTTTCTTTTCTGAGACATTGTTGCAGTGATGTGTTTTGCATTAAATATGCTTTATTTTATTCTTTTCAGCACAAAACGTGTGGATCATTCAAATACTAGACTGGCTTCGCAGTTGGATCGGAATCCAGGTAGCTAGCTGGATTTTGAGAGCTGGTTTGGAGGTTTTGGGGGGTTGGGGTTTTTTTGGAGGGGGCATTTGGGAAATGGGTTGGTGGGTTTTTTCTTTTTTTTTCTAGTGGTGAGTTTTCTTCTTTTCTTTTTTTTTTTCAAATGTAAATGGCTTTTTATTGGATTTTTATAGGACTCATGATCACTTTGCCCTCTGATCTTGTCCAACCATGCCCAACAGCTGTTGCTCTGTCTACTGTTAGTTTTTCTTCTGTCATCATTCTTGCTTTATTCTTTAGGCTCTCCCATAGGTTTTTTGATTTCACTCTTAGGTTTGTGTTTACCTTTTTATTTATAATTGTAGCGGGCATTAAACTGGTTTGCTTTTTATTCTTCAGTAATTTAAAAAGTACTAAGTATTGTTTGAGGGTGTCTCAATGTCATGGTAATGAGTACAACAGACAGCACTGAGATATGTCTGTGTTCCATTTGATTTTGCACTTTATTATCTTGAATAGGTTGATGGGAGATGCATGAATGGAACTGAAGGAATAATTTGGAAAATGGAGGAATGACTAAGAAAAAATTATAAATGTCACTTGGGATTCATTTGGAGTAGCTGTCACATAAAAAAAGGGGAAGTGGGGGATAGAGTGTGACCTTGAAACAGCATTGTGGTTAAGAAAAATATAGGATTCAATGTGAAGTAAATCAAGCTTGATATTTTTCTGCAGTTTCAGATAACCTAAATCCAATCTTCCTGCAGGTTCAGATGATAACAACCTGAATTCTATCTTCTATGAGCATTTAACCCGTTCCCTTCAGCACAGCTTATGTGGAGACTTGTTGTTGGGTCGCTGGGGAAACTACAGTACTGGGGACTGCTTCATCCTAGCCTCTGACTACCTCAATGCACTAGTACACCTTATAGAGATAGGAAATGGCTTGGTCACCTTCCAGCTGAGGGGGCTTGAATTCAGAGGTGAGTGTCTAGATGTCCTTACCTGTCTGCACCAAAATGTAGGGCTTGTGCTTTAAAAGCTGAAGTTATTTTCAGTTCTGTTAATAAATTGCTTTGGAAATGGGGTGCAGGGCCTCTTGATGCTCCTGTCACTTGACATTAAGTCCCTCTTTCCATTTTAGTGCAACATGGCTACTTGTTGGTGAAACCTAACTAAAATGGGATCCTAGAGTGATAAATTAAGCTATCTAAATATTTTGTGTTTGTTGGCGGATGGTTCACTTAGTGTTAGAAGAATTTAATTGGAAATAGGTTGAATTTTCAAGTCTTCCAAACACAAGTTCACATTAACGCAATCTTATAAAGCATCCAACTCTTTCTTCTTTCCTCTGTTTTCTCCTAAGGAACTTACTGTCAGCAACGGGAAGTAGAGGCCATCACTGAAGGTGTAGAGGAAGATGAAGGTTTTTGTTGCTGTGAACCAGGCCACCTTCCTCACATGCTTTCCTTTAATGCAGCCTTTGGGCAGCGTTGGCTGGCTTGGGAAGTGCTTGTAACAAAGTATGTTCTGGAGGGTTACAGCATCACTGACAACAGTGCAGCTTCTATGCTCCAAGTCTTTGATCTCCGGAAAATTCTCACCACCTACTATGTGAAGGTGGGGTTGGTCTCAGTGCAGCCCGTGGGGGGAGGTTGGCTGGGCTACCTGGGAACTGCTCAGCATCTTGAATCTAGAATGTCTGTCACATGAGGATTGTAGGGTGAGGTGATAATTACAGATGTATGAACACCTCCTGCAAAGGAGGACATTTTGTTGTACTGGTGGTGACTCAGTAGTCCACTCAGTAGTCCGGCACATGAGCAGAGCAATGACCCTGTACTCCAGATCAGAGAGAGGACACCTCCTAGCTAAAGCTGGAATAGGAGCTTTAAAACTGTTAGGCAAATACAGTAGCTCTGTTGCAAAAGAAAAGTTGGTTAGTTTGTTTCTTTAGAGAAAACCAAGCTGCTTTGGTCTTCATAAGCTATCCAAACCCATCTTTGGTTCTTAAAAAAGAAACAAGCCCTCTCTTCCAATTTTAAGATGACACTAGCCTCAAATCCTTTCAGTTAATCAGTGCACTAATTGAGAATTTTCATAAACTGCTCTTTCTGAGAGCTGAAATTTTCAGGTTAATATTTTCCAAGGTACTTGCACATGCACACAATTTGTGTTCCCTAGCACTGGGGTCTTAAACTGTTTCATGTTTTAGCTCTTTCTAAAATTTAGAATTCTTTAGAAATTCTGTATCGAAACCTCCATGTTAACTAAATAAAAATTTCTATGTATTTGTTTTCTGCAAAAATTACAGGGAGGATCCTATCCCATCGTTTTTTTCATTTCCTTATTCCTTCAGTGTAGGCTTCAGAAATCCTTACAGTCTTTGAAAAATATTCTATACACCACCTGTATTGTTTTCTGTGCAAATCTCTTGTGCCTGTGAGCAATATAAATGGTACAGTGTTTGAGTTCTGTTCATTTTCACAAAGAAAAAAAATCAAATAGGTTGAAGCATTGAGATTGACTGTTTTGGTTTTTTTTTTAATTGCAGTATTGACTCATATTTTTAACTGCTACTGTTTCAGGGAATCATCTATTATGTCACAACATCCCCCAAACTAGAGGAATGGTTAGCTAACGAGACAATGCAGGAGGGCCTGCGGCTGTGCACAGACCGCAATTATGTGGATGTAGACCCAACATTTAACCCCAATATTGACGAGGATTATGACCACCGTCTGGCAGGGATCTCACGAGAGAGCTTCTGTATGATATATTTGAACTGGATAGAATATTGCTGCTCTCGAAGAGAAAAGGTAAGGGTGCTGTCACTTCTTTCCTGTTGGTTTGACTTACAGATGGGTTTAATGCTGATTTTTAAAATACGTATAATTAAAGTATTTTGATTGAAAGGGTTTTGATCTTCCAGTTCCGAGATGTGAATTTAATAGATTCTGTAATCAGTGTATGGTTTAACCAGTTCATTAATGAATTTTATTTGCCGGTTCAAATCAACCACTTGAATCTTAGACATTTATCTACATGCAGAAGGGTATGTCTGCAGAATTGATGTTTCATACTTAGATATCAGTGTTCATAAATCAACCCTAACTTAAAGAAAAAAACTCTAAAATAGAAATCCCTAAAACCCAAGATGCCTATTTCCAGTTTAGACTTGCTCCTTCTTTCTCAGTGATCACATAATACCATTTCCTTGGAGCACTGAATTGTTGGCTTGTGTAAACAATTATCCTACATTCAACCTTTTCTTCTTTCCACAATCCTTCCACCTTTTAAATAGGAGTGTTAGTATTTTGTAGAGGAATGCCTTGGCTTTTTACTGTTTACAAAATAACTGTGTCAAATTAGCCTTGCCTTTGACAATAAGCAGAAGTTGATTGAGATTAAAGGGACAGGAATATAATTGGAATTTGTGTTTAATGAGGGACCCAAGACTTAAGGGTTCAGTTTTGCTTTGGAGATAAAAGGTCAGTTAAAGTCTGTTTTAACAGGGGTAAGACTTAGTGTCCTGTGGTCAAAGGACAACCAACAGCCAAAGAAAATTATTTCCCTCCAAGAAATGAACATGAAATATTTTGCATATGTATTGAAAATCAGATTTAATCACTTAATTGAATGATGCCATGTGCTAGGGCATTATATACCCTGGATATACTACTGGCCTTGAACTGAGGGCAAGTCTCCCCTAACTAACCCCTTGACTAAAGCTGTAGTCCAGGGAAGTTGTCAGGTAAATCAGGCTTAAATACTCATAACCAGTGATAATCCACTGTATTCACAGAAAATATTTTTGTCTAAGCCCTATAATTTAGCTAATCAGCAGTTTGCCTGCAAGATACACACCATGAGGAATGTAGCATGCATCTATTTAGCTTACAGTTTCTTATTTCAAATTATCATATATGTGTGTTCACCTTTACAAGTATTCTTAAATACTTGTAAAATTCTTGCTCAGCCTTTAAATCAGAATTGTTTTTTTAAGAATGACTGCTGTGGTAGGTACATACGCACACTTGAGAACTGCTATGTTTGGGTCTTTTTACTCCTTCTGGCAGAATCTTCCTTTTCAGTGGCCATTTCTTTTTTCTATTCACCTAACTTATTTTTTCTTTTGTTATTACAAGCCACTGGATTCAAGTAAAGACTCACCCCTAGTGACACTGTGTTATGGACTGTGTGTTCTGGGGCGGAGAGCATTGGGAACAGCTTCACATCATATGTCTAGGTAATAAAATGTTGTTGCTGTAAGTTTCCTATCCTCAAAATCCTTCTGAGTTCTTAGAATAGGTTTTAGATTAATATCTTTTCATAGAAGAAAAGATACTCCATAGATAATTAATGCCATCTTGCCTTAAACTGGGCAAATGTGCTATGTAACTTCATTACAACAACCAGTGAAATGTAACTAAAGAGGAGCAAATGAGGGAGGACTTGCAGCTAAGCATACTGTTTTACTGAACTAATTCAAGATGGGAGTTCTGGTATGGGTAAGGACTGGTTATAACCAGTTTAGAACTGAAGCTTACTAAAAGTAAGCTCCATTTCCTGCACCAACTAGATGTCCTATATGGGAGTTAGGGGAAAAAGAAGAAAGTTCCTTAAAATGAAAAACTGATATGTCTTGGTGGATGTTAGATGAGACCATCGTGGTAAATACCACAGTTTAGGTGGCTCTGTGGCAAGCAGTTGTGTTTTGTACAAATCTTCAGCTCAAATCTGTTGTCATATGCCAACTTTCTTGCAGACTGACAGCCTCAATTTTAGAAAGCAAATGTAAAACACAGCTATAAGGTTCAGGAAATCACAAGGTGATGGCTTGAAAAGAAGCATAATTGGATGTGGAAGCTTTTGGTCAGCTGGATGCTGACTATGAAACCTGTTCTACTTCAATTTTAGGACAACTGTTGATTAATTCCTCTAAGTACCAGCCAATTGCCTCTTGAAGGTTCTGTTTATATGAATTTGCAAGATTCATCAGAGCATATATGATTCTTCACTCTCAAGTTAGCTTAGTAATTGGAAACAGTGCCTTTAAAGCATGAAAAGTTAACATTTTTATTTTGTAATAAAGCATGGACAACTGAAGTTGGATACCCTCCTTAATCGGTCTGTTGTGTTATATATCCTGGAAAGTTTTGCCTTTAAAAATCTTCAGAAATAAATCAGGCACTTCTCATGATATTTGTTTGCTTTAGTCCATGTAAATAGTCTGTTGCATGTATAGTTTGTTCATTACCTGTTCAGTGCAGATAGACATCTGATGTACCAAAATTTTTTACACATGAATCTTTTCCCTGTCTTAGCCTGTAGCTTACCTGGGTAAAGAAGAATTGTATGCCTTTCTGTGCAGCTCAGTAGTTTCTTTTCAGTGATAACTGTGGATATGTACTTCCGTTAATATTTGGGTTGGTTTCATTTTTTTCCCCCTCAACAGCAACCTGGAATCCTTCTTGTATGGCCTGCATGCCCTATTTAAGGGTGACTTCCGTATATCTTCAATTAGAGATGAATGGATCTTTGCTGACATGGAATTACTGAGGAAAGTAGTGGTCCCTGGAATACGGATGTCACTGAAGCTACATCAAGTGAGAGATGACACAGAAAGATGTGTCCAGTTTTTTATTTTTGTGCATTTTTTATTTTAAAAATTAATGGCTGGGAGAAAGGAAAAAGAGGATGAGAATAAAAGGACTGTGATAGAAATTGACTACTGAAAAACGAGGAACTATTGTGTCTTGCCCTTTGATTTATTACAGCTTTTTTGGAAGGCGATACAGAGGAAAAGGAATGCTGTTTATGCTCAGAGCTTGAAAATTACATTAACTGTAGATCAGAGAACATGTCAAGCCCTCTTTCATACCTAGCTAGAGATTTCCCTTATGAACAGCTTCTCTGATATTTTCCCTCTTCCCTCCCTACACATATGTAATTGGTTAAAAGGTTATGCATTCAAAGCTGCATAGTCCTCTCCTCCAGTGGGAGTTGTTTTTCTTGTTCTTTTAACTTTGAAGTGTTGTAATCACAGGTTTCAGGTGAGAATGAGAAGGTTGCTTTTCCGTAAGCTGAAATTAGAGTTTGTCTTTGTAGTGAAGTGTGGGTGAAGAGGAATGATCTCAAATTCTGTCCAGTGCATATATTAACTCAGCAAGTACAAGAAAACATATACTTAGTGATAAGTACTCTGTAAGGGGGGAGAAGTGTTGATACTCAGGAAGAATAGATTGCTTGAAAATCATAATAAGTAAACAAATCTTAGCTGCAGTTTAAGAATTAATAATAAAAGTTTCTTTTTTTGCCTTCATTGCAATCTGGAGTCTCCCAAAACTAGCAGTGATTGAATTAACTTATTCATGTAATACAAACTCTCTGATCTATGTATGTGATAGGAGTACATACAGCAAAGCAGAATAATTACCAAATGATTGTTGAAACCAGCAGAAGTACCACTTCAACAACTCTCTTAAGTGTTCTCAGAGGGTTGCTCTGCAAAATGGGTTTGATTGAAGTCAAAGAATGAAAAGAGAGAGAGAAAAAACAGGTCACGCTAACAGTGAAAAAATAAAAGTTCTGAACATTATTCTGTTAATCTGTGAAAAATGATTTAATTCACTTGCAATGCATCAGCATACCCAGGCTTCAGTCAGTGTGGAAATTTAGCTATTAACCACAATCTTTTTTTGCCCAGAAAGTAATGTTACTCAATACTGAATTGAACTTGCAGGTTTTGTGTTTTGTTTTGTTGTGTTTTACAGTTTTTGACTGGCAGTAATGTAAGTTGTCTTGATAGTAATGTAAGTTGTCTTGATGCTGAAGAAGTTTGTCATCAAGTATTAATGTGAACTTTTTAATAGTAAATATTGTTTTTTTTCTTATTGCTATTTTCATATAGTACAGTCTCAGTGAATAATCAGTGCTTTACTTAAGAGCATTTTACAGTTGGAGGTTTATGAATAAGAAGAGAAACTAAAAAGCTTCTGCCAAAAGTATAAATAGATATAAATCTAGTGTTAAGTTTATCTAGAAATTTACTTGAATCAGTGATAGGCAGGTTCTTCCAATCATTTTGGTTTTAAGTTGAAAACTAAGCAAATACAAGCAAACAGAACCAATCTGTTGTAAAACTAGTAATCTTTAACAGTGTTCTTAATTAGGTATTTGATACTTGTGATGGCTAACTTTGTGTTATGCACTGATAATTTTAAAAGTTTGAGGTGTTAAATGTTCTATTTTTATATGTAGTTACGTCTGAAATATTAATCATACCTTAATGAATATGTATTATTGGGAACAGGATCACTTCACTTCTCCAGACGAATATGATGATCCTTCTGTCCTTTATGAAGCTATAACAACTCATGAAGAAAACCTAGTTATAGCACATGAAGGGGACCCTGCTTGGCGAAGCGCAGTTCTTTCCAATTCTCCGTCCCTTCTTGCTCTGCGCCACGTGATGGACGATGGCACCAATGAATATAAAATCATTATGCTCAATAAGCGCTATCTCAGTTTCAGGGTCATTAAGGTAAGCTTTGCGTACGTTTCACAGTGTGACAGCAAGTTGGGGTGTATTTTAATAACTATACCAAACTGCTGCTTCAACTGAAATCTTTACTGTTTGGTTATTAATAGGGCTGGTTCTTCTCATACAGTGCAAGTATTGTATCAGAAAATCAGTTCCTTCTCACTTATTTCTCATCCCATTCTTAAATTTGTTTATTCTCACTGTTGCAGCCTGTGTCCCTAAGCTCAGCCTGTAAAAGAACTGTGTGTGAATGCTGGCAGTTCTGCAGTGCAATACTGCATGTGCTCACGAAGGCTTTGGTATAACACAGAAGTCACCAACATGCTCTCATTGCTTCACTTTCTGACGCAGCCTCTCTTCTTCGCTTTTGCAGGTCAACAAGGAGTGTGTACGTGGCCTGTGGGCAGGACAACAGCAGGAGCTTGTCTTCCTGCGTAATCGTAATCCAGAAAGAGGAAGTATCCAAAATGCTAAGCAAGCTCTGAGGAACATGATCAACTCTTCTTGTGACCAGCCAATTGGATACCCAATCTATGTCTCACCTTTGACTACTTCCTATTCAGATAGTCACGAACAGCTAAAGGACATTCTTGGAGGAGCCATCAGCTTAGGAAACATCAGAAACTTCATAGTGTCTACATGGCACAGGTGAGCTGGGGAAAGGGGTTCTCATTGGTGTGTGTTCATGCTCTCATATTCCATTAACTAGTCTTGCACAGGCCCAACACAGCATAATTGATAATATCCAGTCACATTAAAATAAATAAACCTTGAATCTTATTTTAGGCACATCAGTAACATATGGCAACTGCTTTGGTACAGGATTAATCTCCAAGGCTGAGTAATAGACCACAAACTATGTAAATGAGAGCTCAGAGGAAAGAAGACAAAGTCTAGATGCAGGAACTGCAACTTCAGATCTGATGTTAAGTCTGATAATGAGAGACAATGCAACTTCTGTACTGTGTTTTTTCAGTATGATGGCTTTTGCAGTCTCTAATACCATCTTTACAAAATCAGAACTGTTTGATAGGGTTCCTGTCTGGCAGATATTTAGCATGAGAGTGCCTATATTAATGTTTTAGAGCATGCTCATCCATAGCTATACAAGCTTTAGCTGCTGTTCAAAGTCTCACAAGTGTTTATATGTTATATAATGCTGTATGTTAGTTCCAGAACAAGTAACTGGAATGATATAATTGTTTTCCCACGTGACCCCTGGGTTATCCAGTACAAAATCTTGCTGTGCTGTGTTTTATAGGCTGTGAGAACTTTTACTGCACTTCTGGCCCTCTGTGACTGTGGCTCCAAAAGCAACAGTGGCAGTTGTGTGCCATTCAGAAATGTCCATCCCAATTCTTAGTAGTTCTAAGAGCTTGTGCTGTGGTCTGAACAGTACTGTAGCTGTTCTGATGGTTGTATTTATCTTAGACATCTACAGCATATCAGAACAGAACATGCTGCTTCACCCAGAGTGCCAAAAATGCCACATTTACTGTGGTCTGTGGTGTTTGTCTCCTATTGCTATCAGCTTGTCCAACTTGATAGAATAACAGGTGAAAGCATGACACACAACAGTATTTGAATCCAAGGTTTATGCTTCAGGATTCTGTGTCCTGGGACCAAAAAAATGGAAAGGAGTGCTCGGTGTACTTGAGTGTGACAGAAAAGAAAAATGAAAGTAGGAATTGAAGGGAGGAGGAAATGTGCTGTGGTGTTTGTATCCATTTGAAGCTCATTAGTGTAAACAACGTGATGAAAAAACTGTGTGGTTATATATATTGGAAAATGGTGGCTAACCTACTGTCCACATGTTCAGTATGTACTTCAAACAATTGTGAGTGCTTTACTGAAGATAACAGAAACCAAATACATTAAAAATCCAGGAAGCATTTTCCTCGCTAGTCTGTGTAGACGAAGATTTTGCAGTGTAGCAGTTATACATGCCTGGTGTGTTAAGTAGCATAAGTTTTACTAAATGGTTCCAAAATAACCAGGATGTTCTGTGAGCATTTGAGTTGGAACTTTATCACTTTATTGTATTTCAGAGGTGGCATAATTTTTAAAATGCTTTTTTGTATGAGCACTTGACTTGTCATAAATAATGTTATTGAATAGCTGTCATGAAAAAAATTTCCATCTCTTAGAAAGCAGTTTTTTGTATTTCCAAAGCCTATTCTGAGACGATAAAGTCAAGTTTTAACTGATTTTAGAAGTGCTGTGGATTTTGCTGATCCTTTTGCATGCCATGAAGCGTTTCTTAGAATACTAATGATTAGGAAGTGTGCATTAATGTATCACTTGCATTTATGTTTCCAGACTAAGGAAAGGCTGTGGAGCTGGCTGCAATAGTGGTGGAAATATTGAAGATTCAGATGCTGGAGGTGGAGCTTCTTGCACAAGTAACAATGCAACTATCAATGAGTCACAGAGCAGCATGTCACAAGGAGGAGGGAATGCAACTACAGGGCAGGGACCTGGAGCAGTACAGCATCCTCCTGTTGCAGCTCACCCCACAACTTTTCCTGCAGCTCATCCACCAGCTCATCCCTCCACTCTGGGTAAAGTTGAAACAAAGAGACAATTTCATACAAATTTGGTCCTATAGCTAGAACAGGCCTTTCAGCTCTTTGGCCTACATTAAAAGAAAAAGCAAAATAAAGTGATGTGATTTTATGTTTTGTTAAGAGCTGCTGGTTTAATCTCAATCTACAGTACTGTTTTATGCAATACAAGGTTCCCAAACAGATCTGATTAATAGGGGTATGGTTGTGCTGACAAGTAGGTTAAATAACTTTTTAAAACAGATTTCTGCAGACTGGATATTTAATTTCTGTTGTTTACAAATGCTGAACTAATCATTTTTTGGGAATGTTTATATTTCTTATTTATACAGTGAAACAAGTTCTCTTATTCGCACAGTATTCTAGCACAATCTATCCAAAGGTCCATAGTGATCTGTAGTTAAGGACAGGGCAAACACTAAAGCTGAGAAAGTCTTTCAAACATTGCCTTTACTCACAAAGAAAATATAGATGGATGGAGTTGTATGAGCATAATTAGTTCTATCAGCTGAGGAGAGTTATCTGCAAATACTTAGTATACGAAAAGGAATTACACCAATGCTCATGAACTGCAATTTGTTTTTAACTTCAAGTCTATTGAATTTAAACTTGTTTTAAAATAGCTTTTGTCCTATTGAATTTTCTGACCCAAACTTTGAATGTGTAATCAAGCATATTATTTTGAAACATGGGCCTGTACCTCTCTTATTGCCTTAAGTATGGTAAAGTGAAGTGCTAATATTAATTAAGAAATTGCTCATGCAGAAAGTGCAAGACTGAAGCATTTTTCAAGGTACTTGTCTGATAGGGATTGTGAATTGAACAAAATGTGAAATTCTGAGATAAGATTAATGGAATCCTATGTGAGATGCAGCAGAGATCTTCTACAATACATCTGTTTCAGATGATGTTGGTTAGACCAATTGGTTTTGTGTATCTGTGCACTAAAACATTTGTGTGTTGGCAATCTACTGTGTGCGGGAGGCTTTATGAAACTTTCCTGATTCTGTATCTTTTACTTTTAGGCACGAGTCACAGCTCTCACTCTGTGCAGTCCAGCCTTGTCAGACATTCCCCTGCCCGTGCCTCAGTAGCTAGCCATTCATCCTACTGCTACGGCAGCCGTCATTCATCTCTTCGCACATCCACAACAGGCTTTGTGCCTTGCCGGCGCTCTTCCACCAGTCAGATATCCCTTCGTAACCTCCCATCATCCATCCAGTCCCGCCTGTCTATGGTCAACCAAATGGAACCTACTGGCCAGACTGGGGTCAGCGTGCAGCATGGACTGCCCTCTTCTAGCAGCTCCAGCCAAAGCATCCCAGCCTGTAAACAGCATGCCCTCGTGGGCTTTCTAGGGACAGAAGGAGGGAGTAATGCAGCTGAAACCCAGTCAGGTGGCAGTGCAAGCCCTGCAAACCAAATGCAAGCCAAAAAGGATGACGTTATTTACAGAATCCAGGTGAATAGTCTAGAAAAACAAGTTAACTTATGTTTCCGCTTGCTTTTATTAGTTGCTCCTTTGTATGGTGTTGAAATCGCTTCTTACAAATACATGTTCTAGAATATCTGGTATGCAGTTTCTGTGCAGTTATGTTTGGAGAATTAATGTAAAGAAAAGGTTTTCTGGACAAGCAGCCTTTGTATATGTTCCTTGTTTACATTATTTTTATGTTTTGCTGTAGTGCAGCAGAATGTCAGTGGAACTCAGTTCCACTTCATATTTAGTTTACCTTTAATGCATTACAACAGGTAAAGCTGAACAGCTTCATTTGCAGGATAGAAAGCTTTTGTTCTTTGAAGCCAAGTAGATTTTCCACAAAACTAAGTGTAAAATACTTGCTTTCATGTTCATATATATTTATTCTTTGTTTATATCCACTTCAGGGTTTACTGAGCAGCAAACAATTCACTATTGACTAAGTTAATCATGACAGCCTTACTTGTTTTGTGAAAATTTAGCAATGTGTAAGCTTTTATTAGCCCCACATACATGTCTTTGGCATTATACTTGTGGGAAACCTCAAGAAGTCTGTTTAAAAGGTTATATCATAAGAAACATGATTTGCTTGCTGATACCACCTCAGTTTAGAGTAATCCTTAGTAATTTGCATCATAGTGGGCAAAGTTAAATTAATTTTTCAGGTCTGTGCTTAATAGCTTTTGTTTGCATGCAGGGGCCCTTTTATGAAGCTGCTTACTAATCCTCTGTGTGAGGAGGATAAAGCAGATATGTGCCCTTGGATAGTGGACATTATGGAGTTCTCTCTGTCCTTAAATAGGAAGAATTATTCAGGAGTTTTCTCCTGCTTGCCCTGTGGAAAGGCCAGTTTACTTCAAAACATGGGGTGGGTCTCAACTAACCATGATAGTAGATAAATATTTCTTCTGTCTAACAATGAATTCCCCAAGTTTCTTAAGATATTCTGTAAGAAGTAATGAGCCTATTGTAACAGCTCATCATCACTTAGGCTTTCCCTGCTACTAGACTGTGTGCTGCCAATGCTTTTGTTGTGACAGCTCCCCAATCCTGCCATGAGCTAGTATAACTGAAAGAGGTGGGGAATGCCAGTTGACTGAAGCTGTTGCTTCAGTGAACTGGCATATTCACCATATTCACTGGTGTCTGAAACCACAGCATCATTTCCAAATTCAGTGCTGTTTGGACTTGGCGAGCCTGGAGCTCGAGTTTCCAACCTTGAAATTGGTCAGAAATCAATTTCAGTGGGTTAAAGCCAATTATCTGGAATTATGCAAAAGGTTACAGTTTAGCTGTTTCTTTTAAATTTTGGCTGAACTAACAGTCAAAACTCAATTCCTTCTTATAGTTAATGGATCCCAGTCAAGTACTGGAAGGGATCAACATGTCAAAAAGGAAAGAGCTGCAGTGGCCAGATGAGGTGATACGGCTAAAAGCTGGAAGAAACAGCTGGAAAGACTGGAGTCCTCAGGAAGGCATGGAAGGCCATGTAAGTTTTGGTTGGAAGTTGGCAAGCTAGCCTTAAAAAAGGCAGTGTCTTGATTCTGTGGTAGTCTGCCTATATGTCAATGAAAAGATCAATGTAGTAGATAAGTTAGGTCAGCAGCTGTCCTCAAAGTCACTGTTGCTGGAAGAGCAGGTCTAGAATCCTAATTTGAGGCAGAGAGCTATTTCTGTAACTCTGTGCAGAAGATGCAGGATGATGTTTCAAATGTTGTAAGCCACCACTCCTTCCTTGCCTTCTTTCAGCTTGTCATGATCTCTCAGGCATTGCTCTCATTCATCCAACATTCATTTTCTTTTCTTTAAACTGTCAATCCCTGAACAAATTTACTAACAAGTCCTTAATTGAAAGATTAACAGTATTTGATTTTAAACTACTCTGATCAAAATAGAGCCAAATAAGATAGTCTTTAGATATCTCTTTATTGTATAATAGATACATGGCAGGTGTTTACTTTCCTTTAAGAAGGAAATCTATTCTAACTAAAACTTGTGAAAGCCTATGACTTGAAATTGTGTCTCTCTTTTCTGTATGGATGTTACATCTGCAGTTTACAAAAATTCACTGCGTTGCTAGAAAACTTATCTCCCAATTTAACCTCCTTTTATGAGCGAAATACCTGGTGTGGTCTTTGAAACCTTTTGGTTTTTACTGAGATGTACTTTTTTTTTTTAAGATCTTGATGTCTGTAAAGATGTTCCAGTATTCTCTCAGTGATAGAGGGAAGAGTCACTGACATGGTCTACAATTGTTCTTCAGTACAACTGTATTTTCATTTGGAATAGATCAGTTTTTAAGAAATTTCCTTGACTGCTTACCTCACTTGGAGGCATTATTTATAAATTGCTTTTAGGGATAGATTTTGCCATTTGAAAGTCCACATCACTGTGGACATATGTGCAAGCTTCAAGTAAGAAATAGAGATATGCCAGTAACACAGTGTACACTGCATCTACCTGGCTGTTGGATCTACATGAAGAAAAGGCCCTGGAAATGTAATTATTCATGGAAGCAATCTATCAGAGTTGACAGTCCACTCTTAGGCCAGTAGGATTACGTTGTAAGTAACACCTGTTAGTAGAATGCTGTTGTAAATGTTCTCAGTTATCTTTGGTTTAGGCATACTGATGCAGATCAAGAATGTGGTAAAGATGGTGAATGTAAAGAGTTATATTGAAACATGTCCTCTTGCCTGGTGTCACTGGACAATTTTTTTCAGGAGTTTGTGAGTGTTTTGTGAATTGCAGCAAGCTGCATGTATATGTACAGTGATTGACGCTATAGAAAGATTAAAACAAGAGGATTTAAAGGTCAGAGTAAGCTGTTGTTCTGAATGCTTCTCATCTATTTTTGGTACAGCATATAGGCAGTTTTTTTTAGAAGAGCATCTTTTAACCTAACAAGAAAGGGGGGAAAGCACCAGATTATCCTGTGTGTGATTAGGAGGAAAGGATTTAACTTGATGACACTGCCTGCTTCAGTGCCTGTGGTTAAACATACTGGTATCAGTAAAACTCTTAGGACAGTCTTCCTTTTCTAATCCTGTGGCTGTGGTCCTTCCTGCAAATAGGCAGAAATTATTCTTACCTGCTGAGTTGCTGCTCATTAAGCAGTTTACCTTATGTCTGCTCTCAGTATGAAGTTCAGCACTCAGTAGTTTAAAACTTTGCTACTACATAGAAAAAAGCATTTTTCCTAATTTAGTTTATCTTGGTAAGTATACAGTGCGATGTGTGTATAAGGCAGAAAGACATTATAAGGTTTCTTCAAAGAAATTACATTTAGCAGTCCTCTTTGGAACGTAGCTATTTTTTTCCTGGTTTTGAGAGGGTATGCCCAGCATTATCTTTCTATCATACATGATACTGGGGTGTAGAAGAACCCTTTTCCTCCAAGAGATTCTTACCACCTCTTGACTACCTAGTGACAACATTTTGCATGTACCAAATAAATGCCAGTCATTGTAGAAGAGATGGTAAAACTGAGTGTGGCAATATGGCAGTGATGAGTTTTAATCTGTGTACAACTTTTTGCATATACACAGTTTTTAAGGAGCCATGATATTGATGCTTGTACCAATCTCAAAGGCACCAGTGTTAAATTGGACAACAAGAACGTGGTACTTTGGACTTCATTGGAAAACTTTTTATTGTGTCTGGAGACAGGATATTCCTGTTCTCATTCCATACAGCAGCATAAAAATTGTATGGACACACTTTCAAGTCAGACTTAAGCAGACACTTAAATATCACACTGTTACATCAGAGGAACTAAAGATGCTGTGCTTCCCTGGCTGAACTGCTCTCCCTGAATCTATGCAGCATAGATCTCATGCAATGGACAAAGCTAAATCCTTCACCCAGTGTTAAGAGAAACTGCCAGCTGTATATAATGAAGATTAAGTGAGTCTCTTGGATTTGATCTTGGAAGACTCTGGTTTTCTGTAATTTTTTTCCCTTTATATCTTTAGGACTCTTGAAAACTTTACTGCTGTGGAATTTGTAAAAATTAGTTTTACTTGCTTTTTGACTTACTTTGTCTTGAGTTGAGGGTTCTTTTCCCACAAGTGGGAAATTTGAGATAATTCTATTTCTATGAAGCTGATGATACTT
The DNA here is from genome assembly GCF_963513975.1 of Fringilla coelebs. Taxonomy (NCBI): domain Eukaryota; kingdom Metazoa; phylum Chordata; class Aves; order Passeriformes; family Fringillidae; genus Fringilla; species Fringilla coelebs. The sequence goes on from NC_140034.1 coordinate 34,917,087, forward strand.
ATAACCGTGTTAATGGAGCATCCTTATGGTTCCTTCAGGGCACCCAGAAGTTAAGGGTGTGTTTTTAAGGAGGCAGATAAACAGAGACATACAAGGTATGAAAAAGGGAGCTTCTGGCAGTCAATAGGATCAGGCGAGATCCTTGGAAGTAGCAGATCAAAGTGCTTGAGATCCAAGGAAGTATGATACAATAATTTGTAGTACTGTTTCTGAACCCCTTCTTTGCAATATTTTTAATTTAAAATTGTCTTTGAATAACTTGGTTTAGAAGATCAGCCTTGAATTCACTGTGCATAGGTAAGAAAATCACAGCAAGAGCTTTAACTTGCGAGAGACAGTAGTTTACACCTGACTCCTGGTGAACTGTGGTTCTGCGCTGCACAACACTGAGGTGTTTTAAGATTATTACAAATTGAGCATCAAAATATCCCAAATCTCTATGTGCGCCCTTTTTATAGTTGCTTCTCACTTTGGATGAACTGTTGGGTTCTGATTTGGGTCAAGTTGTTCCTACTCAAATCTAAATCAGACTGGCTGCTCTCATGGTTGGAAAAGATCTGTGATTTTAAGAAGCATATCTTCAGCAAGACTTCAACGTGCAGCTTATCTATGGGTATGCTGTCATTGAAAAATGTGCAGCTAAGTCATATCGCACCTGTATTTTTGCTGCTTTGGCCCTGTAAGGGTCTTGAGTTATCATAAGCCACCACTTTGATATGACAGCTCTCCCTGTGGAGCTTACAGTTCATTATACTTTGTTTTCTTTTTTCCCCCCCCCAGGTGATTCACCGCTGGGTGCCTTGCAGCAGAGATCCAAGTAGTCGGTCACATATAGATAAAACCATCCTGCTGGTTCAAATTGAAGATAAATATGTTGCTGTTGTTGAAACTGGAGTCCTTGAACTTGGGGCTGAAGTGTAAATCTCTTTGAGACTGAAACTTCCCCTTCTCCAATGATTCAGAAGAGAGAGGGGTCCAGAAGAAGCAGCTCCCGGGACACGAAACTTTGGTCCGGTTGTAGGAAAGGACTTGAAACACAGATTTGTCTAAGTCCCTTCCCCCAAATAAACAAATGTAAGAATTTTTTTTAAGTTGTTAGCTGCTGAAGAAACACTTGCATGAAGGATAGATTTGTTGAGACATATCTTTTGTTTATAAATTTTGTTATGCATTGCGTAATGCTTTAAATCAAGAAACTTTTCAGTTCTAAGATCAGAGCACCTCATATTTTTCTAATTGTTTTGCCAAAAATTGCCATGTCTTGTCACAGAGTGTGTGGAATTCATCCACCTTATTTTAATGAAATTGACTACAAACCTTCAGTTTGGTGAAACAGTGTAAGGGTTTCAGGTGTGGCAAGAAGAGACTGAACAGATGTATAGATTCTTATTCCTTATGAGCTAAACATTAATGAGAACTGCACTAATTTTTTTACAGCAATGCACTAAAAACAACCCTGAGATTGCTGAGAACATTTATTTATATATATAAATATAAGTATATAAAATACCATTATTTAAATTGCCTTTGGGATTAATCCCCTCCCTCTCCATATACATGTTGATGGTAAGGGCTGTGCCATGGGTTTGGTTCTGTGTTCTGTATTTCGTACAAGTGCATTTGCTGCATCCTCTTCACAATAAATGGTAAAATAACAAATGTGTAGAAAAGCACCTGAGTATCCCTGTGCTACATCAGACTTTATTGTGGTGGCAGTGGTACCTCAAGCCTGTACAACACATCCAGCTTTAAAGAGGGCCCCAATATGACTTTCCATCTGTCTTCCCTTCACCAACCGTGGCTACTTTGCTTCTTTACACCCAGAGCTGGCTGTGTTGTTTCATTGGCTCTTCTCTGGCAAACACAGTGGTTTTAGTTTTGTAGTGGGAGGTGCAGGTCCATTCACAGATGCTTGAAGGTTTTTTTTTATTCTATCCAATTTAAAAAGAAAAACCAGTAACAACTTCCCAAACAAAACAAAAAAAAGAACCCAACAAAACTTGACTTCTGCTTTCAATGATCTTTTATAGAAGGCACAGCCCTAAACTTGTATCACTTTTACCACCTTGCCTTTTCTTTCCCTTTAGTCTTCATTCTTTTCTATGACTTGAATTTTATTTTCTGTGATTACATATTCTATGTAAGTGTAATTTGAGTATTTATAACTGTGAAATTGAATTATTCATGTGTTACATATCTTAGGTTTTATTGTATTTTTTTTAAGCGTGTATTCAGGGAAACAAGTAACTCAGAACTATCATGGGAGTGTGAGAGGGAAACTGGTTTGTTCTTGAATTGCAGTTCCTATGACTCACTTTTCTTAATCCGTAAGAAAGAAATGTACCTGTTGTGATTGTTTCCTGTTTCTGACCTGTAATTATATAGGACTCTGTGGGGAATTTGCATACAGTTCTAGCTTTTGGGAGCAGCCATCTTCTTCCCAGTCACCTCCACTTCTTTATATGTGTTGTAATTAGAAGAGACTTCTGATAAACCACAGAGGTTATTATAATTAATTCTCTGACATCAGAGAAACATTGTCCATATGTACCTAATGTAAGAGTGAAATTACATGGCATAAGAAAAAAGGAAGAAACAGCTACCTAAGAAACACTGGTATTCCAGCTCAAGTCACTGTATGCCATCTGGCCATGAAAGGGTAAGTCTGTGTGCCTGGTAGCTACTCAATTCCAGCTACTGTTCCCAGTGAATGATGCTGGGACCTTGCTTGTGTCATAGACTATGCAAACTTGTCCTTGAAATGCTGTGCGTCTTAAAGCTGCATATTACTGTTCCCTTTATTCATACATGGTCCCATTTAATCATGGTATAAATGCATAGATCTGCCACCCTTGAAACTATGTGGAACGGTAAAATTATTTATCATATGTATCACATTATATAGTAGTTGAATTAATCTCCTGCATATATGAAAATGTAGTACAGAAGGTGAAACTTCTGTAGCAGTCTGGTAGTGCTGCTATCAGGAACGAAGAAAATGTGTAGGTTTTGAATTGAAGGACTTTCAGTGAAGGTTTTATTCTATGTCCATCCCTTCAGGTAAATACTTTTAATTAATTAATACAGGTTTTCTGTATCACTAGGAACATTGCTTCATTTATAAGCGAGTAGTTTGTTTGAAAAGAAGCCCCTATTTGATATTAATTGAACAGCGTTGGGTTTTTTTCCCTTGGACTGAAGCCTTGAGGTAAACAAATAACTGAAAACCAAAATACAGGTTTGGGTTTTTTGCTTTGTTTTTTTTTTTTTAAAGCTGACTGAAAAACTTTCAGTATGTTAACCCTGACTGAACAATCTCTCCCTCTCTTTGGGGCAGGGTAAGGACAATGTCCATTGCTGGTAAAAGATGTGATAGGAATTAATGGCTTGTTAATGTGGAAATTTTAGTGCATATGGAATCAGATTGGCAAACAGCAGATAGGGAAAGAGACTTTTTTTAAGGGCAAAGACAATGAATGTTCCTGTTTTTTATAAAACCATAAGGCTTTTGGAATGTTGACTTCAGAAGATGGATTTTAATGTGGACAGCTAACAGGTTAACACTTCCTTTCAGCTACTTGGCTAACATCTCTTATGAAGCCGTTCACATAGCACTCATACCTATTCCAGATCTGCTCAACAGAAGCCACCTAGTTGAAATTTCACTCTTCCATAAGGCTTTGGAAAATCAACTCTAAACATTTTCCTGAACTCGTAAAGATTCATACCATTGTATGTTGGTTTGTACAGTTTGTCTTTGGTTTCTACTGTGCAAGTGACAAAAATGTTTTTTTTCCTAACTAACAGAATCACACAGAATTAACTAGGTTGGAAATTACTTTTGAGATCATATGGTCCAACCTATGACTGAACACCACCTTGTCAGCTACAAGACCATGGTACGAAGTACTTTTCTGAAATACCTCCAGGGATGGTGACTCCACCACCTCCCTGGGCAGCCCGTTGCAATGCCCAATCACTCTTTCTGTGAAGAACTTCTTTCTAATGTCTAGCCTAAACTTTGCCTGGTGCAGCTTAAGACAGGGTCCTCTTGTCCTAGCACTAGTTACCTGGGAGAAGAGATCAATCCCCACCTGGCTACACCCTCCTTTCAGGAAGTTGTGGAGAATGATAGGGTTTCCCCTGAACCTGTTTTTCTCCAGGCTGCACAACCCCAGCTCCCTCAGCCTCCTCATAGGATTTGTTCTCCAGACCCTTCACCAGCCTTGTTGCTCTTGTCTGGATGCATTTGAGCATCTCAATGTCCTTCCTAAACTGGGGGGCCCAGAACAGGACACAGCACTCAAGGTGGGGCCTAACCTTGCTGAGTACAGGGGGATGATCTCAACCCTGGTCCTGCTGGCCACGCAGGCCAGGATACTGTTGGCCTTCTTGGCCATGTGGGCACAACTCTCTGCAGGATAGACCTGTCTGTGGAAACCTCCGTTCTAGATGGAAATTATTTCATCTTTTGTTTTATTTTCTTGGCCTTTGTCTTGATGTGTAATGTTTTTCTGCTGTTGTAGGATGGAGAAGATGGGTATTTTCAAATTAGTCCTGTCAGTCCAAATTGAACCTCACTATAGAGCAGAAGTTTTTAGATCTTCCTAGAGTTTTATGAAAACCCTTACAGATGTTTGCTTTTACTCTGTCCCCTTGCACTATGATATTCTCTTGCCATAAGAGCATTCTAGTTAAGTCCTACTGTTGTAGCTTCCAGGTAGATCCCAGTCTATTTTCTTTCTCTCAGATTTCTTTGGAGGTTGTATCTATGTGTACATATGTAAGGACTTCTCCCTAAAACAGTTGCAGAAAAGGGCTTGAAAACCCCCATTAAGCAAATAATATCATTAGTAAAAATGGCTACTACATGATGTTTTAAAACCTTTTCTCATTTCACTTCTCTGTGAAATCTTTTTAAATGTTCTGATTAAAAAACCAAAAACCTAGAACTGTGTATGTGGCACCACTGATGACACCTAGCCTTCTGTGCTACTTGCAATGGATGATACTAGTGCTGGATTCTGGGGATCTCTCTCATGATCCAGCATGTGTGAAATGGTTTCAGAGTTTGGGGAAGATGATGGTGATGATTATTTCTTGAGGTAATTCCATGTAGGCTGAATGGTCCTGCAGCCGCTTTGCATGGGACATCTGGCATGTTTCTGAGTGGTGATGTCAAGAGTCATCACCAGTCATTCCTCATCCCATGGTCACAATGCCTTTGTGAACTGAAGAACTCTTTGAGAAGCCTGGATGACTGGTGAGATGAAGATGTGGCACAGGTCTATCCCTTTGCGGGGGGGCGGGGAAGAGATGCCTTGTGATTGATTCAGCCTTCTCTGATAATGCACACACCACCATGCAACCTAGGAGTGTAGATAACAAAGACACTGCTTTAAAGACCTTTCTCAATTACAGAACTCTTAATTCACAAAATGGAGCTGAATAAATTGCATTTCTTACCATTAACAATATTATTCCACTTATATTGGATTTGGGGTTGTACCACCACAGGTTTTATGTACTTAATTTTATTAAGGAATTTTATACCTATTATATAGGCATCTATTCTTTTCTTGTCTGGCTTGCTATTTGATATTCTAATGCAGTACATTCATTGACGCTGGACCCTTTCAGAAATTATACTGGTAATTCCTGGTGCCTTAGTAAAAATGTGGGTACATAACACCTTGGTGGAAGGCAAAGCATGTGACTTGTTTCACCCCAGCATGATATGCATATTTCTAAAAAGGTGATTAAGATGGCTGCCCCAAAAGATTTTGGGAGTATACCTACATCACTTGGTCATGAACATTTGAATATGAGCAATTTTTATGACTTCTGATATGTACAGTTTGAATAGATAAGCCCAGTACACTTAGGCCACAATTTTGAAAGATGGCAATCAAATAGCTGGATATGTAACTTCTTACACAGATGCCCTTGAAAGCCTGACAATAGCTGCTGGTTAGGAAATGGAGAGGGGGAGTAGAGCATAAATGCGAGAGAATGGCTTTGGTTTTAAATGGACAATGAAAATATATATTGCCTCTACCAGCAAAAGGTTACCTTGCCAGGGATAGGGATATATGTACCTGCGTGTCTGTGAGTGTGTATGTGTCTGCGTGTGTTATTGGAAACAGCCTGTAAATATTGTAGCTGTTTGAAATGGAAAAGGCAGAGAGTTTTTTTGCAACATGTTGCAGCAAAAGGACAGTATTGACAGTGGAGAAACACTGAGAAATAAAAGAACCTTTTTTCACTTGTTGTCATTTATTGCACACACTCTCTTAAGATGTCATTCTCACGAATTCCCTATAAGGATTGTTTTAAGTTTACTCAATTCTCTAATGAAGGATTCTCTTGTTTAAAAATTGTCTTTTGTAGCTATGCAAAGAATAACCTTACCTATTGCTATTTTACTGCCAGCATCATCCCTGTTTTCAGGTTTTTGCATAAATAAGTGCCACGTGCCCTCTCTTCTACAGTTAAAATGGTTTGTCTTTGTTGAAGCATTTTCTCTGTCAGTGATTTTCCTTCTCTTGAATGTTTTTCAAAGCCCAGAACACTCTTGTACTGTCTTTGTCCTCAGTAGTTTTTCATTCATCATACTTTGCTGGGAAACACCTTACCTACATGGTTTAATCAGTCATTTCTAATTTTCTGCCATCCTGGATCTGATAGCCAAGTGTGGCATTGGGTGGAGTCCTCATGGTGACTGTGTTTACGTGAAACACTTTTTGATACCATGATGCTAGTTTAAAAATACTCAGCTGCTGTCTGTCCCTTCTCTCAGATATTTCACACTCGTACAGAGGCAACATTATCTTGCACCTTGCAGGTTAAAATATCACTTCTAACATAAACAATGGTGATTGGAAAGCTCTGTGTCTTTAAAGACTGGATCTTTCCTTTGTATAAAACCTAAACAAAGCATCTGCAACTTCTGCTTGCCTGTGACACTTGACCTATAGCTTCTTCAGGCCTCAGTTTAAGAATGAGAGACAAGAACATAAATAGAGCAAGTGTTCCTAAGGAAAAACAACTCCTTGTATTTTTTAATGTGAGCTAGTGAGTCTCTGTGAAAGGACTGGAAGTTCTGGAACTGCTGTGTTTATAAGAAGCAGCTGAGCTTTCAGCTGACACTATCAAAAAAGGAGGAGCAGCGCTTCCAGACTGAGGTAGGGCTGGCAAAGGGTAAGATTGTTGCTGTAGTATCATTTCTTGCTGTTGGTGTTGGCCACAGCCTGCAACTGGTAAAAAATGGGGAACTGAAGCCCTGGTTAGTGGTTGGAGGCTATTTCTTAGGGTAGTTTGGCCTGAGAGAAATCCAGTTCACTTACTCCAAGACAATGTATCCCTGTAAGCCTATCAAGGACCTGGGAGCAGTGTCTTTGCTTCTACAACACACACCCGGTCTGGGTGATTGGAATGCCTATTGCACAGCTTCCTTCTATTGCCAAAGATGGTCCTCTATCCTATTTTTACCCGGACTTCCTGTGACCCATAATTCTCGTGTAGGAAGATGGTGCTTGGGTAGTGGCACTTTATAGGTCTCCTTGGTTGAACCAGTTTATGTGGATTTTCCTCTGTTTATCAGAAAGTGGTTTGCGTTTCTCTCCTAGCCTTCGGGGGCAGAACACCGTGTCTTGGTAGGGAGCTGCTGCTGCGGTGGTTCGTCGAGCTGCCGGTGCGAACCCACGGCACCCGAGCTCTGCTCTGCCGCCTTGGACCTGCTCCTGGGGCGGCCGTGCTGGGCCTGGGGGCGCCGGGCCGTGTCCCGGGGGGCCGGGCCGTGCCATGCCCTGCCTGTGGGGGCCGTGCCGTGGAAACTGGTCCGGCCGGGTCACTGCCGGGCGGCCGCGGCCGGCAGGGGGCGCCGGAGGCCGGCGGGCCCGGTGTGAGGGAGCGGGGCCGGCGGGCGCTGGGCCTGTGCGGGCAGCGGGCGCCGTGGGAGCCGCACCTGCCTTTCCGGCCGCTCCTCTGCTCCGGCCTTGCTTTGGGGTTATGCTCCCAATGATGCCGCTTTAATTCCCACCCTCACCGCAGCATCCTTCTGTTCCCGCTAAAGCCACCGGTGAGTCCGCGCTGCTGGGCCGCCCCGAGAGCCTGCGCGGCCCCGTGTCCTTCCCTCTGCACAGGAGGGAGCGATGGATGAATCAGTTTGTCCGTTTGATTTTTTTTTTTTTTCGTCTTTCTTTTGCATTATTTTACAATGTCTATTAAGGTATCACAAAGAAAGGAAGACACTTGCCCACCTAATTATTTTCTTTCACGTCAGTGTTCCCATGGCCAGGGGAGAAGAAGAGGGGAACAAATAGCAAGAAAAAGGAAGACAAAGATATTGGGGGAAATACAGATGAGGAATGAGAAAAGACCACTTTTGTCTTTCCAGAAGCTGAAGGAAATGGAGGAGGCAGACCTAATATAATTTTTCAGCCTCTTTCTAGTAATCCCCCTCTGTCAAAGTGAACCAGAGGTGAATTCCTTAAAAGTGCAAATTAATTTTGAATGTAATTCTGATTTAGCAGACATTAGTCTTAGAAACTAGTAAAAAAAGTCATAATGAGCACCTTTCTTTTACTCAGTGTATTGTATGTATTATGGTGCATTATTACACAGGAAAATTTAGAAATTACACCTTGGTTTAAAGGGCACAGTGTTCTTGCCCCTTTGTGATGCTGGGAATGAAATGGCTGTTGGTTCCACTTGTGGTTCTTAGGAATGTATGTCTAAATCCTGCAACCCAAATAAATATCCTTACTGCAACTGAAGTAGAAATGTCAGCTGATGAGGCTCTGAGTAGCCTCTCCTGCTTGTTTGGACATCTGTTCTGCTGTGGCAGGCATTACAGGATGGCTTAGAGCAATGTACCGTGACCTTGCACAGCGTTTAGCATCTCTTTTTTACTTCAGCTGTGGAAACAAATGCTTGGGACCTGGGCACTTGTGAAGCTCTCCTTCCCAGCCTACCTGTGCTGTCTGATGCAGGTGCCAGAAAAGGCAGGCAGGAGATTGTTGCCAGGAAGTCAATGCTGTCTTTGCAGAAAACAATTTTTACCTTGCTAGTGGAGCACATTTTACATGTCCCAGCAGTGGCTGACAGGGATGGAGAGACCTTAGCAATGTTCCCCAGCAACAGGAACTCTTCCAGCCCTCCTCCTTTTCTCATCGTGGGAGTATCAGAGGTTTGGAACAGACCAGCTCCCCCTCCCCTGCACTGTTATTGCTGTGGTTGATGTTAACTTTTTCTCTCTTGTACCATTTGTGTTTATCAGCACCTGGAGCAGTCAGCCCTCTGTGCTCCCTGACTTGCTCTGAGAGAGAAAGCCGGTGCCCTTTGCATCCTCTGTCTTTGCTGGCACATTTGCGAGTTCTGCCTATCACTCAGAGGTGTGGAAAGCAAAACTGGTAGCTCGTTCCTCTGCAGGCAACAAGATAGCAGCTGTCTCTGGAAGAAGCAGTCCTCAGATGTATTTAGGGCAATTATATACTACAGCTTCATGCTTCTTGTCATCTCTGTTGTTTGCTACTAATGGAGAGTTTAGGTCCATTGAGGTTGTGCACATCTACAGTGAGACTGGGCTTGTTTCGTCCCCTTGATCTGCAAAGGCCTCCCAAACTCTCTTTCCCAGCCATGGTAGAACCCAGAGCTTCTATTCCTTACTTTCTCAGGAGCTTTCCTATGAATAACAATATGATCTCCTTGCTGCACCCTGGTTTTAGTGCTCTTTATCTTTGCCTAAGGCTTGGAAACCTCAGGGTGGTAGCTTCCTGCAGCACTCTTGTCTTTTGTCACTGAATCTATAAAAATGATCCCTGAAAATTAGTATTGTCTGTGGCCTGGGTGATCTTTCCTGGTACCTTACATGAGTTAAAAAAAAAAAAAAAGTTGCATTTGGAAAATGCCTCATGCTTCAGGGTAGGTTTGTTGCTGTCAGGGAAGTACTTGGGTAAGGTACAGCTCACTGCTGTCCAGGGAGCCTGCTGCTCTTCCACCCCCCTGCTGCACATGCTGTATGCACCTGCCCCCGGACCCCTCTGCTTGTCCTGCCCATCAACACACTTGACCACAGTGCTTGCCAGCTCATTTTCCTGCTGCCAGCTCACAGGGAGCCATGTCTGAGATCTGAGATAGTCTTGTTTTTCAGTTTGGCATGATGCAGAGTGCATTAGGATCAAGGAAGACAGCACCCATGAAAAGATATGAAAGTGTTTCTGCTGGTGGCGTTTGAGTCAAATGGGCACCCTGTGCATGGGCAGGTCTTCCATCTGTTGTGTGGACCCTCCAGCCCAGGTAAGGATTAGATGCCACCTGAGAGCTTGCACCTGGATAACTGGTTGGGTACCTGTGTGGGGTAGCATCACAGGATGGCTTGAGTGTGAGCGGACCTTCAGAGATTATCTAAGCCAACACCAACACCCCCTCCACAAGACCGAGTAGCTCAGAGCTCTGTCCAGCCTGGCACTGAACAGTGCCAGGGATGGGGCATCTGCAGCTTCTCTAGGCAACCTGTTCCCACCCTCACCACCCTCATAGTAAAGAATTTCTTCCTAATATCTAATCTAAACCTATCATCCTTTAGTTTAAAATTGCTGCTCTTTCTCCATTCACTAGAGGCCTTGTTAAAATGTCTCTGTCTTTCTCATAAGCCCCCTTAATACAATGAAAGATGAGGTACCTGCTGGGTGTGAGAAATCGGGAGCTCTAGACATCAGAAACAGCAAAGCTGATTATCAGCTAAGACTGATTTCAAACAACCAAGTGGGATTTGGCTGAGGGGTGATCCAGTAAAAGCCCTGTACATCTCTGCCTGAGCCTCGCCGCCTCTCCAGCCTTGCTGCTGTTGCCCCTTGGAGCCCTGTGCTGGCCGATCCCTGTGAGCACCCAGCTGCTGCACGGCCTCGCCTGGCGCTGTGTGGCGCATAAGGAGAGCTGCGAGTGCGTGATGAGAGCTGCGAGTGACCCGTGTAATGAGAAATTGGCTGGGAGCGTGGCGCTGCCCGCCATTGCGAGTTTGTCTGTACGTGCTGTTACACTGCTCAGCTCCCGAACTATTTTCAACACAATTGATTTCCATTATGGAAAACGCGTTCCCCGAAGGAGACTGCAGCGGTGATGCGCAGTGGCACAGCAGAGCTGGGCTTTATCTTGGGCATGAAACACCGTGTAAATACATAGCAGTGTCAAGTCTGGGAGAAGTGGTGCTTTTTCCACTGTTGTTCTAAGCCCAAAAACCCATGCTCACCCTTTTCTGTGGCCAAGTAACTGTCAGCACCAGGGGAAAAAGGAGGGAGGGGAACAGCCCGTTGCTTCTCTCATTACTGGTTACTACAGCTCCTCAGGGGTGGGAGCAGATGGGCTCCCCTGGGCTCATTGTCACCCTCTTCCATGCCGGGTACCCCCCCGCAGGAATGAGGGTAAATGCAGTGGTGCTGCCTCTGTGAGCCCTTGGCATGGCCATATCTGTAAACCTGTATGGGGAATATTCTCCAGCTGCTAGCTCAGGTTTTGGAGGCACATCATGACTTACTGCTCAGATATTCTCTTTTTTATTAAGTATTTAGCAGTGGCTGTTCTAGAGATTAGTGGAGAATGACAGGGAAAGAAAACCCAAACCCCACAAATTACTTTTACAGTCAGGTTTGGTGTACCAGTACTCCTACACCCGCATTTCTTTCCCAACAGGAGCCAAATTGCACAGCCTTATATAACCAGCTATATAAAGAGTGCCTTGAAGGAAGCCTAAAATGCTGCCTAGCTCCCACCACTGGCACCCTCACCCCCAGCACCTCCTGCCCTCCTCCAGGTGGGTGGGCTGCCCCTGGCCCAGCTGGCCCCACAAAGGGACCTGCAGCCTGAGTGCTGCTGCTTAAAGATGGCCAAATGCCATCTCCATGCATGATGTGCCCAAGGTGCATCTGTCCCTGTCTGTGCCTTGGGAAACTGCCTCTAGCTCTAGTATGTCACTGGCTGAGGTGTTTCCATGGTCAGGGGTGGGGGGATGGAGGACAGGGAGAGGAAGTTTACACACACCATGAAAAGCATAATCTGGCAGTGTGTTCAAGCCGAGAGCCTTTGCTTGCCCAGCTGCAGAAAGCATTTGGGGGAGGGCAATCATTCAGCCTCGTGGTTTGTCTCTTGGACCTCTCAGAGTAGTGCAGAGGCAGTCTCAGGTTTGCTAAAGTGTTCCCAGGACCTACTGTTCTGCATAAGTGTGTGCATATATATCTATACAGACACTCCTGAAATGCAGGCTGCCTAACAGAGCTGTGATCTGGGATGTCTGCAGCAAACCAGGCATCACACAGAGATTTAGGCACAAAGCACGTGGGTTGCGTGAGCAGGAAGCTGGAAGAAAATTGTAACTGTAACTCAGCGTTCCTGCCTGAGCCCAGCTTGAGGATTTGCTGCAGGGTGCTCACACCTTCACTGCAACTGCCTTTTCCTTTTCATCCTGAAAAGGTTTTGCAAACAATGCCTGGGGACAAGCATGGCTTTACCAGGTCTCTTTCATAAACATCCAGATGGCTCACCTTTCCTAAACTGTTCTCTAAATGTTTTCCTTGAAGCTCTAAATGACACTGGGGAGGATGTGGAAGGCAGCAGTGAAAGGAGCTGTGCCTTCCTTGTGCAGATAATTCCAAAACAGTCAAGTAAAACACATAACTGTTTGTGCAAGAATTGTTTAAAATATGAATTCTAACTCAGCTGGCAGCTGCTGTAGCAGGGGCCAAGAATGCTGTGGAAGAACATGCCTGTGCAGAGGTTGAAGCTGAGCAGCAAGGCACAGGGTGCAGGATTGCTGTCAAAACTCTGCTGCTATAGTGACTTTTGGTTAATTTTAATTGTTTCCACATTCCTTTTTGTGCCTTCTCATAGATGAAAACAGTTTTATCCGCCTCATAAGAGAGAAGTGTTGTGGGAGGCAATTCACATATATATATAAGTGTGTTTATATATGTTGTGCTATAAGATTTTTCTAATACTGATGTAGATGGAGGCTTCAGATTTTTCTCAACTTTGGAGAAAGGCAGGATTTATGAATTAACTCAGTCAACACTGAGCTAGAAGCCTGTCAGGAAAACAGCCCAGATCCATGAACACTGCCATGCCTAAAGAAAATCCAAATTGCAGTTGTAGCACCTTTCCCTACAGTAGCAGAGCCACAGCTCTGAGGTGGAGGCCTCTTTGCGGCCCATGCACTTCACAGGGGTCAGGAGAAAAGCCTTTGGAGTGATATAATCATCCCATGTGCCAGCAAAAGTCAGACTGCCTGTGACAGGGTTGGAGACAGGAAAAGGGTTTTCTGTGAGAAATACCTGCCCAGGGCAGGGGGAGATACTTAGGCTGTTTTCACCACAGGAGCTCTGCCTCATGAACTCTTTGCTCTGGACCTCCTTCCCTTAACACTGCCTCTCATTTTTTCCTTCACCTTCCTTATTGTACTTTGCCATAGGCTACATTCAGCACTCAAATCTGATTTTTTATGTTTGTATAGCTCCGTAGACAATATGGCTTTTGAACACTTATGGCAACATGATTATTTTAGGGCATTGACAGCTGTTCAGATTTCCTTTATAGCATTGTTTAGATCCTTTTTGTTTAAATGTGAAAGTACTGCTAGTGCAGGCCGTGCTGGCACTGCAGACTCAAGCTAGTTTATTTCAATATGTATGCCATTTCTTCCTATGTGATATAGGAACCTTCCTGAAGTAGAAATGAGTCATTACTCCTTCACAAACCTGCTGCAGACAGTCCCCTCCGCTGGCAGCAGCTCAGAGCCATCTCCGTGTTATGCCACTTGCAAAGAAATGGCTCTGTGTGTGTGTGTCTCTGGTTTTCTTCCTCTCCCCCCACTGCCCCTGGCTTTCCACAGTAATTGCCGTTCTCCTCCATCCCCACAAGTACAGGGAGAGCTACAGGAAATTATATTGCTAATTAAGCTATAGAAGAGAATACAAAAGCCCTAAACTATAAATACTCCATCTGTGTTAAGAACGAGTGACATGTATTGTCCTTGCTGGTTGGAAGCCAGTGCGACCAAGGAGCTAGGCAGAGACATTGGGAGCAGGCAGTGCAGGCAGCGTGCTCAGAGAGCCTCTGACCGCCCCCAGACTCAAGTCACAGCATCACTGCAGCAAGAAATCAGGATCACAAGCAAAGCCACGATTCCATGTTATCTGGCTTTTCTAAATACAAGCTGCACCAAAGTACAGGTGATGCCTGACAGGATTTTTATAGTGTCAGGCTAAAAGCAGCAGCTTTCCAGCAGCAGCATAGTCCATGGTGATGGGATGAAGCTGGAAGGTCACTCGCAGCCTCTGCAGCAGCACCCCCAGCGAAGGCGTGTGCTGGTGCATTAGTGCACCCCAGCCCCCTGCGCCCCCCACATCTGGAGCTGCTGCATATGCCTGGAGCATCGCCCAGGGCACAGCCTGCTCGTGCCGGTAGCAGCTGTCTGGTGCCCAGCTCATCCACTCCCAGTGCCTGCAGGTCTTGCCCGGCTGGTGGGGCTGTGGGGCCTTCCAGAAGGACAATCCCTCAGGGCGAGGGTGTGGGATAGGTGCCTTGCTGGGTGCCATTCATTGCCTCTGAACGCCCACTTTCTGCCCGGTACTGGCATGCACGATGTGCCTGCACGAATCTGTGCTTCCTATCATTGGCCAGTTTCCTGTCTCTAAATCCTGGACTTGTGCAGAGGTGTTAAAACCACTTTGTGTTATTTGGTACTGATGCGAGTGGCTGAAGAGGGAGAGCAGACCCTGGGAACGGTGCCTTCTGCTACTACACCCACAGGCTGCACCTTGGCTATGAGCTTTTCTTTACAACCAAACCAAGTTAGGTTTGGAATAATCCACACTTTTTTGGTTTTGATGGAATTTAAGGTGTTCCTATTCTTCACAGGCAAGAGATTTAAGGAAAATACCAAATATTCAGAAAAAAACAATGAACCTTGATACTCAGTGATGCTGTGTATGCACAAAACTCATGCTTTCTAGATCATAGAAATAGGAACTGGAGCAGAGATCTGATCCACAAAAGTACTTACATGATACTACTGATCACTACAAGTGTTTCAGTTCAAAGTCTCAGGCCTCAAGACCTGTGCCAAGATGCTAGCTGGCACATGTGCAGAAATTCATATCCATTAACCAGAGCTACAGGAGGTGATGGCAGCACTCCTTGGCCCTAAAGTGGTGCAGGCAGCACAAGATCAATTAGCTAAGACACCCGACTGTTTATTGGACAGAAGGGGCCACGGTGATGCACCCTCATATAAACTTGTGCACAACTGGGCATTGGTTTGGTTTGGTAAATCATTTTTTGAGGCAGTTTCTCATAGTAAAACCAAAATTACACTAAGAGCTACATGTAAAGGACATATTTCCTAGTGGAAGCGCTCCAAATTCAAGCAGTTATAAAGTTCTGCTTTCATCCTTAACTTTGACACTCAATGCCTATTTGTTGCAATGGTGGTTCATTACTTAATTATATGTCTCTTTGGCCCATATTTCTTAACTCACATGCTTCATGTTGTACCGTGAATGAAACAGAGTTTTGGACAGCCCATTCTGCCTAGAGAATGAGGCAGGTGTCCTGCAGGACAATAATGCCATAAACAGCTTTATTGTTATTTGTGTATGCCAAGAAGCCAGATGAGTGTTTTAAGCAGGTTTCATCTCATCTCTGTTTAGCACCAAATGGAAATTTGCATCTTGGAGCCAATGCAATCCAACAGCTATCTGCTCCCACTGCCATGGCTCCCAGTCAAGGGGTCCTCTTGCTCCCAGTTTCTGTTCCCCTGGGACTTAAAGGGGTTGCCCCTACCAGCTCAGGGAGCACAGCCAGCTCAGAGGGCTGCCAGGGCTAGTGTCAATGCAGGGAGGGAAAAGTAGGACTTCTCTCCTTGGCAGCAAGCTGTTAGATCAATGCAAACCATAAATAATATCAACCACCCTTTCTAAGGAACAAGCACATTGCCCCAGGAAAAGTGCTCTCGGTTCTTAATTAACTGCCCAAGCTACAACACAAACTCTCTTCCTGCACAAAATGAAGTGCCTGCAGAATGGACTGCCCTGCTTACCATGGCCTGTTCTGGGTGAGAGAATTATTTGCCTGCAGGGCTTCTATGTGCAGTCCTGGGGCAGCAGGATAGACACTCACCAGCACCGATGAAGAGCAGAAAAACCTGCTCACCAAGCAGTTGTTTCTGCCTGAATGCCCCCTCCCTCCCCAAGTAAGAGACAGCTACAGAAGGCTTTCAAAACCCAAAACTTCTGGAGAAAATCCAGTGACTGCATTGAATAATTCAGGCTCTTCCCCAGTGACATTAGAGGGACCCATCTTCCCCCACACACCACAGGCACCACCATGTTTTTTCTGAGTAGCAGTAGCTGGTTATCTGGTTACCCAATGAAGCTCAAAGCTCATCATGAGCCACTAGATTGCTGCAGTGAGCAGTGATCTGCAGTTCTGTATGGTTCCTCTGCAGTCAGTGATGGGAGACAAGCAGAGCAAAGTCATAGAATCACAGAGTAGTTTGGGTTAGAAGAGACCTTTAAAGGTCATCTAGTCCAGCCGCTCTGCAATAAGCAGGAACATCAACTAGATCAGATTGCTCAGAGACCTGTCCAACCTCACTGAATGTTTCTAGGGATAGGACATCTACCATGTCTCTGGGCAACCTCTTCCAGTGTCTTACCACCCTCATTGTAAAAAAACTTCTTTGTTGCATCTAGCCTAAATCTACCCTCCTTTGGTTTAAAGCCATTAGTCCTTCCTATTGGTACAAACTTTATATTAAAGTATGTCCCCATCTTTTTTGTAGGCCCTGTTGAAGCACTGAAAGGCCACAAAGAGGTCTCCCTAGAACCTTGTCTTCTCCAGGCTCTCCTCACAGGAAAAGTGCTCCACCCCTTTGATCATTTTTGTGGCCCTCTTCTGAAACGATTGCAACAAGTTCTTGTCTTTCCTGTGCTGGGAACCCCAGAGCTGGATGCAGCACTGCAGGTGGGGTCTTCACCACACTGCAGCGCCTCAATGTCTTTCTTGTTGGGAGGGGCTGAGAACTGAACACAGGATTTGAGATGCAGCCTGACCAGTGCTGAGTACAGGAGGAGATCACTGCCCCGGTCATACTGGATAGCTATTGTCCATTATGTCCAGCTTTTCTCCACCAGCACCCTGATGTCCTCGTCTACAGGGCTGCTCTCCAACCCTTCACCCCCAGCCTGTATTGATGCTGGGGATTGCCCCAGTCCGACTGCAGGACTTTGCACTTAACTTTACTATTCAGCCTCATTGAACCTCATGAGGTTGACATGGGCCCATCTTGAGCTTATCCAGGTGCCTTTGGATGGCATCCTGCCCCTCAGGCATCATCCTCTTTACCTTCCCATAGATGCAAAGTAGTTGAATATGCTTTTCCTGAGCCCTGTTGTACTTTGCCGCCATGACCCTTTAGCACTTTTGGAATACAACCAATATTTCCTTAGTGTAGTGCTGTAACATACTTTCCCTTTTTTATTTGTTGGCTTGTTAATGAGTTTTAACTAAGCTGAATATCAGAAGGATGGGCGTTCAGTCTCACGCCAGCCTCCATGCTCAGGATGTCTTCACTTTCAGTACAAACCATTCTTGTGATTTCTCTCTTTGAGAAGCTCCCAGCTGTGCTGTGGAAGTATGAACAAGCCCTCACCTGACCCATGTAATTCTGCTTTGGTAGACTGAGCTTGTTAACTACTTCCCTGCTTTTCTTTGCATATCTTAGAAAAATGATGGTCTCCTGCAGAACCAAATGTGCTTTTTGAGGGTAGGGAAACATGCTCTCTAAAGCAAACGCTGTACATACTGGAGGGAAAACTAGAGTCCTCCTAATTCAATTGTTACAGCTTTCTCCTCTCTCTGGAACAGGGAGCTGGACCAGTAGCTCTCTCTGGACCAGTAGCTCAAACCTCAACCAACCATGAGCTCAATGCAGAACAGAAAGCATGTCAACATGAGCAACTTTAGCAGTCAGAGCCTTGCCCAGCAGTTCTCTGCAATCCAGCTGGAGGGACCCACCTGCATCTTGACAGACATCACAGGCAGGGGCATGAGAATGGTTCCCGTGACCATCTTCAAACTCTGACTCTCTTAGAGAAGGGGCTTTTGGTTGCTGGGTAACACAGCTGGTCTTACAAGGCACATGGTGTTAGTCCAGGCTGGATAGCTGTCAGGACTGGATTCTACATGTTGTCTGTGCACTGAGGCATCACATTTTTAATGATACAGTTAGAGATGTTTTGGGGTTTTTTCCCCATTAGATCTTTGTTTCATTAAGAGTCCCACTAGACATACACCAGGAGAGAGAATTATGGCGCCACAGAAAGCTTTCCATTCATTCCTGTGCAATTTTCAGATGCATGCACCTTTGTAAACTAAGCTGTGTCAGCAATGCTGCATCTGCAAATACATCTGCATGCATACCTATATGTGCATACATTTTGCATAAAGTGCTTACATCACAAGGCAAAGGATGGAAAAAATGTGCTTCTTGTGCATGAGGGTACTTGTACTCTTCTGCTGATGGAGAAAGATTTGCATGAGCTTGGACATGTAGTTGTATTAGGATTTGTAAATCATTTATATGCATTTTGTCAATTTAAGCTAAATACTATCTCTAATACGTTATAGGTGAAGTCATTAGGCTTCATAAGGCTAACTCAAACATGATGTAAGCATAATGCAAGCTGTTCATCAAAAGAATAAGGACTCTGTTCCCTCAGACTGGGTTGTAAATGAGACTTATGCAAGCATGCACTTGTTTCATTTGATGGGAAGATTTAAACTTATTCAAATGTCCAGGGTCTTTTAAATGGTCTTTTAACCTTGTTGTCATGTTTTGTACTAAAACAAAATGCCCAATGGGTAAGAAAAACAGAGGCCATGTGGACATGTCAGGTATGAACACCGCCAATGAGTAAGTCTGTATGTCTGTCAGTCTGGGTGTGATGGGTTTTTCTTTCCCTTGCTTCAAGGTGACAGCTTATTTGGAAAATTGGGCTAATGGCTTCCATGTGGATAAATGCTGAAGGTGTCATTTCACAGCTGTGCTCTCCTGAAAGCTGTGGTTGGAAAGGGATGATTTATTTCCACCTGTAAAATTCCTGGGTTTGCTAACTGAGATTGTGCTTCTTCTCATTGGTGACTGGAATACTTATGCCACTTGTGGGTGACATAATGATGTAACCACACATACCTGTGTGATTCATATCTCAAATCATATAAAAATCCTTTCAAAAACCCCATAACTTGTCAGGCTGATACTCAGTACAGGTCTCTTAGAGAGATACTGTTGCCAAGGGCTGGATCAAGTGCTGGTGACAGTTTCTGATAAATTTATGTTTACAGCATGTTAGTACCAAGAAAAAAGGAAAGCATTTGGCAATAAATCTTTTGGGAAAGGATGTGGCATGACTAGACAGGAAGGGGTGGTATCATGCTGCCATAATTTATGCCACAAGGTGCAGCGAGAAGTGCAAGACTGGAGCCCATATATTCATTACTTCACACAGACAGCCCAGTGGAGCTGCAGAGGTGAGCTGGAGCTGCACTGGCACAGCCCAGGAGGAGGCAACCCAAGGGCTGAGGGGCAGCAGGTGAAAGCAGCAGTGCAGGGTTGCTGTGCAGCAGGGTGAGCTTCACCCCCTGCATTCTTTTGTATAGGAATACAGGAAATGCTCTGCTCTCCTTGCAAAGAGCAATGAAGATTGCATCCAGTGAGTTTTCATCATAAGCTTACCATCAAACCCCTCACACAATTTAAGGTTCTCCCATGAAATGACAATTTTGTGAATGGATGGGAATCCTATCCTGAGATTTTACAAAGCAATTACTGAAATTTAGGAACTCTTTGTTCTCTGGATGACATTAAAATGCATTGACCTTCACGACAGTCTTGCTGATGAAATAAAATGGGCAGGAAGCAGGCAGAAGTGCAACATTCCGGTGTTGCTGGCCAGTTTTTGTGTCAGATGTACTTCCTTTATTGCTCTAAAGTGGTGCAAGGAAAGGAAATAGATTTTTTTTTTAACTGCTTTAGATATCCATCTGTCCATCACCTGCATTTTTCTTGATATTATTGCACCGCTCTGGGGGGCATCTGGCATCTGTTTATTTGTGTGCTGAGAGCTTGCTTCAGTGAACTGCTGATGGAAGAGTTCAGCATTTCTCTGCTCATCAGAGCTGGTTTATTTGTTTAATCAGCAACTCTGTGCTCTTGGTTGTCTGTGCCCTGTGAAGCTGGGACTGTGCTTCCACATCAGTATTAGAGAAGGATTACATTGCAATTCAGCTTGATCTTTCCATTCAACGTGCAGCTATGCTTACTTTTTCATTTGTGTTAGGCCAGACCATCACATTGCAACAAAGCTACATCAGTTTATGCTGGGTGAGGGGCCCTGCAAATGCTGTGTGCGTCAAAGTACTGCCTAAATAAGCCCCTGATAGATTAATTGCCCACAGCTGTCAATGATCAATGCAATCACTCTCAGGTGAGTCTGTGAAGAGAAGGAGGGGGAAGCCACTGACCACACCATTGCTTGAAGGAATAACACATGTGCTTCTTCCTTTACTTTACTGCTGTCTTTGGGGTAAGCACTCATCCCTTGCTTTTGTAATGGCAGAAAATTGGATAGGGAGTGTAAAAAGATTTGCTGCCTACTCTGCATTGCTTTACTTGCTGTATTTTTCAGAAGTCATAGAAGGAGGTGATAGTTAAGAGTATTAAGACAGGATGAAGAAAGAGGTCTGTTGCTACCAGTGAGGGTGTATTTTTAATGGATCTTGTAGCAGACATATTAAAATGGGTACATTAATAAACAGCAGTACCTGCTGTTTTGTCTTTGTAGGAGGAGCAGGAAGAAAATTACCTTCAAGAAACAAATGAATGTAGAATTTGTAATGGTCCAGAGAAGTTGCGTCAGACAGGACTGGTAATGCCATGCAACCATAACGGATTTCTAAATGAAAATAAATAGGTCAGGCCACTTGGAGTGAATATAGAAAGGGTGCAGTATAAGTGGAAATAAGACAAAGAAGGCTGAGGTCCATGTGGAATAAATTGTGGCCATGGATGTCAAGGATAACAGGAAAGATACGTCAATAACAAAAGGAAAATTAAGGGTAACATGGGCTTGTTGGCAAATGAAGGGTGGGCCCTGATAACAGAGGCACTGAATGCCTTTTTTGCATTGGTCTTCACTGACAAGACCAGCCATCAGGAAACCCTGACCTGGGAGCCCAGGGTAAAGGAGTGTTGGAAAACTTTTCCTTGGCTGAAGAGGATTGGGCTGGAGGACATCCACAAGTCTGTGAGCCCAGACAGGATGCATCCATGAGTGCTGAGAGAGCTGGCAGATAGCATACCAGCCCACTCACCATCATCTTTATGGCAATCAGGAGAGGTTCCTAAAAGATTTGAAGAAAGTGAATGTCACCTCAGCCTTCAAATGTAGCAAGAAGGAGAACCCAAGGAACTACTGGCCATTCAGCTTCGCACAAGCCTCTGGAAAGGGAAAGAGTACCTCATTCTGGAGGCCTGCTGGAAAACATCTCTGTAGAGAAGGACCTGGGAGCCCTGGTGGACAGCAAGATGTCCACGAGCCAGCAGTGCCCTTGTGGCCACAAAGGCCAATGGGATCCTGGGGTGCATTAGGAAGAGCACTGCCAGCAGGTCAAGGGAGTGATCCTGCCCCTCTGCTCAGCCCTGGTGAGGCCAAATCTGGAGTGCTGTGTCCAGTTCTGGGCTCCTCGGGACAAGATGGACATGGAGCTCCTGGAGTGGGTCCAGCAAATGGCTGCAAAGATGAAGAGCAGACTGAACCATCTCTCTTACAAGGAAAGACTGAAGGAGCTGGGCCTGTTCGGCCTCAAAAAGAGACAACTGAGAGGGGGATGTCATCAACGTATTTAAGTATCTGAAGGGAGGGTACCAAAAGGATGGAGCCAGGTTCTTCTTTGCCAAAGCAGTAGGACAGGAGGCAATGGGCAGAAACTGATGCACTCCAAATTCCAGCTGAACAAAAGGAAAAAAAACCCTTTACTCTGTGGGTGAATGTGCACTGTACCAGTTGTCAGAGAGGTGGTGGAATCTCGCTCACTGGAGATATTTAAGAACCACCTGGATGCAATCCCATGCCATGGGCTCTAGGATGACCCCACTTGAGCATTAAAGTTGGACCAAATGATCCCTTGTAACCTGACCCATTCTGTGACTCTGAAATTATTCATGCGCCATTAATAATTCTCGCATAGATGTTTGATGTCTGATCATTTTACTGTCCGATAATTTACTGATTCATTTTGTTCCTAACTGAGGCTTTCTATTGTCCTAGAGGAAAGCTAGGGGACATGGCATAAGTAGCAGACTGATCCACTGGGTTTTCTGTATTCATGAGCCTCCAATTCCATGAAGAGGAACTGGAAATCCTTTTCACCAGGGGTTAACGTACGAGGCTCAGAGTGGATGAAGTTTGTGTGCTCTTTTTAATAAGCACTGCCTTTCTTTACATAGACACTCAAATTGCCTGAATTAGAGTGCTGCCTGAAGGGACAGGTATTATGAAAAGAGGTGCCAAAGCCTCTGTGTGTATGTGGGAAGCCACTGATTATCACAAGAGGATCTGAATGGAAAGGTGACATTCAAAAGACCATTAAGATAAAAGCCAGGATAGATTTCTTTCCAATCTCACTTAATATAAACTTTAGTTTAAAATCCCCTTTCCTGAGAGAATGTGTGATTTCATATACCCAGCTTATTCCTTAATTGGGTACAGTCAGCTGCTTTAGAAAGCAATTGCTTAGCCAGGAGAGGTAGTGAGATTAATTGCAGAGGTAATAAGTATGCCAATATATATGACAAATATGTATTTCTAATCTTTCAGCCATGAAAGCCAAGTGGAAAACACAGTACCAGCTACTTCCAGATGGTTTTCCAGGAGAACAAGTATAGATATGGTATGGACAAAATTACCTCTACTGCATAAACCAGGTTTCCTCATGCATGGTTTTGTGGAACTTTAGGAAAATGAAATGAAGGGTGTATATGGTGAATTTTTGTTGTTCTATTTGCTTGTCCTCTGAACTCCCTTCAAGGCTGTTGCCTACAAAGTGTGCTCTCCAAGGCTCTGTGTAACCTAGTTTTGAACAAACCATAAAACTGTCCTTTCTGCCTGAAAACTATCCCATAATTTCACAGTTCTCCCTGCTTGGCCAGGGCTTGTAGCTGAGAAATGTTTCAGTACTGTCCCATTTTTCCTGTTACAACTGTGTGACTTTTCCCAGAAAAATACATAGGAGTGTGTGTGCGTGTGACTGGTTCTCCCTTCTGAGCATTAACCAGATTGCAGTGTGAGCCTGAGACTTGGAAGTGTGGATTGAGGAAAAAGTGATGACAATCACTGTTAGTAGTTACCATTTGTCAAGCATAAAATATACTTTCATTTTGCCAGTCTTTTCCCTGTAAGGCCAGTGATGCTGTCAGCCTGGCTGGTCCCTGGGACCTGCTGCTGATCAAAAGCTGCTGCTTTGTCCTGCAGCTTTGGGATGACTTTGACCAAGATCTCAAGACCCAGACTAGTATCTAAACAATGCTCCTCCTGTGATAACAGTCACTGTCAGCAGCACAAATCCAACTTGCTGTGTCTTTTCCCTCCCATCATGTCCTACCCGTGTGCAAGTCCCAGTATTAGCAGAAACAGGCAGCAAATGAACTGCCTAATTTGCTGAAATCAGATCTCTAAGTATCACTTGGCTGTATGATGGTGTGCTGCTGCTGCACAGCTGGGCCTTGAAGTTCTCAGCTATTGTTGAAGGAAGTGCCTGAAATGAGTAGGTCTCTTTTGTTATGTGCCAGTTCAAAAGCCTGCTGTTTTCAGGAGTTATGGCAGGCTTTTTCAACCGTTTCCTTTTTTGCTCAACATTGTCTCTGTATTGTAATGCAGCATCAGGAATCCACCAAACCTGCAACAGGTACAGAGCCAGACCCACAGTGTATCACATCATGCCTTCAGTTGGATCCTGCTGCCAGCGGTTGTAGCGAGCTGCCCTTGATCCTGCCTCCCACCCAACTTCTTGGCTCACCACCATGTTAAGGCTGCCTGAAACTCAGCATCTGGCTGAGAAGCTTTGCAAAAGAGCTGTTTTAGCCTTCAGGAGTTTAAATACTTACATTAAATTCTCACCACAGTAGGCTTTGATTTTGCTGACCACACTTTAGCGAAGTCCCCGCTTCTGTGCATGATTAATATTTAGCCCAGATGGGAGAGGTTTGTCTTCAGAGGGATTTTGAGCAAGAAGCATAAGATGAAGCAAACTTGGCAAATAGTCCCATCCACTGTCATGTTATCAAGATTGCTCTGGGGAAGGTAGAGGAGGTGACTTTGGGTTTTGCAGGAAATCAGTGGTGGAACCCATCACAGCCCAGCCCTGACTTCTGTTGCCACAAGAGTGCAGCTTTTTTTCATCAACTCCTGTAGTAAATTGCCTCATTTAGTCTGGCTCCAGAAAATAAGTACTGATAACACATCTCTTTTACAAGGCAAAGTAAAAAAGCACTTTTAAATTTCTCTCTCACACATTCCTTATTTCAGAGTTTTCTTTTGTGTTTGATATTTCTGGATTTAACACAGAGTTCAAAAGCAGTCTCAGTCCTCATGTTTTTTCCTGTTCTTCATAGATCTGTTTGGCAAACAGTCCTAAAATTGCCAGAGCTGGTAGTAGATACAGGCATAGCTGTCTGCTACCTGCTATTCTGTGAAGACTTTTAGTTTCCTGCTTGGAAACAATCATGCTAACAGCCAGCTCCAAGGAGTTGAGGATGAAAATAGCCTAAGTCTGCCTTCCTGCTAGACCAGAACTGTTATCTCTCATTCACTCATTATTGCTTTGTCCAACTTAATTTTCAATGTACCAAGCAGGAGAGCTTCTGTCACATTACTTTTGAGAGACAATTTTGTATACCTCACTGCCAAGAAGTCCTTCCTCAAACTCCACATTTTCCCTTCCTATCTTTACCCCTGAATGCTAATTTAATCCTGGTGTATTTTGCTGATTGTGTCCTTGCTCTTCATAATATATAAAACCTCTCAGGTCTTTCCTGTCCTCACTTGACTGTGCTACGAGCGTTAATCCCTTGAGCCTTAGTCTTCTGTTTGTAAGTGATTCGAGTTTTGCCAGCAGCTTAGGAGACAACATCACAAATCTTCAAACCTTCCTCATAGGCAGAGTGGTGGAAATTATTCTTTCAACCACCCCAGTTAAAAAAAAAAGGGAGAAAAATGTCAGCACAAACAGAGAAATTTTCTTTCTCTGGAGAAATAATATATGTAATCAAAGTTAGTTTTGATGAGAAATTGCAAAATAAAGCTGTTTGGTTTTTAGCAATCTATCTTGACCTTTTTTGCAGTCATTTACTGCATTGTGTTTAGTTTGTTCATCTACCTCCACTAACTTCCAGCTACATTAGCTAATGAAAGGGTGCTTAGCCAGGCAGATCTTTAAATGCTTGCAGCATCCAAAAGTAACAAGGTTAATAGTCCAAATGCTCTAGCATTTGAAGATGCTTACAGCATAAAAGCTTTCTTTTGCATTTTTATTGCTTTAGAAGCCACAGTAGATGATTGGAAAATGCTTTGAGGATGCTCTTTTGGCATGTGTTGAAAGACACATCCCTGCAGTGGTGCATGTGCCTTGTTTCTTGGGGCAGGGGTGAAGGGCACCAGGGGTTTCAGGACCCAGGAGTTCCTGTAAAACACTCACTGCAGTTGATGGTTGGGAGAGTTGTTCTTTCCCTACCAATCTGCTTCTTCAAACAGAATCCCCTGAACTGCTGAATTGCTATAGGGGAAGAACAGAGTACTTGGGGGTATTTAAAAGGTCATCTTCCATGACTGACTGTGGTACATCACCAGTCACTGTCTGCATGGACACAGATTCCTTTTGTCACTGATTGTTCACCCTTCCCCATTCTGAATCTTAGTATTTTGTGATCTGCTCTTCTCTATCAATAAAACACCTTCCCTTCTGCAACCCTGTCAGTCTTTCTATTGCTTCCCAACTAGGATACCCATATTCTTGACAAACCCTGACCTTGCATGGTACAGAGATACCTGCTTCAGGAGAATCTGCAATGGGAATGCTGGAAGATGGAATAGATTATAAAGGTCAGGGATCAAACACAGTTGTGTTGATCAGGAATCTGCAAGGTGAGGGAAGCGCAGCGCAAGCAAATACCTCTCACCTTGTGGGGTGTGTAGCTGCCACTTCAATATGCATGTACTCATGGCCAGCCACCCCTGGGCTAGGACCTACCATGTGTTTTGATAATTCACTGTTTATATAGCCTAAGTCATCCATTATCCCTGTCTGTTCTGGTATTTCTTTACATCTAGAGAGGTTTTTGAATTGGGCTACTCCCTGAATAATAAATATTAAAAAAACCAGAAAAAAGCCCAAAATCTTCAGCAAGGGTGAATAATTAATACTTTGCACATTTTTACAGGCACTCCAAAGCTTTTTCCTAAGTTCTTGGACTGATGTTTTTTCCTACCTCAAGCACTTAAAGAAAACAATGCATGACTTCTTTGTCATCAGATTAATATGCTAGAAAACTGTCCAGGGAAATCTGTAGCCTAGTCTCTATCCCACAAGGCAGGTTCTCTGGATGCTGCCCATCTGTCTGAATTGAGCTCCACAGTAGTTGCCAGGGCAGGGAAGAAATCAGATATTCCTTCAGGACTCTGGCAAGGGGAGTACTGGGACTAGGAGCTTGCGATCACAATTGACTGATCACAGAAAAAATGAAGAAAACACGAGTCTCTAACACGCCTGTGACCCATCAGAAGGCAGCATGAAGTTGGAGACTGAGATAAAATCCCTTCTAATGAGTAAACCACTGCAGGGGCTGGGTGTGAACTAAACCCTTTTGGACTTTGGTCTTCAGTCTTCCCAGCAGCAAAAGTTTGCCTAAAAGGCAGTTTCCTCTGAATATAGGATAAGCAGTCTAGCAGATGTACATATGCTTCAGCAAAATGAATTTTAAATGAATCTGCCATGTAGAATTGCAAGCGAAGTAGATTCAAGGAGCATGTGATAAGGTGGAATATATTTGGGTCTCAGTAAAGTATTTAAAAAGAGTTCATCAAAGATGATTCAAATTGCCTTGGCTCTGACATAGACTTAGCCATTTTTAAAACTGCCCAAGATTCTGCTAATATAGATAGCTGGAAACAAGGTATCAGTGGAGAGCACAAGGGAATCAGGGAGCAATGATGAGATATGCAGTGTTAAATAATCTGAAATCTGTATTCAGAAAAATCCCCATGCAGGAACCAAGTGAGGGAATAGGCATTACCTGGAAGCTGTTCCTGGAGAGTACTGGACAGCAAGGAGCCGTGGGTTCAGGGAAAGGAAAGATAATAAGAAACAATATGATGGTGAAATCTGTGGAAAGTGCAAAATGATCACAAAATATGTCAATTTACTGGGCCAAGCCAGGGAGAAGAGACCCCAAGAGAGTTTTAATCTTGGCAACAGCAAATGATACATAAAGCTGCAGTGCAGCAGGCTCACGATGGTATTATTCTTTACTAATTTCCATGGTATCTGAGCACTGCAGAGATTATCTACGTAGATACTTTCTGAAGAAACTCTTCTCCCAGCTAGGATATGTTAGGAATTTTATTTACCAGCTTTTGTATTTTGCAGTGATGGGATGGGGTGTATTGAGAAGAGGGGCTTGAATTCAGGCTTGGTTACAGTAAGATCATCCTGTTCCTGTGAGAGAAAAAAGAAGCTGTACTTGTAATATTACTGGCGACATTCCTCTGTCCTGATCTCCTGCTGGGTTTGCCCTGATGCAGAAAGGACCACTACCCCTGATAAATGTTGCTGGTGTGAGTGCCTGTCTCTGCAGCACACTTGTGCTCTGGAGTTGGAGCCTGAGTCTAATCTGCTCCCAAAGCAACGGCCTGAGGACTGCCCAAAGCACTGGTACAGTACCTTCATAGCAGCGTGTGTGGGAGAACATGTGGGCTGCTGAATCTTCAGGCAGATGACATGATATTTTATTTCACTCTATTTCTAGAAACCCCAAACCTTCATTTCTAAGTGGTGTATGGTGCATTAGTGATGGTGGGAGGTGGCAAATGCGTGATTCAGCAGTGCCTGGGTCTTTATCCTTCTGTACAGACCCATCATAAACAGTGGGAAGAGCTTCTAGCTGAGGGCTGGAATAAACTATTTGGATGTGAAGGTGGTCCTGAAGGATGCCCCTGGGAGAGGGGCATGTTCTTCTGCTCTGTCTGTCTTGTAGACATGCTCTGTCTCTGTCTTGTAAACCTGCCCTGCTTCCTAACACATCACACTCCACCTAATTTTAGGGATGTTTTAGACCCGTTTCTTATGGAACTTTCATGGGAATCTTGTGGACTTCCCTCTTTGTCACCCTTATGATTAAACTTGTTAGTCTATTTCAGCCAGAAAGGGGCTCCAAAAATAGTACTGGTCCTCTAAGTTTCACCAAAAAAAAAAGTTGCATGCAGGAGAAAAGAGAAAATGTTCTCAGGATTTCCTCTGAGAGTCATCAGTGCTGCAGCACATGCCAGCTTGCATGTTGTCACTAAAGTATGCTTCTGGGGAGAGCTGGAAGGCAGAAAAAGCTGAAGGGTTAGGAGGGAAGAGTGAATTGTACTGTGATTCACTTAGAAAGCCAGTTAACCCCAGGGCACAAACCCAGAGAGAGCATGGCTGGTCACTTCTGTTATTCACCGACTGCTCCGTCCTTGCTCTGGACTTGGCCCACCCCCAGGCAGCTGGACAGTGCTGGCCATGTAGGGTCAGGGACTGAGGTTAGGGACAGCTGAACAAACCCCGTGTTTTTTGTGCAAAGAGATCTAAATGCAAGGAGGAGAAGGCATCAGCTGTGTCCAGGATGTCCCCACACAGTACACTAATGTCCATGAATCATAAGTTGCTCTGCAATCACAAGGCTGAGTCCTGTCCTTTCCCCCCAGTATAATCCTATTAAAGATCACAGGGTTACAGCTCATCGTTGAAAAAGAATTTGACCTGTGCTTCCCCCCAAGCTGCCAAATGAGGGCTATTCGGTGGTGGGGGTTGTTGCTGTGCTGAGGGGAAGGCAAATGAGGCAGGTGTTCGGGCAAGACATGGTGTTTTCTTAGTTTTTAACTGTTAATAAGCCAGCAGAAGAGAACAGCACATTGATTGATTGATTGATTGATTCAGTGTGTCTTGGGACTGGAGACACCCCCATTTGCAGCTGTAGGAGCCGCTCAGCTCTGTTAGCTGGGGAAAAAAAAGGACATCAGCTGGAGAAGTGCAGCTTCTGCATGTTTCCTTTCACATAAAATTACAGTGGTGGGCTTACTCCATGCTCCCTGAGTCTAGCTACAGCTTAAGTGCCTTAGACCCCCTGCCCTGGAGGAGGCGGAACTGGAGCTGAACACGAGCATTTAGGGGCACAGCAATAAAATTACACTCTAAGGTGTGATGGCCCTTCACAGTCACAGGCTCCTCTCAGAAGCTGTACAGTCTGCAAGCCACGATCCCAGCAGAGGGAGTTTTTGTCAGAGAGATCTGTGCAAATTACAGCGCATCAGTCCAAGAACATTAGAGGTCAGATAATACTGAGGGGCATTTTACCCCCAAAGGTCCTCAAGCTTCCAGCCTCACAGTCAGATGCCTGCAAGGGTGTCATGCTTCATGGACACTGCCATCTGTGGAGCAGGAAAAAGAGAGAGGAATCTGCCAAATGATTTGCAACCGCAATAATGTGGAGATGATAAATGATGAGCAACAGCAGTGTCATCAGCTCTATCCAAACCCAGCATTAACTGTTCCTGCGAGTGTCAATAAAGGAAAAAAGATATTATTTTATACTGCTCAGGGACATTCTGCTTGTTCTTTATAAACAGTGAATTTCACCTGACTTCCCTGTGCAAGGCAATTTGTGCTATTGCTAATTCACTGCCTGAGATCCTGGCAGGCAACATCTTAGTGCTTTGGCTAGGGTTGTGCAACAAGCCTCCAAAAGGAGGGTCTTCTGAACAGGGGCTGTGCCCTGGCCCTTTAGTAGCCACTGGTTCCCTCCCGGATACTTGGGAAGGACACCAGTTCATGGCATTCTTAGGGGATTTCAAACAAGTATGAAGCCCTTTAAAGCACACCTCAACCTCTTAGAGCAGCACAACTCGTGGCCACTGGGAAAACAATGCTGTGCTCATAGAAAGATGTAACTGAGTTAGTATATTTGTCTTAGGTGCATTAAAAAGTCATTGAAAATATTTTACTTTTACCCCTTTCTGTAGAGCTCCCAACCCTCTGGAAAAGTGCTAGTGATTTAGCTGGATTGAGAAGATCCCCCTCCAGCCTGGCTAGGCAGGGAGCATCAAGCACGGCAGGGAACATGAATGTTCATGTGCAAAGGGCCTCTTGAAACTTGGGGATTACTGTTTGTATTAAGCCCTTGTTCTTGGGTTTTGTCCAATGAATAAATGAACATACTCTTCCCAGAATTCCCCAGGAACCAGAAATAACCAGAAACATGATGGCAGACATAGCTCATTTTTTGCATTCCCTTTGGTGAGACACAATTCACAGACCTGGGGTAGCTGCTGCTTTGAAGTGATGGGGTCTCTGCTGTTGTAGTAGAGAGGTCTGAGTGCACATATTCAGCTGCAGAGAGTGGTAGAGATGACAAGGACCATGCCAGTTTTAGTCAGCAGTTGTCAAGGTCTTCCTGAGTCCGTGTCTCCCAGGAAACACTTTATCAGGGAGTATAAAAGCCCTGCATTCCCAGCTATCACATCTCCTCCAGTGAAGGGCTGGGGAAGTGTGGTAAATTCTGGCGGGTTCCTGAGGAGCCAGGAAACTTGGGGAGAAAATCCATGTCTGGTACTGATGCAAGCTGCTTGCCAAGCACCTTTGGAAATCTTCCTTCATGCTTGAAATTCCATGGAAAATAAGGTTTGAGAGTTATTAGCAACTTAATATTTTTCCACTGGAAAACATTTTCTTGCAAAATTTACTACTGTTTCCCCTTATATCTGTAGGGCCTGTATTTGGTGGAAAATGCATCTTGCCCAGTATTACTTTCAATTGGAGACAAATAGCACATAGGTGTCTTCTTAACATTTCCTAAGGTTGAAATCCTAGGTCACTGTGAGTACAGAAAATTCCTGATTAGGACAGACCCTTGGATATGGCAGCATTTACAGACAAAGCAATTGCAGGCTCTCAAACCAGTCACCAGCACAGAGGTGAGAGTTGTCCTTCTGCTTTTGTACTCAACTTACTGAATAACTTGGCTGAAGCTAAACTTGGCTCTGCTATCCGGACTTCTTTTAATAAACTTAAGTCTGTCAGAGTGCTCAGGAAAGTTTGATACGACATCACTGCTGAATCAGCAGAAACCAGTGTTGAGTGGATTTGCTTGCAAATGCATTCAAGACCTCAGCTATAATGCCAAAGTTTGGAGTCATTCAAAACACTACAGATCCCTTGTGATTTATAGCCATCTAATTAGTACTTTAAAGCAGCTTTGGGCAGAGAAAGCAAGGGTGACATCCCACAAGTATTACTTGCTCATGAGAATAGGAAGAAACTAGAATGAGATCACACCAATTCTGGAAGCAATTTAAAGCCCTGATGTGCCTCTAGATACCATTCTGAAAAGAGATGCCCCATAGCCCCAGACTTATGGGAATATTTGTATTTGTTTTGATGAAATGGGCTCCAAAGCAAGCACTCTCCTGTGCAGCCCTTCCTGCAGCACTAAACCTTGGCCAGAACCAAGAAAAGTAATTCGTAATTAACTGCATCACTCTTTCTCCCCTTCACTGCCACCATGTGCCAGCCTCTACTCCACCTCCAGCTCCAGATGATGTGGGCAACACAAGGCCAGTTGTTGTTTAAGTGTTTCTAGGCTGTCCACAGGGAGGAAAGTTAATCCTCATCTGAAAGAGGAAGCTGTATTTTGTGGTTGAAACAGTATTTCCCAACATTGTGGTTACCAGAGTAGTCCCAGAGAGCCTACAGACCAGAGGAAAAGTGCATGGCAAGTGCAAATGGGTAGGGGAAGCTGTGTCTGATGATTGTATGCTTCTGCTGCTTGGATGATAAAAGGATCTTTCTTCTTTTGCTGCTTCTAACACATGTAGATACAGGGTTGTCGCAGCAGGCTGCTGCCAAGCAGCTCCCTAGGATACCATCACAGGTGACTGTCTTCCAAGCTGCCTTCAGATGGGGAGTGTAGAAGAAGATACCACTGGAGGAAATATCAGCAATGGAGGAAGAAGAAAAAACAAGCTGGGATGGGTAGCACCAAAAAAAAATAAAGGAAAAATGCTGGAAGGTAAAAGAAAATAGAGGGGATGTTAACAGGAAACTGAACAGCTGAGGAAGGAGATGCCAATGAACACAAGACATAAGCCAAGCAGCCAGTGGTGAGGTGCTCCAGCTGAGAGTAAAAATGGAATGTCACTGTAGTACTGAGGTGGGTGCCTGGGAGGTGTTCCCAGCTTACAGTTGGTCTCTAGGGTGTGTCGGAGCAGTACACAGAGAGGAGCTCCCCAAGCAAGCTGTAAAAGCAGTAGAGGCAAGTCAGCAGCTGGATGTCCAGTCCTGCTGTGTCCTGCACTGACACAGCTGCCACATGTGCCAGGTCTGCTGACAGCTCTAACAACAGCAGGGATCTTCTTTAGCTCAGGCTCTGACCAAGTACCCTCATTGTGTTGCCTCTCCCAGCACCAGTAACTGGCTCCAGCCCCAGTGCACCTGAACACTGCAGGACTTCTTGCTCCAGTGAAGCAGAAAAGAGTTAACTCCTCCTCAGTTCTCATCCAGAAGAGAGAAGATGGAAATGTTTCATACTGTGCTATTTTTAAATTGTTCAAGAAACATATTACTAACAGAAGAACAGCATAACTGACATTTCCCAGAATCAGCTGATGAAAGTGCACAGCACAGCTCCTCTTGGGCAGTTCAGGGAAGGTAGAACAACTTAAAATAGCTTCCAAATAGAAGAAAAATGCAGGAAACCATTATAGAGCTCTGTAGGCAACACCCTGAAGTCCACTTTAGCTATTAGCCATTGTACTTCAGGCAATAGAGAGAAATTAGGCAATGAGACCACTGGAAGGTTTGTTTCCACACTGAATCCTAAAATAGCTTCAAGTGATTGCTAGTGAAAGGCATCACAGTGACAGGGCCAAGGACCAGAGGCATCTACCCAGATGTTACATAAACCTCTGTAACTAGGGTCTTGTTTAAAGGAGGGGTCCCCAGCCCTTTAGACTGTGGGATGAACATTCGGGAGTGATCTGTGGCATTGACATCTCTCCACTGGGGCCTGATCTGAGACCCACAACTGGCTTTAGATGATTTGCCAAATGACTCACATTTTCCTTATGAAAGCTCATTCAGAAACAGGGACAGGTAGGACAACTCATAACAGCTACATATGTAAGGATCTGAAATGTCCCATGTGATCAAATAATTACTGCCATGCTGAAACAGCAGAACAGTGTCTTTCTGAAGGTTTTTTACTTCCGAGGGCAGGTAAAGATAAAATTTGCAGTCCAGACTACTTTTCATGTATAATAAATTCAGATATGAAAGAGCTTGAGCTCTTTTGTGGTCTGCAGGAGGCAGGAGGTCAGGCAAAGAGATTACTCTGGCCTCTTCTGAGTTTATAGTGTCGGAAGGAACACAGTTCCTTGTCAAAACACACCAGTGAGCAATAGTGGCAGCACTGCTGGAAGGTGTGCTGCAGTGAAAAGCAGGTGTCCTAAAGAGCCTGTGAGGAAACACTCTTCCTGTTGGAGTGGGTAGTAAGATGTTGACCCAGGTAATAAATGTGGCTTCCCCACTTCCCCTTTGTTTTTCATTATACAAAAAACCCCAAGCCTTTCTTCCTTTGTTTTAAGGAAGCAAAAATGAAATGCAGTTTTTGTGCTGCAGTTGGCTGTGCTCTCATCCTGAGGAGGGAACAGACTCTAAGGTGGGTGTCTTCTTCCAGCTGAGGAACACAATCCTTTGACAGTGCAGGATGCCCCAAAATGGTTTTGGTGCTACCTTCAAACCTGGCATCTGCAGCAGCCCCCAGAGCAGTGCTGTGCTTGTAATGTCCTGAGCCCAAGCGAGCTCCGTGCTGTGCTGTTGCTGCAGTGGATGCTGGAGAGAGCATCTCCCAGCCTTTGAAGAGTTGCAGAGGAGAGCAAGCTAACAAGCCTGGGAGCAGTACAAGGATATCTAATGTGTGACTAGTTGTGCCCTCCTCACTTACAAGCCATCGTTTGTAAATATTTGCAGAGGTACCTAGCAGGAGGCAGGCAAAATGCACAGAGATAGGGAAGTTTTTTCTGTCATAAAGAAGCTACCAGTGGTAGCACAGACACGCCCTTGGACAAAATACAGGCACTAGGAACTGCCTGGGGACCTGCTACAGGTTATTCTCTGAACAGCTACTGTGCACAAAGTCACAGTTATGTTTTGATTCAATCTTTTCACTGCAGGGCACCTTTTAGATACAAGGAGCTTATCTTACTGCAGAGCAAGGGCTGCAAGTTAGTTAGAGACAGTTGTTAAAAGATCACTAACGTGCTTTGTTCTCTGGTAGAAAGGTTGCATTCATCTCATGAAAGAGATCCAGGCCAGCGGTTACATTTTCAGTCTGGCTGTGATGGTAGTGTATGTGGAGAAAAAAAGTACTCCTGCAAGAAGGTTTAAGATTTGATGCTCTCCTTTCAGGAGGCTTCTCTGTGCAAACCACAAGTTTTCTTTCATGGTGAGATTCTCTAAAGTGTCAGGCAAATCTGTACAAAAGCACTGGATCTGTTTTCCTGTGGTCTTCTGTCCTTCCACACAGACTCTGCCAATGCAGGCCACCAATGGCTTCCTGATATGGTCCTACACCTTCCATCAGGTGGTAGGGTCATCCTGTTTGCAGTTCCCCTAAGGCAGGGGTTTCAGAGCCAGCCTATCCAGGGAACAGACCAGCAGGGCTCTGGCCTGAACAAACTTAGTCCTTTTTACTCTAAGGTCTCCTACTAAAGGAGGTCTGAACTACTCTGTGAACACTTAACCAGGGAGAAGAGTGATGGGGTAGAAGGACACTGCTTGTCTCCTGGCCATATAGATGCAGAAGGTGTCTCAAAGATGGGTTAAGGTATTCATCTGGGGCTGTAAAACAAGCGGGCAGTAGAGCCAGGAGCTGATCCTTACACTTCTCTGACCCAGTCACTAGAGTAATCTTCCTTCCTGGTGAAAAACCTCCAGGAAGGAAAGCTCAGAAGGAGTGAGTGAGTGAGTGAGTGAGTGAGTGAGTGAGTGAGTGAGTGAGTGAGTGAGTGAGTGAGTGAGTGAGTGTGAAACTCTGTGTGTACGGTAAAAATGAGAATATCCATTGGTATTCTAAGTTTTGTGTGTGCAAAGGGGGAAGAAATGGTGCAATTTGTCCAGAGGGTTGTCTCCACACCTGGAAATATTTAATTAATCAAACTACTTTCCTAGTAGTACTTTAAAAGGCATTAAACCTAGCCTGAGCCCCATTTTGATATGCTCAGCGGACTGTGAGGAATTTACTGTCAGATTAAGAGAGACAAAAAAGGTAGAAGTCAAATTGGTGGCAAAATGCAGTTCTTGGCTCCTTGTCAAGGCACCCACATGCCTCATTACCTTGGTTTAAAGCCAACAGACTAGCTTAACAGGGCTGTTTATTACTCCCTCCCCTTCCATCTATACCAAAAATGGGGTTTCAGCTACAAATCCTCCCTTTGCTAAGCTGCACTTTGCTTTTATTTTTTTGGATATATGCTCTTTCTGAGAGCGCCTCATGGAAGCTCGGTGTTTGCATACAGCTGATAAATGCCACCTGCTGAGAACGCCTCTCGGGCCATTTCAAACAATATCCCTTCTCCATACCAGCTGTTTCTGCTGGGAACATTATTGTACCCTGCTGCCAGTCTTGGAGCCAAATGATCCTGGGGAGGAGGGGAGAGAGTGTTAATGAGATAATAAAAGTGTACACTCACTATTTTCTACTGCAGCATCAATGTGGCTTTTTCTTGACTTTAAAGCCTGTTTAGCCATTGGAACATGGCTCTGTCAAAAAGAAATGTTGATTCCTCTTTTTATCACAACCCTCACAGCACTGCACCACATGAATTGTCAGCCTTTTCTTTCCCTTTTTACCAGAAAGCATCTGTCCTGTTTTCCTTCATGTCCCATCTAGCACAGACACCCAAGCGTGCTGCTCAATTCCTTTGCACCAACCAACCTGCCATAAAAACACCCCCAGGAGATGGATATAAATGAGGGACATAAATGCCTCTGCTACAGCAGTGTCCCTTATTGCTGAGGGGATGGGAATCCCCAGAGAAAAACATAGCTTCAGGAAAGGAATTAGCTGTAACCTGTCCCAAAGTTGTCTACCCATATTAGATACAGTAAATGTTCAACAGGGAAAACAAAGCACAAATACCACAGCTGGTCCTGGAGCTGCTCAACCATAGCCCTGCTCCCATCCCTTTCTACACTGCAAGGGCAGTTCCACACGTGGGAAAGGGTCAGAAAATGGGTACAGACACATAGGTGGCCTTTTTTTCCTGCTCATCACTCACTGACTGAGAGCTGGACTTGCATCTCCAAACTGCCC
Source organism: Fringilla coelebs (assembly GCF_963513975.1). Lineage (NCBI taxonomy): Eukaryota > Metazoa > Chordata > Aves > Passeriformes > Fringillidae > Fringilla > Fringilla coelebs. Next base: position 34,953,808 of record NC_140034.1, read on the forward strand.
ACAGAGCCCTTGACCTCTGGATTTATATCCAGCTAAGAGGTTTCTCTTGTAAGCTTCTGCCAAGTCCCCATGGCCAAGGCTTCTCCCTTCTTGTTCTGCAGGCTCTGCTGAGGAACGTTACTTAGCCTGTACCTACACCCCACTGTAGAGTGTTTCACAGTGATTGAGCTCCTCATGTGCTGAGACCACTGCCTGCTGTACAGACAGTACAGTCTCAGCAGTTTGTTGCAGTCTCATTCATATCTGTATCTTTTTCTTCTTCCTATCTTATCCCCAGTGTGTCAGCTGTTTGCAGCAGGAACCTTCCATGTAGCTGTCAGTCACCTCCATCATCAATGGCTCCTTAATCACAAAATACTAAAAGTTAGCAATAACAGGGATAGTCATCTTAGGGCAGCATAGTTTAAAAAGTCAGGGGGTGAATAAGCATATGATTTTGGATTCAGTTAACAAAGCTTTAGTCTGACCGGTCATGCTATTCCTACTTATGTTACAGTCTTTCCCATCCTGAATGATCCTCCTTCATACAAATGCAAGCAGAGCTCCCAGAGAACCAGCCTGTGCACTTAGCTAATTAGTCAGCTTGCTTGGGGGGAACACAGATTAACACCTGGCTTCATCCTGCTGATGAGCTGTCTTCAGAAACCTGTTTAGGAGGCAAGGGGAGCCCTTCTCTGAAAGGAGGTTTTAATAAAGTCTCTGCATGCTCACCCAGAGCAGAGAGGTGAGGATTTTGCTCAGCACCTCTACTGCCAACAATATTCAAGCACAGATGTGCGGACTGGGATGGGGTGATGGGTTCCAGCATCCTGGTCCATTGTTGCCTGGCAGAGCAAGCAGCGCACAGAGCTTACTTTTCCATCCTCACCTACTTCCCTTTGGTTTTAATAGGGATTTGTTGCAGCTGTAAGCACTACTCCAGTTCTTCTGAAGCATTGTGAAAGAATGTGATGATGTAGCTTTATTATTTTTAGCCTGTGTTCCAAAGTGAATTATGCTTACACAACTACGTCTCTGCAGCCCGACCCTCCCTGCCCCTCACACGCAAACACTCGTAGCTTTACATTCATATGCTAATTTTTAACAAATTTGAGAGGGAGCAGAGGTCTCGGAGCTGAGAAGGATAACTCCCAGCGCTGGCATGTGGGCAGGAGAGAGGCACACAGGCACACACACGGCTCACGAGCTTGCTTGCTGGCAGGTAGGCTGGAATAGCTCGGCCCCGGAGTGTGTCGCAGGTGGCTCCCGGCCAGCCTGACCTCACAGGGCGTGGAAAAGACCGGGAGGGGTCAGGCAGAGGACGCAGGGGAAATTGCGGGGAAGGCTGAACGATATAGGATGTAAATCTGTGGCAAGTCGGACCTCAGCAGTGCTGGCCCTGAGGAGCTTCCTGCTTTGTCCGAGAGCGATTGGTGCCCTGGGCACAGCTCTGAAGAAGTTTGTCTACAGTGTTCCTCAGAAGGACTAAATTCTGTTTGAATGGATTAAGGAAATGGTGGTAGACATGTTTGCTGATTCTGGTTCTAGCTTAGGACAAAAAACAACCTGAGCTGAGGGGGAAATGACTGGAGGGTGGGAGTGTGTGTCATTCACTCTTCCTATGAATAGTAGCCTGAAGATGTAAAAGGAAATCTCAAGTGTAGAGTCCCAGGCTTTACCCTTCCAGGCAAAGGTCATGCTCCCTTAATGTACAAGGGAGAAAAAGCTCTGAGACATTTGTTAAACCCATACAAAGCCCGATCCAGGTGAGAAATAATTTGCATAGTACTTGTGAAAGGGGTTGTGTTAGTGTGTGTGGGAGCTGCTGCCCTGCTGGGCAGGGACTCCTAAACCCTCCATGTTACAAGAAGCCAGCCTGGCAAAGCCGAGATCCTGCTGTATGCAAAGTACCTCCCAGGGATGTCAACAACCTCTTTATGATTCTGAGGCTTCAGCAGCTGGGGTGAATGAGTGATGGCACTTTCTGGGTAGAAATGCAGGGTACAGCGGGTGCCTGTGTCACCCCTCAACACGTCCTAGGCATTTGATAGTCAACATCCACCTGAAAAGTGATAGTCATTAGACATCAGATTTATTATGTACAAAGGAGGAGGACATAATTAAATTCAAAGGGCTTACGATGAGTAGATGAGTCAGTTTGGCCTTTTATTTCTATCCAAGCATTGTTCTCCACATTTCCCCAGCAGAGTAGTCCTGCTGGAGAACTGGGTGCTCTCAAAGGGGTATTTCTTTGATGGTGCTGGGTACAAGCTGATATTTAAAGTCAGACCCACAGCTAACACTGTCTGTTTGGTGGCACCAAAGTCAGCCCGAGTATAAACTTATTTTTTCTATTTTATAATCCAGACTCTTTAATTCTTTTTATAGTTACTATGGCCAGTAGCCAATCTTTCAACAATTAGGACATTCTTTTGCTCTATCAAGCATAAAACTTAGAGGAAACTCAATTCCATTTGAAGCACCATAGTGTAAGAGAAAGAACCTCTTACCTTGAAACTGGAGCGCTGCTGACTGTCAGGAGACCTGAGCTGCCTGTGGGGTCAACCTGCCTGTGCCCTGGAGAAAAGTACTGGGATCAAGCTCTTTTCTGAGTAACCTTTCATTTTTAAAGTCTTGCTATTTCCATGCCTCTCTAGAAGACTCTGATTTCTGTTGTAGAGGCTGCTGACAGTTTTCATCTTCCGTTATTTGTGGTTGCTTCCAGAAATAGAGCATGTGTATAATCCTTTTATTTTAAAATTTTTATTTCTTTAATTTTTGGCTACACCAGCTTTGTATAATTTTGCTCCCATGACTATATTACCATTGACTTTTATAATCACAAGAAGCTTGTAATCAAAGAGAAATATAAAATTACTAAAATATCAGCTGAGCTCTTATTTTTAAACTAAAGTAAACACTTAAATGAGACACGTACTTGAAAACAGTCAACTTACTCTGACATTGTGATTTCACAGTAGGTCAACTCCAAACCTTATTACAAATTTACAGAAGATGATGCCTTGGCCACGTACATCAGAAGTGCCATTTCACAGGAGCTAAGCAAAGTTCAAAGGAAGTCCTTTCTGCATTTGAAATGCCAAAATCTGATAGGATAATATTTAAACCGCTCATCAAAATAAAACAAATCTGCTTTCTCCACTATGACTGCAAAATATAACAACTCTTTTATATTTAGCCCATTTAGATGGTAAACCACCTACCTCTGGGCAATGCCATTCCAAGGAAGTCAAAAGCTACTAAAATCAAACCAGTCAGGTCATTAATGACTCAGGCAGCTAAAATCAAGGAATTAACTGAAAGCAAAATAGCTTTTAAAGCCATAAAGCACTACAAGGATCAGTTTCTACCTGTTGTAGAGTTTGGTAAAGGTCAATACTGTCTTCTGCTATCGTTCCTTTGCAAAAGGAGATATTCACAAAGCAGCCTAGAGAAGGTTGACCCAGCTAAGTGGGACATTCAGGGATCTCTTCAGTTAGTAAGGGGAATGGTGAAAGGTGAGGGGAGTTGCAAAAGACCAGATGCTTGGCCAAAGCTTGATCCTGCTGTATCCTGTCCATGATGGTTGGACCATGAGCAGCCAGCTGTGCCAGATGAGTAGTTTCTAGGCATGAAGAAAAGGCAAGCTATTACTGCTGGAGTTGGAGCATTTCTGAGCTCTGTATCTGAAATCTTTGCCTTTTAATGTGCAGGGAAAACATAACAGAAAAAGTGTGCTCCTCTTGTCCTGATCAATCCACTTGTTCCCATGCTTTCTTGAGGCTGCATGGCCAGATCCAGAGACACCACTTCATGTCAGTGAAGCATCACCTCTGATAGTCCCTGTGGCAAGTCCTTTGAACCAGAGTATAACTTCCCTGTGGCGAGGAAAAGAGACATATTTCTTACTAATGGGCTTAACTTCACTGGAATGATATGTGCTCTTACTGTGTTTGAATGAAAAATGAGAAACTCCCCCCTCCATGGACCTTTCCTCCTGCAGCCCACATAACAAGTTTGTCTCACTGTCCTCTTGCAATTATAATCCCACCAGTAAAGGAGCTCTAGGCTCATTACCTAGCTGCATAATGAAGCACATTAGCAGGACAGATGGATAGTTGGCAGTAGAGGCTGAAACAGGCTAAAATCCAAAGTGCTCTGAAATATGCCCTTGGGCTTTCTCCGAAGCCTATTTGCTTTTTTAAGAGGATTTTAATATTCAGAACTTCATAAGAAGCTTGCTTGCTTCCAGAATTTGTCATTGTCCATGGCATAGAAGCCCCAACTGGTGCTTGAATTCTTCATTTGTCAGCTAACCCTGGTAGTTGTTACACTGTCCTTAAGATTTTAAAGTTGAGTCACGCAGGGAGCAGCACCACTAGTGCCATGGATTGTACCCTCTCTGCCAGGAGTGGTCCTGGGGAAATCCATCACAGAAACCCCACAGAAACCAACCACCACAGAATCTTCTGAAAACAGTCCTGTCGTCCTCAGACCTCAAAGCAGTACTTTATTAAAAAAAAAAAAATCTCTTTTCCCACAACTGTTTTGGTAGCCATACCTGTTTCCTTGTCAGGAGGAGAGGAATGTCTGCACTGGCATTCCTGACAAATATTGACATACATTGACAGGCAGCACAGGGCTGTATACTGACTAGCCAGGGGAACTGAATCTTATCCTACACATCCAAGAGTATCTTTGTTTAATATTTTCCTATAGCATATGCTGATATCCTTGTATATTTTTAA